>NC_135235.1:646230798-646876423 GCF_051348905.1 Ranitomeya variabilis
TCTGTCGTTCTGTCCCATGTCTGAGGGAAAAATAGTTTTCAACCTGGACGATGCCATGATGCGACCGTCCAGGCTTAGAACCAGTGGTGAATGAGCTGCTGTGAATGCAGACTCAGTGAACGGTGGTGACATCATCAAGGTTACCTCCGGTCACTGAGGCTGCGTTCCCATGCGGTTTGAACTGCAGTAACCTTGGTGAGATCCCCGCTAGTACCGTGAGTTTTTTGTGGGAACCCCTCTATTCTTGATAACCAGCCTTGATAAAGCTGAGAGCTGAGGGTTGCAACCCCCAGCTGTGCTATTTGCCTGGCTGGTTATCAAAAATACAGGGGAACCCACCCAAGCCATTCTTTTTTAAATTATTCACAGCTCAGGAGCCGGCTAATGAATACACCCATCAGCTGCTCCTGCTCTCACTGTTATTAGCGGCAGCAGGTGTCGGATGATGGAAGATGTAGTCGCATCTGCTGACACCAGTGAATGTAGGTAAACTCTATACCTTCGATCACAGATGAGTGCTCTTGCTGTCTTTTGACTGTATGGGAACCGCGGCTCTCTGACCGGCGGGGATGATTTCACAGCCACTCAGAAGCGGTGATTTCAAGCTGTCATGCACATGACAGTGTGGCAAACACTGGGTGTCCGGGCCCCCTTTTCAAGTGAATGGGGTATGGGTTTGGGTACTGTTCTAGTAACCGAACCCAAACTTTTTGTAACTGTTCGTCCGAAGCCGAACATCCAGGTGTCTCTTCCTTCAAACACGGTGAGTTGAGTTATGTCAAAGAGCTCAATTTTTGTCTCATCTGACCTCAGCACCTTCTCCCAATCACTCACAAAATCATCCAGGTGTTCATTGGCAAGCTTCAGACAGGCCTATACATGTGCCTTCTTGAGCAGGGTGACCTTGCGGGCCCTGCAGGATTTTAAACCTTTATGGCATAATGTGTTACCAATGGTTTTCTTGGTGACTGTGGTCCCAGCTGCCTTGAGGTGTAGTTTAAGGCTGCTCTCTCACCTTCCTCATGATGAAGGATACCCCACGAGGTGAGATTCTGCATGGTGCCCCAGATCAATGTCAACTGATAGTCATTTTGTATTTCTACCATTTTATTACTATTAGGACAACTGTTGGTGTAAGGGCTCATACTCACTTGCGAGAAACTCAGATGAGTCTCGCACGTCCATAGCCGGCCCTGCACCCGGCATTCATGAGCCGAGCGTGCAGCCGCATAGCAATGCATGAAGCTGAACGCTCCGCTCCTGAGTGCCGGGTGCAGGGCCGGGTATTGACGTGGGAGACTCATCCAAGTTTCTCGCAAGTGAGTATGAGCCCTTACACCAACAGTTGTCTCCTTCTCACCCAGCGTTTTACGTATAGTTTTTGTAGACCATTCCAGCTTTGTGCAGGTCTATGATCTTGTCCCTGACATCCTTAGAAAGCTCTTTGGTCTTGCCCATGTTGTAGAGGTTAGAGTCTGACTGATTCATTGAGTTTGTGGACAGAAGTCTTTTATAAAAGTGACTATGCAAGAATGCTGTCTTTAATGCAAGTAACAAGTTGATTTGGAGCATCTAACTGGTCTGTAGGAGCCAGAACTCTTAATGGTTGGTAGAGGATCAAATACTTATTTCTCACTGCAAAATTCAAATAAATTTATATAATTTATACAATGTGATTTTCTGGATACTATATCTCTCAATGTTAAAATTAACCTACGCTTAAACTTTATAGACTGTTCATAACTTTGTCAGGGGGCAAACTTACAAAATTAGCAAGGGATAAAATAATTATTTCCTTCACTGTAGCAAGGGATTTCTTCATAATACAAAGACCTCACCTTCAGTCTTATATTCTGAACAATTTGTGTTAGTTTTCTCTTTGCAATTGGTGCCGAGTTGATGGGGCAAATAGAAATAGGTTTAGCCAAGTTAGAGCAGACATAACCATGAGTTCTAGCAAACTCAGCACACACCATACTGACTCCAGCTCCACTGTCGACAAACACAGAAGTTTTTTCAGACCTGCTCTCTAGCAACAACTCTGCTGTCAGGACAAAACGAGAACACACTCCTTGTTTATCAAGCTCAAGGTTCCCAAGGGTTAATTGAGTTTCTTTTTGCAAACTGCTGACACCTTCTGCAGTCAGATGCAGTGTGAGGGTCTACAAACTCTGACACACCCATGACAATGTCCCTACCTTGACCACTCACTGTACACTGTGACAACAGCTCCCTTTTCACTGTCTGAGGTACCAAAATAGAAATCCCAAAACCAGATTGTAACCTAGAATATAATAAATTCAGAGGGGGTGTAAGATCTTCACATCATACTGTGCCATGCAAAAAGCTAAAGCATGGTGCATAAATTTGTCTGTACACATTGTACAGATGGTATTGTAATCTGCTATTGTAATCTGCTTTTGTGCCGTTTCGATGTGCAGGCAATACAGGGACCTCCTTCAGTTTCAGGAGGTGGTCATTAATGCACTAATTTTTGACCCTCAGGAAGGTGAGGGTCCAGTACTACTAAAACTGATGATGCCTATATCATACCATGTCAATATTTTCCAGATGAGATTCCCCAAGCTGCTTAGAAGGGAGGAACACAAAAAAATGTGCAGAGTATGCTCCAAGTGGAGAATATGAAGGAACACAAATTCCTATTGTGAAACCTGCCCTGAAAAACCTGGCCTTTGCATTATGGATTGCTTCAAAGTGTACCACATGTCTATAATGTAATAACATTTTATTTTACCCTGTTAAAACAACATAATTTATAATCTAATGTACTCCGCATTACACCACATTATAAATTCATACATCAGTAAAACTAAAAGCATTGATATCATTACTATAACTATGCCTTTCCATAATTCTTTGAGTGTAGTTTCCAAAAATGGTGTCACTTGTGGTGGGTTTCCACTGTTTTGGCACATCAGGGGCTCTCCAAATGCAACACTGCACCCGTAGACCATTCAATCAAACTCTGCATTCCAAAACATCACTCCTTCCTTTTGAAGCTCAGCAGAGTGTCCAAATAATAGTTCCCCACTACATAAGGGGAATCAGCGTACTGAGGAAGAATTGCACAACAAATTTTGGGGGAAATTTTCTCTTGCCAGCTTTGTGACAATTAAAAAGTTTGAGGTTAAAGAAACATTTTTGTGGGAAAAATAGTTTTCTTTTTCACGATTCAACGTTGTAAATTTCTGTGAAGCACCTGGGTGCATACATTTAGATAAATTCCTTGAGGGGGTCTAGCTTCCAAAATTTGGATCACTTGTGGGGGGTTTCCACTGTTTAGGCCCATCAGGGGCCCTCTAAACATGACATGGCATCCAATCTCAATTCCAGTCAATTTTGTATTAAAAAAAAGTCAAACTGTGCTCTTTGCATTCCAAGCCCTGCTGTGCCGCAAAGAGTAGTTTTCAACCACATATGGGGTATTGGCAAACTCAGGAGAAATTTCACAACAAAGTTTTTGTGAAAAAAAAAAAAGGAAAATGTTCTATTTTTCCTTCTACATTGCTTTAAAGGGAACCGGTCACCCCCAAAATCGAAGATGAGCTAAGCCCACCAGCATCAGGGGCTTATCTACAGCATTTTGTAATGCTGTAGATAAGCCCCTGATGTATCCTGAAAGATGAGAAAAAGAGGTTATATTATACTCACCTGGGGGGGCGGTCAGGTCCGATGGGGGGGCGGTCAGGTCCGATGGGCGTCGCGGTCCGGTCCGGGGCCTCCCATCTTCTTACAATGATGTCCTCTTCTTGTATTCATGCTGTGGCTCCGGCGCAGGCGTACTTTGTCTGCCCTGTTGAGGGCAGAGCAAAGTACTGCAGTGCGCAGGCGCCGGGAAAGGTTAGAGAGGCACTGCGCACTGCCCTGGAGCTTCCAATAAGTGATGTAAGTAGATCGCGTCTGCGCACAGCGGAGGCCCCAGATCCCGCCCTGCGGTGTGTTATGATGTATTCACATTGCGGGGCTGGGAATCTGGCGCTGTGCACAGGCATGATCTACTTACATGCCTTTGGGCACATTTCAGTACACTTTGGGAAAAGCTCCTGTAAAAGCCTGTAGGCTAAGTGCACAGATGCAGTGTAACCCCGGCCTTACTGTTTGTCTTCCTACTCTTTGCCTCTATCCATTCAGTGAGGATGTGCCAAAAGTTGGGCAACACTGCTGGGTAGCAGCTGTAAAGGCTCATTCAGATGAAAGATTATTTTGACATCTGGATTATCCCATCATATTTGCCCCGATTCATCAAACAGATTCCATCTAATTCTGGCATAAAACCTTTCGGCATTTTTGCACAAGTCCCAGCCAGCCCTACCTCCTCTTTGAAAAGTGTCCGAAGGTTATCGGAGAGAGGTTGTGACTGAGTGCTAACAACAACTTCATCATCAAGTAAAGCAAAAGTTATGACCGAAATGTACTCCGGTCACTGACTAAAGTACATTTCCTGCGGTGGTCTTCATGAATGTGGTGCATCCCAGAATGAGTGCACACAGCGTTTGTATATTTAGCCTACAGTTTACAGTAAGTCCAGAGCTTTTCATGACATACAGTGGGGGAAAAAAAGTATTTAGTCAGCCACCAATTGTGCATGTTCTCTGACTTAAAAAGTCTTCCCAGCCTGGTGCAGGGCTACAATTTTGTTTCTGGTGTCTTTGGTCTTCACCATAGTGGAGTTTGGAGTGTGACTGTTTGAGGTTGTGGGCAGGTGTCTTTTATACTGATAATTTAAAACAGGTGCCATTACTACAGGTAATGAGTGAAGGACAGAGGAGCCTCTTAAAGAAGTTTCAGGTCTGTAAGAGCCAGAAATCTTACATGTTTTAAGGTGACCAAATACTTATTTTTCACCATAATTTGCAAAATAAATTTTTGCAAATTATGGTGGTAAATAAGTATTTGGTCACCTTAAAACATGTAAGATTTCTGGCTCTTACAGACCTGAAACTTCTTCTTTAAGAGGCTCCTTTGTCCTTCACTCATTTGTCACGCCAAATCAGACAAGGTGATTTTCTGGATTTGTTTTCTCATTTTGACTCTCATAGTTGTGGTCTACCTATGATGTCAATTACAGGTCTCTCTCATCTTTTTAAGTGGGAGAACTTGCACAATTGGTCGCTGACTAAATACTTTTTTTATCCCCACTGTATACTGTAACTCTACCATGACGTCTACACTTCTTTACAATGGGTCCAGATGGAGGGCGGATATTGGGGTCCATGGTGACAGTGACCACTATCGGGCCCATACAGAACATAGGTGCCTAACAATTACCAAAAAATATAGTGTACATGGCCGTCCTCCAGTGCACTGCTCATAAAGACTGGTGTAACCATTACTGTCCTAACCCACTGGTTCCCACCCAGGTAAACACAGACCCCAATAGTCTGTCCTTATCCTCCTCAGCTCTGAGATCCAACTCACACATAGAGATCCATCTAGAACACTAAAGGTACCTTCACATTAAGCGACGCTGCAGCGATAGCGACAACGATGCCGATCGCTGCAGCGTCGCTGTTTGATCGCTGGAGAGCTGTCACACAGACAGCTCTCCAGCAACCAACGATGCCGAGGTCCCCGGGTAACCAGGGTAAACATCGGGTTACTAAGCGCAGGGCCGCGCTTAGTAACCCGATGTTTACCCTGGTTACCATCTTAAATGTAAAAAAAAACAAACACTACATACTCACCTTCTGCTGTCTGTCACACGTCCCTCGCCGTCTGCTTCCCGCACTGACTGTGAGTGCCGGCCGTAAAGTAAAAGTACAGCACAGCGGTGACGTCACTGCTGTGCTCTGCTTTCACTTTACGGCCGGCACTCACAGTCAGTGCGGGAAGCAGACGGCGAGGGACGTGTGACAGACAGCAGAAGGTGAGTATGTAGTGTTTGTTTTTTTTACATTTACAATGGTAACCAGGGTAAACATTGGGTTACTAAGCATGGCCCTGCGCTTAGTAACCCGATATTTACCCTGGTTACCACTGTAAAACATCGCTGGCATCGTTGCTTTGGCTGTCAAATACGACGATACACGCCGATCTGACGACCAAATAAAGTTCTGAACTTTCAGCAACGACCAGCGATATCACAGCAGGATACAGATCGCTGCTGCGTGTCAAACACAACGATATCGCTAGCCAGGACGCTGCAATGTCATGGATCGTTGTCGTTATCGCTGCAAAGTCGTTTAGTGTGAAGGTACCTTAAGTGATATCCCAGGGTGGATGACATTATTCTCCACCACCTCACTATAGAATTATAAGGGCTTATTTCACACTTGGCCATTATAAGCATCCAACTAGAATTCCTCATATAATAACTAATAATATTTCAGCTTTCATTGTACTGGAGTCGTTCGAGAAATGAAAGCTCAGCTCTGAGAGAAAGCGTCATCTGTCCCCAAACCAGAGCGCCCTCCCCTGTATACATGAGCACAGCCAGCGTTCTATTACTGTACATATACACATGGCAGAGCTGGGGGCACTATCTCCGGGAATGGAGGGGTTACTGCCCCCTGCGCCCGCCCAGTAATGGGGAATCTCCAGCACCTACCTCCACCTGCAGAGCCGCACACCACATATATGGCTGTTCTGTGCGCACAGGACCTGTGGTGAGGTCACAGGAGGAGAGGAGTCAGGGGTCACATGATCAGGGGCCTCAGTGTATGCAGGACTCTGCTGTGCTGGTTGTCATGGTGCTGGATGAACTGAAGGGAAGTTTATGTGAGGGGTTTACAGGGTGGATGTAGCAGAGCCGTGTGTGTATGAGGTGTTCGGAGCGGAGCCGTGTGTGTACGAGGTGTACAGGGCGGAGCAGTGTGTGCACGAGGTGTACGGAGCAGAGGCGTGTATGAATGAGGTGTATGGAGTGGAGCAGTTTCCCGAAGGAGGAAGTTTAATAGCGAACGTCCTCCAGGAGAAAGGAATAGCTGGGACTTCAAGGATAGAAAGGGGTCCGGATATATGTTCAGAGGGCCCTCTACATCTTCGAAAAAACCCTCCTAATGTTGTCAAGTCAGAGGTAGTGGGAAGCTCTCCCTCTTTCTCCTTGCCTGGGTGAACATCTCCCCCTGCCACTGGATCTTGAGTGTCATCAAACACAGCCAGAAGATAGACTTTGTCCATCCACCTCGCCAGACCTTTATATTAACAACCCACAGGAAATCACCAGAACAACTGGCTCTGGAGGCGGACATCTTGGGACTGTTACAAATGTGCGAAGTCCCGGGATTTTATTCCCCCCTCTTTTTGATAAAGAAGCTGTATGGTTCTCTAAGGACTATCATCAACCTGAGGAAGCTCACTCGATAGATTGTGAATAGTGTTGAGCATTCCGATGCTGCAAGTATCGGGTATCGGCCGATACTTGCTGTATCGGAATTTCCGATACCGAGATCCGATATTTTTGTAATATCGGATATCGGTATCGAAACAACATTAATGTAAAAAGGTGTAAAAGAAAGAATTAAAATAAAAAAAATCGCTATACTCACCTCTCCGACGCAGCCGGGACCTCGGCGATTGTAAGCGGCAGCGTTGTTTCTTTAAAATTCGCGCTTTTACATGCTTACGTGAATTCCCGGCTTCTGATTGGTCAGGGCGGCCATGTTGCCGGGACGCGGACCAATCACAGCAAGCCGTGACGAAATTACGTCACGGCTTGCTGTGATTGGTCCGCGTCCCGGCAACATGGCCGCCATTAACCAATCACAAGCCGTGACGTCACGGGAGGCTGGACACGCGCTTATTTTGAAAAGCGCGCGTGTCCAGCCTCCCGTGACGTCACGGCTTGTGATTGGTCACGGCGCCATATTGCCGGGATGCGGACCAATCACAGCAAGCCGTGACGAAATTACGTCACGGCTTGCTGTGATTGGTCCGCGTCCCAGGAACATGGCCGCCATTAACCAATCACAAGCCGTGACGTCACGGGAGGCTGGACACGCGCTTATTTTGAAAAGCGCGCGTGTCCAGCCTCCCGTGACGTCACGGCTTGTGATTGGTCACGGCGCCATATTGCCGGGATGCGGACCAATCACAGCAAGCCGTGACGAAATTACGTCACGGCTTGCTGTGATTGGTCCGCGTCCCAGGAACATGGCCGCCATTAACCAATCACAAGCCGTGACGTCACGGGAGGCTGGACACGCGCTTATTTTGAAAAGCGCGCGTGTCCAGCCTCCCGTGACGTCACGGCTTGTGATTGGTCACGGCGCCATATTGCCGGGACGCGGACCAATCACAGCAAGCCGTGACGTAATTTCGTCACGGCTTGCTGTGATTGGTCCGAGTCCCGGCAACATGGCCGCCCTGACCAATCAGAAGCCGGGAATTCACGTAAGCATGTAAAAGCGCGAATTTTAAAGAAACAACGCTGCCGCTTACAATCGCCGAGGTCCCGGCTGCGTCGGACAGGTGAGTATAGCGATATTTTTTATTTTAATTCTTTATTTTACACATTTATATGGTTCCCAGGGCCTGAAGGAGAGTTTCCTCTCCTTCAGACCCTGGGAACCATCAGGAATACCGTCCGATACCTGAGTCCCATTGACTTGTATTGGTATCGGGTATCGGTATCGGATTGGATCCGATATTTTGCCGGTATCGGCCGATACTTTCCGATACCGATACTTTCAAGTATCGGACGGTATCGCTCAACACTAATTGTGAATTATTCCTTCAAGATGAAGTCGGTGAACACAGCTATAAAGCTGTTATTCCAGGATTGTCTCATGGCGGTTATCGACTTAAAGGATGCCTATTATCACATCCCAATCCATCAGGAGGACCATCAAAATTTCCTGAGGGTGGCTCTGTATGTCCAGGGATGTGTCAGGCATTACCAGCATATGGCCGTTCCATTCAGACTGTTAATTGCTCTGAGAGCATTTACCAAGGTAATACTGGAGGTGATAGCCTACCTTCGCTCTTGGAACATGGTGAGGGAGATAACGGTGGTCCTGGAGAAGCTGGGCTGGATGGTAATACCCTCAAATCAAGCCTAAAACCCAAAAGGATACAATCCTTGGCACGGCAAGGATACAATGGCCTTGGCACTGTCAGCAATTCATCAGCAAAAAATTACACTAAGAAAAGCGATGTCATTGCTAGGATCCATAACATATTGTATACCGGCAGTACGATGGGCCCAATTTCACCTGAGTTTGCTGCAGTGGGAGGTCCTGTCTGCACAGAGGTTGCTAAAAGGGCATTTAGGGTCTGTGCACACGTTGCGGATCTGCAGCGGATTTGGCGCTGCAGATTCGCAGCAGTTTTCCATGCATTGTACAGTACCATGTAAACCTATGGAAAACCAAATCCACAGTGCCCATGTTGCGGAATATACCGCACGGAAACGCTGCGGTTTATTTTCAGCAGCATGTCAATTCTTTGTGCGGATTTACACCTGTTCCATAACTGGAATCCGCAGGTGTAAAAACGCATGTGAAATCCTCACATAATCCACAGGTAAAATGCACAGTGTTTTACCTGTGGATTTTTAAGATTCTGGCGAAAAAAACGCACACGAATCCGCAATGTGTGCACTTAGCCTTAGAGGGAGAGTTACATCTTTCTTCGGCAGTAAGGGACTCCTTGTCTTGGTGGACAGTAATGAAGGATTTGTTGTCAGGGGTCCAGTGGTTAAGGCCAGTGGAGGACATTATCACGAGACGAGAGAAATACCAGATGGGGGGCACATCTGAGGTCTTACTCTGTTCTGGGGACCCGCTCTCCTCTAGAAAGGGATCAGCGTTTGAACTTGAAAGAGCTGTGTGCTGTGGAAAGAGCCTTGAGACACTCTCTCCCCTTCTTCCGGGGTCACCATGCTCGAGTCATATCAGATAATCGCGCAGTTGTGGCTTATATCAACCATCGGGGAGAACAAGGTCCCATACCCTTATGATGGCAGCAGACATCCTACTCCAGCTAGCAGAGCAACACCTACTGTCCCTTATGGCACTTCACAAAAGTGGAATAGACAACACAAGAGCAGACTTCCTGATTTGCAAAAAACTGAGACAGTGGAGGTATAGGGGCGGCCAGAGATAGATCTGTTTACCAGTTTACACAACAGGAAGGTGAGGAACTTCTGTTCGTTAAACTCCAGGGAGAATCCATTCACAGTGGATGCCCTTCAGATTCCTTGGAGGTTCAGAATGGCTTATACATTTCACACAATAGTGATGATTCCAGCTGTCATGAGGAAGATCAGGGAGGCTCAAGAGATGGCAATTCTCATTGCACCACTCTGGCCGAGGTGACCGTGGTTCTCCCTTCTAAGGCTAATGTCTGTGTCCAACCCATGAATTCTACCAGAGATCCCGGACCTTCTTATCCAGGGACCAGTGTGCCACTCTCAAGAGAAGGGCTTCCGTCTAGCAGCATAGAATTTGAGAGGGTATTACTGAGTCAGCAGGGGTTCTCACCATGGCTAGTGTCCACCCTGTTGAAAAGTAGGAAGCCCATTACATCCAGGATCTATGGTAGAACATGGAAAAGATTCGAGTTTTTAGGGCAGCCCTTAGGGGGCAAAGCACATGTATGGACCATTCTAGGGTTTCTGCAGTCGGAGTTGCAACCTACGGTTAGCAGCTAATACTCTCAAGGTGCAGGTGTCAGCCCTGGGTGCCTTGTATAATTGCAACATAGCAGAAAATAGATGAGTGTCTTGATTTATAAGATCCTGCAGAAGAGCAAGATCAGTTATAGTCCCAAAAATCCCTCCAAGGGACCTGAACCTAGTTTTAGAGGCGCTAACTAGGGACCCAATTGAGCCCTTACAGGATTTATCTGCAAAGTTTCTAACACTTAAGACGGTGTTGCTAGTGGCCCCAACATCAGCCCGATGAGCGACATACAAGCCCTGTCTATATGCCCCCCTACACTCAAGATGTATGACGACCGAATTGTTCTAAGGGCAGACCCAGCATATCTCACCAAGGTGGTTCTTAAATTCTATAAGAGTCAGGAAATAATTTTGCCCTCCTTTTGTGATAACCCTAAAAATCCAGGGGAAGAAAAATTCCATACCTTAGATGTGAAGTGGTGCTCCGGTTCCTGAAGGCATCAAGGCTCACTCCACCAGAGCCGTGGCTACCTCCTGGGCAGAAAAGGCAGAGGTATCAATTGATCAGATATGTAAGGCCGCTACCTGGTCCCCACCATATACTTTAAACACTACAGACTGAATCTGTCCTCTGCTGACTTGACCTTTGGTAGAATGGTGCTGCAAGCAGTGGTCCCTCCGTAAGGTGTTTCATTTCTCAAAAAACCTCTTAAGTGTGCTGTCATGGCTGAAGGGAAAACACCATAGTTACTTACCGGTAGCCATTTTTTCCGGAACCCATGACAGTACCTGTATATTCCCCCCTTCCCACCTTTTGGGTGTGCACTATAGTTTGTGTGTCTCTTGTTTATATAATGTGCTGTTGGTGATCTGTGTAAATTAACCGGAGGTCCTCTCATGCTCTGTAACCCAACTGAAGCGGGGGAGAGGTACCGCCCTTTTATTTCAGTAGGTTTCCTGCCCTGGCAGGGTGGATCCCTTTCTCCGGTGTGCTATCGGTAAGTAACGTTGGTGTTTTTAGTACTTGTCTGCTTCAATTTCATGTGTGCTTAAACATCAGACGTCCTACGGATGGTCCATGTTCCGTTCGATTTTTCTCATACCCATAGACTTGCATTGGGGAGTCTCGTCCAATATACGCAGTTAATAGCATGCTGAGATTTTTTCCTGATGCCGATTAGAACCAAGAAAATATGCAAATGAGCACGGCCTCATTGGATAACATTGGTCACAGTACAATATGATGTTTTCTCGCACTCGTCCGTATTTTACGCCAGTGCGAGTGAGCCCTAAACTAACAGGTCTAATACATTTTAGATAAGCAATTTGATTAGTTTTGCCCTGCTAGGGTGTTTAGTGCAGTCCTCCATTGAAACCCGTTTTCGGAATTGATCATACTGGGTGCTCCTGGCACTCACCAAGCCTGACAACCTGCTGTGATTGTTTCATGGATTATTTTGTGTGGAAAAAAAAAGGGGGACCAAAAAATAGTGATGGATGAGCACTAAAATCTAACTCGAATCGAGCAGATCGGACGCTTGGACGGGTATGGTGGAAGTCAATGGGAAACTCAGGAACTTTTCTGGCAGACCTCCTCAGGAGGTCTGGGGGACAGGAAAATCACTGGAATGGATGGAAAAGGCTCAAATACAATGAGAAAAGCATGGGGAAGATGCCAGGATGAATGTCTGACTTCCAGGTTGCTGCTGGGAATAATGTTGTCAGAGTATTAATCTACTTTTAAAAAATTGACAAAACATAAAAACCAAAGATAAAATGGATTTCACAGGTAAAAATGTTAGGAAACATTCTTTCCTGTATAATAACTTGTATATAAGGCAAATATTAACATTTGAGAGTTCTTAGTGGTTAATAGCCTTTAATGGCTATCTGAAAAGATGGAAACAAATAGCAAGCTACATACACCTTCAGGTTGGCACCATTATACTGATTAAAATGATACCATGGTTGATGAAATCGGTCTTGTTGTTTAACCCCTTCCCGACCCATGACGCCACGTAGGCGTCATGAAAACCTGTGCCAATCCGACCCATGACGCCACATCGCATCCCGGCAGATCGGGTGAAAGGGTTAACTCCAATTTCACCCGATCTGCAGGGACAGGGGGAGTGGTACTTCAGCCCAGGGGGGGTGGCTTCACCCCCCCCCCCCCCCCGTCGCTACGATCGCTCTGATTGGCTGTTGAAAGTGAAACAGCCAATCAGAGCGATTTGTAATATTTCACTATGAAAACTAGTGAAATATTACAATCCAGCCATGGCTGATGTTGCAATATCATCGGCCATGACTGGAAACACTGGTCTGCACCCCCCACCGCCACCGATCTCCTCCCCGGTCCTCCATCCTGTGCTCCGCTCCCCTCCGTCACCCTGTCCGCTCCCCCGTCCTCCTGTCCGCTCCCCCGTCCTCCTGTCAGCTCCCCCCGTGCTCCGATTCCCCCCGTGCTCCGATCCCCCCCCTCATACTTACCGAGCCTCCCGGTGTCCGTCTGTCTTCTCCATGGGCGCCGCCATCTTCCAAAATGGTGGGCGCATGCGCAGTGCGCCCGCCGAATCTGCCGGCCGGTAGATTCGTTCCAGCTACATTTTGATCACTGTGATAAACCCTATCACAGTGATCAAAATAAAAAAAATAGTAAATGAACCCCCCCTTTATCACCCCCATAGGTAGGGACAATAATAAAATAAAGAAAGTATTTTTTTTCCCACTAGGGTTAGAACTAGGGTTAGAACTGGGGTTAGGGGTAGGGTTAGAACTAGGGTTAGAACTAGGGTTAGCGTTAGAATTAGGCTATGTGCACACGGTGCGGATTTGGCTACGGATCCGCAGCGGATTTGCCGCTGCGGATTCGTAGCAGTGTTCCATCAGGTTTACAGCACCATGTAAACCTATGGAAAACAAATCCGCTGTGCCCATGGTGCGGAAACTACCGCGCGGAAATGCTGCGTTGTATTTTCCGCAGCATGTCAATTCTTTGTGCTGATTTCGCAGCGTTTTACACCTGTTCCTCAATAGGAATCCGCAGGTGAAATCCGCATAAAAAACACTAGAAATCTGCGGTAAATCTGCAGGTAAAACGCAGTGCCTTTTACCTGCGGATTTTTCAAAAATGGTGCGGAAAAATCTCACACGAATCCGCAACGTGGGCACATAGCCTTAGGGTTGGAATTAGGGCTAGGGTTGGAAATAGGGTTAAGAATAGGCTTGTGGTTAGGGTTATGGTTATGGGTGTGTTGGGGTTAAAGTTGTGGTTGGGTTTAGGGTTAGGGTTGGGATTAGGGTTAGGGTTGTGATTAGGGTTATGGCTACAGTAGGGATTAGGGTTAGGGGTGTGTGGGGGTTAGTGTTGGAGTTAGAATTGAGGGGTTTCCACTGTTTAGGCACATCAGGGGTCTCCAAACGCAACATGGCACCACCATTGATTCCAGCCAATCTTGCGTTCAAAAAGTCAAATGGTGCTCCCTCCGTTCCGAGCCCTGACGTGCGCCCCAAACAGTGGTTTACCCCCACATATGGGGTACCAGCATACTCAGGACAAACTGGGCAACAATTATTGGGGTCCAATTTCTCCTGTTACCCTTGCGAAAATAAACAATTGCTTGCTAAAACATAATTTTAGAGGAATGAAAAATGATTTTTTATTTTCACGGCTCTGCGTTATAAACTTTTGTGAAGCACTTGGGAGTTCAAAGTGCTCACCACACATCTAAATAAGTTCCTTGGGGGGTCCAGTTTCCAAAATGGGGTAAATTGTGGGGGGTTTCTACTGTTTAGGCACATCAGGGGCTCTGCAAATGGAATGTGGCGCCCGCAGACCACTCCATCAAAGTCTGCATTTCAAAATGTCACTACTTCCCTTCTGAGCTCCGGCATGTGCCCAAACAGTGGTTTTCCCCCACATATGGGGTATCAGCGTACTCAGGAGAAACTGGACAACAAATCTTGGGGTCCAATTTCTCCTGTTACCCTTAGGAAAATTAAAAAATTCTGGGCTAAAAAAATATTTTTGAGGAAAGAAAACACATTTATTATTTTCACGGCTCTGCGTTATAAACTTCTGTGAAGCACTAGGGGGTTCAAAGTGCTCACCACACATCTAGATTAGATCCGTGGGAGGTCTAGTTTTCAAAATGGGGTCACTTGTGGGGGAGCTCCAATGTTTAGGCACACAGGGGCTCTCCAAACGCGACATGGTGTCCGCTAATGATTGGAGCTAATTTTCCATTAAAAAAGACAAATGGTGTGCCTTCCCTTCCGAGCCATGCCGTGCGCCCTAACAGTGGTTTACCCCCACATATGGGGTATCATTGTACTCAGGAGAAACTGGACAACAACATTTGGGGTCTAATTTCTCCTGTTACCCTTGGGAAAATAAAAAATTCCGGGCTAAAAATCATTTTTGAGGAAAGAAAAATTATTTTTTATTTTCACGGCTCTGCGTTATAAACTTCTGTGAAGCACCTGGGGGTTTAAAGTGCTCACTATGCATCTAGATAAGTTCCTTGGGGGGTCTAGTTTCCAAAATGGGGTCACTCAATTGTAGGGGAGCTCCAATGTTTAGGCACACAGGGGCTTTCCAAACGCGACATGGTGTCCGCTAACGATGGAGATAATTTTTCATTCAAAAAGTCAAATGGCGCTCCTTCCCTTCCGAGCCTTACCATGTGCCCAAACAGTGGTTTACCCCCACATGTGAGGTATCGGTGTACTCAGGAGAAAATTCCCAACAAATTTTAGGATCCATTTTATCCTGTTGCCCATGTGAAAATGAAAAAATTGAGGCTAAAATATTTTTTTTGTGAAAAAAAAGTACTTTTTCATTTTTACGGATCAATTTGTGAAGCACCTGGGGGTTTAAAGTGCTCACTATGCTTCTAGATAGGTTCCTTGGGGGGTCTAGTTTCCAAAATGGGGTCACTTGTGGGGGAGCTCCAATGTTTAGGCACACGGGGGCTCTCCAAACGCAACATGGTGTCCGCTAAAGATTGGAGCTAATTTTTCATTCAAAAAGTCAAATGGCGCTCCTTCCCTTCCGAGCCCTGCCGTGCGCCCAAACAGTGGTTTACCCCCACATATGAGATATCAGCGTACTCAGGACAAATTGCACAACAACGTTCGTGGTCCAGTTTCTCCTTTTACCCTTGGGAAAATAAAAAAATTGTTGCTAAAAGATCATTTTTGAGACTAAAAAGTTAAATGTTCATTTTTTCCTTCCATGTTGCTTCTGCTGCTGTGAAACACCTGAAGGGTTAATAAACTTCTTGAATGTGGTTTTGAGCACCTTGAGGGGTGCAGTTTTCAGAATGGTGTCACTTTTGGGTATTTTCAGCCATATAGAACCCTCAAACTGACTTCAAATGTGAGGTGGTCTCTAAAAAAAATGGTTTTGTAAATTTTGTTGTAAAAATGAGAAATCGCTGGTCAAATTTTAACCCTTATAACTTCCTAGTAAAAAAAAAATTTGTTTCCAAAATTGTGCTGATGTAAAGTAGACATGTGGGAAATGTTATTTATTAACTATTTTGTGTCACATAACTCTCTGGTTTAACAGAATAAAAATTCAAAATGTGAAAATTGCGAAATTTTCAAAATTTTCGCCAAATTTCCGTTTTTTTCACAAATAAAGTCAGAAATTATCGACCTAAATTTACCACTAACATGAAGCCCAATATGTCACGAAAAAAAAATCTCAGAACCGCTAGGATCAGTTGAAGCGTTCCTGAGTTATTACCTCATAAAGGGACACTGGTCAGAATTGCAAAAAATGGCCAGGTCATTAAGGTCAAAATAGGCTGGGTCATGAAGGGGTTAATCTTTATTTCCAGTTTTCAGTTAATGAGATTATCCTGCTTCGGGGCGGCCTGTGTGCGGCTTTATGTGGTGTTTTGATTATATATGCATCAGTATGGGCTTATGACAGGTCACTGATCATTCAGTGACTTGCCCCCTATTTTACATACTGAATATACTATTGTTTGAAAAAAACAAAACAAACATTCATCATGCAGGTGCCTGCGCTGTAGCATGATGTGATGTATAATATGCATATATTCATTTTAGTAAAGCATTTTGTTTTGTTGGAAAAAATATATCTTGATGGAACCCAATTTGTTTTTTCTCTAGCAAAACAGTATCATCTATCGGAACGAAGCTACTGCGCAGGCGCCCATGGTGCCATCTTGATGGAGCCTAATTTTTTAGTGCCGGGAGCAGCATCTGCGCAGAAACATCTATCGCATGCCGACAGATGCTACTGTGCAGGCGCAGTCATCTTGATGGAGCCTAATTTTTTCCATCTAGCAAAATGGTGCTGGCAGCGGCAGTGCCTGTGCAGGAGCAGCTAATGAAACGTGATAGATGTCACTGCGTAGGCACGGCCGCCGGCACAATTTTGATTAAGAATTTTTTACATTTTTTTCAACATAATATCTGAATAAAATGAAAATATTCATATTATAGGCCACCTGCATAAATGTTATTTTTTTCGCAAACAATAGTATATTCAGTATGCAAAACACTGACCTGCCATAAGCCCATATAGATGTATATGTAAGCAGAGCACCACATAAAGCTCCACCCATAGGCCCACCCCACCGCACGAGAATCTCATTAACTGAAAACTGCAAATAAAAATTAAACAATAACTACAAGACAGATTTCTTCAACCAAGACATCATTTTAATCAGTATAACGGTGCCAATCTGACAGTGTATGTAGTTTACTGAGCACAATCCTACTGACAGGTTCACTTTAAACTGTCCCAGACCTTTGATAGTCTTCCCCTGCCTCTGTTAGACTTGGTGTTTGTCTCCCTCATCTCTACTCGTTGGTTTTCCAAGTAACTATGATCTCTGCCACCACTGTTGGCAAATGGGAAATTTCATACTAATTGTTCAACTAGGGCCTTCTAGTATTGCAACCTTTTAATAGCCCTCTCCTCCGCAGGAAGGAAAGATTGAAAGTTCTCCTTGCAGCGTGGGTCAAAAAGGGTGGACAACCAGCAATCAGTGTTGGCCAAAATGCATATAAAGCAAGGGTGACGGGAAAGGCAGCGGGACGTAAGGTCAGCCATATGTGCCAAACATCTAATAGGTAAGGTGTCCCTGTCCCCACCAGGACGACGATTATCTCCTTCTCTTCAGCCCATCCTTGCTGAGCAGATGGGATGAAGCTGGTGTGGCTAGTACTCTCTGTAGCGCAGGAAAACATCTCCTATTCCTCCTACTCATCACCCAATTCAAGCAGAGATGAGGCTGGGCTTGGTAGTATTACCATGTCTACTTTCTTCCTCCAGCGTGGTTATGCTGATTATGGTATCATCGCCTCTCAATCTTTGTTGATTTCTCAAAGTTTTGTAGAACCTCACATATGTCAGACATCCATGCCCACTCATCGGTTCTTATGTGGCTGACTGGAATAACCACAAGCATGTTATAGCTGGTATTCAGATACTATCCTCTGCTGCTCACAAAACCTTGCCAACATATGTAATGCTGACATCCAGCGTGTCAAGTCGCAATCCAGTTGGTGAGGTGACATTTGCAACTGCTGCAGTACGGCCAGACCAGCGACAGCTGTAAGTGACTTGCAGAAATAGACGTACACATGGCATCAACTCAGGCAAATCTGAGCAGATTTTCAGAAAGCGCTGAATCACTATACTGAACACGTGGGCCAGGCATGATACGTGTGCAAGGTTGCCAAGCCTCAGAGTCGCCACCATTACGGCCATTAATATACACGACCATGCCTGGTTGTAGATTCAGCAGCGAGAGCCACATATCTGGTCTAAATTTTAACAATGCAGCCGCGGTGTGCTGTTTGTCACCTAAAGAAATGAGTTTCAGCAAAGCATATTGTCCAGCTTGTGACTAATATGGAGTATTCGGAGATGGAGGATGAGGGGGAACAGGAACTTGTGTAGGAGGTGGGAGAAACCCTGATGGAACTAGGCCCCTCAATTCTAGGCGTCAGTAGCACGTGTGCAGTCCCTGGCTTCATAAGTTTCACCCAGTGTGCAGTCAGGGAAATGTAGTGTCTTTGGCCACAAGCACTTGTCCAGGTGTCTGTGGTAAAGTGGACTTTCCCAGTTACTGCATTGGTCAGGGCATGGGTGATGTTATGGGACACCTACTGTTGTAAGACGGGGATGGTACAACAGGAAAAAAAGTAGTGGCTGAGTACCGAGTGCTGCCAGGAGGTTGCAGAAAGCCTCAGAGTCCACGAGCCTAAACCACAACATTTCCAGGGTAAGCAGTCTGCAAATGTGGCTTTTTAGTGTGAGGGCCTTTAGGGACATAACCTACTTGTGGTTTTTCTTGATGAAGAAGTCTTTTGTACTTTGAAATGCGTAGAATTAACCACTACCCATTTGACAATCTGGTATATACGTCTCATCATTGATCAGCAAGCGTGGAAATCATCCACAAACCTCTCCTTTCTTTCCTGGATATCGTTTGGTCATTTACTGACCCATAGATCTGTTGCAGCTGATGTGCTTTATTACATGCTTTATAGATACTCATAAAAGGTGAGTGTAATTTTTATTTTATCGCCTGCGATACTCTTCCGATAAGACCCTATGTTGCGCTGATCTCTCCTACAGCTCTGTGACTATTTGGTAGCCTGACAGCTCTTATTAGGGCTTCCAAAGACAGACTTCATGCTAGCCACTCCATCTAGCAGACCCCGGGGGGATTTCTGGTCCTCACCATTTAACCCTTGTACAAGGACTTGGACTTAAGCAGGGGCCCATGGGTTGGGTTCATTGAATTGCGTCTGAATGATGGAGCAAGCTGGCAGAGGATGGTAAAAAAGCCGCATCAATATCAGGAAGTCAGAAACAGAAGCGTCATGCAGAAAAATAGTCTAAACACAGGTCAAGGTCAGAAATAGAAATCAATAAGCAGGGCACTGGCAGAGACATACTTATGAACCCGAGTAAGGGAACCTATAACTGGCCACTAGAGGCAGGAAGATAGGTGTTTAAACATTGTGAGCCTCCTCAAAGGCTCATAAAAGGCAGTAAATTACAAGACCAATTCAGGAATAAGTCCCCAAGCTCCCTGCTGCACTGTTGCTCAAAATGAAGCCATATGGTAGAATGTTTGTCTGTAAAAGAAATTTGAGTTCTACCATAAGTCTTGTGTCATGCCAACCATAAAGCCTCCTGAGACCATTCGTGTGTGGGATTTTCATCCATAGAGTGGTCTCACTCACAATTTGAATAAGAACACTGCCATGAATAAAGAATGGATATAAACATCCTCCAAGAACAACTTCTCCCAACCATCCAGGTGCAATTTGGTGATGAACAATGCCGCTCCAGCATGATGGGAAGGCAAAAGTGATAACTAAGTAGCTAATTGAACAAAACATTGCCAATTTGGGTCCATGGCCAAAAACCACTCCCGATCGCACTAAATTGAGAACCTGTGGTCAGTCCTCAAAAATCGGGTGACAACACAAAAACACAGAAATTGTGATAAACTCCAAGCAGTGATCAGATAAGAATAAATTGCTATAGGTCAGAATTTTGCCCAGAACCTGTGAGTGCAAATTGCAGAAGCCTCGAGAAATATGTTCCCACGGTCAGGAACCGGCAGCGCTTTGGACGCAGCACATGTCCGCAGCATCCAGAGTGCTGCCGGCTTTTGAACGCAGGTGATTCTGCATGTGTTCATTGAATCGTGCGGAATCACAGCATACCAATATATTGGATGGGAAATTTATCTTGCAGACTGAGCGTCTCCGCAAGATAAATTGACATGTTGCGTTCTCAAAAGACGCGCCGCATGCCTGTCTCCGCAGGGAAGCCGGAGGTGTCCCTGCACAAATAGAGGACATGGGATTTCTTCAAATCCCTTCCACTATGCTGTAACATCTGGACGCAGCGGGTTACTGACCCGCAACATTTACTGACCATGGGAGCATACCCATAAAATATTGAGTTTTAAAATAAATTTAATTTACTTGTTAATAAAAGATAAACAACTTAAATTGTGATAAATGTACTTCAGTAAAAACAAAAACACTAATGCAAACATTTTGCAAAAAAAAAAATGTTGTCAGTCTAAAAATGTTTGGCCATGACTTTATAGTACAACAATTTGTTGCTATTGTGACTAACAGTTGCGATGAGGAAAAAAAGAGGGAGAGCGGCACTTCCAGAGGCTCAATAAAGCAAGGATTTTATTTAACAAGCCATAATAAAACAGGGTTAAAAAACTGACGCAATTCTGGAGTCCAGGATGCCCATAATCATAGTATAGCAAGAATAACAATAGTCTCTTTTTAAACTAAACCAGAACCAATAGCAGAAACCTGTGATTGAGGAACAATAGGTGTGTAAGGGTATGTTTCCACGGTAAGTAAACGCTGCTTGTTTGACGCTGCAGCGTCAAACAAGCAGCGTCCAGATGTTCCAGCATAGTGGAGGGTATTTTATGAAATCCCGTCTCCACTATGCGTGGAAACCCGCACGCGGCGGCCCTGCGACTCCGGACATGCTGCGCGTCTTTTCAGATCGCAGCATGTCCGTACACCTTGCGGGGACGCAGCGTCCCCGCAAGGCATATCACAGGGTCCTATGGCGAGGGGTGCGATGATCCCGGATGTGTACTGTACACATCCGGCACCATCGCGTCCCAGAAAGGGGGCGGGGCTTAGCGCCGAGCGGCTTCGCCGCTGCGGCGATACCGCCGGCCATCCTGAGCGTGGAGACATACCCTAAGGAGAACAGACATATAATTAAATTGACAGAGGTAACAATACATCAATATAAAAAAGGTCACTTTTGTAATTCATACCTCTAGGGCAGTGATGACAAACCTTTTAGAGACCGAGTGCCAAACTACAATCTAAAACCCACTTACCGTATATACTCGAGTATAAGCTGAGATTTTCAGCCCATTTTTTTAGGCTAAAAGTGCCCCTCTCGGCTTATACTCGAGTCGTTGTCCCAGGGGGTCCGCAGGGGAGCGGAATCTGTCAAATCATACTTACCTGCTCCCGGCGCGTCTCTGCACGATCCTACTTCTCAGGTACCCGCAGCTCTTCCTGTGTTCAGCGGTCACGTGGTACCGCTCATTAAAGTAATGAATATGGACACATATTCATTACTTTAATGAGCGGTACGATGTGAACGTTGAACACAGGAAGAAGCTGCTGGTGCCCGGAGACCATCTGTCAGTGAAAAGCTGCCATGGACCGTGCTGGGAGCAGGTGAGTATAACGGGGAGGGTGAGCATTCCGATATTCACCTGTCCCCGTTCCACCGCTGTGCACCGCTCCATCCTCTGCCTGTGACGTTCAGGTCAGAGGGCGCGATGATGTTTTTAGTGTGCGGTGGAACGGGGAGAGGTAAATATTGCAAGTGCCGGTGTCCCCTCCTGCTCAGGACAAGAGATGAGTATGTAATTTTTTTTATCGCAGCAGCAGCATATGGGGCAAATGTTTCTATGGAGCATCTTATGGGGCCATAATCAACCTATGCAACATTGTATGGGGCATAGTTTCTATGGAGCATCGTATGGGGCTATAATCAACCTTTATGCCGGATTATATGGGGCAACTGTTTCTATGGAGCATCTTATGGGGCCATAATCAACCTTTGTGCAGCATTATATGAACTTTATGGAGAATTATATGGGGCGTATTTTGTATGGAGGATCTTATGAGGCCCATCATGAACTGTATGGAGCATTATATGGGGCTCCTGATTCAATATGGATATTCAAAAACACTTAACCTACTGATGTCGCAATTAATTTTACTTTTATTGGCATCTATTTTTATTTTTGAAATTTACCATCCTAGGCTTATACTCGAGTCATTAAGTTTTCCCAGTTTTTTGTGGCAAAAAAAAGCCGAGACCCCTAGGCTTATACTCGGGTCGGCTTATACTCGAGTATATACGTGTTGTGAATTTGCTTTTTGCTCCCTCTAGTGGTTACTAGTTTTTTGACTCTGGTTTTTCTGTCATTCCTTTTATCCGCACCTGGGTCGTTAGTTAGGGGTGTTGCTATATAAGCTCCCTGGACCTTCAGTTCAATGCCTGGCAACGTAGTTATCAGAGCTAGTCTGCTGTGCTCTTGTCTACTGATCCTGGTTCCAGTTATATCAGCTAAGTCTGCCTTTTGCTTTTTGCTATTTGTTTTGGTTTTGTATTTTTGTCCAGCTTGTTCCATATCTATATCCTGACCTTTGCTGGAAGCTCTAGGGGGCTGGTGTTCTCCCCCCGGACCGTTAGACGGTTCGGGGGTTCTTGAATTTCCAGTGTGGATTTTGATAGGGTTTTTGTTGACCATATAAGTTACCTTTCTTTATTCTGCTATCAGTAAGCGGGCCTCTCTGTGCTAAACCTGATTCATTTCTGTGTTTGTCATTTCCTCTTACCTCACCGTCATTATTTGTGGGGGGCTTCTATCCAGCTTTGGGGTCCCCTTCTCTGGAGGCAAGAAAGGTCTTTGTTTTCCTCTACTAGGGGTAGCTAGATTCTCCAGCTGGCGCGTGTCATCTAGAATCAACGTAGGAATGATCCCCGGCTACTTCTAGTGTTGGCGTTAGGAGTAGATATATGGTCAACCCAGTTACCACAGCCCTATGAGCTGGATTTTTGTATTCTGCAGACTTCCACGTTCCTCTGAGACCCTCGCCATTGGGGTCATAACAGTTTGCCAGGCCAGTATTAAATGTTTAATGCATTGCAGAAGAGGGATTATAAGAAAGAAGATTTTGAGTTTTTTTTTTTTTCTTCTTCCCCTTTACCTCAGAGTGGCTATGCTTGCTGCAGACATGAATGTCCAGACCTTGATTACAAGTGTGGACCAGCTGGCTACTCGTGTGCAGGGCATACAAGACTATGTTATCAGAAATCCTAGGTCAGAACCTAAAATACCGATTCCTGAACTGTTTTCCGGAGACAGGTTTAAGTTTAGGAATTTCGTGAATAATTGTAAATTATTTTTGTCCCTGAGACCCTGTTCATCTGGAGATTCTGCTCAGCAAGTAAAAATTGTTATTTCGTTCTTACGGGGCGACCCTCAGGATTGGGCTTTTTCGCTGGCGCCAGGAGATCCGGCATTGGCTGATCTTGATGCGTTTTTTCTGGCGCTCGGTTTACTTTATGAGGAACCCAATCTTGAGATTCAGGCAGAAAAGGCCTTGCTGGCTATGTCTCAGGGGCAGGACGAGGCTGAAGTGTATTGCCAAAAATTTCGGAAATGGTCCGTGCTGACACATTGGAACGAGTGTGCACTGGCCGCTAATTTTAGAAATGGCCTTTCTGAAGCCATTAAGAATGTTATGGTGGGTTTTTCCATTCCCACAGGTCTGAATGATACTATGGCACTGGCGATTCAAATTGACCGGCGGTTGCGGGAGCGCAAAACCGCAAATTCCCTCATGGTGTTGTCTGAACAGACACCTAATTCGGTGCAATGTGATAGAAAAACCGCAAATTCCCTCATGGTGTTGTCTGAACAGACACCTGATTTAATGCAATGTGATAGAATCCTGACTAGAAATGAGCGGAAAATTCATAGACGCCGGAATGGCTTGTGCTACTACTGTGGTGATTCTACACATGTTATCTCAGCATGCTCTAAACGTATAGCTAAGGTTGTTAGTCCTGTCACCGTTGGTAATTTGCAACCTAAATTTATTCTGTCTGTAACTTTGATTTGCTCACTGTCATCTTATCCTGTCATGGCGTTTGTAGATTCAGGTGCTGCCCTGAGTCTCATGGATCTCTCATTTGCTAAGCGCTGTGGTTTTACTCTTGAACCATTAGAAAATCCTATTCCTCTTAGGGGTATTGATGCTACACCATTGGCAGCAAATAAACCGCAGTATTGGACACAGGTTACCATGTGCATGACTCCTGAACACCGCGAGGTGATACGTTTCCTGGTTTTACATAAAATGCATGATTTGGTTGTTTTAGGGCTGCCATGGTTACAGACCCATAATCCAGTCCTGGACTGGAAGGCTATGTCAGTCTCAAGTTGGGGCTGTCGTGGTATTCATGGGGATTCCCTGCCTGTGTCTATTGCTTCTTCTACGCCTTCGGAAGTTCCGGAGTATTTGTCTGATTATCAGGATGTCTTCAGTGAGTCTGAGTCCAGTGCACTGCCTCCTCATAGGGACTGTGACTGTGCTATAGATTTGATCCCAGGCAGTAAGTTTCCTAAGGGAAGACTGTTTAATCTGTCGGTACCTGAACATACCGCTATGCGTTCATATATCAAGGAGTCTCTGGAGAAAGGACACATCCGTCCGTCTTCTTCCCCTCTTGGTGCGGGATTCTTTTTTGTGGCAAAAAAGGACGGATCTTTGAGACCTTGTATTGATTATCGGCTTTTAAATAAGATCACTGTCAAATTTCAGTATCCTTTACCGCTGTTGTCTGACTTGTTTGCCCGGATTAAGGGTGCCAAGTGGTTCACCAAGATAGACGTTCGTGGTGCGTACAACCTTGTGCGCATTAAGCAAGGTGATGAATGGAAAACCGCATTCAATACGCCCGAAGGTCATTTTGAGTACTTGGTGATGCCTTTTGGGCTCTCCAATGCGCCTTCAGTTTTTCAGTCCTTTATGCATGACATTTTCCGGAAGTATCTGGATAAATTTTTGATTGTTTATCTGGATGATATTTTGGTTTTTTCTGATAATTGGGATTTGCATGTGGAGCAGGTCAGGTTGGTCTTTAAAATTTTGCGTGAAAATTCTTTGTTTGTCAAGGGCTCAAAGTGTCTCTTTGGTGTACAGAAGGTTCCCTTTTTGGGGTTCATTTTTTCCCCTTCTGCTGTGGAGATGGACCCAGTCAAGGTCCGAGCTATTCTTGATTGGACTCAGCCCTCGTCAGTTAAGAGTCTTCAGAAGTTCTTGGGCTTCGCTAACTTCTACCGTCGTTTTATTGCTAATTTTTCTAGCATTGTGAAACCTTTGACGGATATGACCAAGAAGGGCTCTGATGTGGCTAACTGGGCTCCTGCTGCCGTGGAGGCTTTCCAGGAGTTGAAACGCCGGTTTACTTCGGCGCCTGTTTTGTGCCAGCCTGACGTCTCACTTCCCTTTCAGGTTGAGGTGGATGCTTCGGAGATTGGGGCAGGGGCCGTTTTGTCGCAGAGAGGCCCTGGTTGCTCTGTTATGAAACCTTGTGCCTTTTTCTCTAGGAAGTTTTCGCCTGCCGAGCGAAATTATGATGTGGGCAATCGGGAGTTGTTGGCCATGAAATGGGCATTTGAGGAGTGGCGTCATTGGCTCGAGGGTGCTAAGCATCGTGTGGTGGTCTTGACTGATCACAAAAATCTGATGTATCTCGAGTCTGCTAAACGCCTTAATCCGAGACAGGCCCGCTGGTCATTGTTTTTCTCCCGCTTTGATTTTGTTGTCTCGTATTTACCAGGTTCAAAGAATGTGAAGGCCGATGCTCTTTCTAGGAGCTTTGTGCCTGATGCTCCTGGAGTCGCTGATCCTGTTGGTATTCTTAAAGATGGAGTTATCTTGTCAGCTATTTCTCCGGATCTGCGACGTGTGTTGCAGAGATTTCAGGCTGATAGGCCTGAGTCTTGTCCACCTGACAGACTGTTTGTTCCGGATAAGCGGACCAGCAGAGTCATTTCCGAGGTTCATTCCTCGGTGTTGGCAGGTCACCCGGGAATTTTTGGCACCAGAGATCTGGTGGCCAGGTCCTTTTGGTGGCCTTCCTTGTCAAGGGATGTGCGGTCATTTGTGCAGTCCTGTGGGACTTGTGCTCGAGCTAAGCCTTGCTGTTCTCGTGCCAGCGGTTTGCTCTTGCCCTTGCCTGTCCCGAAGAGACCTTGGACACATATCTCCATGGATTTCATTTCTGATCTTCCGCTATCTCAGGGCATGTCCGTTATCTGGGTGATATGTGATCGCTTCTCCAAGATGGTCCATTTGGTTCCTTTGCCTAAGCTGCCTTCCTCTTCCGATCTGGTTCCTGTGTTTTTCCAGAACGTGGTTCGTTTGCACGGCATCCCTGAGAATATTGTGTCAGACAGAGGATCCCAGTTCGTTTCCAGGTTCTGGCGATCCTTTTGTAGTAGGATGGGCATTGATTTGTCGTTTTCGTCTGCTTTCCATCCTCAGACTAATGGACAGACGGAGCGAACCAATCAGACTTTGGAGGCTTATTTGAGGTGTTTTGTCTCTGCTGATCAGGACGATTGGGTGACATTCTTGCCGTTGGCTGAGTTTGCCCTTAATAATCGGGCTAGTTCCGCCACCTTGGTTTCGCCTTTTTTCTGCAACTCTGGTTTCCATCCTCGCTTTTCTTCGGGTCATGTGGAGCCTTCTGACTGTCCTGGGGTGGATTCTGTGGTGGATAGGTTGCAGCAGATCTGGAATCATGTGGTGGACAACTTGAAGTTGTCACAGGAGAAGGCTCAGCGCTTTGCCAACCGCCGCCGCGGTGTGGGTCCCCGACTACGTGTTGGGGATTTGGTATGGCTTTCTTCCCGCTTTGTTCCTATGAAGGTCTCCTCTCCCAAATTTAAACCTCGTTTTATTGGGCCTTACAAGATATTGGAAATCCTTAATCCTGTATCTTTTCGTCTGGATCTTCCTGTGTCGTTTGCTATTCACAATGTATTTCATAGGTCCTTGTTGCGGCGGTACATTGTGCCTGTAGTTCCTTCTGCTGAGCCTCCTGCTCCGGTGTTGGTTGAGGGCGAGTTGGAGTACGTGGTGGAGAAGATCTTGGATTCTCGCCTCTCCAGGCGGAGGCTTCAGTACCTGGTCAAGTGGAAGGGCTATGGTCAGGAGGATAATTCCTGGGTGGTCGCCTCTGATGTTCATGCGGCCGATTTAGTTCGTGCCTTTCATGCCGCTCATCCTGATCGCCCTGGTGGTCGTGGTGAGGGTTCGGTGACCCCTCACTAAAGGGGGGGTACTGTTGTGAATTTGCTTTTTGCTCCCTCTAGTGGTTACTAGTTTTTTGACTCTGGTTTTTCTGTCATTCCTTTTATCCGCACCTGGGTCGTTAGTTAGGGGTGTTGCTATATAAGCTCCCTGGACCTTCAGTTCAATGCCTGGCAACGTAGTTATCAGAGCTAGTCTGCTGTGCTCTTGTCTACTGATCCTGGTTCCAGTTATATCAGCTAAGTCTGCCTTTTGCTTTTTGCTATTTGTTTTGGTTTTGTATTTTTGTCCAGCTTGTTCCATATCTATATCCTGACCTTTGCTGGAAGCTCTAGGGGGCTGGTGTTCTCCCCCCGGACCGTTAGACGGTTCGGGGGTTCTTGAATTTCCAGTGTGGATTTTGATAGGGTTTTTGTTGACCATATAAGTTACCTTTCTTTATTCTGCTATCAGTAAGCGGGCCTCTCTGTGCTAAACCTGATTCATTTCTGTGTTTGTCATTTCCTCTTACCTCACCGTCATTATTTGTGGGGGGCTTCTATCCAGCTTTGGGGTCCCCTTCTCTGGAGGCAAGAAAGGTCTTTGTTTTCCTCTACTAGGGGTAGCTAGATTCTCCGGCTGGCGCGTGTCATCTAGAATCAACGTAGGAATGATCCCCGGCTACTTCTAGTGTTGGCGTTAGGAGTAGATATATGGTCAACCCAGTTACCACAGCCCTATGAGCTGGATTTTTGTATTCTGCAGACTTCCACGTTCCTCTGAGACCCTCGCCATTGGGGTCATAACAATACGGCATTTATCGCAAACTGCCAACACGGCAATTTAACCGGAATACTGAGATTTTAGATTAGAAAAACAACTCTTACATTAGCGCGCAATAGCGTCTATAGCAGAGAGCTTGTAAGTGCTGCACTCCAAGCTTAAGATACTAGCCACCGATTGCAGTGGAGGTCTGTTCTTGAGAATGAAGGGGATTTTTATTGAAAAGTAAAATTGCAAAGTTGTTTGTTTTTTACAACCTCTTTGCAATTGTATACATTTTTCAAGATGAGAATAACCCTTTAAGCATGGGATGTCAAACTAAATACACACAGGGCCAAAATTAAAAGCTTTGACAAAGTCGCATGCTAACATTGATATTTGGTAAAACAAAAGGTCTACAATTTAGGAAGATTTTGCTTATCGAATAAAACAATTAACTTTTGGAATTATAGTGGAATAATATAATGTTATGTAACAGCGGTAAAAAGCATATGACCCAATGGCTGGATGTAAATAGGATACATAAACACAGTATTCCGCCATACACATTATGATGACCCTACTTTATTCCCCTCCCTCAATTTCCCCCAAAAAGAATGATAACCCATCACGGTGTGATTCTCCAAAGGTAATCCCCACACAGCTCTCCATACAGTATAATGTGTACAAAATGTCCTCCATACAGTACAATGGCTATACATACAAGTAGATCTCCATACAGTGTAATGGGGCCCTGCATTGCCTTCCATACAGTATTATGGCCCCACATAGAGCTTGATACAGTATAATGGCCCCACATAGTGCTTGATACGGTATTATGACCCCACATGATGCTCCAGTCTGTATAATGGCCCCACAGGATGCTCCATACTGTATAATGGCCCCACGTGATGCTCCGTTCTGTATAATGGTCCCACATGATGCTCCATACTGTATAATGGCCCCACATGATGCTCCATAATGTATAATGGTCCCACATGATGTTCCATACTGTATAATGGCCCCACATGAAACTCCATAATGTATAGTGGCCCCACATGATGTTCCATTCTGTATAAAGGCCCCACATAGTGCTCCATACTGTATAATGGCCTCACATGATGCTCTATACTGCATAATGGCCCCACATGATGCCCCATAATGTATAGTGGCCCCACATGATGCTCCATTCTGTATAATGGTCCCACATGATGCTCCATTCTGTATAATGGTCCCACATGATGCCCCATGCTGTATAATGACCCCAAATGATGCTGCATACTGTATAATGGCCACACATAGTGCTCCATTCTGTATAATGGCCCCACATGATGCTCCATACTGTATAATGGCCACACATAGTGCTCCATACTGTATAATGGCCCCACATGATGCTGCATACTGTATAATGGCCCCACATGATACTCCATACTGTATCATGGCGCCATATACAGCTCCGTACTGTATAATGGCCTCACATTAAAAAAAAAATCAACTCTGCCCATTCCAACGCTGACCTGGTCTCTTCATACAGTGGGGAAAAAAGTATTTAGTCAGCCATCAATTGTGCAAGTTCTCCCACTTAAAAAGATTATAGAGACCTGTAATTGACATCATAGGTAGACCACAACTATGAGAGTTAAAATGAGAAAACAAATCCAGAAAATCACTTTGTCTGGTTTGGCAAGATTTGCAAATTATGGTGGAAATTAAGTATTTGGTCACCTAAAAACATGCAAGATTTCTGGCTCTCACAGACCTGTAACTTCTTCTTTAAGAGTCTCCTCTGTTTTCCACTCATTACCTGTAGTAATGGCACCTGTTTGAACTTGTTATCTGTATAAAAGACACCTGTCCACAACCTCAAACAGTCACACTCCAAAATCCACTATGGTGAAGACCAAAGAGCTGTCGAAGGACACCAGAAACAAAATTGTAGCCCTGCACCAGGCTGGGAAGACTAAATATACAATAGGCAAGCAGCTTGGTGTGATGAAATCAAATGTGGGAGCAATAATAAGAAAATGGAAGACATACAAGACCACTGATAATCTCTCTTGATCTGGGGCTCCACGTAAGATCTCACCCCGTGGAGTCAAAATGATCACAAGAATGATGAGCAAAAATCCCTGAACCACACGGGGGGACCTAGTGAATGACCTGCATAGAGCTGGGACCACCGTAACAAAGGCTACCATCAGTAACACACTTTGCTGCTAGGGACTCAGATCCTGCAGTGCCAGATGTGTCCCTCTGCATAAGCCAGTACATAGTAAATAGAACACGGAGTACATAGGTGCATAAAAGTTTATAATTTTATTAATCTACTTCAAAAAATTATGTATATATATAAAAATTGCAATACAAAAGACACACAAAGTGCACATCACATAGAAAAAGCGTGCCCCAGACCTGAGAAAGCGGGGTGCTACGCCCGCGAAACGCACGTCAGGACTGTTTCACCTGACCTGGGGTGTCACTGTTTTGTTCTCGGTTAAGGACCGGTCATACATGGGTTCAATATTTATTTGCCTGATATAAAGATGTTTTACTATGGAACGGTACCTTCCCTCAATATATTGCACGATAGCACTTTTTTTCTCTTGGTATTATGCGAGGCATGTGCAATTTTGTTATAGGCACTGATTTCAGTGCTTTTGTGCCTCCTGTGGGACAATTTTTATCAGGTCTGGGGCACGCTCTTTCTAAGTGATGTGCACTTTGTGTGATATATATATAAATATATACCTTATATAATTTAACTTTGTGACCCTTGACCTGTAGTTATTGATGCAATATTGAACCCACTTGATTTTGCCATTATGAGATACGTGCAAGATTGTAGACCTACAGTCATGGACAAAAATTTTGAGAATGAGACAAATATTAATTTTTCCAAAGTCTACTGCTTCATTTTTTCTAATGACAATTTGCATATACTCCTGAATGTCAGAGTGATCAGCTTAACAGCAATTACTGTACTTGCAAAGTCAATATTTGCCCAGAAAATGAACTTTAACCCCCAAAACACATTTCAACATCATTGCAGTCCTGCCTTAAAAGGAGCAGCTAACATCGTTTTAGTGATTGATCCATTAACACAGGTGTGGGTGTTGATGAGGACAGGGCTGGCGATCAATCAGTCATGATTAAGTAAGAATGACATCACTGGACACTTTAAAAGGAGGCTGGTGCTTGGTATCATTGTTTCTCTTCAGTTAACCATGGTTATCTCTAAAGAAACACGTGCAGCCATCATTGCACTGCACAAAAATGGCCTAACAGGGAAGAGTATCGCAGCTACAAAGATTGCACCTCAGTCAACAATCTATCGCATCATCAAGAACTTCAAGGAGAGAGCTTCCATTGTTGTCAAAAAGGCTCCAGGGCGCCCAAGAAAGACCAGCAAGCGCCAGGACCGTATCTTAAAACTATTTCAGCTGCGGGATCGGACTACAAGCAGTGCCGAGCTTGCTCAGGAATGGCAGCAGGCTGGTGTGAGTGCTTCTGCACGCACTGTGAGGCAAGACTCTTTGAGCAAGGCCTGGTTTCAAGGAGGGCAGCAAAGAAGCCACTTCTCTCCAGAAAAAACATCAGGGACCGACTGATATTCTGCAAAAGGTTCAGGGAGTGGACTGCTGAGGACTGGGGCAAAGTCATTTTCTCTGATGAATCCTCTTTTCAATTGTTTGGGACATCTGGAAAACAGCTTATTCGGAGAAGAAGAGGTAAGCGCTACCATCAGTCTTGTCTCATGCCAACTGTAAAGCATCCTGAAACCATTCATGTGTGGGGTTGCTTCTCAGCCAAGGGAATCGGCTCACTCACAGTCTTGCCTAAAAACACAGCCATGAATAAAGAATGGTACCAGAATGTCCTCCAAGAGCAACTTCTCCCAACCGTCCAAGAGCAGTTTGGTGCCCAACAATGCCTTTTCCAGCATGATGGAGCACCTTGCCATAAAGCAAAGGTGATAACTAAATGGCTCATGGAACAAAACATAGAGATTTTGGGTCCATGGCCTGGAAACTCCCCAGATCTTAATCCCATTGAGAACTTGTGGTTAATCATCAAGAGACAGGTGGACAAACAAAAACCAACAAATTCTGGCAAAATGCAAGCATTGATTATGCAAGAATGGACTGCTATTGTTGATTCTGTCACACTAGGGTGCGACCCGTCTTAATTGTCTGTGGTCAAATTGGTTCTCTGGAAGAGAATGTACGTGCACGGAGGAAAAAACACACAAAGACAGTGGATCCTGTTTCAAATGCTTCTCGCCTGGTTTATTGGAGGCAGAATGTCTCCTTTTATAGGAGTAAGCAAGCAGATTCAGCACATTACATCATTGGGTTTTTCCAACTTAACAGTTATCACAAATCTCTCTGATATTACATATTATAGGTTATTATCTTTATAACTGTAATACTATTAATCTAATGATTATTACTTTAAGACTAATTCTGTACCGCTATCGCCCTAATGGCTGTCTTGGGTCAGGCTGACATCTGTCTATGCACGCATTCTACTTATCGTTGGATTATTGGGGATCGATACACCTTCGTGCAGACACATTTACTCTAGATAAGGGTAGGGGATTTACACAGCCTTCCTAAAGTCCATCTGGACATTAGGTGTGCCTTGGTACATCCTGGTACAGAGTAATCAACAGAATTAGTCTTAGAACATTGAATCAGAAAACCTTAAAGCTACAAGAATCTAATATGAATATATTCAGCAAAGCGTCCATTTTGATTTCAGTATATCTTCATATGCCATATATTCTCTCCTTAACAGTCCCCCCTTTGGAGATATGCAGAATCAAAACCCTAATCTCGTCGAACCTATCGATCTGTCTTCCTGGCCTAATCTGAAGCCTATCTAACTAACTAACCTTCACCGTATAGACGAGACGACCCATCTCTAGATGGACCCCCTCCTAACGGACTTTGCACAGGAGGAAGTCAGATCCTAGTCTCTCCCTCATCGGTGTGCTTCAGGCAGATGTATTCCGGGGAGGTGGATATGGCATTCCTCTCATGGTCTCACAGCAGCATCTTTCATCTGTGGGATCCTCGAAGTCAGCATGCATGGTCATCACTGTGGTTTCCATGGTTTTCATCATCATCTTTTTAAGGCATGGAGCTAAGCAGCATAGAATTAAGGCTAATATAATCAAAACGCATAGAATAGCTATTCCAAACTTTGTGAGTGCTCTTTGCCACCCATCCCACCACCCAAACTAGGTATCCCATTGATCCTTTACCCCTGAATTTTGGGCTAAATCTTCTGATAGGTCAGTGAGGCCTTTAAGTGCCCTGGTTATGCTTCCATCTGGGGCAGTGTTGTTAGGGATGTAAGTACAACAGCTAGTACCTATCATTTTGCAGACTCCACCTTTCTCTGCTAGGATCATGTCTAGGGCCATCCTGTTCTGAAAGGCCATGATGGATGTGGGACCTAGTTGCTCAATGAGTCCCTTTATAGCATCTCTAGTAAAATTAACAAATCTTTGCTGATTATAGTATAGGTAATTTATCCATTTTACATTCTTATTTACCCCAATTATGGGGAGAATTGACTCAAACCCAGCTGCTACTTCATTTCTGGCTTTGAACTCATTAGGCACTCCCTGCGGGACCCCAATAGAATCTATGTAGATGTGGGGGTCAAAAGAACCTCGTAGCTCCCTTTTTACTTTTTGGGGCAGGTGGTCTTCTCGGAGTACTTGGTCCCAGCTGGGTAGATCAAATATATGAAAGGGCATAAGGGCTTTTATCATGGCACACTGTCCTTTCCATGGGGTATTAAGTCTAGGCCTGATCTTCATGTCCCCACATAGCCAATATACATCAGGCAGTTGGTAGATTTGGCCTACCAATAAGGAATCATTGTATAGACTACCTTCCTGGACCAGGATTACTTGATCATTACAGTATTCAGACGGGAGGTTATCTACCTGTCGTCCGGGACTTTCTCTCTGGAAACAGGTGTAGTTCCCTGGATAGGGGGTAATCCCATGGCCAGTTGGTTCGCTACTCTGGTAAGGAGGGTATAAGTGGGATACAGTTTGGCATTTATGCGCGTTACCTGGTTGGTTATTCATGTATAGGGATAAGGCACATAAGAATCCCTTTTCATCTACCCGTGGGTCTATTGGGAAAGGTACTGTGCCTAAATGAGGTCTGGCGGTGGTACAGGCTATGCATGAGGAGCGATTTGCATTAGTAACAGTGTATCTTACCCACTCGAGCCAGACATTGGAGTCAGAGAATCCTGTTTCTATAGCAAGTTTATCCTCAAAGGTCAAATCTGATAAGAATCTGGTTCCTGGTATGGGTGCTATCTCTACGTTTTCAGATATAGACCTGTAGGCAAGATTTCTCAATCTAAATTTTCCTATTTTGTCACCTTCCTCCTCCCTACCAAGCTTTGTACTTGAGCCTAGTACATATAACCCTTGGTCACTTTCTGAGGGATTATCAATAGTGAGGTAGAGAACTATGCATCCCTCCTTGGGACAGTGAGTGGCAGGGATAGGGAGAACTGTATCCAGAAACCCTCTCTGGCCTTTGAACGGGGCTTTGGTCAGGGACATACGGGTGTGTGAAGGAAGCCCCGTTCCTCCCACGTCACCAATCCGTGACGTCACTACACAGGCACAGCTCTCCGGCGCCCCCTTTGTCTCTCAGGTCAGTAAGGGAACTGCACCTGGAGCAAATGGCCGCCGGGGAGACTGCCCTGTTACCCACACTGGGTATTCTAGGATTCGCAATCAGAGTAAAAGGATCAGCCCAAAATTAATTTATAATTTAATTGCCTTAAGGGCGCACTAGGTAATTACAAGAAATATACAATCACAATATATCAAGAGTTACAGTCAGAGTACAATATAACAATAATAATACAAGGCTTAAGGTATAAAGCTGGAGGTCACTTTACCAGGTGGAAGGTTGCTTGTGGAAGCCGGGGGGCGCAGCGTTCCACAGGTCCAAGACTTTAGTTGCTGGGCAGCCCCCAGAAAGCGTGTGCTTGCTCCCCTCTGGCTGGCATGCCCTGTTTCTTAGCTGGTCATCTTCTGTGTCTGCCACTCTCCACATGTTCCAGCTCTTAACCCTGCTGTGTCCCTCCCCCTGTAGCTGGGTGGGCTTAGCAATCTCCACCCCTCTGCCTCCCTGCAAGATTTATTCCAATATCTAATAAATGGGATAACTTCTCTCAGGATGATCGGATCAGTACCCGGGCAGTACCAGCGCCTGTGGTTTGTTCTGCCGGTCGGACAGGGATCAAACCTGGACCCATTCGGTCCCCGTGGGAGGCTGATCTCTGTATCTCGGGTTTCAGACCTCCCACGGAAACAGGAGTCGCACCATTAGATGCACAATTTCTTTAGGACGAGGGGAATATTTTTTATGAGCCGGTACCTCGGATTATGCGTCCATAATTCATGATTCCCTGTTGTAGACATTTTGACTGGACAGCCATAAGAGATGTGTATCCAGTGGCCACTTGACATGCGTGGTTTAATTAAGCCCCCAGGCATTTCCAAGCCCCCTGCTGGTGTGGCTTCCTCCCTGAGCTTTGAAGTACCTTCTGTAATCTACACTGAGCTCAGCCGATTACCATACTAATAGGCACTATGTTCATTAGAAAAGGTGGGGGCCAGGAGCACTCCTCTCTGCAGACCTGTGACCAGGAGACAAAATGGAGTCACGCCAATCTGTGGTAGTATGCCCGTCCAAGATGGCGGCTGTTCCCTCATCACAGGGTGATTAAACTGGCCCATTTGTCTGTGCATTGCAGGGCTAGAGTTGGTTGATATCCCCAACTACTGTCACCGGTGTGCCACCCAACAAGTGTCCAATCCTCAGTTTGACCCTTCCCCCCTTTCAGCTGTGGTGACACAGATGAATTGAGTGCCTAGCCAGATATCAAACTGTCGCATAGGACCTGGGCATTCAACTATGAGGCAATAGTCAAATTGATATGTGACCCTGGGGGTGGAGACATTATACCAGAAAGTCACTATCCCTTCTTCATGGGAGATGGCCCCTTGGGTACTGGCTACTGCTGGGGTTAGGAAAAGGATAAGTATCAGGTGGATGAAGGGTGGCAGCCGCCACTGGCCTCTGGATCTGGATCCGGCACCTTCTTGCAGTGGGAGACGTGGATCCATGTGGGCTTCCCTTCAAGCTTGACTGCCGTGGCAGTGGTCAACAGGACTTGGTATGGACCGTCGTATCTGGGCTCGAGGGTATGTCTGTTGAATCTCTTTGTTAGGACCCAATCACCGGGCTGGATCTGGTGAGTGCCTTCTAGGTCCTCAGGATCTGGGATGGATGAAAATACTCGAGAATGTATTTTAGTCAAGTGTTTACTTAATTCAATCACAAACTTAGTCAAAGTGTCATACTGCATAGACAACTGCTGTGGGAAGTACAATCCTAACCTGGGTGCGCTGCCTAAGTTTGGTAGGACCAGATGGTGTGTGTCTGACACTAAACAGTGCAAGAGGGAGACTCTCGTGCCATGGTTTCCCTGTTTCTTGTGCTGCTTTCAGCATTTTGCACTTCAATGTCCCATTTAACCTCTCAACTTTGCCACTGCTCTGTGGGTGATATGGAGTGTGAAGAGCCAACTCGGTCCCGAGTGCGTCCCATATCTCTTTTGTGAGGTTGGCAGTGAATGCAGGCCCTTGGTCACTCTCTATGGTTTCTGGGAGCCCATACCTGCAAACTATCTCAGATAGGAGTTTCTTGGCAGTGGTCTTTGCTGACTGGTTTTTAACTGGAAAGGCTTCTGGCCACCCTGAGAATATGTCTATCACAACTAAGGCATACTCGAACCCCCCTGAGTGCGGCATTTGGATGTGGTCTATCTGTATGCGCTGGAAAGGATAAAGGGGTTTGGGTGTGCATTTCTGGGGTGTCTTTTCTGTTTTCCCTGGATTGCATCGGGCACAGACAAGACATCCCTTGGTGATGTTGGAAGCTACTGTAGAGAAGCCTGGGGCATGGTAGTACTGGCGGACAAGATTGTGCATCTTGATCTTGGACTAATGAGTGGTGCCATGGGCCCATTTGGCGACCATAGGGTAGAGGACTCTTGGTAGACAAGGTTTTCCTTTTGTCATCATTAGGTGTCTTTCATCTTGTGTGGCTCCATCTTGGGTCCATTTGTCCGTCTCTTCCTTGGGTGCTTGCTTCTGGAGTGTAGAAAGCATCTTCTCCCAGGATTGTTTCTTTTCTTCTGCTTCCGAGTCCATGAGAGAGTACAGGTGAGGTTTCTGCATCCAGTGGTAGTAAAGCTGCTTCTTTTGCTGTGACATCAGCCAGTCTGTTGCCCACTGCTTCCTTTGAACTGCCTCCAGTGTGCGCCTTCACTTTTACCACCGCAACTCTTTCTGGCATCAGTAGGGATTCCATCAGTTCCTGTATGGCTTTGTGGTGTCTGACAGGCGTTCCACTTGCCGTGATGAAGTCCCTGGCCTTCCAGATTGGTCCATAGTCGTGACATACGCCATAGGCGTAACGTGAGTAAGAGTAGATTGTAGCTTTGCGTTGGGCAGACATCTTGCAGGCTTCTATCAAGGCCCTCAGTTCTGCCTCCTGTGCAGAGACGGATGGAGGCAATGGCTGTGCTAGTAGCACTGTATCTACAGTGACCACTGTTATACCAGTGTGAAAGCGGCCTTCTTGGTCTGCATACCGTGATCCATCCACGAAGAGCGTCAAGTCAGGATCTTCCAAGGGGACATCAGTGAATGAGTCAAATCCGGAGGTTTCCTGTCTCATGAGAGCGAGACAATCATGCTGAGCCATTTCAGAGTTGACTACCTCTTCCATCATTGTGTCAGAGATGTGGGCTTCATTCTCCTCCCCCCTTGGTAGAGGTAGGAGAGTAGCAGGGTTAAGGACAGCACATCTGGAGATGGAGACATTGTCAGGAAGAAGAAGAGAGCATTGTAGGCGTAAATGGCGGGCAGCAGACAGGTGCTTTGGCTGTGTCTGGGCCAAGATGGCTGTAATGTCATGAGGTGCCATTATCTTCAAGTCATGGCCTAGAATGATGTCAGAAGTCTTGTCCAGTAGCAGGTGTGTTGCAAACACGGCTCTCATGCAGGTTGGGGCTCCACGGGCCACTGGGTTGAGTCTGGCAGAGTAGTACCCAAGAGGCCGTTGTCTGCCTCCGTGGAGCTGAGTGAGAACTCCAGTTGCATGGCCTTGCTTCTCCATGACGAATAGGCAGAATAGTTTGGTGTAGTCAGGGAGTCCCAGGGCAGGAGAGGATGTGATAGCAACTTTTAGCATGTAGAACCCATCGATGGCTTCCTTGGTCAGAGAGAAAGGAGTGTCCTTGAGGCAGTCATACAAGGGTTGCATGTGGAGAGAAGCATCCAGGATCCAGGGGCGGCAGTAAGATACAAGTCCAAGGAATGACTGCAGCTGTGGGGGCTTGGTTGGCAGAGGTATGCTCTGGACAGCTGTTTTCCTGTCTTCAGTCAGGTGCTTGGTCTGGTGGGAGATGCAGTGTCCCAAAAACACAACTTTTTCCTTGCAGAATTGTAGCTTGTCTTTAGATGCCTTGCATCGATTGTTGGCCAGGAACTGTAGCAAGGAGATGGACTCTGTCCGTGCATCTGATAGGGTGTCAGCACAGAGGAGGAGGTCATCCACATACTGCAGTAGGGTTGTAGTGGGGTGTGTCATCTTCCAGGGTTCCAGGACCGTTGTCATGGCTTGGGTGAACATAGAAGGGCTATTTTGTGCCCCTTGTGGCATCACAGTCCAAGTATATTGCCGACCCTCGTGTGTAAAAGCAAGCAGGAACTGGCTGTCAGGATGTAGAGGTACGCTGAAGAAGGCATTGGCCAGGTCAACCACCGTGAACCATGAAGAGGTAGGTGGGATTGATGACAGCAGTGTATGTGGGTTGGGCACGATGGATGTGTCCAACACTGTGGCCTCATTGACAGCACGCAGGTCATGTACCATGCGGAATTTTGTGGGCTGTCCTTTAGGTGTTTTCTTCTTTACTGGAAACAAAGGGGTGTTGCACGGTGACTTGGTAGGGATAATTGCTCCATTTTCCAGGTAGATTTTAAGTTGTTGTGTAATGGCGGCAGATTGTGACATGGAGAGTAGGTATTGTGGTTTCCGTGGCAACAGGGCTCCTGGTTTTAGTTCCACTCTTACAGGCTGGACTTTGAGCCTGCCAATGTCTTCTGGTCCGCGCGCCCACAGTGAGTCTGGGATCAGTGCCAGCAGTTCAATGTCCATGGAATTCACAGGTGTGTCCTGTAAGGAGAAGAGACCGTATACTTCTGCAGACTGCTCCGGAGAGAGTGGAGTTGTAAGAGTGACAGTTCCATCCTCGTGAAACAGGATACTGGCTTGGAGTTTTGATTGCAGATCTGATCCTAGTAGATTGACGGGGCAAGTGGATGAGACTACTAGTTGAGACAGCATGCTTTGTGTTGGTTGTAGGCCAATGTGAAGAGGTCTGGTCATCGGAGTGTACCACGTGTTACCATCCACCCCTACACAAGGCACTACTTCATCCGTGAGACAGTCCGGATCGGGTAAGTCAATGTTCCTGATTACACTTCTGGCTGCACCGGTATCCACCAGGAAATTAAGGGGTTTACCCTCAACCTCTAGCTGGATGGTAGGCGTTGGTCCACTCAGCTGTTTTGTGGAGTGTAAGAGTATGAGTGGTGTCTGCAGTGGATCCGGCTTGCCAATGTCCTATTGTGGATTGGGTCCATGTGGCCCCTGGGTGGGCTGCTGTTGTTGCCATGGCCCTCTCTTCAGTGGAGCTGATCTGCAGTTCCTTTTAAGGTGTCCTACTTTGCCACAGTTGTAGCAGATAGCCCTAGGCCTGGGTGGTTTTGTAGTGTCCGAAGGGTCTTGAGAGAACAGAAGAGTGGTATGGGGTCTGGCTGGTTGGTTCAGCTCCACTCCTTTTGCTACCGTGTGGAGCACTTCTGAATCTAGCCTTCGGTACTCTGGCCTTGTGGCCTGCACTTGCTTGCGTATTGGCTCTCGGAGGCCCTGCACAAAGGCCTGCACCCAAATTTGATGATGGGCTTTGTCATGTAGATCAAATCCTAGATCAGTAAACATTTGATTTAGCCTGTGGTAAAATTTTTCCACAGACTCTCCCTTTTCCTGCATAGTGTCCTGCAGGCAGGTGACTTGGTCTGCTAGGCGGTCCTTAGACCAAAGACGGAGCTGATCGAGGAAATCCTTCCCCGATTCTAATGACTGATAATATTCAGGTAGGCCACTTATGGGCCTCAAGGCTGGTTCCATAACGGGCCAGAAGGAGTCACCTGCTTTAATTTCTGCTAGTCCAATCAAGTCTATCCATGATGCAGCATGTGTCTTGTGTATCTGACTCATCTTCCTATAGAAAGGCATAGGGTGCCCTTCCGGATCTGGTAGACTGTTTACTAGGGTAGCCGCTTCCTGAGGCTTCCAGCTCACGTAGCGGGTGCTACGTCTGGTACCAATCAAACTGTCACGGATGGGAGCTGTACGTCTAATCCGGAGATGGTCTGAAGCCCTTATAGACTCTGTCCTGTCTGGGCTCTCATCTATGTAGTAAGGTATAGATATTTTTGGCGTGTAAAGAGCTGCTGCGGGTGAACCGTCTCTTGGGTTTGCTTCCCCGTTTGTGTCTGTTTCTTGGTGTGATGATGTGATTGGTGGGCGGACGGTTTCTACTTTCTCCTCTGTAACCCCTTCTTCTATATCCTCATCTTCATCCTCTTCCCCATTTGTGAATATGCCAGATACTACCGGAGCTAACATGGCCGCTCCGTGACGTGTGCCCTTCCTTAAAGTGGTGGTCAGTGTAGGTGCAGGTGTGGCCTGATGTAAGATGGCCGCTGGGACATGGGGCGTGCCATCTGCATTACGGACTGGGTACAGGGAAGTGGATTTGCGTGGGTGTGGTGCCCCACACACAGCACACGTGTCCCTCCAATCTGGATTCTGATTTTGGCAGACTGCACATGTCCATCCCTCTGGAGAGTATGGGGGTGGTCTGCGCGGTGCGGGTGCAGCTGCCAGAGCCAGAGCCATTTTGTCGGGAGGTGGTCGGTACACATATTCACCAGTGGCAGAATTACATTCCTCAACCCACATTTGTCTTTTAATCTCTTTTGCCGTTCTATACCATGCTTCAGCATCCCTTAAAACATTGTTATCTTTTAAGAGTCCTTTCTTGCTAGACAACATACTTTTCCATTCTGTCTCATCAAGCCTTCCCCCTCGGGTTGTAGATCCCATAAGTTTCAGGAGGAGCTTTGCATTTTTAACATACTGTTTGCCTTCTCTTTCTGCCACTATCTCCTGTGCGGAGAACTGACTGGTTTTAGACTCGCTAGTACCCATGTTACAATTTAAGTTCCAACCACTGTACTTCCTGTTTTGCCAAAATTTCATATACCTCTGGACTGCCGTAATTGTGGGCACACCTGAAGGGTGTTGTGTGTGTAGGGTGGTACAGCCTATTAGACTCAATGTGGTGTAGTAGTGCACCCTCTGGACTAGGAACAGATATCTTAGCGTGAATGTTCAGTCTAAACAATTTAAATTCAGGAAATTCAGCAGAAAAGGCAGTATAACCAGTGTTGAATCTGCGGACGGGTGTGTCTAGTACTTTGATTATGCGCCAACCCTCTTGTGAGATGCTGAGTATTAGAGTTTGCACACAGTGAGGGCAAGACATGAGACTACTGTGAGTAGTAAGACAATGGTTAAATGCTTGACCCTTCCCTTCACTGGTCTTTCCACCAAGGCAACTAGGGCTGACGTTTGGTACGTAAACTGCGATGAGCAGTACTATGGGTAATGATCAACTTCGGGTAATACAGTTGATCTCACTGCGGAGGGGTATAGCAATGCCACAATCCTTTGTATCAATTATCACATATATGTGTATGCCGTGTCAGTCACGTCACCAGACCCTGTTATGCACAATGGGGCGAATGGCCGGACGTGAGCACCTGTATGAGTGTAGCTCTTCGACCGTCTAAGATCGGAACCAGGGCAATTGCATGATGGTTTTATAACAGTCCCCCCTCCGCACTCTTACTAATCTAACAGCCCTTGTATAATGCGGGATGGCTTATGACTAGACACTAGACACACCCTCAGTCGGACTGGACAATACACACGGATACAGACAATTAAGGAAGTATATATCAGACCAGGTTCGTAGACACAGGACTTTCAAATGTGGTCTATTGTCCAGGGACGACAGCCAACTATCTCAGCCCAGGGCAGGACGTATACAGGGGTCAGGGAAGATGATATATTTTCTTACCTTGTTCAGAGCTGCAGACTCTTCCCACTGATGACGTCCGTCCTGGGGGAGATGTGGTGCGGCTGTGGTTGTCTGGGTATCGTCCTGAGCCCCACGTTGGGCGCCAGCTGTTGATTCTGTCACACTAGGGTGCGACCCATCTTAATTGTCTGTGGTCAAATTGGTTCTCTGGAAGAGAATGTACGTGCACGGAGGAAAGAACACACAAAGACAGTGGATCCTGTCTCAAATGCTTCTCGCCTGGTTTATTGGAGGCAGAATGTCTCCTTTTATAGGAGTAAGCAAGCAGATTCAGCACATTACATCATTGGGTTTTTCCAACTTAACAGTTATCACAAATCTCTCTGATATTACATATTATAGGTTATTATCTTTATAACTGTAATACTATTAATCTAATGATTATTACTTTAAGACTAATTCTGTACCGCTATCGCCCTAATGGCTGTCTTGGGTCAGGCTGACATCTGTCTATGCACGCATTCTACTTATCGTTGGATTATTGGGGATCGATACACCTTCGTGCAGACACATTTACTCTAGATAAGGGTAGGGGATTTACACAGCCTTCCTAAAGTCCATCTGGACATTAGGTGTGCCTTGGTACATCCTGGTACAGAGTAATCAACAGAATTAGTCTTAGAACATTGAATCAGAAAACCTTAAAGCTACAAGAATCTAATATGAATATATTCAGCAAAGCGTCCATTTTGATTTCAGTATATCTTCATATGCCATATATTCTCTCCTTAACACTATCAGTCAGGATTTGGTCCAGAAGTTGATTGAGAGCATGCCAGGGAAAATTGCAGAGGTCTTGAAGAAGAAGGGTCAACACTGCAAATATTGACTTGCTGCATTAACTCATTCTAACTGTCAATATAACCTATTGGTACTCATAATATGATTGCAATTATATTTCTGTATGTGATATAAACATCAGACAAACACTAATAAAAACCAGAGGGCAGATCATGTGAAAATATAATTTTGGTGTCATTCTCAAAACTTTTGGCCATGACTGTACAAACAGTGACCTTAAAGGGAACCTGTCACACCCAAAATTGAAGTTGAGCTAAGCCTACCGGCATCAGGGGCTTATCTTCCGCATTCTGGAATAATATAGATAAGCCCCCGATGTAACCTGAAAGATGAGAAAAAGAGGTTAGATTATACTCACCAAGGGGCGTTCCCGCTGCGGTCCGGTCCGATGGGTGTCGCGGTCCGGGGCCTCCCATCTTCTTACGATGACGTCCTCTTCTTGTCTTCACGCCGCAGCTCCGGCGCAGGCGTACTTTGTCTGCCCTGTTGAGGGCAGAGCAAAGTACTGCAGTGCGCAGGGCCTCTCTGGCCTTTCCCGGCGCCTGTGCACTGCAGTACTTTGCTCTGCCCTCAACAAGGCAGACAAAGTACGCCTGCGCCGGAGCTGCAGCGTGAAGACAAGAAGAGGACGTGATCGTTAGAAGATGGGAGGCCTCGGACCGGGCAGCTACGCCCATCAGATCGGACCGCCCGCTCAGGTGAATATAATCTAACCTCTTTTTCTCATCTTTCAGGTTACATAGGGGGCTTATCTACAGCATTCCAGAATGCTGTAGATAAGCCACTGATGCCGGTGGGCTTAGCTCAAATTCCATTTTGGTAGTGACAGGTTCCCTTTAATATCTATGTTTATTCCTGAATGTGTCTTTTGTATCGCAATTTTTTCTATATATATATACTGTATATAATTTTTTGAAGTAGATTAATAAAATTATAAACTTTTATGCATCTATGTACTGTGTTCTCCTATTTACTGTTCATTTGTTTGGAGCTGGGGCAGTTTAATTGAGGGTGGACCACCATTGTGTGATATCCCCCTCTCACATATTATGCAACTGGGTTTTTTGTTTGTATTAAGCCAGTACAAGTCTGGGCCCGTCTGAAGTTTGCTAGAGAGCATTTGGATTATCCAGAACAGTACTGGGAGAATGTCATATGGTCTGAAAGTAGAACTGTTTGGTAGAAACAACACTTGTTGTGTTTGGAGGAGACAGAATGCTGAGGTGCATCTAAAGAACACCAAACCTACTGTGAAGCATGGAGGTGGCAACATCATGCTTTGGGTCTGTTTCCCTGCAAAGGGACCAGGACAACTGATCCGTGTACATGAAAGAATGAATGGAGCCATGTATCCTGGGATTTTGAGTGCAAACCTCCTTCCGTCAGCAAGGGCATTGAAGATGAAAAGTGGATGGGTCTTTCAGCATGATAATGATCCCTAGCACAACGCCAGGGCAATAAAGGAGTGGCTTTGTAAGAAGCATATGAAGGTCCTGGAGTGGCCTAGCCAGTCTCCAGATCTAAACCCCATAGAAAACCTTTGGAGGGAGTTGAAAGTAAGTGTTGCCCAGCGACAGGACCAAAACATCACTGCTCTAGAGGGGATCTGCATGGAGGAATGGGCCAGCATACCACTAACAGTGTGTGCCAACCTTGTGAAGACTTACAGAAAACGTTTGACGTCTGTCATTGCCAACAAAGGATATATAACAAAATATTGAGATGAACTTTTGTTAATGACCAAATTCTTATTTTCCACCATAATTTGCAAAATAAATCTTGCCAAATCAGACAGGGTGATTTTCTGGATTTGCTTTCTCAATTTGACTCTCTCTTTTTAAGTGGGAGAACTTGCACAATTGGTGGCTGACAAAATACTTTTTTTCACCACTGTATATCAGTCCTACCTGTTGGCACGTGTGCCGTCTGGGCAATAAAACCGCCACTCTCCTCAGCCCGCGTGCCATCCCCATCCTCAGCCCGTCCGAGATCCCCGTCCTAAGCACGTGTGCAGACTGATGGAATGGCGCGCGGCCTGATGGGAGAGTTAGGAGCAGAGGAGAGTGGCTGCGGCGTTAATGATGAGAGAGATTACAAGCGGGCTGAGGAGAGTGGTGGTTGCGCTAGTTTTCAGGAGATGCCGCACGTGCCCACCAGGTGGGCTCTGTGTTCCCCCTCTGGCACGTGTGCCTTAGGTTTGCCACCACTGCTCTAGGGTATTTGCTATCTAAATTTAATATCCAGTATGCCTCCCGTAACATAAGGCTCTTTTGCCGAATGCCTCCTCTTAGGGGATAATGGACTTTTTCTATTCCCAAAAATGTAAAATGTGACAGATCACTATCATGTTCAGCAACAAAATGCTTGCCTGCACCGGAATAGCACCCATTTTTCTTGACAATATTGTTTAAATGCTCCAAAATTCTTTGTTTTAATTTTCTTATAGTGCATTCTATATACTACATCCTGCATAAATTGAAAAAGAGAGTACACTATGTGATAAGTATCATCAAAAAACATCAATATATGTGTCTCCTTGAGATGAGAAAAATATTTTTATTTATTCTGCAGCAAAAACGCACATGTTGCAAATATTTTCACAGCCCTTTTAGGGCCATTATGGAACAGACCAGGTGAAAGCATGTTGCCTAGAGTATGGCTCCTCTTTGACACAAATCTACAACCCTGAGAAATTATTTTATGAAATATGTCATCTTGGTTTATAACAGGTAGATTTTTTTGTATGATTTTCATGATTTGGCTATATTATAGGCTATTAAGACATGGAAAAAGTGACAGGTGCACATCAGTATTTCCTGGAGAGTTGAGATGAGATAAAAAATAGGCAGGGCACTTTTTCAGTGGCCAGTTCAGTATTCACTGGATGGGAGCCCTGAAAGTAGGAATTAGTCCTACCGGTAATGGTGTTTCCAGGAGCCCATCATGACAGCATTACCAGGAGGTAGTCCTTCTTATCCTTGATAGGGACAGGAACACAGAAAAGGTTAAATAGCCCCTACGACCACCTCCAGTGATTTTCCAAGTACCACACCAGGATGGATGCAACAATGTTTTCTTATTGAATTTCCTCTCTACATATGTTTATGTCACATATCAAGACAGGAAATCCAATGGAGGGAATATAAGGGGAGCTGTCATGATGGACTGGACTCCTGGAAACACCGTTACCGGTAGGACTAATTCCTACTTTCCAGGACGTCCCTCCTGACAGCACCACCAGGAAAAATACCCAATAACTCCTTTTAGGGCGAGATCACAGCTTGGAGGACTTTCCTCACAAAGGCCATCTGTTAGTTTGACAGAACGTCCAACTTGTAATGTCTGCAAAAAATATTTAAACTTCACCAGTTTGCTGCTCTGCAGATCTGATCTACAGAGGCTACAGCTTTCTCTGCCTATGAAGTCGACATTGCTCTCAATGAGTGAGCTCTGATGTTCTCCAGTGGAGATCTTCCTACTGAGATGTACGCTTAGCTGATTGTTGACTTCCTCCACCTAGCGAGCGTTGCTCGACACTTTCTTCCTGAATATTGGATTAAGAGGTTTGCGTTGATTCCCTATTCTTCCATGAGTTTTAAGTACTGTAGAACTGTTCTCCTCGCATCTAAGGAGTGGAATGAGAGTTCTCTTTCATTACTATAATTTTGGCAGAAGGTGGGTAAAACAATCTCTTGACGCTCCAGTCTTAGAATGAGACTGTCCTCTTAGATATTCAAGTATGGGTCCCTAATAGAAAGGGCCTGAATTTCACCTGTGCATCTTGCTGACAGAAGACTGCTTTAAGAGATACAGATCTTACAGTAGGTCGGCCTGGTCTAAATGTTTATATGGCTGCTTGCACAAGGCGTTCAAGACTAGATTGAGATCCCATGGAGCCACTGAGCACCGTATTGTAGATTTAAGGTGCTGAATAGCCTTAACGAATTTTACTATCCAAGGATGATTGGCCAGTGGATAGTCAAAGAATGACCCTAGGGCTGATAACTGCACCTTTAACGTACTCGGTTCTAGCCCTTTGTCGAATCCTAGTTGAAGAAAGTCTAGTAATTGAGGAATATGTGGACCTGAAGAGATGGAGACAACTCTACTATGAACAAAACTTCTTCCAGATCTTGATATATAGCTGAAATCACCAGCTTCCTACTTTTTTGAATTGTAGAGATGACTGACAGTCCTTTTGACCTCAGGATCTCCCTTTCAGGATCCAGGCTGATAGGTGCAGCATCTCCAGGTTCTGATGGTATAGCGGGCCCTGAATTAGAAGGTCCTATCTTGCTGGTAAGAGTATTGGATTCTCTAATGACATCCACTTCAATAGGGAAAACCAGGACAGGGGCTCCTTTGCTTTCTCGGATAATATCATCTTCTTGTCTAGTGTGGCCTCTTTGCCATCTCAGGCTGAAAATACCTCCCGCTGCAGGACTCTTGAATGGAACTGACTCCATTAAATGCTTTAAATGCATGAGGTCATTAGACCCAGGATTCTCATTGCCTTCCTTATCGGAAACCATTTCCGCTTCTGGATGACCTGCATCTCCCCCGATTGCCTCCTGATTGCTGGAATAGGAAGTAGCATTCCTGTTCGGAATCTAGAAGTACACCCAGGAACACCTTTTCTGGTCTGAGACTTGATTTTTTTTAGATTAATAATCCCAGACATTCCAGAACTGTAATGGTTGTAGTTAGATGCAAATCCATCTGACCTGGCGAGTCCACTATCAAAAGTAGATAGTGTAAGTACAGGATGATGAGGATGTCTTTTTTCCTTAGGAAAGCCATTATTTCCACCATAAGCTTTATGAAGATCCGGGGTGCGGAGGAGAGACCGAACAGAAGACATTGAAACTGGAAATGCTGAATACTTCCCTGATCTTTTATTGCAAACCTGAGGTATTTCTGGTACGAGGCATATATGGGTACGTGATAGTAGGCACTTTTTAGATCTAATGTGCTTATCACTGAGCCCTTCGTCATCAGGGTGTGACAGGGTCACTGGTGTTGTACATAAGGGGAGATATGTGTGACAAAGATTGCTTTCCTGTGTGATGTGAAAGCCATGTTTTCTCAAACATGATATGTGCTGAGAGCAATTCAGTTGCTAAATAGGCATGGCTTTCATGGTGGGTAGGTCAGAGATGGGCGCGACGTCTACCCATCATATCTCCACCTCCAGGGTGTGGCTGGAGGGGAGTTAAATGTCCAGCCAGTTTTTTTCTCTGTCTGCAGAGGAAGCAAGCCTCTGGATTGCTAGCTTGTGCAAGAGCTGCCGTGTGTATTGTCCCAGAGGACCTGGGCAGGATGGTGTATGAACTGTTTATTTTCATTTGAGCCGGACAGGCTGTATTTTCGGTTACCATTTTGTTTTTGGTTTATGCGGCAATAAACCACTGAGAGACTTTACCCACCCATGTTCCTGAGTCTACCTCGAGGAGCAGCGAAGCTTGTCTACTCCTCACACAGGGATATGACAGATTTCAATGACTCCATCTTGAATTGTTTGGAAAGCTCCCATAGATTTAGTGGTTTCAGATTGATGATTATCCGGTACTCTCCTCCTGGCTTTTTTACCGAGAACAGACTTGAATAGTGTCCCTGATATTGTTGGGACCGTGGTACCTGAACTACGACCTGCAAGTCTATAAGTTCTTTTATGTTCATTAAGAGTCTCTGATGGACCCCTGGAGACTGGGCAGATGTTAGACAGAATCTTCTGGGAGGCAACTGAGTAAACGCTATTCTGTACCCCTGAGCGATTGTGTGCAGAATCCATTAATTTCTGGATATTTCCTGCCAGCCTCCAAGGGAGTACTGGAGCCTCCCCCCAACACTTCTGGCATCATGGTCTGCTAGTTCCAGGCCCCTGGTTCTGAAAGGAGCCTCTACCGCCCTTGGGGTAACTATCTGCCTGACTTCCCTTTCCCTCTATAGTCCTCTCTGTGATGAGAGCGAATTTTCCTAAAGGAATGCATCCTCCTCGGTTTTTTCTTCAGGGAACCCATTTTTTGCATGACGCCTTTTCTAGTAACTCATCCAGGACTGGCCCAAAAACCTGTAGGCTGGAAAAGGGAATCGAACTTAATTTATTCTTTGAGTAGGTATCTCCGTACCACGATCTCCACTATAAAGCTCGTCTCGCCGCATTCGACAGCGCACTATTTCTAGCGGCAAACTGAACCGACTCTGCTCAGGTGTCCGCCATGAAGTCAGTCGCCATCTTTAGCAATGGTAGCAACCTCAGAATTTCTTCCCTAGGAGTTTTGTTTTTTATATGACTCTCCAACTCCTCAACCCAAAGCCTCACTGAACTAACTACTGAAGTGGCTGCTATGTTCGTTTTAATGATAGCTGAAGAAGATTCTCAGGTTTTCTTAAGGAGATGTTACGATCTTTTGTCCATTGGATCCTTAAGGCTAGATGAGTCCTCAAAAGGGAATGGCTGTTTTTCTAGAGACTTTCGCTACTGGTATATCTATTTTTGGGTATATCTTGTCTGGATCAAAGGGGAGACGACATTTAAAGTCCCTTGGAATAACCAAGGTTTTTCCCATGTCTTCCCATTCCTCCAGTATCATTGCCGTGATGTGCTTATTTACTGGGAACACTCTGTTCCTACAGACTCTTCGACTGCCAAACATTTCATCTTGAACCATCAGAGATTCAGCATAGTCCTCAATCTTCATGGTACCCCTCACGACCTGAAAGAGTGCATCTGTATTTTCAAATGAAATTAAGTATTTCTTCCTTTCTTGAGGAAGTAACACCGTGGGATTTTCGCCTTGACACGGGTCTGGATCAGAGTAGTAAGACAACTCTACTACCTCTAAGTTAAGGTCCACCTCCCACCTCGGTCTTTTAGGCTGAGGAGAGCGAGACGGCATCAGGGCAGAAACCATACTCTGTACTTCTTCCCTAATCATGGCTTTTATGCTGGTTAGGAACGATGCTTGCTCTTCTTTAAGCAATTTGGCACTGCAATCTTCACAAAGTTTTTTTATTATAGCTCCCAGGGAATTTGATATTACAGGTGGCACATCTATTAGCCTTCCTTTTGATTGCGGAGGTGGACCGTCTAGACATTTTCTTGTCCTAAAACATAATATATAAACCATGTGGGCTATATTTGGATAGGGTGGGTAATGTGACCAACGCACGCTTAACTCACATGATTCAGGGATGGCTCTATGGCCTGGATGTCCAAATGGCTAGCACTTCTGCTGCCAGCTACACTCTAACCTTAAGTAGTCCATCTTACCGACTTCAGGACATCTGATTCGTCAGATCCTTCTGAGCCCCATCTGCTGCCAATTCCGATGACTGGGTCCGGTCCTACGGCCACCTGGAACGCATGCTGGAGAGCAGGAAATGCCGATACCCGGTCCCGGTCCCCACGGGTGCATGCTGTCCAGATGACATACGACCTGCGCACACACCACCTAAAGCTGTGTCATGGGAAAGTCAACAGATGACGCGTACCGGTCTGATCGTTCCACCGGTAGCGCGTCTGCCTAGTTTAGCTTCCCATTTACAGCTGCGCATCCCAGTCATAGGAGCAGGAGCCCAGAGCTCGACTGGAACGTTGAGAGAATATTTCAAAGAGTGTCAGCCCGGCTCCTCACAGGTACGGAACTGCAGAGCCGGTCATTCCTACAAAGAAATCCACGTGCTCCTCTTCTGCATCTGTCCCTCATGGGGACAGGAAAAACACTGGAGGGTGGTGATGGGAGGGGCTATTTAACCTTTTCTGTGTTCCTCTCCATATCAAGGACAAAAAGGACTACCTCCTAGTAGTGCTGTCAGGAGGGACATCCTGGAAAACTGCCTTTTACTTGCTGGAATCTGTAGCTTCTTTCTATAAGCTGGCCTGGCTAAAAAAAAAAAAAAAGAAACAAGGATACAGTGGGTAAAGTACATGATTCTGGAAATTTTATCTGGTACCATTCTAATGAAACACAAAAGACAGCTGCCTAAAGAAAATATTTCACAAATATTCAAATCACTTTTCCCTACTTAACAATATGCATTGCAATCAAGAGTTATTAATGTTTTGGTGTGCAGAGTAGAGATACATTTTGGATGGCTGGTAGTGATGGCTATGAGATGCTGTTTAGAGAGTTGTTGCACAGTAGTTTTCTCTAATAATCTTCCTAAGTTTCCAAGGCTGCTGATGTCATTTTAGATCTGCTTCCTTGCAAAGAGGTTAAGTTTTTCTGCCACTAAGGCCAGTCCAATTTTGATCATGGTATGGTTCTTTTCCTCAAGAAGGAGAATTTTAAGTTAGAAATGGACAGTTTTTAAAGCCACTGGATAGATGTCAGATAAACCAAGCTCTGCTGAAACAGGTGTTGTCCCAATTAGGACCTAAGACTTTAATCCAATGTATTTTTTCTTGTAGTATTTTTAAAAGTAAATGAGTTAATTAAAGAAACTGATTTTTGGTTAAACCATTTACAGCATACAGCATATTAAAATAGCTTTTTTCACAATGTATCTCGTTTGGTTTTCCACAAAACTGGATTTCTGTTAATATTTACTTGAGCATGAAAACGGTTTCTCTCGTAAAAGGTTTTTGATTGCCGATAAAATTTGATTCTAAATAACACCTTTTTTTACCGCAATCAGGACATGAAAATGACTTCTTCAATCGGTGAGTTCTTTGATGTGTAAGAAAAGAAGAGTGAATTTCAAATAAAATGTTTCCAACGTTCAGAGGATTAAAATAACTTTGCCCTGATGTGAATTCGCTGATGAGAAGCAAAGGAAGATTTCCGTTTAAAAGATTTCCCACAATCTAAACATAAAAATTGCTTTTCCTTTGTGTGAGTTTTTTGATGATTGACAAGATATGACCTCCAATTGTAAGATTTGCCACAATCTAAACATGAAAATGGCTTCGCCCCTGAGTGAATTTTCTGATGGGCAACAAGATCTGATTTGTGGCCAAAACATTTTCCACATTCCGAACATGAAAACGGCTTCTCCCCTGTGTGAATTCTCTGATGCCTAAGAAGATCTGCATTCTGGTGAAAACATTTCCCACATTCTGAACATATATATGGTTTCTCCCCTGTGTGAATTCTCTTATGTTTACCAAGATTTGATTTATCTGTAAAACATTTTCCACATTCCGAACATGAAAATGGCTTCTCCCCTGTGTGAACTCTCTGATGCCTAGCAAGATCTGAATGCTGGTTAAAACATTTGCTACATTCTGAACATGGAAATGGCCTCTCCCCGGTGTGAAGTCTCTCATGTTTCTCAAGATTTGATTTAATTGTAAAACATCTGCCACATTCTGAACATGAAAATGGCTTTTCCCCCGAGTGAATTTTCTGATGCGCAATAAGATCTGATCTGTGGCCAAAACATTTCCCACATTCTGAACATGAAAATGGCTTCTCACCTGTGTGAGTTCTCTGATGCGCAATAAGATGTGGTTTGTGGCCAAAACGTTTCTCACATTCTGAACATGAAAATGGCTTCTCTCCTGTATGAATTCTCTGATGCGCAATAAGATGTGATTTGTGGCCAAAACATTTCCCACATTCCAAACACGAAAATGGCTTCTCCCCTGTGTGAGTTTTCTGATGTGCAATAAGATGTGGTTTGTGGCCAAAACATTTCTCACATTCTGAACATGGAAATGGCTTCTCCCCTTTGTGAATTCTCTGATGTCTAATTATATCTGAATGCTGGTTAATACATTTACTAAATTCTGAACATGGAAATGGCCTTTCCCCGATGTGAATTCTCTCATGTTTCGCAAGATTTGATTTAATTGTAAAACGTCTGTCACCTTCTGAACAAGAAAACGGTCTTTCTTCATTGTAATTATTTTGATGTTCAACACTCCTTTGGTGACGATTATTTTGTTTAACAGTATGTACTGAATTAGTAAGCAGGACTTGTTGAAAATGATCAGATGACAAATCTTTGCTTTGAAGGGTTGAAGGTATGGCTGGAATAAATACATTTATTTCAAGCTCATCTTCTATCATACCACGATCATCTGTTATAAAATCTGAAGATATCAGATGTCCTTCTGAGCTTCTAGCATCGTCTTCTGTGAAGAAAAAAATCTGGGATTACTTTTCTAAATTCTAGGATCAAAAAAATTATAATTTGTTAAATAAATTTTCGAAATACAAATTTGAATATGCCCTTGCCCCATAACCTTGCGCTCCAAAATCACTAAAGGAGAGCTCAGTCATCTCCTCTCTAAATCAACACCAAAGTTATCCCATCCCTAACCCATCTCTTCAACATATCACTAACTTCTGGTACCTTCCCTTTTTCATTCAAACATGTCACTATCAAGCCTATCCTCAAAAAGCCATCCCTCGATCACTATGACTTTGCTCTATCATCGATCTCCTAATACCTTTCCAACCGCACATTTAGTGTTTTCCACACCACCTCTCATCCCGGCTTCTCTCTGTTGGTGTCCCTCAAGGCTCTGTCCTATGAACCCTACTCTTCTCCATCTATATCCTTGGCCTGGGACAACTCAAAGTCCCTTGGCTTCCAGTACCACCTATATACGCTGATGACACTCTGGCCCAGACATCACTTCTCTGCTGTCCAGAATCTAGGAGTGTCCATCAGCCATATCCTCCTTCTTTTCCTCCAGCTTCCTTATGCTCAATGTGGACAAATCTGAACTCCTTATCTTTCCTCCATCACATGTATGTTCCCTACCTGATCTATCTGTCACAATAAATGACATCACACTTTTTCCTGTACCGGAAATCCGCTGCCTTGGAGTAAACCTTGACTCTGTTCTGTCCTTCAAACCACACAACCAAGCTCTCGCAACCTCCTCCTGCTTCCAGCTCAAAAATATTTCCAGAATTTGTCTTTTCCTCAACTCTCAATCCACTAAAATGCTTGCGCATGCCCTCATCATCTCCCGCCTTGACTACTGCAATATCCTTCTCTGTGCCTACCTGCTGACACTCTCGCACCTCCCCAGTCTGTCCTAAACCCCTTTCTGACCTCAGACGGGATAGTACGTCCGAGGTCAGAACCCCCGCTTTGATACGGGCTCCAGCGGTGAGCCCGCATCAAAGCCAGGATCGCGATCCACCCGTCACTATTAACTAGTTAAATGCCGCTGTCAAACGCTGACAGCGGCATTTAACTAGCGTTTCCGGCCATCGGGCCCAAAATGAACGCATCGCTGACCCCAGTCACGTGATCGGGGGTCAGCGATGCATCTGCATGACAACCAGAGGTCTATTGAAGACCTATATGGTTGTTGATGCCGGATTGCTGTGAGCTCCACCCTGTGGTCGGCGTTCACAGCAATGCAGCAATTCCACTACATAGGGGCAATCTGAGAATCGCTCCTATGTAGCAGAGCCGATCAGGCTATGCCAGCTTCTAGCCTCCCATGAAGGCTATTGAAGTATGGCAAAAGTTAAAAAAAAATGTTTTAAAAAATATGAAAAGAGTAAAAAAAATATAAAAGTTTAAATCACCCCCCTTTCGCCCCATTCAAAATAAAACAATAAAAATAAAATCAAACATACACATATTTGGTATCGCCGAGTTCAGAATCTCCCGATCTATCAATAAAAAAAAGGATTAACCTGATCGCTAAACGGCGTAGCGAGAAAAAAATCAAAACGCCAGAATTCCTTTTTTTTGTCCCCCGCGACATTGCATTAAAATGCAATAACAGGCAAACAAAAAAAAGTTTCTGCACCAAAATAGAATCATTAAAAACTTCAGCTCGGCACACAAAAAATAAGCCCTCACCCAACCCCAGATCATGAAAAATGGAGACGCTACGGGTATCGGAAAATTGCGCACTTTTTTTTTTTTTTTTAAGTAAACTTTCAAATTTTTTTTCACCACTTAGATAAAAAATAACCTAGACATGTTTGGTGTCTATGAACTCGTAATGACCTGGAGAATCATAATGGCAGGTCAGTTTTAGCATTTAGTGAACCTAGCAAAAAAGCCAAACAAAAAACAAGTGTGAGATTGCACTTTTTTTGCAATTTCACCACACTTGGAATTTTTTGCCCTGTTTTCTAGTACATGACATGGTAAAACCAATGATGTCGTTCAAAAGTACAACTTGTCCCGCAAAAAAAAAGCCCTCACATGGCCATATTGACGGAAAAATAAAAAGGTTATGGCTCTGGGAAGGAGGGGAGCGAAAAACGAAAAAGCAAAACTGGGAACAGCTGGGGTCATGAAGGGGTTAACTCTGCTGCACAGCTAATCCATCTCTCTCCTTGCTACTCCTCTACTTCTTCCCTTTGTAAGTCCCTTCATTGGCTCCCAGTTCAAACTACTAAAACTGATCTACAAAACTATCCATAACCTGTCTCCTCTGTACATCTCCGAAATAATCTCCCGATATGTTCCCTCACGTAATCTCTGGTCCTTCCAAGACACACTGATCTGGTCTCTGTAGCGCATCTCTGACCCTCTGCACTACTTGGCACAGAGGGCTCGTTGTAGTGACACCCTGTCTGCCGAGACATCACAGAGCTCAGGCGCAGAGGGGGAATGATGGAAGAGGGATCATCAGCTGACGGCTCCCTCTCCCATCATTGTTTTTAAGTTTAACTGTTCAGAATCCAGAACAATAACACTTGGTGTATTGTATATATAGAACTGATCACAACTGTGTACATACAACCATTTTATATGCAGTCATGTCAAACTATGACCATTCCCACCCTGAAGTCTCAAGAAGAGGACCGTTGAATAGAGCTGCCATAAGATGATTGGGGTCTAGGGAATGTGTCATAAGTGGAGTTATGAGTTATACAGATCCAAGGCTGGGGGCATTGGATCACTGCCTGCACTGCCTGCTGAGAACAGGTAATTGAAGCAGGTTATCTGATGAATACCAGACCTGAAGTGTGAATACATAGTAATAACAGGTAACTGTCAATGTTGGATAACCATTTGGGCCAGCAGATGTGTCCCTGTATTCCTTCACTTGCACATATGTGTTAAAGTGAACCCTGTTAGCTGATACATGTTGTCCATGGATTGAGTAGCATGTACCAGGCACTGGCTGTATTATCTCAGCCAGGTATATTTGACTCTGAAACGCTGCGACGTTGGGTAGCATTTATCAGCTAACAGATTCACTTTAAACGCAGGAGCATCAATGCTTTCACCAGGGAGTAGATTCGCATTGTGGGTAAAATTTCTAAGGTTTTTGTAGCTGGAAAGATCTCCCTGAATTACGCATATATTATATTCATGTGTGGAATCTATGGAATGTTTGAAGGTTGTTCAGAGATATGTCTGTCTGTGAGGTTCCTGAGGGAAAATATTACAGACAGCAGAAATGAGGGCTAAAACTGGATTAGAATCTAATCATTCATCCCCGTCTTACCTAAGCTGAGAGAGGGGTGAGGGGTCTGGTGAGACACGTTATAACATGTAATCTGAGGACTATCCATCTCGGACCCCAGGAGAACCAATGAGTATTGAAGATCTGTCCATATTTCTGACAACATTCTCCCCAGCCAGAAGCGTTCATGGATCTAATTTTTAAAACCTATGTGTATTTATCCCTTTTGTTTTGCGCTGTTTTTGCTTCTGTGTATGTCATTTTGTTATTTCTTCTTTAGTAACCTTTTAAGCACTTTACTCTTTATGTACGGTATATTAAATCTGACATTTAATAAATGTATAGCTTGCTACTCTAAATGTACCCACAAACCCTCAAGAGGGCGAGTACAGCTTGTTTGTGTTACCCTGTATATGCCAGAGTGCAGGAAAAGTATCCATCAGGTGCTCCGAAAAGCTGGGTGGCTTCTTTGCCCCTGTGCAGTCACATGACTGACCTATCAAAACGGCAAGGGGTGGCAGTGAAAAACGTGTGACGTGGATGTGAGAACTAGCTGTGAGGTGGGCTTAGCTCATCGTCATCTTACTGCAATAGGTGTCAGGATGAGTGAGTGGGAAACAGAGTCCCCCTTTACAGTAGCATTCAAGGCACGTGTGTCACAAGCGAGTGGAGTTCATGACAATTAGGTGGCAGTGGTGGAATGATTCTGACAGAAGGCGTAGGCAATTCATTTTCCTTATAAGCCACATGAGAGACTGTTATGGAGGGCTGAACCAATCGGTCACACTTAATTCTGCCCATTATTATTGTTTTACGTTGATCTTTATCACTTATTGAGCAGAATTAAGTCTTCTGACTCGCTGCTGCTGCTAATACATGTGACCATATGGCTTATTGTAGCTTGTTTTCTTAGCTGTAGTAGCTAAACAAAACCACATAATTTACAGCTTTTTATAAAGTTTATGTAAAACAGTAAATCATACTGATTATGTTATTCAGCCCTTGTGCATTGGTCAACAATTTTCAACACAATATGATGTCCCCACAGTCTCCTCAAAAGTATGATATTTCCTCGCACGGTAGGTATGATACCCAGACACATCCCCCTTGCACAATACTATGTCCCCATACAGCCCACTTACATAGTATAATAATTACACACAGCCCACCTACTTAGTATAATGTCTCCACACAGCCCACCTACACAGTATAATGTCCCCACATAGCCACCTAGACAGTATAATGTCCCTACACAGCCCCCTTCACAGTATAATGTCCCTACACAGTCCACTTACGAAGCATAGTGTACCCACATAGCCACCTACACAGTATAGTGTCCCCACACAGCCCTCTTCACAGTATAATGTCCCCATACAGCACACCTACATAATATAATGTCCCCATACACGGTAAGTTGTCCCCACCATGCCCCTCTGCACAGTGTGTTACACCGATGCCTCTACCTTGTGCCAGTCATTACACTGGCTACCCATCCACTCCAGAATCCAGTACAAAACTACTACCCTCATCCACAAAGCACTCCATGGCTCAGCACCACCCTACATCTCCTCTCTGGTCTCAGTCTACCACCCTACCCGTGCCCTCCGCTCCGCTAATGACCTCAGGTTAGCATCCTCAATAATCAGAACCTCCCACTCCCGTCTCCAAGACTTTACACGTGCTGCGCCGATTCTTTGGAATGCACTACCCAGGTTAATACGATTAATCCCCACAGTTTTAAGCGTGCCCTAAAAACTCATTTGTTCAGATTGGCCTACCGCCTCAACGCAATAACCTAACTATCCCTGTGTGGTCTATAAAAAAAAAAAAAAAAAAAAAAACATAATCAGGTTCCTCGCATCATGTTCTCATACACTTTATGCAGTCAATAGCCTCTGTGTCTATACTGCTACATACTTAGGCTGTTAACTGGTTCATGCAGCTTTACATGAACACCCGAGCCTTACACTATGGCTGGTCCAAATAACTAAAGCAATTGTTACCATCCACCTCTCGTGTCTCCCCTTTTCCTCATAGGTTGTAAGCTTGCGAGCAGGGCCCTCATTCCTCCTGGTATCTGTTTTGAACTGTGATTTCTGTTATGCTGTAATGTCTATTGTCTGTACAAGTCCCCTCTATAAGTTGTAAAGCGCTGCGGAATATGTTGGCGCTATATAAATAAAAATTATTATTATTATTTTTTTCTTTATTTTGATGATACATTCCCTTTCATTATCCGATCCTTTAGTTTTCAGGAGAAAAGCCAGAGGTCTCACCCTAGCCAAACATTCAAGTGTAAGGGGAGGCCAGAAGTTGACAGAACAAGTATTCAGTTGACATCTGTCATTTGTGTAAGTGACTTCGGTTATACAATAACAGTTTTTTGTTGTTTTTTTTAAATAAGACACTATTTATTGCATTGGTGGTTACTACTCACCTGTGCGGTTATCTGGAGGAATCTCCTCTTTACACCGCTCATCACCCCTCATATATGTCCCTGTAGAATTAATATGGGTCAGATCTTCTCCCTGAAACAAATATTGTAGTAAAAGTCACAGACAGATGGAGAAGTCACATCTATGATCAGCTCTAATCCTGCCATCTCCACCATTCTCATTACACAAGTATAAAACATATAATACTGGTGGATTAAACAAGACTGAACACAAGACCTTCACAGACATCTACACATCATAGGGGAGATCTCATGGCATCTTCTCTCCATCTACCTGATGATCCTGATGAACATTGGGATTTTCTTGATTACAGTCCTGTGGAAGAAGAGGACGGGGACATCTCTCTGGTGTTGTCCTCTTACTGGATAGAACTGGAGGAAACACATACAGGGACTGAATTCATTCTTTACATACAGATAATTATAGGCCGTGTGTATTTAGTCCTATTACCTGGTGATGTGAGGGGCTGGGGAACCTCCATCATGATGTCCTTGTACAGATGTTTGTGTCCTTCTAAATACTCCCACTCCTCCATGGAGAAATAGACGGCGACATCCTGACACCTTATAGGAACCTGACACATAGAATGATACCGTCATCCCCCCAATCACTTCATAGTGTTACTGTATAATGTCCCAGCATCCCCAGCAGTGTCACCTCTCCAGTCAGCAGCTCAATCATCTTGTAGGCGAGTTCCAGGATCTTCTGGTCATTGATGTCCTCATGTATGAGGGGGTGAGGTGGAGGCCCCATGATTGGGCTCAGGGGTCTTCCCCATCCCTCAGACACAGGGGCCTGACAGCGCTCACTAGAGGTCTTCTTCACTACTGTGTAATCCTGGTTATGGAGAGACACATTAATAAATCTCACTACAGACATTTCCAGAGTCCTCACCTCTCCAGTTCTGTCCATCTGTTATTCCCATAGATAAGAATGATGTAATGTGACGTCATTAGAATCTCTCACCTCTCTAGTAATCCAGAAAAGGATCTCTAGGGTGAGGTGTAATATCCTCTCCACCATCTGGTCCCTGTCTATATCCATCCTTGGTGGGTCAATCAGGAAAATTCTCTTACATAGACAGAGGATCCAATATTGTAGGGACCTGAATGGAAAAAAGGTGAGACAATGTGAAATCATAACATTTTGATAAAATCACAGTTTCATCAGCAGGAGATTACCATGAGAGGACTAGTAAACCTGCTGCTGTGTAGTCCTCCATATTCATAGGGATCTGTATAATCCCACCATTGATTGGTAGACAGGCATGATTAAGACCAATCTAGGTCGAAACGCGTAGCCGTGATCTATATACACCTGTTTGGTCCACCAAATGTAAGGACTATGTTTTAACCATTTTGGATAAATAAAGACTTCAATTTTATCGGAGCTGGAGTATCTATTTTCTATTGGATTTGCTGCAGCTAGGACGTCTGGGTCAGGACTAACCTCCGTGCTCCGTACCTGCAGGACTGGTTGGTGAGCTGGCTATGGCTTTTTAAGCCATTTTTTTTTTTTCTTATGTGCTTCTTGAAGTATGTTTGGAAAACCCATGACCTAGGATGCAAAGTCATCTTTAGGACACTGGGCACTATATTGCGACCCAAAATCATTTGGTAATCTTCAGATTTCATGATGCCTTGCACAAAGTAAAGGCACCCAGTGCCTGAAGTAGCAAAACAACCTCAAAATATCTTTCAACCTCCATCATATTTGACTGTAGGTAATGTGTTCTTTTCTTTTTAGGTCTCATTCCATTTTCAGTAAACAGTAGAACGATGTGCTGTCACGCACAGTGTGGGAAGACTACTTGCAACATGAGGGGAAGGAAGCTCAAACGCTAGGGAAACGGGGAGTGGAGACCTCTAGGCAGATCTAATAGCACCCTGCCTCCCCTACTGTCCCTATATTGATTCCACACCAATCGCCAAGCAGGAACCTAAGCCCTGTATATCCCATGAGCTAGGTCCTGAATAGGGAAGGGGGGATGAGCACAAGTAAGTCCCCTCTGTGCACTAAAGAGTAGAAGGGAGACAAACAAGGGGGGAACAAATTAGCTTGAGAAGACTCAGAGAGGTAACACCAAATGCGTCCAACAGCACCAGAGAGGAAGTAAGCCGACTGCTATAGCTCTAAGCCTTCACAATGGAAAATGTGAATATCACCGGCAACTCCCTGAAGCAGACTTAGAGCCAGAGGGAGGTTGCCACTGGGTCCAAAAGTCAGAAGGATTAACAAAGCATCTGCACTACCAAACGCAGAGACCTTCTGCAGCCAGATGCAGAGCGACTATCTGTAGCGTAGCATCTGACACACCCGTGACAAGTGCTTTACCAAAAAGCTCTCTCTTGGTCTCTGTCAGCGCAGCCTCGGTAACTCTACATGTGTCCCTTTCACTTACCCACCCACACTCCTGCAGCTCTGCTTCCTGTGGACCGCACGTAGGTCTCCTGGGAGAATGCTTAAGGCATGCACACTCCCCGCTTTTTTAATGGGCTGCACGTGCTTTTGAAAATGTCTCCAGCCAATGGCTGGGAGACATTAGTTACTTAAGGCACCCTCCCCATATGGGGAGTGCCTTAGCAATAGAATCAGAAAATTCTTCTGCTATCCAGTTGTAAGGGCCCTATACATGTGCTTCCCGAATTGGACCCTACCCAACCTGTCTGCACTCCATTCTGTCCATCCTGCTGTTACTCAGTCCTGAGCCTGATCCTTCTTGTCTGCACCTGTCCCACTGCCTCCGCCTGTCAAGTTGAAGCCTGTACCTGTGTTCTGTGCCAGAGTCTGTCCTGTGTTCCTGCGCTTATCCTGCCATGCCTTATCCAGCATCTGTCCACCAGCTGAACCCCCTCCTACTAACCAGTTCCTGACTGGTCCTGCTTCCCTGTCCCTTGGGGGTAAGCTGACGCGACTACAGGGTCTGTCCTGGAGTAGCACCCGGCATCCATCTGGGTTCAATTCTAACCACACTATCATTGGCTCTAGTGAAGAACTAGGTGGTCACTTAGTTACGCCCCTCCAAGCTCTCCCTGGACCGTGACACAGTGGTTGCACAACAACGAGCATAACAGTCTTATCTGTCCACAAGATGCTTGCCCAGAAGGATTTTGGCTTACAAACATTTTGGCAAACGGCAGTCTAGCTTTTTTATGTCTGTGTCAGCAGTGGGGCCTTCTGGGGCCTCCTGCCATAGCGTTTCATTTTATTCAAATGTCAACAGATATTTTGCACTGACACTGATGTACCTGGAGCCTGCAGGACAGCTTGAATTTCTTTGAAACTTGATTGGGGCTGCTTATCCACTACTCAGACTATCCTGCATTGTAACCTTTCACAAATTTTGCTCTGCTGTCCATGTACAGGGAGATTAGCTACAGTGCCATGGATTATAAACGTATTGATTATGTTGCGCTCCATAGACAAAGGAGCATCAAGATCTCTGGAGATGGACTTGTAGCCTTGAGATGGTTGATATTGTTTAACAATTTTGGTTCATAAGTTCTCAGACAGGTCTCTTCTGTTTCTGTTCTCCTTGATTAGTGTGGCACACACAGACACACAATGAACTATTGAGTCAACTTCTCCCTATATATCAGGTTTCTGGTGCGATTTTCATATTGCCCACACCTGTTGCTTGCCACAGGTGAGTTTGAACAAGGATCTCATGTCATGATAGGACTGGCGTATAAACTGCGACCAGGGGCACCTTTCCTGGCCCTAACACTAGGGGGCGCCCTAGCTCACCCTGTTCCCCGGGATACCTCAGATGGCGAGGATGTCGGCGCCTCCACCCTTGCCCTGTCTCCTAACTGCAGCCCTGCGTCTGTCCCCTTCCCCCACCCCCCAGGCGCTACTGTGTACCGCAGAACACCAACCCGACAGACAGGGTAACAAAGACAAGGGTAAAAGAAAATTCCATTCACACAAAATATACTCTCGCAAATAACAGAGGTATTCACCAGGGTGTGAAGGAAGGGGGAAGAAAATAAGGCAGGTAAGGATGAGGAATTTCCAAGCGTACAAACCAAGCAACGGTCGCACAATATACTCCTCCAGCTCTTCAAACACCAGCTTCTCCCTCTCCAGATCTATGTAGCAAGTGCTAACTCACATAAGGACCTGGCCAGCAGGCCTACCTTTTATATGAGATAGGAGTGGCTAAAAGAGCACAGCTGAATGCAGGGATTTCCACATGACCCCTGTCCTGCTGAAAGAAAAGAAACACATTCAATACACCGGAGAAGTGCTTCTTCTGAGCCTCGAAGCAGAAACCATCAGACGCTGCGGTCTTCTGGCTCTGATCTGTCGTGGTAACCCCATGGCGTCTCAAGCTTGAACAAAGTTGTTTACCCATTTATTCAGAAAAGCTTGCAGACTTACACACTTTTATAATCTAATGTACTCCGCACAACTTACACAACCACATTATAAATTCTTGCACCAATAAAACCAAAACATTACGATTATTACTGTAAGGCTAGGTTCACATTGCGTTAGTGCAGTCCATTCAACGCATGCGTTAAAAGGACTGCGCAACGTAAGTGCCTTTTAAAGATTGCGTTATGCGATCGCGCTAGCGCAGATACTTCATCTGTGCTAGCATTGACGAACCCGAAAACGCTGCAGACCGTGTCTGAGGGTCCGTCACAGAATGAGGGCACATCACTAACGCATGCCGATTATGACATGCGTTAGCGATGCGCTACATAATGGCAGCTAATGGGTGCGCCAACACATCCGTTACATAGCGTTAGTGCCGATATGTAACGGATGCCGTCAGCGCATTGCCATTAACGCAATGTGAACCCAGCCTTACTATGCCTCTAGATAACTCCTTGAAGTTTGAAAATGTCAAAATTTTCAACATTTTCACCAAATTTCCAACATGTTCATAAATAAATGCAAGTAATATCAAAGACATTATACCACTATCATGAACAACAATAAGTCACGAAAAAACAAACTCAGAATCACTGGAATCCGTTGAAGCATTCCAGAGCTATTACCTCATAAAGTGAGAGTGGTAAGAATTTAAAAAATTGGACTGGTCAGGAAGGTGAAAACAGGTTTCGGGGTGAAGGGGTTAAACATCAAAATACGGAAATCACACAGATGACATTTATGCGTTATTCATTTTATTTTTCCAGGACCATTGATTTCCACTGGAAAATTATGTTTGAAAGTGGCCTTACGGAAAAAGGCAATACTGCATGCTGAACTTTAAAATGGCAAACACCAAGAAGGACTGTTTTCTGCTGTTCAGTTTGGAACTTCAGACACTCCTATTTAAGAGCTGACATCAGCTGATGTATGGGGATACAACGTGTTGGACCACCACCGATGATCTTTCCCAAGAGAAAATCATTTTTCAGGACAATACCTTTAATGTTATGGGGTCACCGCACCGCTGTATATCTCACCACATCTGCAAACTGCCACAGTCTAAATGATTATTAGATAACAAAAATACTAGATTCAGCTGTCTGTAACCATAGGATGAGGCACTGTCATAACAGCAGTTATTTCGGAGCTCAATGCACTCTGGTTGTTTCTGAGTGTGAATGAGAAACCTGATCCTGAATTGATCAAAAGGCCTTGGACTCCAGGATGGTAGTCACTAAGATCAATGCTAGTTTTGGAATTGCAGCGTTTTGGACATAACCCATTTGCACAATGGGTGTGATTTATAGAAATCCCATGCCCACTGTGATTCTATTTACTGCTATTTACTTACTATATTCTACATTTAACGTGTATACAGATGTATACCTACCAGACAAAGGCTGAAAGAAGCAGTAAAGAACAGTAATAACGGTCCTAGGAGCGCTGGAAATGAGACCAAAACAAGGATTTTAGTGTTGAACCACAACGCGTTTCAACGGTTAAACCGTCTTCATCAGGTGGAAAAAACTTTGATAAGCGGCGCTCCCGCACCTTGCTGAATGTGTTGGCAGAAGTGCCGCTTATCCAGACAGAACAGGTCATTACAGACCCAGCTCTGAGGGGATGGCCACCTACCTGAAAAACTATTACAATTACAGATAACCCCTTTTTCCTAAAATGAGATTATAAATTTTGCACATCATCCTAGACCCTGTTACGGCGTATACACATTATAGAGTACTGCCATACTTCAAGTGCCTGGAGCTGTATTAAGGAGGCTGTCCTTCTCTTCTATCTTGCCACTAGTACATACTCACCTGGATCGAAGCAACCCCATGAGTAAGACCCGGGAGGGTCGAAGCGTTGGGTTTTGGTCTGCCTATATTCCTGCATAGCACCATTTGTGGCAAAATAACCTCCTCTCTCTTTTTTGTTATTCCAAATAAAATTGTGAAATATTTTTGCATTATCCCATTTTGACTGTGCGGTGATTTACAATTATGTGATTACTTGGGCTACACAGTCCGTTTCACCAGCACCTCTTCCTCTATGATCTGAGTGCACACCATTTTCTCTATCATGAAAAAAAATTGAACACCACTCGGAGGCTATCCGAACACTTCTGTTTTTCATGGACTTCTAGATAGGAATAGATAGAGAAACTTTCCTTTTTTATTTTGATCCGAGAAAAACTGATGAGACTCGTATGGTAAAAACTGACAATTACAGTGAAAAAAAAAAAAATCACTGAGGAAACTTTTTCTTGTACGAGAAGAGAAAATCATTGAAGTGTGAAGGAGCCCTAACAAACATTTAGCTGAAAGATTATTTTGACACCTGGATTATGTCATCACAAAGACATATTTGCCTCAATTATTAAGATTTCATTTAATTCTTGCCTAAAACTGTTTGAACCTTTTACACAAGTATCGGCCGACCCTAACACCATTTTGAAAAGTGTTCGGAGCTTATCGGAGAGAGAGGTCGTGACTGAGTGCTAACAACAAAATCAGCATTCAATTAACGCAAAAGTTATGACAGAAATCTACTCCGGACACTGACTAAAGTACATTTTCTGCGGTGGTGCACACCTCATAATGAATGTGGCGCATCTCAGACTGAATGCACACCGTGTCTCTGCATTTAGCCTACAGTTTATAGTAAACCTGTAGCTTTTCATGACATATACTGTAACTCTACTATGAGGTCTACACTTCTACAATGGGACCCTATGGTGGATGGATCCCGGGGCCCATTGTGACAGTGACCACTGTCGGGCACATACCTCCTGAACATACGCGTCTGACAATGGCCAAAACATGTATGTACATAGCCTTCCTCCAGTGCACTGCTCATCAAGGCTGGCGTAAAACGTTATAGCCCAAACCCAATGGTTCCCACCCAGATAAACACAGACCCCAATAGTCTGTCCTTATCCACCTCAGCTCTCAGATCCAACTCACAGATAGAGATCCATCCAGAACACTAATTAAAGCTGGTTTCACATTTGGGGATGGAGGTGCTGCGGAGGGCTGCGTACGTCCTTCGTGAAGCTCCGCCTACCGCCACACATCCTCCGCTAAGCTCCGCCTATGTCGGCATGCGTATGCTATATTTATCTTTAGGTACGCAGGCCATGCCGATGTAAGCGGATGCCTCCGCATGCGTCGTTTTGACGGTGCGGCAACCTGCGCCGAACGCAACGAGCTGCAATTTGGTGCGGTTGCCACACCGTCAAAATGACGGCATCCACATACAGTGGCATGGCCTGCGTAGCTAATGGTTAATAGTAAAGATAGGGTAGGCACGCCGCATGCCAACGTAGGCGGAGATGACTGGAGGAGGTGTGGCGGTGGGCAGAGCTTCACAGAGGACGTACGCAGCCCTCCATTCGCAAATGTGAAACCAGCCTAATATCCCAGGGGGGTGACATTATTCTCCACCACTTCACTATAGAATTATAAGGGCTTATTTCACACTTGGCCATTAGAAGCATCTAACAGATCAAAGAGGTAACATTTCTCCTTTGCGGAAAGTGAAGGCGTCGATATTGACTTTTAGCTCCTCCATTTCTGAAGAGGCAATTTTCAAGCATCCAAATAGTAATTCGTTATTAATATTAACTAATAATATTCCAGCTTTCATTTTACCAGAGTCTCTCAAGAAATGAATGCTGAGCTCTGATTGGTTGCTGTAGGAAAAGTTCTTATTTTAGAAATGATAAATGAGGCCCCAACTTTTTCCCCATAAATTTCCATCACGGTATAAAACCCACAATCCTCCTATAATGTGATGAGATCTTATATTCTCCATATTCTGCCCCACAGTCTCCTCCTCCAGGATCAGTGTCCTCAGTACAGGACCGACGCCACAGACATTTCATGGGAAATCCCTTTATTCTAAACTATTACAGCCAAAATTAGGGAAATGACAGTTTCTCCAGATTTCTACGGAGAGAAAAACCCGACATTTCCATTCCCTGTAATCTCCATAATCTGTCCCCAAACCAGAGCGCCCTCCCCTGTATACAGGAGCACAGCCAGCGTCCTATTACTGTACATATACACATGGCGGAGCTGGGGGCACTATCTCCGGGGATGGAGGGGTTACTGCCCCCTGCCCCCGCCCAGTAATGGGGAATCTCCAGCACCTACCTCCACCTGCAGAGCCGCACACCACATATATGGCTGTTCTGTGCACACAGGACCTGGGATGAGGTCACAGGAGGGGAGGAGTCATGGGGTCACATGATCAGGGGCCTCAGTGTATGCAGGACTCTGCTGTGCTGGTTGTCATGGTGCTGGATGAGGGGAAGTTTATGTGTGGGGTCAGGAGGGGTTTACAGGGTGGATGTAGCAGAGCCGTGTGTGTACGAGGTGTACGGAGCGGAGCCGTGTGTGTACGAGGTGTACAGAGCGGAGCCGTGTGTGTACGAGGTGTACGGAGCGGAGCCGTGTGTGTACGAGGTGTACGGAGCGGAGCCGTGTGTGTACGAGGTGTACGGAGCAGAGCCGTGTGTGTACGAGGTGTACGGAGCGGAGCCGTGTGTGTACGAGGTGTACGGAGCAGAGCCATGTGTGTACGAGGTGTACGGAGCAGAGCCACATGTGTACGAGGTGTACGGAGCGGAGCCACATGTGTACGAGGTGTACGGAGCAGAGCCGTGTGTGTATGAGGTGTATGGAGTGGACTCGTGTGTGTACGAGGTGTATGGAGTGGAGTCGTGTGTGTATGAGGTGTATGGAGCGGAGCCGTGTGTACGAGGTGTATGGAGCGGAGCCGTGTGTGCACGAGGTGTATGGAGCAGAGCCGTGTGTACGAGGTGTATGGAGCAGAGCCGTGTGTACGAGGTGTATGGAGCAGAGCCGTGTGTACGAGGTGTATGGAGCGGAGCCGTGTGTGTACAAGGTGTATGGAGCGGAGCTGTGTGTGTACGAGGTGTACGGAGTGGAGCCGGGTGTATACGAGGTGTACGGAGCAGAGCCGTGTGTGTACGAGGTGTACGGAGCAGAACCGTGTGTGTACGAGGTGTATGGAGCAGAGCCGTGTGTACGAGGTGTACGGAGCAGAGCCGTGTGTACGAGGTGTATGGAGCGGAGCCGTGTGTGCACGAGGTGTATGGAGCAGAGCCGTGTGTACGAGGTGTATGGAGCAGAGCCGTGTGTACGAGGTGTATGGAGCGGAGCCGTGTGTACGAGGTGTATGGAGCGGAGCCGTGTGTGCACGAGGTGTATGGAGCAGAGCCGTGTGTGCACGAGGTGTATGGAGCAGAGCCGTGTGTACGAGGTGTATGGAGCGGAGCCGTGTGTACGAGGTGTATGGAGCGGAGCCGTGTGTGTACGAGGTGTATGGAGCGGAGCCGTGTGTGTATGAGGTGTACGGAGTGGAGCCAGGTGTATACGAGGTGTACGGAGCAGAGCCGTGTGTGTACGAGGTGTACGGAGCAGAACCGTGTGTGTACGAGGTGTACGGAGCAGAACCGTGTGTGTACGAGGTGTATGGAGCAGAGCCGTGTGTACGAGGTGTACGGAGCAGAGCCGTGTGTACGAGGTGTATGGAGCGGAGCCGTGTGTGTACAAGGTGTACGGAGTGGACTCGTGTGGGTATGAGGGGGCTCCCCTTTGCCCACTGACTTCGCCACAGCCCTATCTCAGCACACTGATGGCTGCTTGTGTAGGAAGATGGACCGGGCTAGAGGTCTCTCTTGCGTGTCCGGGCAGGAACTGTTGGGGCTGGCACCATTGTTGCCGGGATAAAGACTTTCTGACTGGAGCAGACCTTTGCACCTTACTGGGGCGGATCTGACATAAAAGGGACTGAGCGCGAAAACGTGGCTTTTGGCGGGTACTCAGCGTGTGCTGCAAGAGAAGGCTGACTCCCTCTCCGCTGACAGATGCCAACTGACAGGGCCACGTGATATGATAACGGCCTCCACTCAGACTGTGTACCACAAGGGGACATTTCCACGCTACCTCAACAGTACTAACCAGTCTGTATCGCTGACGACTTCAGACACAACACAGTACCGATCCTGCAGTGCACATTGTAGTAGTGAAACTGCAGTCTCCACTTCAGGACTTTGTACATCTCCTGCTGTGCTCCAGACTTGCTTGCGGACAGCACCCCGTTCCAGGATCAAGAGACCACGTGTAGGAAGGCCAGGACTCTTCGCCGCCATGCAGAGATAGTGCTTCACTTATCTTCAGGACCGGCTCAGGGACTTCTCGCGCCACCTGCGGCACCATTGTGGGATTTTCCAGCCTCCATCATCCAGGAACCAGAGACTGATAAGTTAACTCGTTATTTGACCCTGTGTTATTACCCTGTTACCGTTAACACTTTGTGCTTTTCCATATACTTTTACCCCCATACTCCCTGCCTGGAGTATTACTGCTGTGTTAACTATATATAAAGAACCTGTTAACTCTTGCTCTGTCTCCTGCTTGTCACTGCATCCCGCGTTCCTGCTAGTACCTTACACTTGTATGGTATAAAGTCTGATTGTCAGTGTAAGGCCTCGCTGACATTCGCGTATAGAAAGTCGGTCCGATTCCGCTCCTGAAAAGTTGAACGAGTGGAATCCATGAGCTTCATTCTCTGGATCCGGCTTCATAGCCTTTGTACATCGGATTAGGAGATCGTCGTGGGAATGCCATGGACTACATCGGACCTGCACGGGAACTTTTTGTTTTCTCATAAATTGGTGAATGAGGGACAGTGCCTTGCCTTTATTTCTCTCTTTTTCTGTTTTCCATTTGTACAAATCTATGTCAGATTTCCTGGATTATGCCAGACTGAAATAGGATTTTTTTCTTTTGTAATAAAAGCGTGAACCAGGAAAAGTGTCGCTGAGTGATTTTTTTTTTTTTTTTTTACAATACAGGTTTTTTTGTGTGTTTATTTCTTTTTATTACCAGGTTAGTAATGAGGGTGTCTGATAGACATTTCTCCATTACAAACATCAGGACTTGATGTCAGCCATCCCTGATGAAGGAATCCGCTGACATTCCGAAACGCGTTGGTTTTTTGTCTCCAACTGTGATCCGTACTTCCTCTGGGGGCACCACTTGACTGTGCTAGTCACGTGACCCAAATGTCACGAAGGTCCTGCCGAGTACCGCACAAGGATCTCTGTATTCCAGGCTGAGCAAGCGCTTGTCACCGGCCAGGACAGCGGTCGCAGAACTCACCTGCAAGCCAACGAACAAGGACAATAAGCACTATAAGTTAAGTAAACCTTTTCTACTGCTACCGCCAAGTTTCTACTGACATGTTTCGAACAATCCACGTCCATACCTGTGTCACAGCTACCAAGCTTTCATTTAAAAAAATTCTGATACTTGTAGTACTTGCCCTATGTGAATAGCTCACAACCTGAGGGGTCGCTAAGTGTTTTTATAGTTTATACAGTGCTATGCAAATTAATTGGGACAAAGCAAAAAAAACAAATGTTATAATACACGGTTACATACTAATTCTGAAAATTACCTTTTTCCACTGGCTAGTTGACCAAGATTTATATATTATATATTAAAACTGGTCTGAATCACTGACTGGTAACCAACTTACAATTTTACTTAAAAAATGCTTTCTCCCAATTAATTTGCACATCACTGTACGTTTTTATCTCACAGACACTAAGTTTTATTTAGTAGTGCCTCCTGGTAGCACCTGATCATTTTACTCTTAAAGGGGGCACCAATATATTCAAGAGGCCGCATAGCGCTCCAGTACATCACGATTATACTAAACATTCCTCTTTTTCACCTATTTTAGACCGATTCTACATATCTTCGACTCGACCTTCCCCATTACTGAACATTTCAAGCATCACCCTCATCCAACAGGTATTTAATTGTAGCGCCCCCACTGCCGCAGGGCCGAGGGGTACCCGGTACAGGGCCTCTGAGTCTCTGCGCTGGGATTGTCACGGTGGCTAGACCCGGTCCGTGACCCTGCTGAGGGGCGCCCAATAATAGGTGTGGAAAGTGGTGGTAGTGCGGTGGAGTGCCGGTCGCAGTAAATAACGAGGACACCAGGTTGCAGTCTCTTTACCTCTTTACTGAAGGCTTCGAGTTAGCCAATCCAGAGCACTGTTAACCGGGCTGTCTGAGACCGGCCGGTCCAAAGGCACATTAGGAGTTCCCCTTTACAGGTGAGAATCAGCGTCTACCTGCTAGCGCCTATGTGTTGTAGTCCTTCCCTGCTGAGCACCCCGGGATAGTCCTCACAACTGATTCTGTCTGCCTCTGATGTTCGTTCTCTCTCCGTCCCCCAGATGATATGGCTAGGACGCACCCGTATGACGGGGTAGGCCTGGAGTTCTTCCGGGACTCTAGAGTCGCCCCTCTCCCACAGCTGCCTCCGTTATCTGCTTAGGTTATTTGGGTGAGACAGCCAACCTATAATTGGCTGTCCTGCCGTGGTTTGAAGTAATGCTTAAAGTCTCTTACTTTCTCGGCGTTCCGGCCACCGACTGTTTGCGCCTCAGAAGGATGTTGCCTCGATCTTACAGCACGACTCCTTCTGGTCCTATCGCCTCTTTGCTATATTCCCGTTTTCTCACTCTTTGTCCTTTCTTAGGAATCTGTCAGGATCCCATCCCTGACAGGTCCTCTCTCTAGCTCTTCCCAGTTACTTCTCCCTGTCTTGCTGTCCAACCCCCAGTTTTACCAGAGTGTGAGGAGTGGCCTACTAGATAGAACCACCCCCCCTGGTGGCCGGAGTGTGAAGTGTAGTGTGAGTGTTACCTGGTCAGGTGAACTCCTTTAGTGCAATCAGACGCAACATCGCCCCCCTTAGCGGCAGAGCGACGTTACTGCAACAACCAGGACTCTGGGGCGCTGCATAATATATTTTTAGTGTTTAATCAATGCATTTGTCTTATAGCGCGGGTACATTGTTCTCTTTCTGAAGTTGTTCTTTCAAATTACATGGTTGGTTTTAACATATCGTGCCCTGGAAAACGGAAAAAAAATTCCAAGTGAGGTGAAATTGCAAAAAAGCTGCAATTAATTCCACACTTGTTTCTTGTTGTCAAGGTCAGATATTAGTATTCTACAAAGTCCCATCCACTAGGTCATTACTAAATAGGTTAAAAAGAATCGTTCAAACCCCTGCAGTACCCCACTCCTGACTCTTTCCCATTTAGACAAAGTACCATTGATGACGACTGTTTCCCGTCATTTAACCAATCCTTACCCATCTACGTAGTTCCCCTAGTCCTTGCTTTTGTACCTTCATTATAAGGCCATTATGTGGTACAGTATAAAATGCTTTTGAAAAGTCCAGATAAATCACATCAGCCGCATTACCTACATTCAGATTTGCATTTACCTTCTCATAGAGACACGACCTAGCTTTCATGAATCCGTGCTGGTTTTCATATTATATTATTCTTGTGTTGGGTCATTTCTTGTGTTGCCCTCAAAAACATTGCACATTACTGATGTCAGACTTACCGGACTGTAGTTACCTGGATTCACCTTCTTTCCTTTCTTACATAAAGGTACGACATCATCCATCCTCCAATCCTGTGGCACCACCCATTACAAGAGCATATAAGAATAGGAGATACAGCGATCTGTCAATTACTGAGCTCAATTCCCTTAGGGTACCGTCACACAGTACCGCTGCGCTCTGCTCTCACCTTCCGGCCGGCACTCAGAGCAGGAAGCAGACGGCAAGGGACCTGAAGGACACCGACGGGTGAGTATGTACGGTTTGTTTTTTTACGTTTACGCTGGTAACCAGGGTAAACATCGGGTTACTAAGCGCGGCCCTGCGCTTAGTTACCCGATGTTTACCCTGGTTACAAGCGAACACATCGCTGGATCGCTGTCACACACAACGATCCAGCGATGTCAGCGGGTGATCAAGCGACGAAAGAAAGTTCCAAACGATCTGCTACGACGTACGATTCTCAGCGTGGTGTCTGATCGCAGTAGCGTGTCAGACACAGCGATATCGTAACGATATCGCTAGAACGTCACGAATCGTAACGTCGTAGCGATGGAAATTTCAATGTGTGACGGTACCCTTAGTGTCCGTGGATGAATGACATCTGAGCCAGGGTATTTCTCAATGTTTAATTTGCTCAGACGAAAGTGTACTTCTTTTTGTGTTAAGCTTGTTATTTCAGGTGGTGAACTTTGATTTTAGCCTTGTTGAAAGATCACTGGAACAGACACGTCATTGGTGAACATGGATGAAAAGTGCCTGTTTAATATTTCAGCCTATTCTTTGTACTCTATAATTATCCTGTTATTATTGTCTTTTAAGAGGCAGATACCATCTGTTTTTTTCTTTTTGACATTAATGTATTTATAACAATTTTGGGGATTCATTTAAATGTAGCTGGCTATTTGTTTCTCTAGGTAACTTTGCTAGCTTGATTTCTTTTTTACATTTCATATTTAGACCTTTATACTCCTGGCATGCTATTTCTGTTTTCTCAGCCTTCAAGATTTAGAATGCCCTTTGTTTTTGGCTTTTTAAACTTTGTACTGCCTTATTTATCCATCATTTTTTATTTTTATTCCTTGACATGTTATTACCAGAGGGTTTTCGTTTTCTACAGGATTCTAGTAGTATTTCCTTAAACATGCCCCATTTATGTTCGGTATCACCAGTTACCATGACACGGTTCCAGTAAACTTGATTAAGCTCTTCACTTAATTTGTTGAAATCTGCTTTCCTAAAGCTCCAGGTTTTTGCATTTCCCCTTTTGAATGTTTGATTGAAAATTACATTGAAACGTACCATATTGTGGTCACTGCTTCCAAATGCTCCCCGACCTGTGGATCTGAAATTTTATCTGGTCTATTTGACAGAACCAAATTCAGCAGATTACCTCCCCTGGTACCAGCTGACAAGTATTTTTCCTGAACTGTGGATGAGAACTTGCCGCTTTTAGCACAACTAGAAGACTATGTCCCATTGAATGTCTGGATAGTTATAATCCCTCATACTAAAATGACTATTATTATTTGCTGCCTTTTTAATTTATTGCAGAATTTCATCATCTACCTGTTCAGCTATGATAGGAGGCTTGTAGCAAACTCCAATTAGCAGCTTTCCATTATTGCCATCCCCATGTACATTTACCAATACTGACTCTACATTGTTGAAGCTCACCCCAATTGTCGTCATTGAGCACAGGTTTAAAGTTGGATTTGATGAAAACACACACCCTCCACCTGTTTTGTCTTTCTTGTTCTTTCTAAATGTAGTGTAACCCTCAACTTTTGTTACCGAGTGATGGCTTTCATCCATTCATTCCGTAATGCTCACTACATTGTATTCTGTGACAGACCTAAGAGTCTCCAGTTCTTTTATTTTGTTTGCGAGACTTCTTGCATTTGCCATCATAAATTTAATACTATTACCACATTTGTTACACTTACTCCCTACTTTCCTTGCATATCCCAGCCCCCTTAAATTCTCATTGACCCCTATTGTCTCACTCTCTTTGGCTATTCTGTATATCCCCTTATTAGCACAACTACCCTCCCTCCCCCAAGATTCTAGTTTAAAAGCTTCTGTCTGACCATTTTTCCCAATCACTGCTGCAACCTCCCCATTGAGGTGGAGCCTGTTCCTACTGTAGAGCCTGTAGCAGTCTGCCCAGTTCTCCATGAACTCAAACCCTTCCTTCCTGCATCAATTTCTAAGCCACTTATTTATCTCCCTGAGCTCCCGCTGTCGTTCTGAAAACAGCACCTTGGAGGTCCTGGCATTCAGCTTCTTCTAGTTCCCTGTAATCATTTTTAAGGACCTTCCACCTCCAACTTTGTCATTGGTACCAATGGGGATCATGACCGCTGGGCTTTTCCCAGCCCCACCCAGCAATCTGTCTATCCAATCTGCAATATATCGAACCTGTGCACCCGGCAGACAACACACAGTTCGGCATTCACGGTTTCGGTGGCAGATGACCCTGTCTGCCTGCCTAATTATAGAGTCCCCTACCACCAACACCTACTTCAAGCAGTGGATTAGACAAGAACAGGATTTGGTCCAGAATCTGTGAGGGAAAATTGCAGGAGTATGGAAAAATAAGAGTCAACAGTGTAACTATTGAGTCTTTGCATAAACTTGATTTATTTGTTAATAAAAGGTAAAAAAAACCTGAAATTGTTATAATTGTACTTCAGTAACTATAAAAACCCTGAAGCAAATTTGGGGAAAATCAAAATTGTGTCAGTATAAAAACATTTGGCCTTGACTGTACAGCACAACACTGTATGCCTTTTGTGACTAAGAGTTGATATGAGCTAATAAATTGTCAGGGCGCTGGTTCAGTGGCCAGGTCAGTATTCCGTGGTCCATGGATCGAAGCCCTAAAAACTACCTTTTACTTGCCAGAATCTCCTCTTTTGATTAGTCAAACCTGGCTAGAAGAAGAAAAAAAAAAAGAAAAACAGGGATACATTGCGTAAAGGAGATGATTCTGGAACTTTTATCTGGTGCCATTCTAATAAAAGATAGAAAGACAGCTGTCTGGTGACCCGGGACCAGGGGCTCCTTCCCTATCCCTAACATTAGGGGGGAGCCATAGCTTGCCTTACTCCCCGGGATATTTCTGAAGGTGAAGAAGCCGGGGCCTACATCCTTCCCCCACCCAGGGAAGAGGGGCGCTACTGTGCACCGTAGTACACCAACCCGACAAACAAGGCAACACCAACAAGGGTTAACAGAAAACTCCAGGCATATAAAATATTCACTCACATATAACAGAGGAATGAACCAGGGTGTAAAGGTAGGGGAATAAACCAAAATAGAGAAGGATAGGGAATGACCATGCATACAAACCAAACAACAGTCACTATTAACTCCTCCAACTCTCCTTTTCATATGTACCCCTCTCCCACCGTTAGCCATGCAGCAAATGCTAGCTCTAATGAGGATTAGTAACAGAGCCCAGATTATAAAGGGAATAGGAATGGCTAACCGAGCTCCGCTTTGAGCATAAGGATTTCCAACCTGGCTGATTAACCCCTGTGCTGCCAGAAGAAATACACAATTAAAATGAAGGAGAAGTGCTTCTTCTCAGACGCTGCAGTTTTCTTGCTCCACACTGTCACGGTAACCCCGTGACAGCTGCCTGAAGAAAACATTTCACAAATATTCAAATCACATTTCTATAGCTTGCATTGCGATCAAGAGTTATTGTATGCGTGTAAAGAGTACAGATATTTAGCAATGGAATAAGAACTGTCCAAAATGTAAGTATGTTTCTGATAAGATACATAATTATGAAAATAATTATCACAGTGCAAGAAATGTTATACTTTTCCCTATTAAAAAAAGAGCTGTATCAGCTCAGCTTGATGATAATGCAGTCCGGCAGGTAGTGATGGCTATGAGACACTGCCAAGAGAGTTGCTGCACAGTGGTTTAGATAATCATCTTCCTAAGTTTCCAAGGCTTCACCATGGATATAGAGCTGTTATTGTCATTTTGAGTCTGCTTCCTTACAATTAGGTTAAGTTTTTGTGCCACCGATGCCAGTCCAATTTTGACCATGGTATGCCTAAAAGTTTGTGCCTGTTCTCCATGATAAGCGGAATTTTAAGTTAGAAATGGACAGTTTTCGTAGTCACTGGATAAAGTCAGATAAACCAAGCTCTCCCGAAACAGGTGTCCTCGACAATTAGTACATCTTTTGATGGCCTATTACTTTAATGCATTTAATGCTATTTATAAAGAAAATGAGTTAAATAAAATGATTTTTGGTTAAACCATTTACCGCATACAGTTCAGGAAAATAGTTTTTTTCCTGTGTATTGCCTTTTGTTTTTGTGTTTTTTTTCTGTGAATATTTCCCATACTTAGAGCAGGAAGAAGGCTTCTCCCCTGGGTGAGGTTTTTAATTGCCGATAAAATTTGATTTCTGAATACAACTTTTTTTTTTTTACCACAATCTGAGCATGAAAATGGCTTCTTAAATCGGTGAGTTCTTTGATGTGTAAGAAGAGAAAAGTGGATTTACACTAAAATATTTCCCACGTTCAGAAGATTAAATTGTCTTTGCCATTATGTGAATTCTCTGATGAGAAACAAAGGAAGATTTCCGTTTAAAACATTTCCCACAATCTGAACAGGAAAATTGCTTCTCCTTTGTGTGAGTTTTTTGATGATTTACAAGATATGATTTCCAATTGAAAGATTTTCCACATTCTGAACATGAAAATGGCTTCTCCCCTGAGTGAATTCTCTTATGCGCAACAAGATCTGATTTGTGACCAAAACATTTCCCACATTCTGAACATGAAAATAGCTTCTCCTCTATATGATTTCTCTTATGTTTACCGAGACTCGATGTATCGGTAAAACATTTTCCACACTCTGAACATGAAAAAGGCTTCACCCCTGTATGTCTTCTCTGATGTCGGACAAGATCTACATTCTGATAAAAACATTTCCCACATTCTGAACATAAAAATGGCTTCTCCCCTGTGTGACCTTTCTCATGTTTACCAAGATTTGATTTATCTGTAAAACATTTTCCACATTCCGAACATGTAAATGGCTTCTCTCCTGTGTGAATTCTCTGATGCCGAACAAGATCTGAATGCTGGTTAAAACATTTACTACATTCTGAACATGGAAATGGCCTCTCCCCTGTGTGAATTCTCTCATGTTTTGCAAGATTTGATTTAATTGTAAAACGTCTGCCACATTCTGAACAAGAAAATGGTCTTTCTTCTTTGTAAATTTTTTGATGTTCAACACTCCTTTGGGAATGATTATTTTGTTTAACAGCATGTAATGAATTAGTAGATAGGACTTGTTGAAAATGATCAGATGATGAATCTTCGCTTTGATGGGTTGAAGGTATAGCTGGAATGTATAAATTAATTTCATGCACATCTATCATACCACAAACATCCTTTATAAAATCTGAAGATATCAGATGTCCTTCTGAGCTTCTCGCATAGTCTTCTGCCAAGAAAAAAATCTGGTATTAGTTTGTTAATTTCTAGAACCAAAAGAATATAATATGTTAAATAACATTTCTAAATTTAAATTAGAATTTAAATTGCAAAAAAGTTGCACATTTCCTATTAATACCTGACCTAATGACCCCAACTACATTAGAAGATCCCACAAATGCTGAAGTTTGGGAAGGATAAATATCTAACGTGTATGAATAGAATATAATGAATTTCCAGTTATTTTGTTCTCCTGGAAGATAACCCACCAGAGATATCTGGTAGAGACTTGATTCAGAACTGAAATTGCGTGCATGGTGAAGTTAATCACTCACTTATACAGCTCATGAAAATATTGAATGGAGGAGATGAAAATAGAATAAAAATCTTGTCCTTTATTAGTGCATTATAAAAACAAGCTGACGCGTTTCAGACGACACCGCCCTTAGTCATTGCATAATAAAAACGTATTACGATACAATTTTTTATTATGCTATGACTAAGGGCAGTACTGCCTGAAATACATCAGCTTGTTTTTGTTTTTATGATGCACTAATAAAGGACCAGATTTTTATTCTATTTTCATCTCCTCCATTCAATATTTGCATGAGCTGGACAAGTGAGTGATTTGCATTTTCACCTGGGAGTCGGCCGGCAGGAAGTTGGTGGTGATCTGTGCTCTGCACATGTCCACTGAGAATTGGATTCAAATATGTCTGGTTGGGTGAGCTGATGAAATCCTAGTATTTGCATGGTGAAGTTAAGCAAGGTAACTGTTGGCCAAACAAAGTGTGAGCACAAATCACTATCCGACAGTAGATCTCAGCGCAAGGACTTAAGGCCCCGTCTCACATAGCGAGATCGCTAGCGAGATCGCTGCTGAGTCACAAGTTTTGTGACGCAACAGCGACCTCCATAGCGATCTCGCTATGTGTGACACGTACCAGCGATCAGGCCCCTGCTGCGAGATCGCTGGTCGTGTCGGAATGGCCTGGACCTTTTTTTGGTCGTTGAGGCCCCGCTGACATTGCTGAATCGGTGTGTGTGACACCGATCCAGCGATGTCTTCACTGGTAACCAGGGTAAACATCGGGTTACTAAGCGCAGGGCCGCGCTTAGTAACCCGATGTTTACCCTGGTTACCAAAAAAAACAAACAGTACATACTCGCCTTTCGGTGTCCAGGTCCCTTGCCGTCTGCTTCCTGCTCTGACTGACTGCCGGCCGTACAGTGAGAAGTGAGAGCACAGCAGTGACGTCACCGCTGCGCTCTGCTCTCGCTGTACGGCGGCTCAGTCAGAGCAGGAAGCAGACGGCAAGGGACCTGGACACCGAAAGGCGAGTATGTACTGTTTGTTTTTTTTGGTAACCAGGGTAAACATCGGGTTACTAAGCGTGGCCCTGCGCTTAGTAACCCGATGTTTACCCTGGTTACCCGGGTGCTGCAGGGGGACTTCGGCATCGTTGAAGACAGTTTCAACGATGCCGAAGTCGTTCCCCTGATCGTTGGTCGCTGGGGAGAGCGGTCTGTGTGACAGCTCCCCAGCGACCACACAGCGACTTACCAACGATCACGGCCAGGTCGTATCGCTGGTCGTGATCGTTGGTAAATCGCTTAGTGAGACGGGGCCTTAAGGTATGTCATTATGTTAGGCCACCTTGTTTTTCAGCTCTGATTTCCACCTCTTTCCTGACGCCAGAATTCTCATTGTTTTATGTTTCAGTGTTCCCAGCAGAGAAACATAAAGGAACATTTGAGTCATGTGCTGTCTGTCTTATTCTTTCAATACATACACTTTAGCACAGAGAAAGATGGATGGGGGACTTTTGAGTCAAGTGCCCCCCAGCTACATTGGAGGAAAAAAACTCTGCAATTTGGGAAGTACGAACTATCCATATAACGTGTATGAAAATAATATATTGGATTTCCAATTATATTGTAATCAAGGAAGATAAGCCACCAGAGATGATTGGCAGAGACTTGATTAAGAAATGAAACTACGTGTATGGTGAAGTTGAGGGAGGTAGCTGTTGTCCAACAGCTATCTAAGTGTGAGCACTAAACACAAAACAAATCACTAAATCATGTGGCCCGCAGGCACGGTAGACCCCTTGACAATCGCAGTCTGGTCCAGGGGACGCCGACGTCAGCGCTTTATTTCAGTTGTATGTGCATCCTTGGAAACACATTCAATCGAAATGTATTACCACGCAAAGATCAGCTCTCTGCACAGCAATACCAATGCCAGCCCCATGCCAATCAGAGGCCAGCAGCCAACAGTGGCGTGCTGGAAAAGTGGCTAATGACATCACTGCAATGCAACGATGGCTGGCATTGGGATGGCTGTGAAGAGAGATCTGATGTCAGAAACCTGGATCGGACCACTATCATAAAGGGTTCTACAGTGCTTACAGGCTGTTAAAATGTTAAAAAAATTCAACAAAATATAGCATGAAAAACTATTTTGCCACTAAAAATGCTGTTTTATATATAAACTAAAAAAAAAGTGCAAGTTTGTAATAGTCGCATCCATAACGACCCAAGCTATAAAACTACCATAGCCCAAACAATGAATTACATTTAAAAAAAATGTAAATATACATGACAAAAATGTTTAAAAAAAAATGGTATCACTAAAAATGGCACTTTGTCCTGCAAATAATGTGGCCCCCCAAATTAAAATTTTTCCTATATGCGGCCCATATACGCAGCAGAGTTTGAGACCACTGGTCTAAAGAATGTGTGATAAGTGCACATATGAGTTATACAGATCCAAGGCTGCAGGTATTGGAACACTGCCTGAACCCCCTTGTGTGAACAGGTAATTGAAGCAGGTTATTTGACAAGGCATGAGGCGTGGATACATATTAATTAACAGGTAACTGTCAATATTGGATAACTATTTGGACCAGCAAATGTGCCCCTGTATGCCTTCACTTGCACATGTGTTAAAGTGAACCTGTTAGCTGATACATGCTGCCCACGGATTGAGTAGCATGTACCAGGTACTGGCTGTATTATCTCAGCCAGGTATGTTTGACTCTGAAACGCTGTGTCGTTGGGCAGCATGTATCAGCTAACAGATTCACTTACCTATCGTTAATGTAAGTGACGTTGGTTAGACAGTAATAGTTTTGTTTTTTTTTAATCTGAGACTATTTACTGCATTTATTGGTTATTACTCACCTGTGTGGTTATCTATAGCAATCTCTTCTTTACACCGCTCATCACCTTTCATATATATCTCTGTTGTATTAATAAAGGTGAGATCTTTACCCTGAAACTGAAACAAATATTGTAAGTCACAAACAGATGGAGAAGTCACACGTCACGCACATTGTGGGAAAGACTAAGTGCAACAAAAAGGGAGCCCAACACTAGGGTAGAGGGGAGTGGAGACCCCTAGGCAGATCTAAAGTCACCCTGTGTGCCCTAAATGTCCCTATATATGTTCTGCACCTATCGCCGAGCAGAAACCTAATCTCTGCCTGACCCTGGCAATACGCCCTGCTTAAGGAAGGATGGGGTAAGCACTAGTCAATCCACACTACAACTAAAAACAGATGGGATAAACCAACGAGGGGAACACTTATCTTGAGTACACTCAGACATCCTCCAACAGCACTAAAGAGGAAGATAACCGACTGCTATAGCTCCAAGTCTCAACAGGGAGAAATGGAATTATCACCGGCAATTCCCAGAAGCAGACAGGAAGTCTATAAACACCCAGGTCTAGTTGTGTCAATTACAGCCGGGGGGGGGGGGGGAGGTTGCCACTGGGTCCAAGAGTCAGAAGGACTAGGAAGGTGTCTGCAAAGCCAACCGCATAGACCTTCTGCAGCCAGATGCTATGCAACTCTCTGCAGCCTCTGACACACCCGTGATATCACATCCACGATCATCTCTAATCCTGCCGTCTCCACCGTTCTTATTACACAGGTATGAAACATATAATACTGGTGGATAAAACAAGACTGAGCACAAGACCTTCACAGCCGTCTACATATCACAGGGGAGATCTCATGACACCTTCTCTCCATCTACCTGATGATCCTGCGGAACATTGGGATCTTCTTGTTTACAGTCCTGTGGAAGAAGAGGACGGGGACATATCTCTGGTGTTGTCCTCTCACTGGATAGAACTGGAGGAAACACATACAGGGACTGAATTCATTCTTTACATACAGATAATTATAGGTCGTGTGTATTTAGTCCTGTCTATTACCTGGTGATGTGAGGGGCTGGGGAACCTCCATCATGACATCCTTGTACAGATCATTGTGGCCTTCTAAATACTCCCACTCCTCCAAGGAGAAATGGACGGTGACATCCTCACACCTTATAGGAACCTGACACATACAATGATACCGTCATCCCCCAATCCCTCCACAGAGTCACTGTACAATGTCCCAGCATTCCCAGCAGTGTCACCTCTCCAGTCAGCAGCTCAATCATCTTGTAGGTGAGTTCTAGGATCTTCTGGTCATTGATGTCCTCATGTATCAGGGGGTGAGGTGGAGGCCCCGTGATTGGGCTCATGGGTCTTCCCCATCCCTCAGACACAGGTTCCTGACAGCGCTCACTAGAGGTCTTCTTCACTACTGTGTAATCCTGGTTATGGAGAGACACATTAATAAACCTCACTACAAACATTCCCAGAGTCCTCACCTCTCCAGTTCTGTCCATCTGTTATTTCCATAGATAAGAATAATGTAATGTGACGTCATCAGAATCTCTCACCTCTCCAGTAAGCCGGAAGAGGATCTCTAGGGTGAGGTGCAATATCCTTTCAGCCATCTTCTCCCTGTCTTTATCCATCCTCAATGGGTCAATCAGGAAAATTCTCTTATAGACAAGATCTCCTCTGAGAAAATACAATATTCTAGGGACCTGAATGAGAAGATGATGATCCAATCTAAAATCATAAGTTTTGATAAAATGACAGTTTTATTATCAGGAGATTACCATGACTACTAGTAAACCTGCTGCCGCATAGTCCTACATATTCATAGGGCCATGTATATCACCACCACTAATTGGTAGATTTCTGTGTACACTGTGCATAGGCAGAAAGTTGCCAATTAGTGGTGTGAGCAGGATTAAACAGAGCTTAGCGTTCAGAGAATTGGTAGATCTGAAGTAGATAAAACAGTGATTTTATATAAAATACAACATACAGCCCAGTAAGCGACACACCGCTATAATCAGGATCTCTACCCCTATATCATGCTTCTCTCAGGGGTGGCACCATATTCCCTTTAAAGTATATGATGGAAAGTCATTAAACCTTGTTATAGTCAATAAGGTCTGTTTGGCGCTTCCCTAAACAGAGGGTCACTGTGAAGAACGTACACCATGAGGTATACGATTCTTTACAATGGGTCCCTTTGGTGGATGGATGTCTGGGCATCTATCATGACAGTTCTACTGTCAGACACACATCTCTTGGGCATGTGCACCTGACAAAGGCCAAATGCAGCATGTACCTAGTTTTCCTCCAGTTCACTGTTAACCAAGACTGCTGTACAGCGTTATAGTCCTAGCCCACTGGCTAACAACCAGATCAAACACAAAACCCAATAGTCTGTCCTTATCCTACTCCCCCTCAGCTCTCAGATCCAACCCACAGATACAGTTATGTGCAAAACAATAGTAATCCAATATCACTAATGTGTTTAATTACTGTTTTTGGCAGCAAAGATCATACAACATGGGAAATAATAATGAATAGGTGTAGGCGAGTAATGGGCAACCAAGAGAATTAACAGTCATGAGATGTACACTGCTAATTATATGTAACTGACTTATTTAATGAAAGGGGGGCGTTCTAATTAATAGCAGTGCGGAGTTCAATTAGTTAGGTCATTCATTCTGTGAAGAGTAATGTTTCAATTAAGGCCCTTATTTAAAGAAGGAGGGCAGCAAATGTTGTACCTGCTCAGTGAGTAAAATGGGTTGTTCCAGACATTCAACGGAAGGAGAAAGAACTTTGATCAATAAGTTGGAGAGGGGAAAACATATAAAGAAGTGCATAAAATAATTGGCTGTTCAGCTAAAAAGATTTCCAATGCTTTAAAATGGCAAACAAAACCCGAAACATGTGGTAGGAAAAGAATTACTACCATCTGCATAAATCATAGAATCACGAGAATGGCAAAGAAGCTTTAGGGAGATCCAAGATCTTCAGTTACCTGTGAGTCCTGTAACCATCAGAAGACGCCTACGTGAAGCCTAAATATTTGCAAGAAACCCTCCTAAAGTACCATTGTTTTAAAAAAAATCATGTTGAAAAGGTTATGGTTAGCGAAAGAACACACTGACTGGCCTAAAGAGAAGTGGCGAAACATTCTATGGACAGATGAGAGTGAGATTGTTATTAGAATCATAAAATGTCAGTGTTCGAAGGGACCAATATCATCGTGTCCAACTCACTACTACATAAAGGACTCGCTAAACCATCTCAGACAGATGTCTGTCCAGCTTCTGTTTGAAGACTTCCATTAAAGGAGAACTCACCACCTCTCGTGGCAGCCTGATTCATTCATTGATCACCCTAACTGTCAAAAAGTGTTTTCTAATATCTAATCAGTATCTTCTCCGTTTCAGTTTCATCCCATTATGTCTCGTGTTTCCATGTGCAGATGAGAAAAAAGCTGATCCCTCTACACTGTGCTATTGGGTCTAAAGGCCGCAGACAGATTGTGAGACGTCCCATAAACACTGAATTCAGGCCACAGGACACTGTGAAGACATTAAAACATGGAGGTGCAAGAATAATGGTTTGGGGATGTTTCTCCTACTATGGAGTTGAGCTCGTTTATCGCATATCAGGCACCATGGACCAGTTTGAATATATCATAATACTGGTAGAGGTCATGTTATGCTGAAGAAGAAATGCCCTTAAAATGGGTGTTACAGGACAAGGACCCCAAACACACCAGCAAGTGAGCAATATCCTGGCTCCAGACCAACCAGACTGATGTTATGAAGTGTCCGCCCAATCCCCAGACATCAATCCGATTGAGAATTTGTGGACTGACATCAAAAATGCTGCATTTAATGCAAAACCTAAGAATGCAAAAGAGCTGTGGAATGTAGTGCAGTCAGCCGGGGCTGGAACATCTGTCCGCAGGTGTCAGGTGTCAGCCGACTCCATGCCACACAGATGTAAAGCAGTTATCAGAAAGGATAGTTATAGAACTAACTATTAGATCAGCGATTCATAGAAAAGTGGAAGTCTGAAAATACATTTCAGGTTTATGTTGTAAATATTCGACATTGGAAATTAAAATGTAGACAATGCGATTTTTAAAGCAGCCATTATTCCTTTTTCTTCATGCTATTATGAGGATTGGGCTTTTTCTAAAGTGTTTCAAATACACTGCTATTATTTTACAGTTTCTTCGTTGCTAATATCAACTAATAATATTCCAGCTTTCATTTAAGGGAGTTGTTCAGGAAATGAGAGCTGAGCTCTGATTGGCTGCTTTAGAAGTTTTTATTTTAGAGATTATGATAAATGAGGCCCCAACTTTTCCCCATAAATTTCCATCACGGTATAAAACCCACAATCCTCCTATAATGTGAGGTCTCGGTGTTTCCTCCATATTCTGCCCCACAGTCTCCTCCTCCGGGATCAGTGTCCTCAGTACAGGACCGACGCCACAGACATTTCATGGGAAATCCCTTTATTCTAAACTGTTACAGCCAAAATGAGGGAAATTACAGTTTCTCCAGATTTCTATGGAGAGAAAAACCCACATTTCCATTCCCTGTAATCTCCATCATCTGTCCCCAAACCAGAGCGCCCTCCCCTGTATACAGGAGCACAGCCAGCGTCCTATTACTGTACATATACACATGGCAGAGCTGGGGGCACTATCTCCGGGGATGGAGGGGTTACTGCCCCCTGCCCCCGCCCAGTAATGGGGAATCTCCAGCACCTACCTCCACCTGCAGAGCCGCACACCACATATATGGCTGCTCTGTGCGCACAGGACCTGTGGTGAGGTCACAGGAGGGGAGGAGTCAGGGGTCACATGATCAGGGGCCTCAGTGTATGCAGGACTGCTGTGCTGGTTGTCATGGTGCTGGATGAGGGGAAGTTTATGTGTGGGGTCAGGAGGGGTTTACAGGGTGGATGTAGCAGAGCCGTGTGTGTACGAGGTGTACGGAGCGGAGCCGTGTGTGTACGAGGTGTACGGAGCAGAGCCGTGTGTGTACGAGGTGTACGGAGCGGAGCCGTGTGTGTACGAGGTGTACGGAGCAGAGCCGTGTGTGTACAAGGTGTACGGAGCAGAGCCGTGTGTGTACGGAGCGGAGCCGTGTGTGTACGAGGTGTACGGAGCGGAGCCGTGTGTGTACGAGGTGTACGGAGCAGAGCCGTGTGTGTACGAGGTGTACGGAGCGGAGCCGTGTGTGTACGAGGTGTACGGAGCAGAGCCGTGTGTGTACAAGGTGTACGGAGCAGAGCCGTGTGTGTACGGAGCGGAGCCGTGTGTGTACGAGGTGTACGGAGCGGAGCCGTGTGTGTACGAGGTGTACGGAGCGGAGCCATGTGTGTACGAGGTGTACGGAGCGGAGCCGTGTGTGTACGAGGTGTACGGAGCGGAGCCGTGTGTGTACGAGGTGTACCGACCAGAGCTCTGTGTGTACAACATGTTCAGAGCGGAGTCAGTGTACAGAGCAGAGTCGCTTGAGTATGACGTGTACAGAGTGGAGGCGTGTGAGTACAATGTGTACAGAGCGGACTCATGTGATTACTACGTGTACAGAGCAGAGCCGTGTGTGTATGACCCTCTTTTAGCCCATTGACCTCTAGTATGGTCCAATCAAAGTCTGTTTGTCAGTGTAAAACTGACAGGTCTAATACATTGGAGATGAGCAATTCGATTACTTCTGCCCTGGTTGGGTGTCCAGTGCGATCCTCCACTGCAACTGGTTTTCTAATCGATAATACTGGGTGCTTCTGGCTCTTACTAAGCCTGACAACCTGCTGTGATTGTTTCATAGATTTTTTTTTGTGGAACAAAACATACACAAAACCTATCGTTAGGGTCAGGAAGGGATTAGGTTCCTGCTTGGTGATAGATGCGGAACCTATTTAGATAGGGGACGTCGGGTGTTGTTAGATCTGCCATTACGTTCGGAATGAAGTGATGTACTGACCCAGACTAACTTATATTCTTATGTTACCTAGAACTCCTCATAGAGGAGTGGCCATCGATGGAGCAGAGATGACATTTTTGGTGCTTGTGTTACATATGGGGCTATTGGAGAAGAGAACAAATTATTTTGCAAGTACCAAAGTCTTTTCCATGCAGCAAAAAAAGATGATGCACAGTGCCGTGATTTGACCGCTGTCATGAAGGAGTTGCATTTTGTAGCCCGGCAGCTCTTGAAAGGGCTTCAACAAACAGATTTTGGGCTAGCCTCTCCATCTAGAAAACTCAAGGGGTTTCCTGGCTTTCACCCTCTAACCCTTTGTGATGAGCCGGCGTTGTTCTAAAGACTATGGGACGAATGCAGGTGGAGTGGAGTCCACTGCTCTAAGCTATGCAGACTTTTTCCAGCATGGAGCACCAGTTACTTTGATCTTATTGTTGTGTTTTACTAGAGATTTGCTTGCTGTGTTTTATTAGAGATTTGCTTGCTCGTCAGTTCAGCCTCAGGAATCAATGTTTGCATTCAATAACAGTAAGTAGAGGAAGCTAGAAATATACTTGGCACTCAGGAGAATTTTGTTGCAAGGTTCAAAAGTAGATTTTTATTTTGGTGCCTCCAGATCAATATATAAACGTTTTCGGTCTCGACAACTGAGACCTTCATCAGATATAGTTGTAAAAGCTGCAATGTATATACAAAAAACAGGAGAAATGCTTTTAAACAAAGAATACTGTTGCACAAAAATACATGAGAAATAAATGACAAAGCATGCGATCCATACTGTATTATTAATGAAACAGTCTGCATATAAGTATGGGTGAAGGCATACAGCACGGGTGGCGGAATAGGTGAGTCCGTCCTAGACCTGCGTGAAGCGTGAGTCCTGTTCAAGAAATGCTGAAGAGTGTACACGTGTTAAGGTTTATGCTAAGAGGAAGAAAAGAGAAACGGTAACATTGGAATGGTAACATGAACGACTGGAGACTTGAGATATGACCTCGTGGTGGGTCTGACATTACATCAAAAGCACTGTTCTAGGTGAAGGATACGGGAAGTGGAATATCCTCCACTAATGGGTGTGGGGATGTACGATTAAGGTGCACAGTGGGCTGCCTGTAAAAGAGAGAGAATATACGCATCAGAGCATCTAGACCACGGAACTATATAGTGCAGGGGCACTAAGTGCCCTATAGGAGACATGCCGTAAAATCTGAGGGGTGACCACCTGATAGCCCAAACAATTGATATGTGGTAAGGGGCTAGACACGGCCCGAGGAGGAGTACCTGGAGACCAAGGGTGGTGTGTGTGGGTCACACACTGGGTGTATAGCCTAGGAGCGGGAGCGCAGGGCGCCTGCAGGATGGAATGAAATGCATTTAACATACAACAACTGCAGGCCTGTGGAGAAAGGCTGTGCTGAACCTGTATATCATACCTGAGATAATGAAGGGCAGTATGAGGCGCTTATAGCAAGGCGAGGTACTCGCAGGGTGAGGAGCGCTGTGGAAGACAGGTATAGGCAAATAAATGGGACTGGAGCCAGACTGCAGATAAGGCAGAGCCAGCGCTGTGCTGGGACCGGCTGTAGTTTACCTGAATGATGCTGCTGCCAGGGGCAGTGTGGACGCTGCGCTGCTAGGTAGACGCTCCCGGGGCTGCTAGAGGAAGCACTGCACTTCCGGGTATAAGTGCGCGCTGGGGTACGTCACCTGACTTGTGACGTCATCGGGACATGTGACCGGAGTAGCCGGCGCATGGGCAGTAAAGCCGATGTAGATATCAATGGGGAAGAGCGCAGAGGGAGCCGGCGCTTGCGCAGTAAGCCCCAGGGGGCAGGGTGAATGAATGTGGCACTGTGTCACAGTGCAAAAGAGTATACAGGCTGGCTGAAGAGGGCAGCAAACTAAAACTAGAGCGGGGTAGAACACCCCACGGGCATCTGGCAAGGTCACCCCGGGTATATAGAGAAATAATTAACCCTCTATATCAAGGCATGTGGTGCATACTATACCATGTGCAGTGCTCAGTGCGAAGGGTGCATTTAACGATTCTGTAGAAAAAGACAGAAATGAGCACAGATTAAAGACTAATAAAACAAAACAAATATTGTGTTACATTAACAGTGTGCACCCAAACGGGTGCTATAAGACACACAGTAAAAACAATACACATGTACATTATTGCAAATATGCCGAGACGTCGTAGTCCCTGTTGAGTCCCTTTGGTTCTAAGGTTTGCAAGGAATAAATCCAGTAAGCCTCTCTTTTGAGGAGTAGACTGACACGGCTTTGGCCCCTTCTTGGAGTATCTACCTGTTCCAGGACCTGAAAGCGGAGCTGAGAAATATTATGGTTTTGTTTGGAGAAATGGTAAGGGAGAGGTAGATGTGTTTTATTACAGCGAATAGTGGATTTGTGTTGGGCCACTCTGTCCCTTATTGGCTGTGTGGTTTCACCTACATACGCCAGCCCGCAGGGGCATTTGATAACGTAAATCACATGTGTAGATTCACAGGTGAAGAAACCATTTATGGGGATGGCCTTGCCTGTTTGGGGGTGAGAGACTGAGGGACCCCTCTGGACATTGTTGCACTGTAGGCAATTCAGACAAGGGAATGTACCTTGTCTTTGGGTTTGTAGAAACGATTGTTTGGGGACCCTACTGCTTGAGCCAATGTCTGCTTTGACTAGTTTATCCCTAAGGTTTCTAGCTCGTTTAAAACAGGACATGAAAGGCGCTCTGAATTCTGGTATACTGGGGTAGCTTTTCGTAAGGATACCCCAGTGTCTCCTGATGGTAGACTGAACCATGTTGGAAAAGGGATGGAATGTTGAGACAAAAGGGATTCTTTTACGATCATCTTTGGGTCTATTTACTGAAATATTGCGTTTGGCCTCTGTGAGGATGTGTTGCGGATATCCCCGGTTGGAAAATTTTTGTTCCATCTCACTCAATCTTGTTTTTTTGATCTTATTATCCGAGACAATTCTTTCAACCCTGTGAAATTGGGATTTGGGAATGGAGTTTTTGATGGAAGGTGGATGGCAACTGGTGAAATACAAGAGGCCATTGCGGTCCGTTGGCTTGGTGTACAGATCAATGGATAGGAGACCATCCCTCTCCTTGTAAATGAGGGTGTCTAGGAAACTGATTTTGAGTTTGTCATGTTGTAAAGAAAAACCAAGTTCGGGCCAGATGTTGTTGATGTGTTGGTCAAAGGCTATTAATGACTCAAGGGGACCGTCCCACACGCAGAAGATATCATCAATATATCTGCGCCATACCCTGGAGTGGGCAATGAATAGAGGGTGATCATACACATAGTCGTTCTCAAAAGCCGCCATGTACGCAATAGCGTACGGGGGCGCTACGTTCGCGCCCATTGCAGTGCCTTGTAGCTGGGCATAAAAGGAATCCTGGAACATGAAGTAATTTTCCTTCAGAACCAAGTTTAACAGATCGGCGCAGAAATGGCGGATTTTTTTATCAACTCTATTATCTAACAGAAGTCTGTCGGTAGCGGCTAAGCCCTTGTCGTGAATAATAGATGTATAAAGGCTATTAACATCCCATGTGACCAAGAGAGAAGAAGGGGATACGGGGCCCAAAGTTTTAATGACCTGGATGAATTCACCAGTGTCCAGAAGGAAAGACCGGGTAGTTTTAACAAGCGGCGTGAGAATTTTCTCTAGTACTATAGATAGTGGTGAGAGGACTGAATCAGTCAAGGAGACAATGGGCCGGCCAGGAGGTTTAACTAATCTTTTATGTATTTTGGGTAGGATGTATAGGATGGGAGTTATAGGGTCTTTTTTGATGAGAAAGTCCCTCATCTTGCTGTCTATAGTACCTACTTGCATGTGATATTCAATGATCGGTGCAATTTTTTTCACCAGTTCGTTAAGGGGGTTGGGTGGTATTAGTTTGTATACCGCAGTGTCCCCTAGCTGTCTGTATACCTCCTCTAGGTAGTCAGTTCTATCCATCACTACCGTTGCTCCCCCTTGTCCGCCGGTTTGATGATGAGGGTTTTATCAGATGCCAGTTGTTCCAACGACAGTCTTTCTGAAGCTGAGAGGTTGGACTGAAACTGGAACTTCCCCTGTTCCATTTTGCGGATCAGTGAGTGGATGTCCCTTTCAACAAGGGATACGAAAGTCTCCACTGGGGGATCCGACCGAGGTGGCATGTAGGAGCTGTGGTTCCGGAGACCCAGACTCTGAAGTTCCAGGAGGGTTTTTTCCCCCTTGGCCGGATTTAGTACCGGGGGTTGTGCTGCAAAATGGACCCGAAGTCTGAGGTTCCGGTAGAACCTTTGAAGGTCCATGCTAAGTTCAAATGAATTGAACTTGTATACCGGGCAGAAGGACAAGCCCTTCTGAAGTACAGCCAGTTGGTGTGTATCCAAGTTTTTGGATGAGATATTAACGACTAGGGGGAGGTCCATACCTGTGAGCGTGTTGTTATCTGGTTTCTGGATTCCCCGTCGGCACTGGCCGCCCCGCCTCGTCTTCCTCTTCTGCGGCCGCGATTGTTCCCTAAAAAAGAAGCAGAACTTGAGGTACCGGGTCTGCTGTCGGTGGATCCAGAGGAGCTTATCGAGCTGTGCCGCCTGATGGAAGGCCGAGTATCTCGCCACTGATAAACCCGGTTCTGTAGGTAGTCTTCGGTGTCTCGTAGGAACTTGGACCTCTTTCTTTTTTCTACTTCCAACCTGTGCTGCCGTAGTTGTTCTTGATTCTTCGTCTTTAGTTCCTGGAACTCTTCCTGGGGCATCGTGCTGGTTAGTTGGGACTCGATGGCCTGTATTTGGGTGTTGACTGAATCCAAGTTCTTTTGAAGGTAGGAGAGGGTGAGAGTCATCAGGTCTGCTGAACATTTGTTTAGAATGTGTTCGAATTTTTCGCAATATTCCTTATCTTCCCTGAAGAAGGTTGGTTGTAGAGGGACCCGCAAGCCACGTGGGATCCTCTGGACTCGAAGGTACTCGGCAATAGTAACAATATGTAATTCAAGATTAACCGCTCTTCTGGATTCACGTTCCAGGTCACGGTTTTTAAGTTCCTTAGTAGGGATTTGAAGAAAATCGCTGGGTGCGGTTACTTTAGAGAGAATTTCTGCCGCCTCTGCTGCATTGAAGGAAAAGGTTTCAGACATCGTCCAAGGTGCTCGTGTACGGAAACAACATATGGAAAGTGGTGACCACGGCACTCAGGGATTCCTGGGGGGTGCTCAAGTTGGGGATCCAACCCGTAAATATAGCTAGAAATATACTTGGCACTCAGGAGAATTTTGTTGCAAGGTTCAAAAGTAGATTTTTATTTTGGTGCATCCAGATCAATATATAAACGTTTTCGGTCTCGACAACTGAGACCTTCATCAGATATAGTTGTAAAAGCTGCAATGTATATACAAAAAACAGGAGAAATGCTTTTAAACAAAGAATACTGTTGCACAAAAATACATGAGAAATAAATGACAAAGCATGCGATCCATACTGTATTATTAATGAAACAGTCTGCATATAAGTATGGGTGAAGGCATACAGCACGGGTGGCGGAATAGGTGAGTCCGTCCTAGACCTGCGTGAAGCGTGAGTCCTGTTCAAGAAATGCTGAAGAGTGTACACGTGTTAAGGTTTATGCTAAGTGGAAGAAAAGAGAAACGGTAACATTGGAATGGTAACATGAACGACTGGAGACTTGAGATATGACCTCGTGGTGGGTCTGACATTACATCAAAAGCACTGTTCTAGGTGAAGGATACGGGAAGTGGAATATCCTCCACTAATGGGTGTGGGGATGTACGATTAAGGTGCACAGTGGGCTGCCTGTAAAAGAGAGAGAATATACGCATCAGAGCATCTAGACCACGGAACTATATAGTGCAGGGGCACTAAGTGCCCTATAGGAGACATGCCGTAAAATCTGAGGGGTGACCACCTGATAGCCCAAACAATTGATATGTGGTAAGGGGCTAGACACGGCCCGAGGAGGAGTACCTGGAGACCAAGGGTGGTGTGTGTGGGTCACACACTGGGTGTATAGCCTAGGAGCGGGAGCGCAGGGCGCCTGCAGGATGGAATGAAATGCATTTAACATACAACAACTGCAGGCCTGTGGAGAAAGGCTGTGCTGAACCTGTATATCATACCTGAGATAATGAAGGGCAGTATGAGGCGCTTATAGCAAGGCGAGGTACTCGCAGGGTGAGGAGCGCTGTGGAAGACAGGTATAGGCAAATAAATGGGACTGGAGCCAGACTGCAGATAAGGCAGAGCCAGCGCTGTGCTGGGACCGGCTGTAGTTTACCTGAATGATGCTGCTGCCAGGGGCAGTGTGGACGCTGCGCTGCTAGGTAGACGCTCCCGGGGCTGCTAGAGGAAGCACTGCACTTCCGGGTATAAGTGCGCGCTGGGGTACGTCACCTGACTTGTGACGTCATCGGGACATGTGACCGGAGTAGCCGGCGCATGGGCAGTAAAGCCGATGTAGATATCAATGGGGAAGAGCGCAGAGGGAGCCGGCGCTTGCGCAGTAAGCCCCAGGGGGCAGGGTGAATGAATGTGGCACTGTGTCACAGTGCAAAAGAGTATACAGGCTGGCTGAAGAGGGCAGCAAACTAAAACTAGAGCGGGGTAGAACACCCCACGGGCATCTGGCAAGGTCACCCCGGGTATATAGAGAAATAATTAACCCTCTATATCAAGGCATGTGGTGCATACTATACCGTGTGCAGTGCTCAGTGCGAAGGGTGCATTTAACGATTCTGTAGAAAAAGACAGAAATGAGCACAGATTAAAGACTAATAAAACAAAACAAATATTGTGTTACATTAACAGTGTGCACCCAAACGGGTGCTATAAGACACACAGTAAAAACAATACACATGTACATTATTGCAAATATGCCGAGACGTCGTAGTCCCTGTTGAGTCCCTTTGGTTCTAAGGTTTGCAAGGAATAAATTCAGTAAGCCTCTCTTTTGAGGAGTAGACTGACACGGCTTTGGCCCCTTCTTGGAGTATCTACCTGTTCCAGGACCTGAAAGCGGAGCTGAGAAATATTATGGTTTTGTTTGGAGAAATGGTAAGGGAGAGGTAGATGTGTTTTATTACAGCGAATAGTGGATTTGTGTTGGGCCACTCTGTCCCTTATTGGCTGTGTGGTTTCACCTACATACGCCAGCCCGCAGGGGCATTTGATAACGTAAATCACATGTGTAGATTCACAGGTGAAGAAACCTTTTATGGGGATGGCCTTGCCTGTTTGGGGGTGAGAGACTGAGGGACCCCTCTGGACATTGTTGCACTGTAGGCAATTCAGACAAGGGAATGTACCTTGTCTTTGGGTTTGTAGAAACGATTGTTTGGGGACCCTACTGCTTGAGCCAATGTCTGCTTTGACTAGTTTATCCCTAAGGTTTCTAGCTCGTTTAAAACAGGACATGAAAGGCGCTCTGAATTCTGGTATACTGGGGTAGCTTTTCGTAAGGATACCCCAGTGTCTCCTGATGGTAGACTGAACCATGTTGGAAAACCGGCTCCCTCTGCGCTCTTCCCCATTGATATCTACATCGGCTTTACTGCCCATGCGCCGGCCACTCCGGTCACATGTCCCGATGACGTCACAAGTCAGGTGACGTACCCCAGCGCGCACTTATACCCGGAAGTGCAGTGCTTCCTCTAGCAGCCCCGGGAGCGTCTACCTAGCAGCGCAGCGTCCACACTGCCCCTGGCAGCAGCATCATTCAGGTAAACTACAGCCGGTCCCAGCACAGCGCTGGCTCTGCCTTATCTGCAGTCTGGCTCCAGTCCCATTTATTTGCCTATACCTGTCTTCCACAGCGCTCCTCACCCTGCGAGTACCTCGCCTTGCTATAAGCGCCTCATACTGCCCTTCATTATCTCAGGTATGATATACAGGTTCAGCACAGCCTTTCTCCACAGGCCTGCAGTTGTTGTATGTTAAATGCATTTCATTCCATCCTGCAGGCGCCCTGCGCTCCCGCTCCTAGGCTATACACCCAGTGTGTGACCCACACACACCACCCTTGGTCTCCAGGTACTCCTCCTCGGGCCGTGTCTAGCCCCTTACCACATATCAATTGTTTGGGCTATCAGGTGGTCACCCCTCAGATTTTACGGCATGTCTCCTATAGGGCACTTAGTGCCCCTGCACTATATAGTTCCGTGGTCTAGATGCTCTGATGCGTATATTCTCTCTCTTTTACAGGCAGCCCACTGTGCACCTTAATCGTACATCCCCACACCCATTAGTGGAGGATATTCCACTTCCCGTATCCTTCACCTAGAACAGTGCTTTTGATGTAATGTCAGACCCACCACGAGGTCATATCTCAAGTCTCCAGTCGTTCATGTTACCATTCCAATGTTACCGTTTCTCTTTTCTTCCACTTAGCATAAACCTTAACACGTGTACACTCTTCAGCATTTCTTGAACAGGACTCACGCTTCACGCAGGTCTAGGACGGACTCACCTATTCCGCCACCCGTGCTGTATGCCTTCACCCATACTTATATGCAGACTGTTTCATTAATAATACAGTATGGATCGCATGCTTTGTCATTTATTTCTCATGTATTTTTGTGCAACAGTATTCTTTGTTTAAAAGCATTTCTCCTGTTTTTTGTATATACATTGCAGCTTTTACAACTATATCTGATGAAGGTCTCAGTTGTCGAGACCGAAAACGTTTATATATTGATCTGGATGCACCAAAATAAAAATCTACTTTTGAACCTTGCAACAAAATTCTCCTGAGTGCCAAGTATATTTCTAGCTATATTTACGGGTTGGATCCCCAACTTGAGCACCCCCCAGGAATCCCTGAGTGCCGTGGTCACCACTTTTCAGTAAGTAGAGGAAGACATGCAGGCTGGATCTTATGCATACATAAGGCCAGACCCAAGATTGGTAATCAGGCAAAGCAATCATTCCATTGTTCTCCCAATCACTAGTCCCACTAGACCCAGTGAAGCCTTCGCCACAGGGGGTCTAACATGCAGTCCCAGTGTTGGGTTTGTCCTGAGGAAAATACATCCACTAATGCACAGTTAGCTTTGGTGGGTAGGGTGTAAACACTTCAGAGGCTGATCCCAGGGAGGGAGGACAATAAGCCAAGTGCTTAGTGAGGGTTGGTGGAGTGACGTCGAGAGGAGAGGATCTATGTCTGAGGCCCTGGTGCCATGTATGGAAGGCCTATGGAGTTTGGAGATCGGTTGCCAGCTGGGCTGAATCCACTTGCTACTGTTAAGGAATCTGTCTTCTTGATTTGTGGAACTTTCTTAAGCACTGTTGCTGCTGGATACATGGGCATCAGTTGTGTTATCTGTCATCTGGAGGAACTGTGACTACAGACTATACTGGTGGGAGATAAGAAATCTTTGGACCAACCAAAAGTTGGGAGACAGTGAGTATCGCTTAGTACGGGCCAGTGGGATGAATGGCCCTGGGGAGGGGATCTTGTGGACAGGGGGCAATGTATTTTGGCCATCTACCCGGTGTTCTTGTAATACCAAGAACGTAAGGAATAATAAATAGTTTAATCCAGAAAATTAGTCTAAACACAGGCCGAAGTCAGAAATAGAAATCAATAAGCAAGGCAATGGCAGAGAAACGTGTGAACCCGAGTAAGCAAACTTATAACTGGCCACTAGAGGCTAGGTGTTTAAATATTGTGAGCCTCTTAAAACGCTCATAAAAGGCAGTTAATTAGAAGACCAATTCAGGAATAAGCCCCCGACTGCCCTAACAGCGGTTAACATCTACATGTATGGCATTGCTGGAACCAGAAACACATGGGCTACTTGCACATTGAACAAGTCTGTAGGAACATGTTCACACCACCAAGAAACTTGAAGACACAAAAGAGCACAGTGAGGTCAAAAATACTCTGTAAAAAAAATCACAGTAATAAGCAAGTGCTAGTCAAAAGATGGAAAAAACAGGGTATTTAGTTGATACGTTTTTTTTGCAATAAAAATGTATACTAAGCTGTTCCACCAATCGTCAAGATATACCCATATAGAGCAGTCCTAACTAATGTATATAATCCCTATCTGATGTATTTAAAAACCTGATCATCTGTATAGTACCTGTATAAGCAGGGTTCAGAGAGGGGATATCCATGTGGACCTGCTAGATGGAACAGCTTTAGTGCAAATGACCCACAAAGGAGCGGTGGACTCACCAGTCTTGTAGAAACAAGAGAACAATTATAGAACCAGAAACACATTGGCTACTTGCACATTGAACAAGTCTGTAGGAACATGTTCACACCACAAAGAAACTTGAAGACCCAAAAGAGCACAGTGAGGTCAAAAATACTCTGTTGTAAAAAAAATCACAGTAATAAGCAAGTGCAAGTGCTAGTCAACAGATAGAAAAAAACAGGGTATTTAGTTGGTACGTTTTTTTGCAAAAAACTATACAACGCACTTTGAACAAGGAGAAGCTGTATGGGAGAGTGATGCGAAAGAAGCCGTTTCTGCAAGCACGCCACAAACAGAGTCGGCTGAGGTATGCAAAAGCACATTTGGAGAAGCCAATTTCTTTTTGGAAGAAGGTCCTGTGGACACATGAAACCAAGTTTGTGTTGTTTGGTAATACAAAAAGGCGTTATGCATGGCGGCAAAAAAACACAGTGCGTTGTATAGTTGACCGATGCACAGTGACACCATCTGCAGCAAGTTGATGCTGCAGCTCTCTGGAGATGGTCTGAGGATTGTCCTTGACTGATCTCACCATTCTTCCTCTCTGGCTTTCTGATGTTTTTCTTGGCCTGCCACTTCTGGCCTTAACAAGAACTGTACCTGTGTTATTCCATTTCCTTACTATGTTCCTCACAGTGGAAATTGACAGGTTAAACCTCTGCGACAGCTTTTTGTATCCTTCCCCTGAACAACTATGGGTATTTCCTGAAGGAACTAAAGGTACCTTCACACTAAGCGACGCTGCAGCGATACAGACAACGATGCCGATCGCTGCAGCGTCGCTGTTTGGTCGCTGGAGAGCTGTCACACAGACAGCTCTCCAGCGACCAATGATGCCGAGGTCCCCGGGTAACCAGGGTAAACATCGGGTTGCTAAGCGCAGGGCCGCGCTTAGTAACCCGATGTTTACCCTGGTTACCAGTGTAAAATGTAAAAAAACAAACAGTACATACTCACCTTCGTGTCCCCCGGCGTCCGCTTCCCTGCACTGACTGAGCGCCGGCCCTAACAGCAGAGCGGTGACGTCACCGCTGTGCTGTGCTTTCACTTTACGGCCGGCACTCAGTGCAGGAAGCAGACACCGGGGGACGCGAAGGTGAGTATGTACTGTTTCTTTTTTTTTACATTTTACACTGGTAACCAGGGTAAACATCGGGTTACTAAGCGCGGCCCTGCGCTTAGTAACCCGATATTTACCCTGGTTACCATTGTAAAACATCGCTGGTATCGTTGCATTTGCTGTCAAACACAACGATACACGGCGATCTGACGACCAAATAAAGTTCTGAATTTTATCCAACGACCAGCGATATCACAGCAGGATCCTGATCGCTGCTGCCTGTCACACTCAACGATATCGCTAGCCAGGACGCTGCAACGTCACGGATCGCTAGCGATATCGTTTAGTGTGAAGGTACCTTAAAGATAGTGCTTTGGAATGGTCCGATTTGGTGGGCGGGGCCACCCTGGTACACGGGGGCGGGGATGCACTTACTTTTGCACAAACGGGGCGGGGGTGCACTTACTTTTGCACAAACGGGGCGGGGGTGCACTTACTTTTGCACAAACGGGGCGGGGGTGCACTTACTTTTGCTCACACGGGGCGGGGGCGCACTTACTTTTGCACACGGGGCGGGGGCGCACTCACTTTTGCACACCCCGGGAGCACTCACTTTTGCACACCCCGGGAGCACTCACTTTTGCACACCCGGGGCGCACTCACTTTTGCACACGGGACCGGGGGCGCACTCACTTTTGCACACGGGACCGGGAGCGCACTCACTTTTGCACACGGGACCGGGGGCGCACTCACTTTTGCACACGGGACCGGGGGCGAGCTGTTATGACCCCAATGGCGAGGGTCTCAGAGAAACAAGTAAGTCTGCGACGTACAAAAATCCAGCTCATAGGGCAGTGGTAACTGGGTTGACCATATATCTACTCCTAACGCCAACACTAGCAGTAGCCGGGGAACATGCCTACGTTGGTCGCTAGATGTCTCGCGCCAGCCGGAGGACTAACTACCCGTAGAAGAGGAAAACAAAGACCTCTCTTGCCTCCAGAGAATAGACCCCAAAAGTAGGATAGTAGCCCCCCACAAATAATAACGGTGAGGTAAGAGGAAATGACAAACACAGAGATGAACTAGATTTTAGCAAAGAGAGGCCCACTTTACTAATAGCAGAATGTAGTAAGATAACTTATATGGTCAACAAAAACCCTATCAAAATCCACGCTGGAGATTCAAGAACCCCCGAACCGTCTAACGGCCCGGGGGGAGAACACCAGCCACCCTAGAGCTTCCAGCAAGGTCAGGAAAACAGATTATATACAAGCTGGACAAAAATGCAAACAAAAACAAATAGCAAAAAGCAAGAAAGCAGACTTAGCTTAATCAAGCAGGAACCAGGATCAGAAGACCAGAGCACAACAGATTAGCTCTGATATCAACGTTGCCAGGCATTGAACTGAAGGTCCAGGGAGCTTATATAGCAACACCCCTGACCTAACGACCCAGGTGAGCATACAAGGGATGAATGACATACCCAGAGTAAAATCACTAGTAGCCACTAGAGGGAGCCAAAAGGTAAATTCACAACAGTACCCCCCCCCTTAGTGAGGGGTCACCGAACCCTCACCAAGACCACCAGGGCGATCAGGATGAGCGGCGTGAAAGGCATGAACTAAATCGGCCGCATGCACATCAGAGGCGACCACCCAGGAATTATCCTCCTGACCATAGCCCTTCCACTTGACCAGGTACTGAAGCCTCCGCCTGGAGAGACGAGAATCTAAGATCCTCTCCACCACGTACTCCAACTCGCCCTCAACCAACACCGGAGCAGGAGGCTCAGCAGAAGGAACCACAGGCACAACGTACCGCCGCAACAAGGACCTATGAAATACGTTGTGGATGGCAAACGACACCGGAAGATCCAGGCGAAAGGATACAGGATTAATGATTTCCAATATCTTGTAAGGACCAATGAAGCGAGGCTTAAATTTGGGAGAGGAGACCTTCATAGGAACAAATCGAGAAGACAGCCATACCAAATCCCCAACGCGAAGTCGGGGACCCACACCGCGGCGGCGGTTGGCAAAACGCTGAGCCTTCTCCTGTGACAACTTCAAGTTGTCCACCACATGCCCCCAGATCCGCTGCAACCTATCCACCACGGAATCCACCCCAGGACAGTCAGAAGGCTCCACATGTCCCGAGGAAAAACGAGGATGGAAACCAGAGTTGCAGAAAAATGGCGAAACCAAGGTGGCGGAACTAGCCCGATTATTAAGGGCAAATTCAGCCAACGGCAAGAAGGTCACCCAATCATCCTGATCAGAAGAGACAAAACACCTCAAATAAGCCTCCAGAGTCTGATTAGTTCGCTCCGTTTGTCCGTTAGTCTGGGGATGGAAAGCGGATGAAAACGACAACTCAATGCCCATCCTACCACAAAAGGATCGCCAGAACCTGGAAACAAACTGGGATCCTCTGTCCGACACAATATTCTCAGGAATGCCGTGCAAACGAACCACGTTCTGGAAGAACACAGGAACCAGATCAGAAGAAGAGGGCAGCTTAGGCAAAGGAACCAAATGGACCATCTTGGAGAAACGATCACATATCACCCAGATGACAGACATGCCCTGAGACACCGGAAGATCAGAAATGAAATCCATAGAGATGTGTGTCCAAGGTCTCTTCGGGACAGGCAAGGGCAAGAGCAACCCGCTGGCACGAGAGCAGCAAGGCTTAGCTCGAGCACAAGTACCACAGGACTGTACAAATGACCGCACATCCCTTGACAAGGAAGGCCACCAAAAGGACCTGGCCACCAGATCTCTGGTGCCAAAAATTCCCGGGTGCCCTGCCAACACCGAGGAATGAACCTCGGAAATGACTCTGCTGGTCCATCTAGCAGGCACAAACAATCTGTCAGGTGGACAAGAGTCAGGCCTACCAGCCTGAAATCTCTGCAACACACGTCGCAGATCTGGAGAAATAGCAGACACGATAACTCCTTCCTTAAGAATACCCACAGGTTCAGCGACTCCAGGAGCATCAGGCACAAAGCTCCTAGACAGAGCGTCGGCCTTCACATTCTTAGACCCTGGTAAATACGAGACCACAAAGTCAAAACGGGAGAAAAACAATGACCAGCGGGCCTGTCTAGGATTCAGGCGTTTAGCAGACTCGAGATACATCAGATTTTTGTGATCAGTCAAGACCACCACACGATGCTTAGCACCCTCGAGCCAATGACGCCACTCCTCAAATGCCCACTTCATGGCCAACAACTCCCGATTGCCCACATCATAATTTCGCTCTGCCGGCGAAAACTTCCTAGAGAAAAAGGCACAAGGTCTCATAGTAGAGCAACCAGGGCCTCTCTGTGACAAAACGGCCCCTGCCCCAATCTCCGAAGCATCCACCTCAACCTGAAAAGGAAGTGAGATGTCAGGCTGGCACAAAACAGGCGCCGAAGTAAACCAGCGTTTTAACTCCTGGAAAGCCTTCACGGCAGCAGGAGCCCAGTTAGCTACATCAGAGCCTTTCTTGGTCATATCCGTCAGCGGTTTAACAACGCTAGAGAAATTTGCGATAAAACGACGGTAGAAGTTAGCAAAACCCAAGAACTTCTGAAGACTCTTAACTGATGAGGGTTGAGTCCAATCATGAATAGCTCGGACCTTGACTGGATCCATCTCCACAGCAGAAGGGGAAAAAATGAACCCCAAAAAGGGAACCTTCTGTACACCAAAGAGACACTTTGAGCCTTTTACAAACAAAGAATTTTCACGCAGAATCTCAAAAACCATCCTGACCTGCTCCACATGCGAGTCCCAATCATCAGAAAAAAACAGAATATCATCCAGATAAACAATCAAAAATGTATCCAGATACTTCCGGAAAATGTCATGCATGAAGGACTGAAAAACTGAAGGTGCATTAGAGAGACCGAATGGCATCACCAAGTACTCAAAATGACCTTCGGGCGTATTGAATGCGGTTTTCCATTCATCGCCCTGCCTAATGCGCACAAGGTTGTACGCACCACGAAGGTCTATCTTGGTGAACCACTTGGCACCTTTAATCCGGGCAAACAAATCTGACAACAGCGGCAAAAAATACTGAAATTTAACAGTGATCTTATTTAAAAGCCGATAGTCAATACAAGGCCTCAAAGATCCGTCCTTTTTGGCCACAAAAAAGAATCCCGCACCAAGAGGGGAAGAAGAAGGACGGATATGCCCCTTCTCAAGAGACTCCTTGATATATGAACGCATCGCGGTATGTTCAGGTACCGACAGATTAAACAGTCTCCCCTTAGGAAACTTACTGCCAGGAATCAAATCTATTGCACAGTCACATTCCCTATGAGGAGGCAGTGCACTGGACTTAGACTCGCTGAAGACATCCTGATAATCAGACAAATACGCCGGAACTTCCGAAGGCGTAGAAGAAGCAATAGACAAGGGCAGGGAATCTCCATGAATTCCATGGCAGCCCCAACTTGACACTGACATAGCCTTCCAGTCCAAGACTGGATTATGGGTCTGTAACCATGGCAAACCCAAAACAACCAAATCATGCATTTTATGCAGAACAAGAAAACGTATTACCTCCCGATGTTCGGGAGTCATGCACATGGTAACCTGTGTCCAAAACTGCGGTTTATTTTTTGCCAATGGCGTAGAATCAATACCCCTAAGAGGGATAGGATTTTCCAATGGCTCAAGAACAAATCCGCAGCGCTTGGCAAATGACAGATCCATAAGGCTCAGAGCAGCACCCGAGTCCACAAACGCCATGACAGGATACGATGACAGTGAGCAAATCAAAGTTACAGATAGAATAAATTTAGGTTGCAAATTACCAATGGCGACCGGACTAACAACCTTAGTAAGACGTTTAGAGCATGCTGAGATAACATGTGTAGAATCACCACAGTAGTAACACAAGCCATTCTGGCGTCTATGAATTTTCCGCTCATTTCTAGTCAGGATTCTATCACATTGCATTAAATCAGGTGTCTGTTCAGACAACACCATGAGGGAATTAGCGGTTTTGCGCTCCCGCAACCGCCGGTCGATTTGAATAGCCAGGGCCATAGAATCATTCAGACCTGTGGGAATGGGAAAACCCACCATCACATTCTTAATGGCTTCAGAAAGGCCATTTCTAAAATTAGCAGCCAATGCACACTCGTTCCACTGGGTCAGCACGGACCATTTCCGAAATTTTTGGCAATACACTTCAGCCTCGTCCTGGCCCTGAGACATAGCCAGCAAGGCCTTTTCTGCCTGAATCTCAAGATTGGGTTCCTCATAAAGCAAACCGAGCGCCAGAAAAAACGCATCAATGTCAGCCAATGCCGGATCTCCTGGCGCCAGCGAGAAGGCCCAATCCTGAGGGTCGCCCCGTAAAAAAGAAATAACAATTTTTACTTGCTGAGCGGAGTCTCCAGATGAACAGGGTTTCAGGGACAAAAACAATTTACAATTATTCCTGAAATTTCTAAATTTAAATCGGTCTCCGGAAAACGGTTCAGGAATCGGTATCTTAGGTTCTGACATAGGACTTCTGATAACATAATCTTGTATGCCCTGCACACGAGCAGCAAGCTGGTCCACACTTGTAATCAAGGTCTGGACATTCATGTCTGCAGCAAACACAAGCCACTCAGAGGTAAAGGGGAAAAGAAAAAAAAATGAGAGAGAGAAAAAAAAACTCAGAACTTTCTTTCTTATAATCCCGCTTCTGCAATGCATTTAACATTTAATTCTGGCCTGGCAAACTGTTATGACCCCAATGGCGAGGGTCTCAGAGAAACAAGTAAGTCTGCGATGTACAAAAATCCAGCTCATAGGGCAGTGGTAACTGGGTTGACCATATATCTACTCCTAACGCCAACACTAGCAGTAGCCGGGGAACATGCCTACGTTGGTCGCTAGATGTCTCGCGCCAGCCGGAGGACTAACTACCCCTAGAAGAGGAAAACAAAGACCTCTCTTGCCTCCAGAGAATAGACCCCAAAAGTAGGATAGTAGCCCCCCACAAATAATAACGGTGAGGTAAGAGGAAATGACAAACACAGAGATGAACTAGATTTTAGCAAAGAGAGGCCCACTTTACTAATAGCAGAATGTAGTAAGATAACTTATATGGTCAACAAAAACCCTATCAAAATCCACGCTGGAGATTCAAGAACCCCCGAACCGTCTAACGGCCCGGGGGGAGAACACCAGCCACCCTAGAGCTTCCAGCAAGGTCAGGAAAACAGATTATATACAAGCTGGACAAAAATGCAAACAAAAACAAATAGCAAAAAGCAAGAAAGCAGACTTAGCTTAATCAAGCAGGAACCAGGATCAGAAGACCAGAGCACAACAGATTAGCTCTGATATCAACGTTGCCAGGCATTGAACTGAAGGTCCAGGGAGCTTATATAGCAACACCCCTGACCTAACGACCCAGGTGAGCATACAAGGGATGAATGACATACCCAGAGTAAAATCACTAGTAGCCACTAGAGGGAGCCAAAAGGTAAATTCACAACAGCGCGCTCACTTTTGCACACGGGACCGGGGGCGCGCTCACTTTTGCACACGGGACCGGGGGCGCGCTCACTTTTGCACACGGGACCGGGGGCGCGCTCACTTTTGCACACGGGACCGGGGGCGCGCTCACTTTTGCACACGGGACCGGGGGCGCACTCACTTTTGCACACGGGACCGTTGGCGCACTTACTTTTGCACACGGGACCGGGGGCGCACTTACTTTTGCACACGGGACCGGGGGCGCACTTACTTTTGCACACGGGACCGGGGGCGCACTTACTTTTGCACACGGGACCGGGGGCGCACTTACTTTTGCACACGGGACCGGGGGCGCACTCACTTTTGCACACGGGACCGGGGGCACACTCACTTTTGCACACGGGACCGGGGGCGCACTCACTTTTGCACACGGGACCGGGGGCGCACTCACTTTTGCACACGGGACCGGGGGCGCACTTACTTTTGCACACGGGATCGGGGGCACACTTACTTTTGCACACGGGACCGGGGGCGCACTTACTTTTGCACACAGGACCGGGGGAGCACTTACTTTTGCACACGGGACCGGGGGCGCACTTACTTTTGCACACGGGATCGGGGGAGCACTTACTCTTGCACACGGGACCGGGGGCGCACTTTTGCACACGGGACCGGGGGCGCACTTACTCTTGCACACAGGATCGGGGGCACACTTACTTTTGGTGGGCTGGGCACCTCAGGGTCCGATTTGGTGGGCTGGGCACCTCAGGGTCCGATTTGGTGGGCGGGTCACTTTAAGAGCTGATATTATCTGGCAAAACTGTGTCTTGGTGGGGTCATGTACAGTTCGTAGGCGTTGGCATAGTAACTGGGTCTGGCTGCGCATATCAATGAGCTAATCAGCCAGGTGGCAATTACATTTCAAATTGCCTCAGAAAGCAGCCCATTATAACCTATGGGGAAATTTCCCTATTGAAATGCATTGAGACAATATTTTCAAACGCAAATTGCGCCAAAACTACAAATCCGATCGGCACGAAAAATACTTAGCACACCTCTCAGGAACGCTGGCTTCGAAATGACACCTCACTGGAGTCTTTGAGTGCAGCGGTTCGGGCCGCATTAATTGCGGACTAAATAATAATAATAAGAAGAAGTTAACTACGATGGAATATCAATATAGTGCTTTGTGCCAAAGCACTATAATAATCTTTGTTTTCAGATCATTTGACAGCTATTTTGAGGAGCCCATGATGCCACTCTTCGGAGGAGATTCAAACAGGAGAACAACTTGCAAGTGGCCACTTTAAGTAGCTTTTCTCATGATTGCATACACCTAGCTATGAAGTTCAAGACTCAATGAGGTTACAAAACCAAAAAAAGTGCTTTAGTAAGTCAGTAAAAAGTAGGTAGGAGTATTTAAAACAAGAAAATGATAAGGGTGCCCATACTTATGCACCTGTCAAATTTTGTTTGAATGCAGATTGCACATTTTCTGTTAGTACAGTAAACCTCATTTCAAGGCAGAAACATTACTGTGTCCAACAGTTATTAGATATATGAAACTGAAATAGCTATTGCAAAAAAACAATTCTTATAAAACATTAAGCTTAAGATTAATAGGGGTGCCCAAACTTTTTCATATGACTGTACATGTGAGGTGCGAAACGGTCGTTGTCCAGGATGTCTGTTTGTCTCCTTTGTTGAAACTCCTGCACCTGCACTGCCGCACTTTTTTGATATTTGCCCAAGTTGAGAAGATAATAATAGACATGTCTACCTTACTAAGAATCGGGTGAGTGCTGTCATTTCATATTTTTTCCAAAATTATTAAGTATTAGGCTACGTTCACATTAGCGGCGCCCGCCGCAGCGGCGGGCGCCGCAGCGGCGCCGCATGCATCATGCGCCCCTATATTTAACATGGGGGCGCATGGACATGCGGTGCACTTGCTTTTTGCGCCGCATGCGTCCCTGCGGCGCCCGCGTCGGGTCGCGGAGGACGCAGCAAGTTGCATTTTTGCTGCGTCCAAAATCAATGAAAAAAAGGACGCATGCGGCGCAAAAAGCTGCGTTGTGCATGTGTTCACATTTGCGCTGTGCGTTGCGGCGGCGACGCTGCGGCGCACACCGCAAATGTGAACGTAGCCTTAAAGACGTTATCCACTACTTGAAAAAGCTCTTGTCAATTCCTATTTTTTTTTTTTTTAAAGTACTGTATTTTGTGGTTTATAAGATACATCGTATTATAGACGCACCCAAAATTTTAGGGGGGAAAATAGGAAAAAAACTTTTTTAGTAAAATGGCGATGCTTCTTATAATCCGCACGTCTTATTGCTTACCGGGGGTGGCAGCTGCAGTGGAGCGGGATCCAAGGGGCACTGCTGGCAGTGGCAGGAGTGGGGCGATGCTGCGGACCCCAGATTGGTAGGAAGGGGTGTTCAGAGCGAAGATGCGATACTGCGGGTGTTCGATGGTGTGGGGCTCCACCGATATTTTGTGAAAGCCCGGAGCCCCCACACTTCCATGGTTTACATTATGGTGGACTCCAGGATAACGGCAGCCGGGGGCAGTTCATGCGCAAATGGAGATCTCTGCACTGAGATCTCATCTTCCAAGATCTCGGCGCCAAGATCTCCCATCTGCGCAGGCGCCACCCCCTGCGGCCATTATCCCAGAGTTCACCGCAATATAAACAATGAAAGTGCTGGAGTCCAGTGTTTCACAAAATCTCTGTGGAGCCGTCGCACCTCCAAACACCCCCTCCAACCAGCCTGTGGCCCACAGCATCACCCCACTCTTGCCTATGCCAGTAGTAGTAGTAGAAACCGCTCCAATGCAGCTAGTATGGTATATTTGAATTGTAGAATGCACCATTTTCCCCCCAAAATTTGGGGGGGTGCGTCTTATAATCCGAAAAATACGGCAACAGTCTACCTCTGGTGCCGACACTGTTCCAGCGATGTCGCGCTTGCTTTCCATAGGACTCATGTGATGTTATTATGTCATGCAGTCAATCAGTGGCCACTTTACTCTCACTTCTTTTGGATGAAACTGACACCAGGAACAAGTGCTTTCTGGCTTCCTCCAGATTGTCGGTTGACTCGGTTATGTCCAAAGGAGCTGTCATCCCTGCAGTGCCACTGGCACCAAAGGGGAATATAGGCTATTTTATATGAGTGAAAATAGCATCTGAGAAGGGCTTGTGTGAGTTGTGAACAACCCATTTAATAAACTTTCATAATATGTTTTTTAAAATGGGGTCACTTTTGAGGGATTTCAAATATATAAGCCCCTCAAAGCCGTTTCAAAACTGAAATTGTCACTAAAAAATAAGTTTTGGACATTTCTTTCAAAATACAAAAAATTTCTGCTAAACTTCGGAGTTCCCTAACCGTGAAAGTAATAAATGTGTAAAATAATGATATCAACAGAAAGACATATGGTAAATATTATTTATTAACTAATGTTTATTAATTACAGAACATAACATGTCAAATTGAAAAAAGGGGCACTATGCAGAAGGACAATACTGGATGCAACTGGAAGTAGTTAATGGAAGATTGGACATTGGATTTTTATGTTCCCTTGTGGAAAGGGTATTACATACTGTACCTTTGAAAATTAAAAAAAAACAGGCATGTTGAACAAAAACGTTTGACCCAAAGAAGATCAACATATACATACAGTGATGGCCGAAAGTGTTGCCATTCTTGAAATTGTTCCAGAAAATGAAGTATTTCTCGTTTTTTAATACACGTTTATTTTTTGTGTGTATTGGAACAACAACAAAAACAGAGAAAAGAAGGCAAATTGGAGATTATTATTATTATTATTTATTATTATTATGTCGCCATTTATTCCATGGCGCTTTTCATGTGAGGAGGGGTATACATAATAAAAACAAGTACAATAATTTTAAACAATACAAGTCACAACTGATTTCACACAAAACCCCAAAAATGGACCAGTCAACATTTTTGGCACTTTTCCAAATTTGTGGGTAAACAACTTTATTTCAGGCATGTGATGCTCGTTCAAATTCACCTGTGGCAAGAAACAGGTGTGGGCAATATGAAAATCACACCTGTAACCAGATAAAAAGGGGAGAAGTTAACTCAATCTTTGCATTGTGTGTCTGTGTGTGTCAAACACAGTATAAAAAACAGAGAGGAGAAGAGAACGGTCTAAGGACGTGAGAACAAAAATTGATGAACAATATCAACAATCTCAAGGTTGTAAGTCCATCTCCACAGATCTTGATGTTCCTTTGTCCATAGTGTGTAGCTAATCTCCCTGGACATGGGTGGCAGAGAAAAATTAATGAAAGTTGCAAGATAGTACGGGTGATGGAAAAGCAGCCTTAATCAAGTTCCAAAGCAATCCAAGCTGTTCTGCAAGCTAGGGGTGCATCTGTTGTGAATTCTGCTGTGGGTTCTGCTCTTGGGCTCCCTCCGGTGGTTATAAGTGGTAGTGCTGCTGTTTGTCCTTCACAGCAGTCATCAGGTGCGTCCACTTCGGACGGGGCTATTTAGTCTGGCCTCACCCTTTGGTGAGTGCCAGTTGTTCATTGTTTCTGGAGGATTCACATTCCTTCGTGGTCGCCCCTGCTTGCAGTTCATTTCTTCAAGATAAGTTCTGCTTGTTTTTCTGCCCACATGTTGTGGGCCTCATTGTTCAGTGCATTGCATGTTTTTTCTTGTCCAGCTTAATCTGTGTAAGGATTTATGCAGCCGAGCTGGAATCTCTGGAGAGGCAGATTTACCCTCCAAGTCTTTAGTTAGATTTGGAGTTTTTTTTGTATTATCTGTGGTGGACATTTCTTAGTATTTTTAATACTGACCGCATAGTTCTCTGTCCTATCTTTTCTATCTAGCTAGATTGGCCTCTTTTGCTAAATTCTGTTTTCAGCCTGTGTATGTTCCTTCCTCTCCTCTCACAGTCAATATTTGTGGGGGGCTGCCTATCCTTTGGGAATTTTCTCTGAGGCAAGATAGTTTTCCCTTTTCTATCTATAGGGTTAATTAGTCCTCCGGCTGTGACGAGGTGTCTAGGATTGGTAGGTACATCCCACGGCTACTTCTAGTTGCGGTGTTAAGTCCAGGGTCTGCGGTCAGTACAGTTACCATATTCTCCAGAGTACATCTCTCTTATTCATGATCGCCTCTTGAATAAGATCACGGTCAAATTCCAATACCCTTTGCCTTTGCTTTCTGATTTGTTTGCCAGGATTAAGGGGGCTAGTTGGTTTACTAAGATTGACCTTCGAGGGGCATATAATCTTGTTCGTATTAAGCAGGGTGACGAATGGAAAACTGCCTTTAATACGCCCGAGGGCCATTTTGAATATCTTGTGATGTCATTTGGACTCTCTAATGCCCCATCTGTGTTTCAGTCCTTCATGCATGATATTTTTCGGAATTATCTTGATAAATTCGTGATTGTATATTTGGATGATATTTTGATTTTTTCAGATGATTGGGAGTCTCATGTGAAACAAGTCAGGATGGTATTTCAGGTCCTTCGTGATAATGCCTTGTTTGTGAAGGGGTCTAAGTGCCTCTTTGGAGTACAGAAGGTTTCTTTTTTGGGCTTTATTTTTTCTCCATCATCTATAGAAATGGATCTGGTTAAGGTTCAGGCCATTCATGATTGGATCCAGCCCACATCCGTGAAGAGCCTTCAGAAATTTTTGGGCTTTGCTAATTTTTTTCGCCGTTTCATTGCCAACTTCTCCAGTGTGGTTAAACCCCTGACTGATTTGACGAGGAAGGGCACTGATGTAACGAATTGGTCCTCTGAGGCTGTTTCTGCCTTTCAGGAGCTTAAGCGCCGATTTACTTCTGCCCCTGTGTTGCGTCAGCCGGATGTTTCTCTTCCTTTTCAGGTTGAGGTTGACGCTTCTGAGATTGGGGCAGGGGCCGTTTTGTCTCAGAGGAATTCTGTTGGTTCCTCGATGAAACCGTGTGCCTTTTTTTCTCGAACGTTTTTGCCTGCGGAACGCAATTATGATGTCGGCAATCGTGAGTTGTTGGCTATGAAGTGGGCATTTGAGGAGTGGCGACATTGGCTTGAGGGGGCCAAGCACCATATTGTGGTCTTGACCGATCATAAGAATCTGATTTACCTCGAGTCTGCCAAACGGCTGAATCCTAGACAGGCTTGATGGTCCCTGTTTTTCTCTCGTTTTGATTTTGTTGTCTCGTATCTTCCGGGTTCTAAGAATGTTAAGGCTGATGCCCTCTCTAGGAGTTTTTTGCCTGATTCCCCTGGGGTTCTTGAGCCGGTTGGTATTCTGAAGAAGGGGGTGATTCTTTCCGCTATCTCCCCTGATTTGCGACGGGCTCTTCAGGAGTTTCAGGCTGATAAACCTGATCGCTGTCCAGCGGGGAAACTGTTTGTTCCTGACAGATGGACTAGTAAAGAGATTTCTGAGGTTCACTGTTCTGTGTTGGCTGGCCATCCTGGGATTTTTGGTACCAGAGATTTGGTTAGTAGGTCCTTTTGGTGGCCGCCTTTGTCACGGGATGTGCGTTCTTTTGTGCAGTCCTGTGGGACTTGTGCGCGGGCCAAACCTTGCTGCTCCCGCGCCAGTGGGTTGCTTTTGCCTTTGCCGGTCCCTGAGAGGCCTTGGACGCATATTTCTATGGATTTTATTTCGGATCTTCCTGTTTCCCAGAGGATGTCTGTTATCTGGGTGGTCTGTGACCGGTTTTCTAAGATGATTCATTTGGTACCTTTGCCTAAATTGCCTTCCTCTTCTGAGTTGGTTCCGTTGTTTTTTCAGCATGTGGTTCGTTTGCATGGCATTCCGGAGAATATTGTGTCCGATAGAGGTTCCCAGTTTGTTTCTAGGTTTTGGCGGTCCTTTTGTGCTAAGCTGGGCATTGATTTGTCTTTTTCTTCCGCATCTCATCCTCAGACAAACGGTCAAACCGAGCGAACTAACCAGACTTTGGAGACTTATTTGAGATGCTTTGTGTCTGCCGATCAGGATGATTGGGTGGCTTTCTTGCCATTGGCCGAGTTTGCCCTTAATAATCGGGCTAGTTCTGCTACCTTGGTTTCACCCTTCTTTTGTAATTCTGGGTTTCATCCTCGTTTTTCTTCAGGGCAGGTTGAATCTTCTGATTGTCCTGGGGTGGACTCTGTGGTTGACAGGTTGCAGCAAATTTGGGCTCATGTTGTGGACAATTTGGTGTTGTCTCAGGAGGAGGCTCAGCGTTTTGCCAACCGTCGTCGGCGTGTGGGTTCCCGGCTTCGGGTTGGGGATTTGGTCTGGTTGTCTTCCCGTCATGTTCCTATGAAGGTTTCTTCCCCTAAGTTCAAGCCTCGGTTTATTGGTCCTTATAGGATTTCTGAGATTATCAATCCAGTGTCTTTTCGTTTGGCCCTTCCAGCCTCTTTTTCCATCCATGTTTTTCATAGATCTTTGTTGCGGAAATATGTGGTGCCCGTGGTTCCCTCTGTTGATCCTCCTGCCCCGGTGTTGATTGATGGGGAGTTGGAGTATGTGGTGAAGATCTTGGATTCTCGTTTTTCAAGACGGAGGCTTCAGTATCTTGTCAAGTGGAAGGGTTATGGCCAGGAGGATAATTCTTGGGTTGTTGCCTCCGATGTTCATGCTGGCGATTTGGTTCGTGCCTTCCATTTAGCTCATCCTGATCGGCCTGGGGGCTCTGGTGAGGGTTCGGTGACCCCTCCTCAAGGGGGGTACTGTTGTGAATTCTGTTGTGGGTTCTGCTCTTGGGCTCCCTCCGGTGGTTATAAGTGGTAGTGCTGCCGTTTGTCCTTCACAGCAGTCATCAGGTGCGTCCACTTCGGACGGGGCTATTTAGTCTGGCCTCACCCTTTGGTGAGTGCCAGTTGTTCATTGTTTCTGGAGGATTCACATTCCTTCCTGGTCGCCCCTGCTTGCAGTTCATTTCTTCAAGATAAGTTCTGCTTGTTTTTCTGCCCACATGTTGTGGGCCTCATTGTTCAGTGCATTGCATGTTTTTTCTTGTCCAGCTTAATCTGTGTAAGGATTTATGCAGCCGAGCTGGAATCTCTGGAGAGGCAGATTTACCCTCCAAGTCTTTAGTAAGATTTGGAGTTTTTTTTGTATTATCTGTGGTGGACATTTCTTAGTATTTTTAATACTGACCGCATAGTTCTCTGTCCTATCTTTTCTATCTAGCTAGATTGGCCTCCTTTGCTAAATTCTGTTTTCAGCCTGTGTATGTTCCTTCCTCTCCTCTCACAGTCAATATTTGTGGGGGGCTGCCTATCCTTTGGAAATTTTCTCTGAGGCAAGATAGTTTTCCCTTTTCTATCTATAGGGTAAATTAGTCCTCCGGCTGTGACGAGGTGTCTAGGATTGGTAGGTACATCCCACGGCTACTTCTAGTTGCGGTGTTAAGTCCAGGGTCTGCGGTCAGTACAGTTACCACATTCTCCAGAGTACATCTCATGCCGCTCTTAGGCCACCAGATCATAACATGCATCAGTGTCAGCATGAATTATCTGTTGACATTTCAATTAAATTAAACGCTATAGTAGGAGACCCAGGAGGATCTTACTGCTGACATAGATATGTAAAAATGCCAGACTGCAGTTTGCCAAAATGTATGTGATTATAGTGGTAAAGCGTCTTACGGACAGATGAGAGCAAGATAGAGCTTTTTCGTAAAGCACATTATTCTACTGTTTACAGAAAGCACAACGAGGGATACAAAAAAAAGAACACTACCTACAGTCAAATATGGTGGAGGTTCAAATATGTGTTGGTGTTGTTTTTCTGCCTCTGGCAGTGGGTGCTTTGAGTGCTTTCACTGTGTGCAAGGCAACATGAAATCTGAAGATTACCAAAGGATTTTGTACAATATAGTGCCCACTGTCAGAAAGCTGGGTTTGCGTCCTAGGTTTTGGGTCTTCAGGCAGGACAATGAAACCAAGCATACTTCAACGAGTGCCCAGAAATGGATGGAAAGAAATAGCTGGAGAGTTCTGAAGTGGCCAAGAATAGGTTCGGATCTATATCCCATTGAACAACTGTGGAGAGACCTTGAAATTGTTGTTGGGAGAAGGCACCCTTCAAATATGAGACCTGTAGCAGTTTGCAAAAGAAGAATGGTCCAAAATTGCAGTTGAGAGGTGTAAGAATCTTGTTAATGGTTATAGGAAGAAATTGATTGCAGTTATTTATTCCAAAGGGTGTGTAACCAAATATTAAGTTGAGGGTGCCATCAATTTGTCCAGCCCATTTTGGGGGTTTTCTGTGAAATTATGTCCAACTTGCCTTTTTTTCTCTTTTTTTAGTGTTGTTCCAATATACACAAAGGAAATAAACGTATATAACAAAACATGTAATTGCAATAATTGTCTTTGGGAAATACTTCATTTTCTGGAACAATTTCAAGGGTGCCAACACTTTGGGCCATGACTGTATATACTATATACACCCTCAGATAAGAACCCCACTGAAATCAAACCAGAAATCCCTGTACCACAAGCTGTATTGCTATTTCTCTATAACCTAGTAAACTCTTTAAAAGTGATAAAGACATTTTACAACTACTTTTACAAAATTGTTGTTCCATCTTCACATTCTAACATTGTGAAATAGATTCTAATATACAAATTTGCTACAGAAGATTGGATGAAGTGATTTGAAAAAGCAATAATCATGTAGGGGCTTATCATAACATATTTCATTTATTACAAATCATCCAAAATGTGTCCTAAGTGTTAGAGAACGTTTTATTCAATGGACACAGTAATGTTAATAATATATTTTGTTATTACACTGACATGAAATTATAGTGACTTACCCTGACATGAAATTATAGTGACAAGAAACATCTACTTTATAGATTGTGAGCCTTCGCGGGCAGGGTCCTCTTGTTTAACATTATTGTACTTGTTTTTATTATGTATACCCCCCCTCACATGTAAAGCGCCATGGAATAAATGGCGCTATAACAATAAATAATATTAATAATAATAATAATAATAATCTACTTTAAATTATGACAGAAAAAAGACTCGCACATCCAAACTAGTGTGAATAGGTGCATACCAGGAGCAGCTACCTCCATACATAAATATACAAAATAGGTTGCACTCTATCGTGCCAAAGCATGTCTAATATGAAATACATGAAATATGAATAGCAAAATGGCTTTTGAACATTAGGAAAATATTTAAGAGACGCTTTGCACAGAATTTGATATAATCAAATAGTGTGAGCCCATCAACCATCGTCAAGGTGGTCTCATAAAACTGATCCATCAGTTTTATGAGACCACCTTGACGATGGTTGATGGGCTCACACTATTTGATTATATCAAATTCTGTGCAAAGCGTCTCTTAAATATTTTCCTAATGTTCAAAAGCCATTTTGCTATTCATATTTCATGTATTTCATATTAGACATGCTTTGGCACCACGATAGAGTGCAACCTATTTTGTATATCTACTTTAAATTAGATATATAACTTAACAATAAAACCAAGGAGTACATGAAGTTGTACCAGCAGAAGTTCGGCTCCACCTATAAGCCAAAAGAGGGTGTTAAGTTTGAATAACGCTCTAGAGGTTGGGCTGCAAACCATTCCAAAACAACAAGTCACCCACACCACCAACATCTAAATGGTATAACCACTTATTAAATTTGACAGCACATTTCATGTGCTGGACCTTGACCATTAATTCATCCCCCTTCTCTGGTTCATAGAAGGGGAAACAAGTGTAAGCTCTGTTGACAGATTTCTGAATTGCATCTTTCAGTGCAAGATTCCTTCTGAGCCGAACACTCGTGGCCAAGAATTGAGACTGACACAAATCTTAGTTTTCAAAAAGTTTGCTGCTTTGGTTTTTATAGTGAAAATTTGTATTAACTTTAGATTGTTATGAAAAGTGATCAGATGAATAGCAAAGAAAATTAACCAAATTACAAAAATACAATTTCCACTGCATTTTAGCCCTGACACAAAGTGACCTGCTTATAGTACAGTAAGTCCTAGGACTGTCTCTTTTTACAAAGGTTCAGTTATGGGATTCATACAATGTTAGTGCAGAGCTATCTCAGAAATGTCAGCAGGCAGTTATCAGTATAACTGTACGCACAGTAAGGTGGGGGCTTTTGGATGTTGGTCTATTCTTAAGAAAGGCAGCAAAGAAAAAACAAAAAACATCAAGGATAGACTGACATTAGACTGCAGAGAACAGGGATACATTTTCTATACACAGTATAGAAAATACACAGTACACGGCTTCTTCACAGTCCATCAGAAATACACTGTAACCGGCTTTACTTTGCAGTCCCTACACAGGCCAGATTTCCCTTTGTCCAGTTTCCCTGGGGCGACCGCCCACCGATACCAAGTCTCTACTCACGCCATGCACATCATGCTATCCTCCGGATTGCAGCCTGGCAACACAAGACAGCCTGGGACACAGGGTGTCAGTTCCTTTTGCCCCTGTGTTGCTCCACACAAAAAGAGCTCTGCAGACAACTTCTCTGTCTGCATCCAAAACAACACTGACACACCTCCCCCTCTACTACAGGTCTTTTAGTCAGTCACTGCTTCACTATTCTAATTACAGCCACACCTGTGTCTGCAGGACGCCCTCATGACCTCACTACGCTTCCATGCACATTCTGGAGAGCACATACATCGCCCCCTAGCTGTAACAGGGGTTACTGCCTCACATATCTTCCCCCCTGTTCATACCTGTGGGGTTGAACATTTGTTACCCCGTAAGGGCGCGAGACAGGGCATCATTATGCCCCTATGACATCCCCGCTCGACACTACACTATGAAATCAAAGTAGGGACTGGAACCATCGATCGGCGCATGCATCCCTCCCCTTTGCATTTCTCCTCCACACTTCTTTACGCGACCACCCCCTCGTTCTCTATTACAGAAGCCAAGCCCTCTTTTCTGTTTAACCATAGATTTGGGCCAGTTTTGGGTGGTCTCGACCTTGTTTATTTTGGGCACATTAACCTTACGGGTCATCCTGTCACCTAAGTATCTGCTTTCGGGCCCCTGGTACCATTTCCTCTGTACCCTTACCCATGCCTCAGTAACTATATCACGCTGAAACGCCACGGACCGAGCTGGCAACTCCGAGCGTATATCTGTGCCACACCTGAACCTGAGCCTCCCGGCACTGCTGTCTAGCGAGCACTCTATCTAATTTACCCTGACCCCCGGCCCCATCCTTGACCGGTGCCAGAGGGTTCCTCGTGCGCACGTCTCCAGTGGCCTCTGCGAGCATACACTACCGGCTCTTCTCATACCTGCATCTTTTATATCTGCGTCTCCGTGTGGGACCCTGGATCTGAGCTGTCCCAACTTTACCAGGGAACACCTCCAGCTCAGGGTTCAAAGGGGTCCCCACAACCTCTACTGCCATAACCTCTAGAGGGAGCCTATCGGGCTTACACTCTAACTCTAAATTGGTGACCCCTGTGGCATACCTCTTAGGATCTTCGGGTTCTATGCCCGAAACAACATTTTTAGTTTCTCCTGCAATTACCTCTAGGGGGAGCCTATCGGGATTACACTCTGTCCCTAGGTTGGCGACCCCTATGGCAGGTATCTCAATATCTTTGGGTTCTGCACCCGGTACAACACTTTCCGTGAGAGGGTTGACCCTGGTTTCCCACAGGGACCAACACAGGGGCAAATCTCTCCCCAACACAGCCCCATATGGAAGGGTCTTTGCCACTCCCACCACATGCTTAATGTCCCCACATGGTGTGGAAAAATCAACCTCCGCGGTCGGGTACTCCTGGATTTCCCAGTGGATACCCATCACCTCCACTTTTGGTCCTTTGCGGTTGACTCCGGCAACAAGGGACCGATGGACCAGAGTCACTTTACTCCCCGTGTCCAGGAGAGCCTCTGTTCAGCACCCATTCACAAGTACCTGGCATAATTCTGGTTCGCTCCCGGCTGTGCACATAGTGGTGATACAGACAGGCTGGGCACACATAGACTCCTGACCGGTGTTCCCACGGTCCATGGGCTTAGATGTCACCGAACAGTTACCAGCCCCATGCCGAGGCTCTGGTGCAACGTCCTGAGTGGATTTATACCACTCAATCAATTCTATCAACAGTTCCAGGTGGCCTAGGTCCCTCAGCCCGACCCAACGCTACATGGTGGCAGGCAGAGCCCTCGCCATCCGGTCAGCCATGATTCTCTCCATCATCTCATACACAGAACAGAACTTAGGCTGGAGCCACTCCTCCACCAATTGCAATAAGTAATTTTCTTGAGACCTGGCAGACCGAGTCTCTACAAAGGACCACTGGTACACCCAATGATCGCCCCTCACCTTTGGGGTCTCTTCAGGACTCTGCTGTTCACCCCTCACTTTAGGGGTCTCCATTTTAATATGCTGAAGCTCTGCTAGCTTCCACTGTAGCACCTTTTGCTGCTGCTGCCACTGCAGAACTTCTTGCTGCGAATGCTGAAACTGCAGCATCTCTTGCTGAAGCCTTTGCTGATTGAGCACAACCTGCTCCAAAAGCTCCTCCATTTCCCCAGCAGACTTGCACAACGATCTACAGCACTCTCTGGGTATGCCTTAGTTCACATGCCCGCATTCTTTCCACCATATGTGATGCAGCGGTAGGACCATACGCAGTGAAACGGCAGTGACCAAAGCAACTTCAAACAAAATGTTTCTTTATTGTGTTACTTCACACAGTCTTTTAGCAATACACAGTAAACGGATTCTTCATCCAGGCCAAAGGAAAATACACAGTACACGGGTTCTTCACAGAGTCCATCAGAAATACACAGTAACCGGCTTTACTTTGCAGTCCCTACACAGGCCAGACTTCCCTTTGTCCAGTTTCCCTGGGGCGACTGCCCGCCGATACCAAGTCTCTACTCACGCCATGCACATCACGCTATCCTCCGGATTGCAGCCTGGCAACACAAGACAGCCTGGGACACAGGGTGTCAGATCCTTTTGCCCCTATGTTGCTCCACACACAAAGAGCTCTGCAGACAACTTCTGTCTGCTTCCAAAACAACACTGATGCACTTCCCCCTCTACTACAGGACTTTTAGTCAGTCACTGCTTCACTGTTCTAATTACAGCCACACCTATGTCTGCGGTACGCCCTCATGGCCTCACTACGCTTCCATGCATATTCTGGAGAGCACATATAGCGCCCACTAGCTGTAACAGGGGTCACTACCTCACACTTTGCATAAACTTGATGTATTTGTTACTAAAAGTTTAAAAGCTGAAATTTTTATAAATGTACGTCAATAAAGGCAAAAACACTGAAGTAGAAATTTAGTGAAAACCCAAATTTGTGTCAGTCTAAAACCTTTTGGACACAACTGTACAGCACAACAATTTGCGACTAAGAGTTTTGATGAGCAAATAAATTGTCAAGGCCCTGGTTCAGTGGACAAGTCAGTATTCTGTGGTCCCCAGATGGGAGCCCTGACAACTGCCTTACAGTTCTGGCAAAAATTAAGAGACCACTGCAAAATGTTCAGTTTGTCTGATTTTTCTCTTTATAGGTATATTTTTGAGTAAAATGTAAAATTGTAGAAAAAAATAATATACCGTATATACTCGAGTATAAGCCGACCCGAGTATAAGCCGACCCCCCTAATTTTGCCACAAAAAACTGGGAAAACTTATTGACTCGAGTATAAGCCTAGGGTGGAAAATGCAGCAGGTACCGGTGAATTTCAAAATTAGAAATAGATACTCCATACCATTCATTATGGCCCCATAGATGCTCCACATAAAGCTGTGCCATATATAATGCTCTGCACCGTTCATTATGGCCCCATAGATACTCCACATAAAGCTGTGCCATATATACAATGCTCTGCACCGTTGCCCCATAGATACTCCACATAAAGCTGTGCCATATATACAATGCTCTGCACCGTTGCCCCATAGATAGCTGTGCCATATATATATATGCTCTGCACCATTGCCCCATAGCTGTGCCATATAGTGCTCTGCACCGTTGCCCCATAGCTCTGCCATATAGTGCTCTGCACCGTTGCCCCATAGCTGTGCCATATATATAGTGCTCTGCACCGTTGCCCCATAGCTGTGCCATATAGTGTTCTGCACTGTTGCCCCATAGCTGTGCCATATAGTGCTCTGCACCGTTGCCCCATAGCTGTGCCATATAGTGCTCTGCACCATTGCCCCATAGCTGTGCCATATAGTGCTCTGCACCATTGCCCTATAGCTGTGCCATATAGTGTTCTGCACTGTTGCCCCATAGCTCTGCCATATAGTGCTCTGCACCATTGCCCCATAGGTGCTCCACATAAATATGTGCTGTTGCTGCCGCTGCAATAAAAAAAACAAAAACACATACTCACCTGTCTTGCTTGCAGCTCCTCGGCGCCATCTTCCCGGCGTCTCTCTGCACTGACTGATCAGGCAGAGGGCGGCGCGCACACTATTGCGTCATCGCGCCCTCTGCCTGCAGTCAGTGCAGAGAGACGCCGGGAAGATGGCGCCGACGCCCGGCGTGTGGAACGAGGAGAGGTGAATATGCGATACTTACCTGCTCCCGGCGTCCCGCTCCTTCCCCCTGTCTGTCTTCGGTGCCGCAGCCTCTTTCTCTGTCAGCGGTCACCGGCACCGCTTCATTAGAGAAATGAATAGGCGGCTCCGCCCCTATGGGAGGTGGAGCAGCCTATTCATTTCTCTAATGAGCGGTCCCACGTGACCGCTCAGGGGAAGAGGCTGCGGCACCCGGAGACAGTGGGACGTGCAGGGGGGGCGACAGGAGCCCCGGAAGCAGGTAAGTATATGACGGTGCTCACCCGCCGACCCCACCACCGATCATGACTCGAGTATAAGCCGAGGGGGCACTTTCAGCCCAAAAATTTGGGCTGAAAATCTCGGCTTATACTCGAGTATATACGGTATCTGCGCTGGGTGTAATCCCCTTTTGATTATATAGAGCAATGTTCAGGAGAAAAGCCTCTCTTATTTTGGTTATCAACTAATCCTAGTTGTATCTATGATTTTACCTTATTAAACTCGGTGAGGACCTTCAGTTTTTTTTCTATACCCGCTAGGATCCAAATTTAGATACTATAAACATATACAGTGTTCTTCAATATTATGTAGGCACACAGACCATCCCAGTAAAATATATAAAAACAAGAAAAATTGTAAAAACACAAAGTGCACAAATATATAAATATATTTTTTTTGTTAAAGTCTTTAGAGTATTACTAGAGAGGACGTTACCTCCTGTAGTCCAATTTGTTCCTCCACTCCTTTGTGCCTGTAGTTAAAGTCCTTGTGTCCTGATGTCCAAATGAGGGTGTTGTAAAGCTTGTGCGGGAGGTGAGCGTTGCCCCGGCTGGTGGCAGTGCTCAACCACAGCCGTCACTTACGATCAGTAGCGTGGGGTGAATGCGCGCTGTAAGTATTAGCCGCTCGGTCTCCTGACAGTGCAGGACCTAGCGTGACGTCACAGTCACATGTTTAGCACACGTGACTGGCTATGGAAGGCGCAGTGGACCAAAAAGCCGACGCGTTTCGGAATAATCGTATTCCTTCCTCAGGGATGGTCCGTATAGGGATGTGTGCCCTTTTATTTACAGCCGCAATCATTTAACCCCTTCATGTGGTAAAGGCGAATAGCTCAATTTCGCTATTTAGACCCTTTGGCATTAGAGTATCTAATTCAAAAATCATCCTACTCTCTTCTCTTGACATCTGTTTGATATAGTCTCCTTTCGGCCAGCTTTTGTTAACCGTTTTCAGGCCTGTAATAATGGTGCCTTTTATAACACCTCCGTGTTGGTTTAGAAAGTGTTTTGATAATGGATGGCCCTGAAATTTCTTTTTATATTTCTCAAGTGTTCACTTACTCTTATGTGCAGTGGCCTCTTTGTTCTTCCTATATATTATTTATTACATGGGCACTTTATGGAGTAAATAACCCCTTCAGTGTCACATGATATATGATCTTTAATAGTCCATTCGTTTTGCCCATTAGAAAGCGACAATTGTTTCTTGTAATTTAGTCGCTTACATGGTTTACACTTGAGACACGGATAGAAACCTGGATGCATACGATGAGGGAGGTGCATAGTGCTCGATTGTGGATTCGGAACCGTAGGGGCTATTTTATTAGCCAAACTATTGGCTTTTCTGTATATAAACACTGGGCGTTCTGGTATTTTTTCTCCTATGATTTTATCATCATTTAGGATGTCCCAGTGTTTATTTACTATCTTTTTCAGCAGGTAGGTATTGGCATTAAATTGTGTGATTATGGGGACCACCTCAGACATTTTTTTATTATCTTTTTCCTTGTTTTGTAATAATTGGGCTCTTGGTAGCCCTGCAACTATTTCTTTTGTCTTGAATAGATGGTCCTGAGAATAGCCCTTCTGGATAAATTTAGTAGTCAGAATGTAAAATTGTTCTTTTAGTCTATAAACTTCTGACAACATGTCTCTGACTTTCCAAGTAATAAGTTTTTTATTTTTTTTCTGAAAAAGAGAAATGGTCAAAATTTAAAAAAAAACCTGTGCTTTCAGACCTCAAATAATGCAAAGAAAACAAGTTTATAATCATTTAGAAACAACAATACTAATGTTTTAACTCAAGACGAGTTCAGAAATATTTTGTGGAATAATCATGATTTTTTATCACAGCTTTCATGCATCTTGGCATTCTTTCCAACAGTCTTTCACACTGCTTCTGGCACAAAATGTAAGCAGTTCTTCTTTGTTTGATGGCTTGTGACTATCCATCATCCTCTTGATTACATTCCAGAGGTTTTCAATGGGGTTCAGGTCTGGATATTGGGCTGCCCATGACAGGGTTTTAATGTGGTGCTCTTTAAATGTTTGCCAGAACTGTATTTGCAAGAATCTGCAGATCTTCTTTGGATTAGCCAGCCTGGCTAAAAAAAAAGAAAGGCGGAAACCACTTGTAAAAGAGAGGATTCTGGAACTTTTATCTGGTGACATTCTAATAAAACATATAAAGACAACTGCCTAAAGAAAATATTTCACAAATGTCCAAACCACAATTCCCCACATAGCAATATGACTTGCATTGCAATCAAGAGTGGTTTGTGCTTATCTTCTTAAGTTTCTAGGGCCCCCTGATACCAGCCCAAGTTTGACCATGGTATGGCCAAAGGTTAGTGGTCGTTTTCTACAAGAAGCAGAATTTTAAGTTAGAAATTCACAGTTTTTAAAATCACTGGATAGATGTCAGATAAACCAAGCTCTGCCAAAACAAGTATACTAAACATCTAGTACATCTTTTGATGTCCTATGACTTTAATGCTGTGTTGTAATTTTTTGTAGTATTTTTAAAGGAAATAAGTTTGAAAAAAAAAAAATTGGTTAAACCATTCACCGCATACAGTACAATATAATAGCTTTTTTTTTGCTATTTATCGTCTTTCGTTTTTAACAAGACCTGATTTCTGTGAATATTTCCCATATTTAGAGCAGGAAGATGGTTTCTCCCGTGTGAGGTTTTAATTGTCAATAAGATTTGATTTGTGAATAACACTTTTTTTTTACCACAATCTGAACATGAAAATGGCTTCTTCAATCTATGAGTTCTTTAATGTGTAAGAAAATAAAAGTGGATTTACACTAAAATGTTTCCCACGTTCAGAAGATTAAAATGACTTTGCCCTTATGTGAATTCTCTGATGAGAAACAAAGGAAGATTTCCGTTTAAAACATTTCCCACAATCTGAACATGAAAATTGCTTCTCGTTTGTGTGAATTTTTTGATGATTGAAAAGATATGATTTCCAATGGAAAGTTTTTCCACATTCTGAACATGCATATTGTTTCTCCCCAGAGTGAATTTTTTCATGTGCTACAAGATCCGATTTGTGGCCAAAACATTTCCCACATTCTGAACATGAAAATAGCTTCTCCTCTATGTGATTTCTCTTATGTTTACGGAGACTTGATTTATCGGTAAAACATTTTCCACACTCTAAACATGAATAAGGCTTCACCCCTGTGTGACTTCTCTGATGTTTACCAAGATTTGATTTATCTGTAAAACATTTTCCACATTCCGAACATGTAAATGGTTTTTCCCCTGTGTGAATTCTCTGATGCCTAACGAGATCTGAATGCTGGTTAAAACATTTACTACATTCTGAACATGGAAATGGCCTTTCGCCAGTGTGAATTCTCTCATGTTTCGCAAGATTTGATTTAATTGTAAAACGTCTGCCACATTCTGAACATGAAAATGGTCTTTCTTCTTTGTGAACGTTTTGATGTTCAACACTCCTTTGGAGGTGATTATTTTGTTTAACAGTATGTAATGAATTAGTAGATAGGACTTGTTGAAAATAATCAGATGATGAATCTTTGCTTTGAACGGTTGAAGGTATAGCTGGAATGTATAAATACATTTCATGCACATCTTCTATCACACCACGATCATCTGCTATAAAATCTGAAGATATCAGATGTCCTTCTGAGCTTCTAGTGTAATCTTCTGCCAAGAAAAAAAATCTGGAATTACTTTTTTAAATTCTAGGATCAAAAAAATTATAATTTGTTAAATAACATTTCTAAATTAAAATATCAACATAAATTGCTAATCATATAGCAAATTTCATTGCAGGAAAAACTCTGTAATTTGGGCAGGACAAACTATCTAACATGTATAAATAGGAAATTCAATACATTCTATTATTTTGTTCTCCTGGAAGATAAGCCACTAGAGATGTCTGGTTGAGACTTGATTCAGAACCGAAATTATGTGTATGGTGAAGCTGAGGGAGGTAGCTGTTGGCCAAACAAACATTTGTCCAACAGCTCTCTAAGAAGTGTAAGCACTAATCACAAAACAAATCACTATCCAACAGTAAATCTCAGCGCAAACACTTAAGCTGGAGTTACACTAAACGACTTACCAACGATCACGACCAGCGATACGACCTGGCCGTGATCGTTGGTAAGTCGTGTGGTGGCTGGGGAGCTGTCACACAGACAGCTCTCTCCAGCGACCAACGATCAGGGGAACGACTTCGGCATTGTTGAAACGGTCTTCAACGATGCCGAAGTCCCCCTGCAGCGCCCGGGTAACCAGGGTAAACATCGGGTTACTAAGTGCAGGGCCGCGCTTAGTAACCCGATATTTATCCTGGTTACCATTGTAAAAGTAAAAAAAAAAAAAAAAAAAAACACACTACATACTCACATTCTGATGTCTGTCACGTACCCCGCCGGCGTCCACAGGGTTAAAACTGCTTTCGGCAAGAGCGCTGCTAATATGCACGCGCTGCTGCCGAGAGCTTCCCTGCACTGAATGTGTCCTTTCCCTTCTTTCCTCTTTTTCCCCTTTCCTTCTCTGTTCCCTTCCCATGAAAGCGTAGTACAGATTAAATAGTCTAATACGAACATATGTAGGCTTTAACACTAAATAATCACAAAACTTATAAGCAATATGCCCATAACTGCACAGAGGGGGTATAACAGATCCACAACTGCACAAAAGAATGCATGTTGAATGGGTTCAGAAATAATAAGAGAACCCATGTGGTGCATAAACACTGGTCACATGATGGCATACACACACCTATATATGCCTGCGTATCAGGATACATAGGAAAAGTACAAGAGAGTGTGGCCAGCTGGTAATGTGGTCCAAAGGTCGAACAAAGCTCACAGTGCAGATATAGCTTCATATGGTACAGTAAATTATGGAGTAAGCACAGCAAAGGGGTCACATTACGTTCCCCCCCCAAAAAAAGGGATGTTAATTGTATTAGGTTTAAATACAGACTAGATGATAAAAGACCTTATATAGGTACACATGGCTTAATGAAAGGAAAGAGAGGGAAAGGAAAAAAAAAAATTCTTTTTTTCTGTGCAACCAGTGTTTTTACACCATATGGGTTCTCCTAATCCATTCTGCTCTGGCTTACCGCGCATGCGCCGTGGTGTGATTGAACCTACATATGTTCACATTAGACTATTCAATCTGTACTATGCAGGCGAGGTCATGTGACCCGCAGGTCCTGCGTGCTGCAACATCTACTTCCTCTATAATCGGACACACGTGGATACTGATGGTAACCAGCTGATTTCTTTGCACCTGTGTATCTGTTTTCTTTGGATGCCGCCTCATTTGACAACACTTCTTACATAGGTAAATCAAATTATATTGAATATATATGCTTGACATTTGACACTCACCTCTCACTTCTCCCTTAGGAAGCCACACTCTGTGGTGATACACGTGGGGCTCCTTCCTCTACATACAATGCTATGACTGGGTGATATTCATTTATCTTATTCACCAACAGGTCTATTACATAGCCTTCTCCTGGGACTTTTTACTTTTTACTATAGGTGTAATTTCTTTTACATACAGGACACCATCACTTTGCCTCCCTTCTTATACAACTTCAGGGGGGGCAAACAATTTGCTTGAGAGAATTCTATATGCTCAAATAAATAAATAAATAAATATATATATATATATATATATATATATATATATATATATATTATATATATATATATATATACACACACATACACACACACACATACATACATAGACTGCTCAAAAAATAAAGGGAACACTTAAACAACAGAATCTAACTACAAGTAAATCAAGCTTCTGTGAAATAAAAAACTGTTCACTTAGGAAGCAACACTGATTGACAATCAATTTCACATGCTATTGTGCAAATGGAATGGACAACAGATGGAAATTATTGGCAATTATCAAGACACCCTCAATAAAGGAGTGATTCTGAAGACCACATCTCAGTACCAATGCTTTCTGGCTGATGTTTTGGTCACTTTTGAATGTTGGTTGTGCTTTCACACTCATGGTAGCATGAGATGGACAAGTGGCTCAGGTAGTGCAGTTCATCCAGGATGGCACATCAATGCGAGCTGTGGCAAGAAGGTTTGCTGTGTCTGTCAGCATAGTGTCCAGAGGCTGGAGGCGCTACCGGGAGACAGGCCAGTACACTAGGAGACGTGGAGGGTTCCGTAGGAGGGCAACAACCCAGCAGCAGGACCGCTACATCAGCCTTTGTGCAAGGAGGAACAGGAGGAGCACTGCCAGAGCCCTGCAAAATGACCTCCAGCAGGCCACAAATGTGCATGTGTCTATACAAACGGTTAGAAACCGACTCCATGAAGATGGTCTGAGTGCTCGACGTCCACAGATGGGGGTTGTGCTCACAGCCCAACACCGTGCAGGACGCTTGGCATTTGCCACAGAACACCAGGATTCGCAAAGTCGCCACTGGCGCCCTGTGCTCTTCACAGATGAAAGTAGGTTCACACTGAGCACATGTGACAGACGTAACAAAGTCCGGAGGTGCCGTGGAGAGCGATCTGTTGCCTGCAACATCCTTCAGCATGACTGGTTTGGGAGTGGGTCAGTAATGGTGTGGGGTGGCATTTCTTTGGAGAGCCGCATAGCCCTCCATGTGCTCGCCAGAGGTAGCCTGACTGCCATTAGGTACCGAGATGAGATCCTCAGACCCCTTGTGAGACCATATGCTGTTGCGGTTGGCTCTGGGTTCCTCCTAATGCAGGACAATGCCAGACCTCTGTGGCTGAAGTGTGTCAACAGTTCCTGCAAGATGAAGGCATTGAAACTATGGGCTGGCCCGCCTGTTCCCCAGACCTGAATCCAATTGAGCACATCAGGGACAGCATGTCTCGCTCCATCCACCAACATCACATTGCACCACAGACTGTCCAGGAGTTGACGGATGCTTTAGTCCAGGTCTGGGAGGAGATCCCTCAGGGGACTATCTGCCGCCTCATCAGGAGCATGCCCAGGTGTTGTACAGTAGGGAGGTCATACAGGCACATGGAGGCCGCGATCAATCAGCGAAGCGGTGTTTAAAACCCGCGCCAATATCGCTGATCGGCCAGGCGCAACCAATCAGCGAAGCGTGGTTCAAATCCCGCGCCAATTTGCGGCAGGACTGCGCCTGTTGTTGATTGGTTGCGGGCGGCTGGCGCGACCAATCAGCGACGCGGGATTTCCATCACAGACAAACAGACAGAATTAGACTACTATTATATAGGATTGACTTACTGCTTTGCTACTTGAACTGTATCATTCATATATATTTCTTTTGCTCTATGGGGAATATTCTCTCAGGAATACCTTGTTTGTTCAAGCACACAGATTCATACATATAGCCTGTCACTTTTTATTAGATCGAATCGCTGTTTATAATTGTTTCTAAACATGTATTTTTTGTCTTGCGTATCTGTGTTTAATTAAAATTATTGATGTTATTTAACAGTGATCCTAGCCTTGTGTTTGCACACTTCTTTTTCTCCCATGTTTTCCGTACTTCACTAAGTGTGTGGCTAGTGATCCTGTAAATTATTTTGTAGTACCCTCAGTGCCCCCCAGTGCTGGCACATTGCCCCTTGTGGTGCTGGCACTTGGCCCCCTTGTGGTGCTGGCACATGGTCCCCCTGTGCTGCTGGCAGGCACATGGTCCCCCTTGCTGCTGGCAGGCACACGGCCCCCCTTGCTGCTGGCAGGCACACGGCCCCCAGTCACTATATGCCCCTCTGTGCTGCTGGCTGACACGTGTTCATTGAACAGTGCGAAATCACCGCACTCTATACAATATATATATATATATATATATATATATATATATATATATATATATATATATATATCCATGTTTATCTTGTGGAGACTGATCATCTCTGCAATATAAATTGACATGCTGCGGTCTGGAAAGACGCACCGCATGTCCCTCTCCGCAGGGAAGCCGCGGGCGCTGGTGCACACATAGTGGAGATGAGATTCCTTCAAATCCCATCCACTATGCTGTAACATCTGGACGCTGCGGATGTATGCAGCGTCCAACCCGCAGCATTTACTGACCATGGAAATGTACCGTTACAGTTTTTAAAAATTAAACAGATATTGCGTTTCACGCAGATTTCGTGTGTGTGTATGTGTGTGTGTGTGTGTGTGTGTGTGTGTGTGTGTGTGTGTGTGTGTGTGTGTGTGTGTTTTATTTAACTTTTAATTTACCATTTTATTAATGATGGTATCTCTCAGGAATACCTTGTTTTGTTCAAGCTCACAGATTCTTGCGTATAGCCTGTCACTTTATATTGGATCGATTCGCTGTGATTACTTGTGTGTTATGGGGGATTATACTCAAAACATCCCTAGTATATCCTTTCCCAGGTGCACGCAGTGGGGGAGTCTGGATGTTCTTACATGGTCCTCCAGCTAGTATTTATATTAGCTTCAATGGCTTTTTAAACGTGTCTTTTTTGTCTTGCGTACATATCTGCATTTAAATAAAATTATTGATGTTATTTAACGGTGATCCTAGCCATGTGTTTGCACACTTCTTTTTCTACTATGTTTTCCGCACTTCACTAAGTGTGTGGCTAGTGATCCTATAAATTATTTTGTAGTCCCCTCAGTAATTTTTCCAATAAAAAATAAGCCCTCATGCATCCTCAGATCCCAAAACAATCGAGACTCTATGGGTCTCGGAAAATGGCGCCTTTTTTTTTTGTTTTGTTTTTCACCACTTAAAGAAAAAAAGAACCATACATGTTTCATATCTGCAAACCCATAATGACCTGAAGAATCATAGTGTCATGTCCGTTTTAGCATTTAGTGAACATTGGTAATAACAATTTGATATTGAATTTCTTTTGCAATATCACAACATTTGGAATTTTTTTCCAGTAAGTAAGTAAGAAAGTACAACTTGTAGGCCATATTGACGGAAAAATGAAAAAGTTATGGCTCTGGGAATAAGGGGAGCAAAAAACTAAAACGCAAAAAGTAAGAAAATTCCAAGGTCATAAAGGGGTTAAAAATACCCGAATAACCAAAACACACAAAAATATTGATATATGTAAACTAGTTTTCCCTCATCAAGTGATCAGTACACCCAATGGGGATAATATAAAAATGATATGGTGACTACAATTATAGTCCTCAAGGGAAAGCCTAATTGGACCCAGAAAACACCAATCTTTCCTTAGATGTAATTTCTACCCAAGCCATGGAGGTTAGCACCCTAGGATTGTGAAAGTGGCGCCACCACTCGTTGCCAGCTGTCCCTAATGAACCCTAACCTATCTATTATTAGATCATATACCAATACACCAATCAAAAGTATATACAAACTAATAATTGTAAGTCATATTACACCTCATATGTAGGGTCAGCAATGGGTTATGGTATAGTGTATGATTAAACAGTTTAGACTATCATAAAACAGAAAAACAAGACTGTAGTAGAGGTCAGGAAACTCCCCTATTCATTAGCATTGACAACATAAGACAAGTGTCCTATAAGTAAAACACAGCCCCACCTACACAGTATAATGTCCCCACAAAGCCCACCTACACAGTATAATGTCCACACACAGCTCCACCTATATAGTATAATGTCCCCACACAGCCCACCTACATAATATAATAATCCTACACAGCCCCCATACACGGTATGAAGTCCTCGCAAAGTCTCCCTGCACAGTGTGATGTCTCCAAACAGTCCCCCACGCAGTATGATGTCCCTCATACGGCCTGTCACAGTAGTATGTTCCCACATGTCCCCCTTGCTCAATAGTATGTTACCATACAACCCATGCATATTGGCACAGTATTGTGTCCCCACCGTTTACCAAAATGCACTGTAAAAAAAAATCTCCCGCTGCTCCAGACAGACACAGATTGAGAGATGTATTGACGTCATTGCGCATATTGCGATCTTAGACGCACAGGTTCGATGATGGAAGTTAATAGCCCCCCATTCCATCATTATTTTCACCGGTATCTGCATTCTAGTATTTCATCAGCTGCTCCCCCTAGTGTTTAACCCCTTCATGCTGTAGCCAATTCCTTTTTTTTTTTTTTCATTTTTTCCTCCCCTTCTTCCAAAACCAGTAACTTTTTTTATTGTTCGGTCCACATAGCCATATGACAGCTGGTTTACTGTGGGATAAAATATACTTGTGAATGACTCTGTTTATTTTATCATGTGATGCACTGGAAAACAGGAAAAAAATGCCCGCGTCGCCGCAAGGTAAACAGACATGCTGCAATCTAAAAAGACGCGCCGCATATCCGTAAACGCAGGGCCGCCGGGTGCGTGTTCGCACGCATAGTGGAGACGGGATTTCATAAAATCCCCTCCACTACGCTGTAACATCTGGACGCTGCAGGTTGAACGCTGCGGATGTACACAGCGTTCAATCCGCAGCTAATCCGGATGTAATCCAGCCCGTGGACACATACCCTAATATTTTCAGTTTTCGGGATATGGGCTGTGCGAGAACTTATTTTTTGCATCCTGAGCTGATGTTTTGATAGTCTCTTATTGCATTTTATTGCAATGTTACAATGGCCAAATATTCATGTGTAAGGGGAGGTCAGACGTTGACCAAGCAAGTATTCCGCTGACATCTATCATTCGTCCCGTCGCTTGTACAATACCAATTTTAAAGAAACTGGATTTATTGGTCATTATTCACCTGTGCTGTTATCTGTAGGAATCTCCTCTTTACACCGCTCATCACCCCTCACATATGTCTCTGTAGTATTATTATGTGGCAGATCGTTAACCTGAAAGAAATAATGTAAAAGTCACAGACAGATGGAGAAGACACATCAATGATCAGCTCTACTGTAATCCTGCCATTTCCATCATTCTCATTATACAAGTATAAAACATATAATACTGGTGGATAAACCAGACTAAGCCTAAAAAAGACTAAACACAAGACCTTCACAGCCGTCTACACATCATAGGACAGACATTTTGTCTATCTACCTGATGATCCTGAGGAACATTGGAATTATTTCGGTTACAGTCCTGTGGAAGAAGAGGATGGGGACATCTCTCTGGTGTTGTCCCCTTACTGGATAGAACTGGAGGAAACACATACAGGGACTGAATTCATTATTTACATACAGATAATTATAGGTCGTGTGTGTTTAGTCCTGTCTATTACCTGGTGATGTGAGGGGCTGGGGAACCTCCATCATGATGCCCTTGTACTGATCTTTGTGTCCTTCTAAATACTCCCACTCCTCCATGGAGAAATAGACGGCGACATCCTGACACCTTATAGGAACCTGACACATACAATGATACTGTCATCTCCCTGATCTCTTCAAAGCATTACATATAATGTCCCAGGATTGCCAGCAGTGTCACCTCTCCAGTCAGCAGCTCAATCATCTTGTAGGTGAGTTCTAGGATCTTCTGGCCATTAATGTCCTCATGCATCAGGAGGTGAGGTGGAGGCCCCGTGATTGGGCGCAAGGGTCTTCCCCATCCCTCAGACACAGGGGCCTGACAGCACTCACTAGAGGTCTTCTTCACTATTGTGTAATCCTGTAATGGAGAGACATTAATAAATCTCACTACAGACATTTCCAGAGTCATCACCTCTCCAGTTCTGTCTGTTATTCCCATAGATACAGAAACTCTCACCTCTCCAGTAAGCCGGAAGAGGATCTCTAGGGTGAGGTGCAATATTCTCTCTGCCATCTTGTCCCTGTCCATACCCATCCTAAACAGTCAATCAGGAAAATTCTCTTTTATAGAAGATCTCTACTGACAAGATCTGATATTGTAGGAACCTAAAGGAGTAGAAGATGTAACATCATAAAGAATCCCATATAATAATATTACTGGAGATAGTAAAGAAAAACATATGAGGCGATGTAATGTGTCGATGTTTACTACAACAATTTAGTAAATTGAACACAGTATACCCTTGTAAGATCACTCAAATTATACCACTGATCTATATCAATATATATATATATTTTCTAAGGATAACAAGTGACCGGTGATCAGGGTGTACTGTAAAGACAACAGTGGAAGCCACTGAAATAAAGGGAGACCCAAGAGCAAAAACCACCTTAGATATAGACACCAGAAAATTTTTAAGCTTTGGAATTCATTTGAATAAGCCTTTATTATAAGAGATGGTAGAAATACATTAAAAAGTATATATAAAATAAATATAATAAAAAATTGTATGATCATGCATATGAAACTACCGCAGGACAGGAGAAAATGTACCCATATACAAGATTGTGCCCCAATAGATACGGTATATAAAAAATATTTTTTTTAAAAAATTTCTTAGGTTTTCATTTGATCACGCTGTGTGCGTAATAAAGTGCAAAAAAGATTAGAAAGTGCAAAAAACTGTGTAAAAAAATATATTGTACCATAAAATCTGTGACCAATCATATCATACTTCAAAAATACATAACACATTGCCAAAATATTGTGCAAAATCCGCAATAGCAGCTATCTACAAGGATAAATCAAATCGTGCACAAGGACAATTCTGCCAAACGCCCGCAGGTCCAGGACCCTATACACCCCCAGGTAATTGCTGCGGCATTTTTCCTGCAGCTCTACACCGCTGTGTGCGGACATTTGTTCGATATTTGCACAATTCTTTGGCACTAGGCACTCAGGCACTTTTTTTATATATATGGTGTGCTAATCATCTTAATATATTGCACGTTTGGCAGAATTGTCCTTGTGCACGATTTGATTTATCCTTGTAGATAGCTGCTATTGCGGATTTTGCACAATATTTTGGCAATGTGTTATGGTTGCTCATAGATCTAATGCTACAATATATGTTCTGTTGATAGCTGCTATTGCGTATTTTGCACAGTATTTTTGAAGTATGATATGATTGGTCACAGATTTTATGGTACAATATATTTTTTTACACAGTTTTTTGCACTTTCTAATCTTTTTTGCACTTTATTACGCACACAGCGTGATCAAATGAAAACCTAAGAAATTTTTTAAAAAAAATATTTTTTATATATCTATTGGGGCACAATCTTGTATATGGGTACATTTTCTCCTGTCCTGCGGTAGTTTCATATGCATGATCATACAATTTTTTATTATATTTATTTTATATATACTTTTTAATGTATTTCTGCCATCTCTTATAATAAAGGCTTATTCAAATGAATTCCAAAGCTTAAAAATTTTCTGGTGTCTATATCTAAGGTGGTTTTTGCTCTTGGTACAACAATTTAGGAAGAATCCATGTATGGTAACTGAAAATTGTTTCCAAGTGGAAACAGCTTACATAAGGAACATTAAAATATTTTCCAAGTCCCTTGAGGATAAATCCACAGTTGTATTAACAGCAGTGTCAATATCCTGTTGCAAATAATGGGAGATGTTTTGTGAACAGTTTCCAAGTGAATTTGTGTAGAAAAATTACTACAGTGCATACAATCACTGCTTTAGTTTGATGTACTGATTGGGGTGCAGCTTCCTCACATTGGAGGCTCCACCCAGGCAGGACTTTACCTCAGAATTTTTATTGCTGGGTCTCTGACATTTTTGCTACCAGGTGGAGAAGCCAATTTTATGGATTTTTACCAGAGGTTTGCTCCAAATTCTTCCTAAATCCTTCTGATCAGTAAGACAGAGTTGTGTGTTTCTATGAATGGTCCTGTGTGTACATTGGCCTCCACTATCACAATAGTTCATGTGGTACATGCCACCACTGTCCTCCGCACAGAAACACCTGACTGGCAGGAAAGAGACCGAGGCCTCAGACATTTCTTACACTGCTGAGGTAAAATAAAACTTGAGCTCTGATTGGTATCTGTGGTAAGAAGAAATCTGAGATCTGATTGGTTGCCCCGTTGATTTGAAAGCTCATTGGTTGGTTTGGACAATAAAGACAGTTTTACTTTAATAACACGACACCCCAGGAGCAAGAAGAGTCATCATGTACAAACCACACAAGCGATGTGATACAGTCTGGTTTTCGTACCCAGCTCTGTACATGGTTAGGATGTAATGTCACCAATGTGCTGTTCCTTCATGTAGTGATGCTTAGAAACAGAACAACATAGAGCCCTTTCTGATCACTATTTCATATGCCCAAACCTATCAGCTGTTGGTCTGTGGCAGCCATTCCTCAGACATACTATAGATTACAGGTCATAAGAAGACCCCTACAAACGCTCTATTGTTACTACGCCCAACAAAAAAAGTTATAAAGTTATAAATACCCCACAATTTCCTTTTTTTTTGTCGACATAGCCATATGAGAATTTGTTTTTTGCGGGATGAGCTGTAGTTCTGAATGACTCCATTAGGCTGTGTGCCCACGTTGCGTTGTTTTATGCGTTTCTGCCGCGTTTTTTGCAGCAGTGGAAACGCTTAAAAACTGCATTCCCATGCAATCCTATGGGATTCTGCAGTTGCTGTGCCCATGAGGGGATTTTCCAGCTGCGGAATCGCATAGTGGTAAAATCCGCAGCATGCTCATTATTTCTGCGGAATTGCGTCGATTCTACAGCCATGGGCTATGCCCACCATGCGTAAAGTGAGCGCTTCATGTGCGGATGGTACCCAGGGTCTGGAGGAGAGGAGACTCTCCTTCAGGCCCTGGGATCCATATTCATGTAAAAAAAAAAGAATTAAAATAAAAAATATGGATATACTTACCATCTGATGGCCCCCGGAGTCCTCCCGGCTCTCAGCGGTGCAAGCGGCGGCTTCCGTTCCCAGGGATGCATTGTGCAAATCACCTGAGATGACATCGCGGTCACGCGACCGTGACGTCACAAAGGTCCCGTACCGGGAGCACCGCTGAGGAGATCGGGGGCCTTCGGAAGGTCAGAATAACCAAATCTTTTTTGTTATTTTTAACATTCTTTTACTATTGATGCTGCATAGGCAGCATCAATAGTAAAAAAGTTGGTCACACTTGTCAAGCACTATGCTTGACAAGTGTGACCAACCTGTCAATCACTTTTCCAAGCGATGCTTCAAATCGCTTGGAAAACACAAGCATTCTGCAAGCTAAAAACGCTTGCAAAACACTTGTGTTTTGCAGGAAAACGCATGCGAATTCCGCATGCGTTTTTCCCGTGGCAGGGAGTTGCGGAAATGCTGAAGACATTTCCGCAGCATTTCTGCAATGTTGGCACATAGCCTTAATGTGTTGTGATTGACAGCGGCATTTAAGGCGTTAAACAGGAGCAATCAGAGCTCGCTTCGATCATGGTTGTTAGATGCAGATGCCAGCAGCATAATACAGTCGACACCCACCTACCCCTTGTGGATCTTCTGAGCCCAATCCATGCACCCCGACACACTCTATAGTGGTGACATATGCAATGGACAATGGAAGGATTGAACATACACCTTATACCCAGATATCTTACCTTAGTGAAAGTGATAGCTCAGGACTGAAGAGTTTATAGGGGATGTCCAGTACTTTACATTGATGGCTTATCCTCAGGATAGGTTATCAATAACAGATCAGTGGGGTACAACACCTGTCACCCTCGCCGATCAGCTCTTCCTAGTGCCAGCAGCAGTTATATCTGCTTACAGGACCTGTAATGATGTCACAGTCATGTGATCAGCCATACGGAGGGGAGGAGTCAGGGATCTCATGATGTGACCTGAGTTGAACACAGATGAACTGAGATGTAACCATCAGATTAACACTATTAGGCCACGTTCACATGTTTAGTATTTGGTCAGTGGAACAATCAGAGGAAAAGTATAATAGAAACACGTCAACACTTCTGTATTTATCACCCACTCCTGGTTTTGGCTTACAAATACTGACCAAATACTGAACGTGTGAACGTGGCATTAAACAATCATCAGTAAATACTGTACTTATCTGTATTGTTTGAAGACGATACTCTCGTTTGTATTCTGCAATCAGGCTGTAAGGCCGGTTTCACACAACCTGATATATCTGGTACCGGCATTGATAAGAGGATTTCTGGCATATTGGGGGTAGTTAAACCAGTTATTTTCTCAATCAAGGGAAGCACCTTTGACCAAAATGTATTATAGGGCACCCCCACCACATGTGTGACATTGTCCCCTCCCCCTTCCCAGACCTCCAACATCTGTCTGAGACCACTGGGTACCATCTATGGGGGATCGCCGGTACCATCTATAGATAATTTTGAAGGAAGTTTCCTGAGCTTTGGACCCTTTTGAGATTTTATGTATTAGGAACAAATGCTTATCCCATTGTGAGTCAGAGAAGGATTTCCCCAGTTCCCTTTCCCATGCATCGCAAAATGCAGGCGTATTGTCAGTTACCTGAGCAATGAGGTTATAAATTAGGGTGTAGGAGTGTGTAGGGGGGTACGATGATAGGCACAGTTTTTCAAACTTTGTGAGATCTCTATGAAGATGTGCACGCTTCTTCATAGTTGAATAGAAGTGTTTTAACTGACGATATTCAAAATTAACCTTCTGGGAAGCATCTCTTCCCTGCAGCAAGTCATTCAGGGGGAGCAGCGAAGTATTGGAGATGACATAAGAAAAGAATATCAGATGGGATTTGTTTGAACTGAGAAATCTTTTTGCAGATAGTCCTGGTGGGAAATCAGGATTATCAGAAAACAGGAAAAAAGGGCCCTGGGAGTCGATTAATGATAAGCTTTTTTTTATAGGATCTTAAAGACAGAACAATGGCGTAGGTACTATATGACATGAGGCCAGGAGAGGGAACAGTTAAATGAGCGCACCATGGGAAAGTGGTAAGAACTTTAGGACAAATGGATTGAGATAGTTTGATGAATAATTTCCCCTCCAAATGATGGAAGAAGTCAAGGACTCTAGTGTGTACTGCTGCCATGTAATACCTTCTACATTCCGGAAGGCTATGGCCCCCCTTTTGTTTGAACCTTATCAGGACTTCTCCACGAGTACATGGATGCCCACTTGCCCAAATAAATCTGCAAAAGCTACTGTACAACCTTTTCCAAAAATTGGAGGGAATTGCTACTGGTTGGTTTGAAACAGGTATAAGAATTCAGATAAGACGTTCATTTTTAGTATATTTATTCTGCCGAACCAGAAAAAATCTTTCACCATCCAAGAATTAAGATCTCTATGGAGTTGTTCAATAAAGGGCCCAAAATTAAGATGAAATAGATGGGAGAGATCTCTATTAATACAAATTCCTAAGTATTTACTGCCCTTTGAGGGCCAGGCAAAGGGAAAATAGGACTCGATGGAAGCCTGGATTTGAGGAGGGAAACACCGAGGGACTTTGACTCAGCTGCGTTGATTTTAAAATTTGACCATGTGCCAAAGAGATCTATTTCAGCCATAACAGCAGGGATGGATATATGTGGTTGAGTAATATATAGCAGGACATCATCAGCAAATGTGGAGTATTTGTATTCTGCACCTCCCACCTTAATCCCCTTGATATCGCGGTCATCACGTATTAATGAGAGCAGGTGCTCCATCACTAGGATTTATAAGAGAGGGGACATCCCAGTTTTGTTCCATTGATTATGAAAGGTGATGAGATTGTTACATTTATCTTCAACCTAGCTGACAGATTGCAATACAGGGCCATGACTTTGGCTATAAAAGGGTCCTCTACCCCAAGCTTTTTAAGAGAGTAATATACTTTGTACCAGGAGACTCTATCGAACGAATTCTCAGCGTGTAACTAAAGTATTAGTAGAGGGATACCTCTTGATTGGGCATGATGAATAATGTCAATTGTCCCAATCTTACCTCCCAGGGAGGAATTCCACCTGATCCAAGTGTATGTTTTCGGTTAAGAAAGGTTGCAGCCTGTTCACCAATATTTTCACGTAGTTCTTCAGATCCATATTCAGAAGAGAGATGGGTTTATAGCTGGAACATAAATGTGGGTCCCCACCCTTTTTTGGGAGAACAGTAATATGTGCCTCTGTGGTTTCAGGAGGGAAAGGGTTCTTGCAGGATGCGTGGTTAAATCCTCCCAGCAGGAGAGGTGAAAGGAGGGGAAGGAATGTTTTTTAGAATTTAACTATATCCGTCTGGGCCCGGGCTTTTTCCACTCGTTAACGACTGGGTAGCCAACTGCAATTCGGCCTCTGTTAAGGGTTCATCTAGAGTTGAGGTGGGAGACATTTTTCAAATGGTTCAGTTCTTGTGTCTCAGGCGTGTCTGTCTCATTCAAGGTAGTATTAACAGAGGATGTGTTGTTTGGCATACCATCGAGATTGTATAGTTTAGTATAATATTTATGGAATTCAATGGTGATATTTTCCGTTGTATTTAACATTTGACCCGAGTTATCGTTTATTTTTGGGATGTGATTTTGGGCTTGTTGGGATTTTAGAGCTCTCGCTAGCGTGCATCCACATTTGTTGCTATGTTCATAAAACTTACTGCTACAGACCTGAAGATAGCATCTATATCCCAAGTGTAAAGGTACCTTCACACTAAACGATATCGCTAGCGATCCGTGACGTTGCAGCGTTCTGGCTAGCGATATCGTTGAGTGTGACACGCAGCAGCGATCTGGATCCTGCTGTGATATCGCTGGTCGTTGCTGAAAGTTCAGAACTTTATTTGGTCGTCAGACCGGCGTTTATCGTCAGGTTTGACACCAAAAGCAACGATACCAGCGATGTTTTACGCTGGTAACCAGGGTAAATATCGGGTTACTAAGCGCAGGGCCGCGCTTAGTAACCCGATGTTTACCCTGGTTACCAGCGTAAAAGTAAAAAAAACAAACAGCACATACTCACCTGCGCGTCCCCTGCCATCTGCTTCCTGCTCTGACTGAGCGCCGGCCCTAAAGTGAAAGTAAAAGCACAGCGGTGACGTCACCGCTGTGCTGTTAGGGCCGGCGCTCAGTCAGTCCAGGAAGCGGACGCCGAGGGACGCGCAGGTGAGTATGTACTGTTTGTTTTTTTTACTTTTACGATGGTAACCAGGGTAAACATCGGGTTACTAAGCGCGGCCCTGCGCTTAGCAACCCGATGTTTACCCTGGTTACCCGGGGACCTCGGCATCGTTGGTCGCTGGAGAGCGGTCTGTGTGACAGCTCGCCAGCGACCAAACAGCGACGCTGCAGCGATCGGCATCGTTGTCGCTATCGCTGCAGCGTCGCTTAATGTGAAGGTACCTTAATAGTTTTTCGGCTTCCTGTCTGGCTGTTAATAGGTCTCGGAGGGTTGCTGTGGAGAGGGCATGTTTGTGGGCTACCGCAAGGGCTTCTATTTTGCGCAGAGCAAGATTAAGGTGCCCTATCTCGCTTCAATCGGGAACCATGTTTTATAAATAAACCCCTAAGAACGCATTTCAGTGCCTCCCATTTGATTGTGGGGGAAGTTCAATATTGTGTTGGTCACATTCTGGGTGCACACCGGGTCCAGGAACAAGGATTCGTTTCGTTTCCAAGACCACGAAAGCTTGGGTAGACTGGGAATAGCGAGAGAACTGAATACGGGAGCATGGTCAGACCAAAGCATAGTCCTTATCTCTGTCTCCGGCTGCCAAGATAGGTCTCGGTGTTGCACCGGGACATAGTAAATTCTGCTGTAAGAGTCGTGGGGGAGGGGAATAAAAGGTATAATCTTTGACAGTCGGTTGTGTGAGGCTCCAAACGTCACAGAGCTATAATTGGAGAAATGCCCTCTTTACTTTTTTGATAGCTGAATATGATAGAGATGCTTTTCCTCTTGAATTATCTAATGTAGGATCCAGGGTCAAATTGAGGTCTACACAAAGAATGACTGTACCCTGGTCAATGGGTATGGCTTTGTCTATTAGGTCGAGAAGGAAATTAGTTTGACCCTGGTAGAGTCTGCCTTCAATTTTTAAAACTAGGAACATATATCTTGCATTCTGATCTTTAATGCATTCAACAAACTCATGTGTAAGGCTTTTGTGAATGAGGATAGCTTCTCCCTTACTCTTTGATTGGGTGTTGTTACATAGGTACCAGTGGGCATAGTATATGTTTTTAGAGGTAGGGGTAGGGGTATGGGTTCCTTAAAGTGTGCTTCCTGTAGGCACGCGATCTGTACCTTTTTATTTGTGGAGTGATCTAAGAATTTGGCCCTTTTTTCCGGGATGTATATTAAAGTGTCGACATTGGATTGAGTCACTCGGTGGTCCGCTCCCCTCAGAGTAAGATGACTGCAAGCATCGATGGCCATTTGAAGCAACTGTGGGAAAAAGACAATAGGGTGAAACAAACATAATTATCGTTCGGGGTATAAGTAACCATATTAAGTAGAACCAAGCATGTGGGGGTACCCGATCCCCTGGCAGTGTCCCTTCGGGGAGAAAGTGACAGCTAAGCATCGTGAGCACCAAAGCTCCTTTAAGAATTACATTGCTGGAAAAAAGACTAACCAACCGACTATGAAAAACATTACTGAACGGCAAAACTATTAAACTCCCATGGGATTACAGTGGGGCCAATGGATCAAGGTGAATATTCAGTTGATAGGTGCTAGCAAGGTTAAGGCATTAAAACCTATGCATTTTGTCAAATATTTGTATGTGCTTCCCTGTAAAGCTACCCCTATTTCCCACACGACTCCTTTCAAGGAGAAAATGTTAGGCTATTTGTAGACTAACAGCCAGTTCAGATGGAGTAAGTAGCTAAACATGGGCCTCCAGGATCAAGGTCCTTTTCTGGGCATCTGCGGCAGTCTCCGGGAGTGCTTGGTGACTCTCTGGGGGAGATTAGTAACAGATGAAGCCTCCCTGAACTGCCCATAATGAGGTCAACCGTCCACCAGAACCGAGAACAGTGTAAAAAAACTGTGACCACTGTAGGATGAATATTTGTGGGAGATTGGGTTGTTTTAAAAACTCCGGTAGGTCTATCGGGGTGAGTAGTCTGGTCGAGTGTCCATTGTGTCTAACTTGAAGGGAGAATGGGAAACCCCACCGGTAGAGGATATCCTGCTCCCTGAGGGCGTATGTGAGTGGTTTCAAAGCAGCTCTCATTGATATCTGCCTAGACAAGTCAGGGAGGACCATCAACCGCTTGTCTTTGGATTTGAGCAGGATCTCCTCCCTAGCTTTGTAGTAATGGACTCACCAGATGACATCTCTTGCTTTATTGGAGTCTAAGTCCATGGGGCGTAATGCCCTGTGAGCTCTGTCTAGCTCTAATAAATTAACTTTTTGATGATATCTAATTTTGTGAGAATCAACTGTTTATTAGACATCAATTGTCCTCAATGAAGGATAATGCATGTCCCAAATAGTACATACAGCTCTGGCAAAAATTAAGAGACCACTGCACAGTTTTATAACAATCAGCTTCTCTACATGTCTGACAGCCATTCCATTCCAGTGTCAATTGAATTCAAACCAGAGTACACCTCATTCTACTTAATGTGCTTCTGATTAGGAGATCACCTGAACCAAATCTTATTTAACGAAGGAAAGTTTAAAAAACACTGCTGTGGTTTTCACAATCCTCTTGCAAAATGACAAGCTGGATGGTGAAACAAGTGCTAGTAATATCCCAAAAGTAATAGGAATGAAAAAAATAACTTTTAAGAATGCAAAAGGAGTTGAAAAGAAAAGTCCTCAGTGAGGAAAAGAAGGGCTCAATTCTGGCTTTACTAGCAGAGGGACACAGGGAGCGTCATGTTGTCTCCATCCTTTAAATTTCTAAGAAAGCAGTCCATTACAACGAGGTCAAGCAGCAAACATTGGGGACAAATCTACATACCGGCAGAGGGCGAAAACGACTCTCCACTCACCGGGATGACCATCATCTTATTTGAATGTCACTCAGCAACCGCAGGATGACATCAAGTGACCTACAAAAGTAATGGCAAATGGTAGCTGGGGTGAAGTGCACGCCAAGAACAGTTCGTAACAGGCTCCTAGAGGCAGGACTCAAGTCACGTAAAGCTAGAAAAAAGCCTTTCATCAATGAAAAGCAAAGCAGAGCCAGGCTGAAGTTTGTCAAAGACCATAAGGTTTGGACTATAGAGGACTGGAGTAAGGTAATCTTCTCTGATGAGTCTAATTTTCAGCTTTGCCCAACACCTGGTCGTCTAATGGTTAGACGGAGACCTGGAGAGGAGTGGAAGCCACAGTGTCTTGCACCCACTGTGAAATTTGGTGGAGGATCGGTGATCATCTGGGGATGACTCAGCAAGGCTGGAATTGGGCAGGTTAATCTTTGCGAAGGATGTATGAATCAAGCCGCATACAAGGTTATCCTGGAAAAACAGTTGATTCCTTCTGCTCAGGCAATGTTCCCCAACTCTGAGGACTGGTTTTTCCAGCAGGACAATGCGCCATGCCACACAGCTAGGTCAATCACGGTGTGAATGAAGGACCACCACATCAAATCCCTGTCATGGCCAGTCCAATTTCCAGATCTGAACCCCATTGAAAACCTCTGGAATGTAATCAAGAGGAAGATGGATAGTCACAAGCCATCAAACAAAGAACTGCTTAAATTTTTATACCAGAAGTTGCATAAGGTCCCCCAAAACAGTGTGAAAGACTGGTGGAAAGCATGACAAGATGCATGAAAGCTGTGAACAAAAATCATGATTATTCCACAAAATATTAATTTCTGAACTCTTCCTGAGTTAAAACATTAGTATTGTTGTTTCTAAATGATTATGAACTTGCTTTTTCTTTTTGCATTATTTGAGATATGCAAGCAATGCTTTTTTTTTTGACCATTTCTTATTTTCAGAAAATAAATACAAAATTTATTGTTTGGAACTTCGGAGACATGTTGTCAGTAGTTTATAGAATAAAAGAACAATATACATTTTACTCAAAAATATACCCATAAAGAGAAAAATCTAACTGAAAATTTTGCAGTGGTCTCTTAATTTTTGCCAGAGCTGTACATATATATTATCATATCTATCTATATATCTATCTATCTATATATAGATCTATCTATATCTGTGCGCTAAACATTATTCTTCAATGGAGTATGTAAATGAAGAGGTTGGACAAGAAATGACATCACAATTCTTTTTTTTTTGTTGTTAAATAATAGATCTTTATTTAGCCTACAAAAACGCATACAAATCTGCATGAAAATCTGCATAAAAAAAAACGTATCAAATCTGTGTGGATTTTTACCTGCGTTTTCTGACAATAGATGTAGAATCTGCGCAGAAAATTCCGCAGGCAAATCTGCAACGTGTGCACATGTGAAAGAAGGCAATGATTCGGCTCAAATACACCTATCCTTTGTTAAATGTATAAAGCTTTAGGGAAGCCAAACTAAAGCTTTGTGCATTTGACAAAGATCTGTGTATTTGAGCCGAAACGTTGCCTTTTTTCATATGTGCCAATATATTTTTGCACTTTTTGCTTTGAACATTTCTTGCGTGCTGTGTACAATATTTATTTGTCTGTGTATATTGGCTGTTGGGTTGTGGGTTCCAACAAACTGTGGAGTTGTACAGCTTGCTATTTTTGATATTCTTATGCTGTTTCACATTGTGTTTTATCTACTAGTATTATTATTATTATTATAGTGCCATTTATTCCATGGCGCTTTACATGTGAGGAGGGGTATACATAACAAAAACAAGTTCAATAATCTTAATCAATACAAGTCACGACTGGTACAGGAGGTACAGTATCTATCCATCTCTACCTCTCTCCTTCATGACCTAGTACATTTCTGTCCGTCAGAATAAATATTAAGAGGAAATTGGGTAATGTCCTAATAACCATAGCAAAATTCACGTAAAAGCTGATTAGTGACCCGTTCTACTCCTCAGAACATATACAAAACCCAGAAATCCCGAAAATATGCATGTGGCCCAAGAGTGGTCCACATGTAAATCTATAGTTTGGGCAGCTACACAGACTTTTGCACACTGGTGGCACCAAGTCATAACATTACTTGACTGATTCTAGGGTCAAAACCGTATTACTCTGTGAAGCACGGTGGCTCAGTGGTCAGCACTGTTGCTTTTTCAGTAATGGGTTCAAATCCCACCAAGAACAACATCTGCAAGAAGTCTGTATGCTCTCCCCGTGTTTGCATGGGTTTCCTCCGGGTTCTCCAGTTTGTCTCCACACTCCAAAGACATACTGATAGGGAATTTAGATTGTGAGCCCCAATGAGGACAGTGATGACAATGTATAATATAATATAAATATGTAAAGTACTGTATAATATGATGGTGCTATATAAGCAAAGCATGATGATAATAAAAATTCTATTTGTAAAAAAAAAAATGTATCATTAGCAGTTAAAAGGAACCTATCAACCGATCCATGCAGCCCAATCTGCGGACAGCACGAATGAGATCCTGGTAGAACGATTGCAGGCACAAGGATATCTTTGCCATTTCAAAGAAATTATTATTTATCCCCTTCACCCCCCCCCCCCCAAGCCTGTTTTCACCTTCATGACCAGGCCATTTTTTTTTCAATTCTGACCAGTGTCACCTTATGAAGTAATAATTCTGGAACGCTTCAACATATCCCACTGATTCTGTGACATTTTGTATTTCGTGATAGTCATAAAATTTGTTCGATATGACTTGTGTTTATTTGTGCAAATATCAGAAATGAAACCTCAAGAAAAGGACATAATACCCAAATGTCAAAAACTACTGTCAATAAGTTTATTCAATTATAACAAAAGGTATTAAAATGGAGAAACTGACAAGAATAATACATAGTGCAAATCACTAGACATATCAAAAAGGGTACAGATCAACCATACTGGAAAATAAACCTCAATGAAACAAGGTGAATACCAATACATATCCTAAAAGGTCCTAAGACCAAATAAAGTGCAGGAATAAAGTGTCTCTCAGCATAAGTACCAATGAAGAGATGATCCGTAGTTCCCCAGGACTCCAGCTCCAACGTACGTTTCACCTCCGTGGCTTTTTCAAGGAGTGAAGGAGGAGTAGAGATCTTGATCTTTTATACGTGACCCCAACCAATCGTATCATACACAAGATACCATGTGATACATACAATATTAAAACAAAAATAACAACCAAAAAAGGGATGCTGTAACATAGAGAAATACTTAATTAAATTAAACGCATGTATACGCCAAATACAATACTTAAAAACATTCTCCAAAACGACACACACATAAAAATAGCCGGATCTCAAACCGGAAATGACGTAACGCAACTGTGCTCTCATAATATAATGTTTCAAGGCACCGCAATACGAAAAAAATACTTAATTAAATTAACCGCATACGTATAACAGATACAATGTTTTAAGAAATACTCCAAATCAATGCGCGCAAAGTAGGAGATAAGCCAGAACTTCAACCAGAAGTAACGAAGCGCGGCTGTATTCACATCATGTGACATTTTCAAAGACACCGCGATATGAGAGTGCGTTCCACCTTGGACCGCAAGCGGTGCACTACCAACGCCGATGACGTGTAGCGTCTGTACTTGCATCATGTGACCTACAAAAATGTACCAAAAAAGAGTGCGTTCCCCACTGGACCGCAAGCGGTACGCTGACATCGCTAATGACATAAGAAAATAGAACAAGGTAAGAGGTGTAACCACCCCGGTTAGTAAGACATCCGTCACAATAGATATTAAATGAAACAGAGAATAACAGTCAGCTTTAACAAATGAAGAAATCCGGACTACAGAAATATATAAAACACCAAGATAAAACCAGCATATAGAAAAAAGCATATATATGAGATGGGATATACATAAATGAGACTGCATATAAATAAAAAACACAATATATATAACATGGATAAATACTGAATAAAGATGACGCATCACAGTATGTGTGAAAGCGGATAATTCACCGCTTGCACACAATTAGGAGGAGACATCGAGTGTAACACAATAAGTCCAAAAGGACATGCCAAATGTGATAATGTAAGGAAATATATCAATCTATATAATATAAATAATATAATAATATAAAGTGCCTGGATAAATAAAATTAAAAATAAAAAATATATATGTAAAAATAAAAATAAAAAAGTGCAGTGAATCATGTACTCCGTAAAATGATGTACTCCGTAAAATGGATGGACTTCAACTGGAGGATAATATGGTCTTGGTTACCTGTGACATCGAATCCCTTTATACCTCAATAAAACATGAAGATGGTTTGACGGCCGTTGAACAGTTCCTGATCATGTCCAATCAAGATGGTGAGTTTTGGGGCTGCATTGGGGCTGCGGCGGTGATCCCCCTGGTACCAGACTGATGGGTAAGAACTATTGAACCGATGCTAGTCTAATATATGTTGATTGGGCAAAACGGGTCCCCACTGTGGGTTGGATAAAATCTGACGAGTAGTGCTTTGGTTCAAGCTGTTCTGTTACCGTTTAATATGCACTAGTAGCACTTTACAAATGAAATGGTTTCAGTGTGCCATTGGGGTAGTCACTGCTGTGATGATTTTTTCAGTGTTTTCCGCAATGTTCCCTTGCTGTATTATCACTTTTTGTGATTACTTGTTGTAATATATATTTTTTCTATAAATAAAAACTTGTTTTTTTATCTTGTTTATAAAATGGGACTTATACTCCGTTTATTATTCTCTGGTTAACTCAATGTGCTCTGGGAGTGTCCTTTATTGGCTAAACTGATTTTGTATGTGGCCATCTCTCTAACAACATACGACGAGTATGTGTGAGAGATCAAAAGTATTTTTGTTCATTGTGGGATGTCTTTATTATAGGAATTTTCATAGTCTATGAACCTGAGGTGTGCAGGTTAAACATCTCCCTTGGTTTGTTCATCCCCATGTGAGTATAAGGGCTCAGTCACAATGAGAACAATGCATATTGTTTTAGTTACCTAAGTTACCTTAATCTTTTGGAATACATGTATTATTGTTGTGTAGCAGTTTTCAATAAAACGATTAAAAAAATGGTGAGTGGTGGCTGCTAGAAGTTTGTAAGTGTGGTGTGGATATGTGAGATGATTGTGCACTTAGTTCATTTTCAGCCTATAGTAGTAGTAGTTGTATGGACAAGTGATTGTGAGAAGTGGAGTCCCCCTTTAGAATCACATCCAAGTCAGCAAGTGGGTGATGTTTATGACATTCCAGTTTATACGATCTGAGAATACAACATCTATACGTTCTATCTCCTGATATGTTCTCAGTATTATCTCCAGTAATTGTGATATTACATGAGATCTTTATGATGTTACGTCATCATCTTATTCCCATTCAGGTCTTTACAATAGTGCATCCTCTCAGTGGAGATCTTCTATTTAAGAAAATTTTCCTGATTGACCCATCAAGCATGAATATGGACAATGAGAAGATGGTGGAGAGGATATTACACCTCATCCTAGAGATCCTCTTCTGGCTTACTGGAGAGGTGAGAGGTTCTGATGGCATCACATTACATCATTCTTATCTATGGGAATAACAGATGGACAGAACTGGAGAGGTGAGGACTCTGGGAATGTCTGTAGTGAGATTTATTAATGTGTCTCTCCATAACCAGGATTACACAGTAGTGAAGAAGACCTCTAGTGAGCGCTGTCAGGCCCCTGTGTCTGAGGGATGGGGAAGACCCTTGAGCTCAATCACGGGGCCTCCACCTCACCTCCTGATACATGAGGACATCAATGACCAGAAGATCCTAGAACTCACCTACAACATCATTGAGCTGCTGACTGCAGAGGTGACACTACTGTAAATGCTGGGACATTATACAGTAACGGGATCTGGGGGATGACGGTATGATTGTATTTGTCAGGTTCTTATAAGATGTCAGGATGTCGCCATCTACTTCTCCATGGAAGAGTTTCAGTATTTAGGAGAACACAAAGATCTGTACAAGGACGCCATGATGGAGGTTCCCCAGCGCCTCACATCACCAGGTAATTCACAGGACTAAATACACATGGCCTATAATATCAGTATATAAAGAAGAATTAATTCAGTCTCTGTATGTGTTTCCTCCAGTTCCGTTATATCTCCGCACACTGCTCGTCTGCGTGACGTCCCCTTTCACCGTACACTATACTATGCCCTCTTTCACAGCCCCTCCTTTATTGTCCCATAATGTCCCCTATTGCCTTATAATGTCCTCCATTGCCCCATAATATCCCCTGGAAAGTAATACCAAACACAAAGCAAATTTCATCTTTAGTGTCTCCTGGAGATCTTATTGGTGCCCGCTGCATCCTCGCCACCACTGTGGTCTGGCTCCAGCAGCAGTGTGATGAGATAAGTGACATGCTGACCTGACAACGCCAATGTAAGCCGGGACATGTATTCATATCTAAAAAACATGAATACATTTCAATATACTATGGAGGGAGCGGCGTCTCCCTCCCTGTCAGCTCCAAGGCCCGCACAACATCCTTTAGTGTGTCGTATGTTACCTATGGGGCCATATGTTGTGCAGGCCTGCTCTAATTACCCCACAGATGTCACAGTTTTTATCTACAGTAGTTATAGCACAAGTTTCTCTCCGTTAATAACTTTCTTCCGTAGCCAGTTTTCTCCCCATATTTCTAATCTGACATGTGTCACTTGATGTAGTAAATAACTTTAAAATGCTTCACCTGATCCAGGTGATTCTGTGATTGTTTTATTTCCATGACACATTGTATTTTTAATTAGTTGAAATTTTAGGTTAATTTGTTTTGAGTTTCTTTATGAAAAAATCTGAAATTTGCCAAAAAGTTTTAAACTATTAGAAAAGTTCAAACATTGATTTTTGTATGCCCTAAAAGCAAATAGTGATACCACACAAAATATCTAATATATAGCATTTACAGTATGTCTTCTTTACAGCATTTTTCAAACATCCTTTTTATATTTTTAGGATTTCAAAAGATTTAAACAACCAGTTATCATATGTTCAAGGACATTTACAAAACCTATTTTTGGGGGACCAAATTACTTTAAATAAATTAGTGGGATGCATTAAAAGAGGCATAGATGCTCATGACGAGAACATAGTTTTGCCTCTATACAAGTCACTACTGCGCCCACACTTAGAATACTGCGGACAGTTATAGTCTCCAGTGTATAAGAAAGACATAGCTGAACTACAGCGGGTGCGGAGAAGAGCAACTAAGGTTATTAAAGGAAAGGTGCCGCATTTTATTTTTTGTATTAAAAATGATTGTTTATATAAACAATTATTTTTAATACAAATTTACATTTTTTAACTTTAACATTTTTTTTATTATTAATTTTTTTTTCAGCCACTGGGCGCCGCCATTTTGCTTTGCAGGAGTGTAAGTGTAGCTGCACGGCACTTTCACTCTGCATTTACGGCAGCCCAGGGCATAGAGATCTGCAGTCGGGAGCCGACTCTATACCTACCATTGTAAGCTGCTTTCTGCTGTGTCTGGCCACGCCCCCTAAGCCGTCCACAGCACGGCAGAGGCAGGAGACCAGCGCCATCTTCCTGGAGCTCACACTGCAGCTGTGAGCTCCAGCTCCCAGGATAATCACAGGAGCCCTGCAGTCATAGGAGGAGGAGGAGGAGACCAAGGACGGGAGGGAGAAGGACTCAGCCGGGAGCCGTGAAGTAAGTATCAGTGGGGAGGGGGAGAGGGAATCTAATCCTCTCCTTTGTGGTGCTGACTGAGCAGTTATCTCCTCCCATGTGTGTTACTGTGCTGTGTATCTACTCCTCTCCTGTGTGATACTGTTTGCTTAGCCATGCATCTAATCATCTCCTGTGTGATACTAACTGAGCTGTGTATCTAATCCTCTCCTGTGTGATACTGTGTGCTGAGCCATGCATCTAATCCTATACTGTGTGATACTATGCTGAGCCGTGTATCTAATCCTCTCCTGTGTGATACTATGTTGAGCCGTGTATCTAATCCTCTCCTGTGTCATACTGTCTGCTGAGCCGTGTATCTAATCCTATCCTGTATGATACTGTCTGCTGAGCCGTGTACCTAATCCTATCCTGTGTGATACTGTCTGCTGAGCCGTGTACCTAATCCTATCCTGTGTGATACTGTGTGCTGAGCCATGCATCTAATCCTATACTGTGTGATACTATGCTGAGCCGTGTATCTAATCCTCTCCTGTGTGATACTATGTTGAGCCGTGTATCTAATCCTCTCCTGTGTCATACTGTCTGCTGAGCCGTGTATCTAATCCTATCCTGTATGATACTGTCTGCTGAGCCGTGTACCTAATCCTATCCTGTGTGATACTGTCTGCTGAGCCGTGTACCTAATCCTATCCTGTGTGATACTGTGGGCTGAGCCATGCATCTAATCCTATACTGTGTGATACTATGCTGAGCCGTGTATCTAATCCTATCCTGTGTGATACTTTCTGCTGCGCGAGTATCTAATCCTATCCTGTGTGATACTTTCTGCTGCGCGTGTATCTAATCCTCTCCTGTGTGATACTATGTTGAGCCGTGTATCTAATCCTCTCCTGTGTCATACTGTCTGCTGAGCCGTGTATCTAATCCTATCCTGTATGACACTGTCTGCTGCGCCGTGTATCTAATCCTATCCTGTGTGATACTGTCTGCTGAGCCGTGTACCTTATCCTATCCTGTGTGATACTGTGGGCTGAGCCATGCATCTAATCCTATACTGTGTGATACTATGCTGAGCCGTGTATCTAATCCTATCCTGTGTGATACTTTCTGCTGCGCGAGTATCTAATCCTATCCTGTGTGATACTTTCTGCTGCGCGTGTATCTAATCCTCTCCTGTGTGATACTATGTTGAGCCGTGTATCTAATCCTCTCCTGTGTCATACTGTCTGCTGAGCCGTGTATCTAATCCTATCCTGTATGATACTGTCTGCTGAGCCGTGTATCTAATCCTATCCTGTATGATACTGTCTGCTGAGCCGTGTACCTAATCCTATCCTGTGTGATACTGTGTGCTGAGCCATGCATCTAATCCTATACTGTGGGATACTGTGTGCTGAGCCATGTATCTAATCCTATCCTGTGTGATACTGACTGAGCTGTGTATCTAATCCTATCCTGTGTGATACTGTCTGCTGAGCCGTGTATGTAATCCTATCCTGTGTGATACTGTCTGCTGAGCCATGTATCTAATCCTATCCTATGTGATACTGTGCTGAGCCTTGTATCTAATCCTATCTTGTATGATACTGACTGAGCTGTGTAACTAATACTGTCCTGTGTGATACTGACTGTTGAGCTGTGTATCTAATCCTCTCCTATGCAGTCCTCTCCCCCGTTATGTGTGATCTATATGGCGGTATTATGTGAGATCTATATGGCGTCGTTATGTGAGAAGTATATGGCGGTACTATGTGATGTATATGGCGGTATTATGTTTGATGTATATGGCGGTATTATGTGTGATCTATATGGCGATATGTGAGAACACTGGTGGTATTATGTGAGATCTGTATGGCGGTATTATGTGTGAAGTATATTGCTGTATTGTGTGCTCTGTATTATGTGTGCTCTATATGGCGGTATTATGTGAGAACACTCTGGCGTCGTTATTTGCGATCTATATGATGGTATTATGTGAGAACTATAGGACAGTATTATGTGTGCTCTATACGGCGGTATTGTGTGCTCTATATGGCGATATTATGTGTGATCTATATGGTGGTATTTTGTGAGAACACTATGGAAGTATTATCTGCAGAAAGCGGACCCGATCTATGGTGGTTCCGGTTGAGCACCTGCACGCGGGTCTGGGGTAATAGAGGGGGCAGCATGACCTCCAGTTAGGTGCAGTCAGGGCTGGTGAGGCAGCTGAAGAGAGGGGTCTCATTTTTATCGTTACTATATGGCTACATTTCCTTCCCAGCGTCACCCCGTACTGCGCCTGTCGCCTAGCTTTCACACATCGCTAGGACAGGATGGAGAAGACAGGATCTGAGGAGGAGAATGGGGTCTTTGCATGCAATGTCTGGATCAGAATAGGCCACCAATCCGCAGAAATGTTTCCTGGATTTCTGTGGAGCACACGGTCCATCCACGTGTATAAAAGACAGCGCTCTATGTACAATCCCTGGCTGCTCCGCGCACCAAACGGGGTGCCCCCCATAGACCAGCACACTGCTCTCCTGAAATACTCTGTGCTGCTGTCACCCTGCTCCCTCCACCACATATCTCCCAGAATCCTTGCTGCCTGCCATCCTCGGTGACTGTCTACTTGTCAGTATAAGGCTGCGGTCACACGGTCAGTATTTGGTCAGTATTTTACCTCAGTATTTGTAAGCCAAAACCAGTGGGTGATAAATACAGAAGTGGCGCATATGTTTCTGTTATACTTTTCCTCTAATTGTTCCTCTCCTGGTTTTGGCTTACACATACTGAGGTAAAATACTGACCCAATACTGATAGTGTGACGGCAGCCTTACTCTGCAGTCACCAACAAAATGGCTGCTCACTGGGTTCCTGAATATCATCCTCTTATCCCTTAGCAAACACCCAGGAGGGGAGGAGTGACATCACACACGTCAGCAGACTCCGCCCATAATTACTGCAGTGCTGTAATGTGAGCTAGTTGTACACTAGGGTTTTCTGAAATTTCAGCAGCTGCTCCCCCTAGTGTTTAAAAGTGGAAATGCCAAACCTTTTAAAATTATTTTTCATATTTTACTAAATTAAAAACAAATGATAATATTTTTTAAGAAAATGTAAACATTAATTCTTTACATTTTTTCAATCGCTGGAAAAAAAAATTTTTTGATGGCACCTTCCCTTTAAGGGAACGGGTGAAGTATAATACCAAGACCGATTATTAAACTTTGGGTTATTCAGTGTGGTTCCCCTTGAGAAAGGCAAAAGCCGAAACGTGCGTCGGGGTGGACAGGGGTGAGGTGCCAGCCCACACCGTGAAGCATTCTCAATATCTAACTGGTATGTACACTTATAATCTACTCAACGTGAATGTGCTTTTGTGTATAATTTTCTGGACCTGTGGTCCAACATAGGTGTTTCAACTATATTTAATTGCACAGTCACCATGACTTTTTGTCATAACTGGTTTGGTCATAATGTGGATATATAGGCGCCCGCCACCTGTCTTTTTAGGTGCGTGCTGAGTGCAGCACGGGGATTTTCCCTATGTCGTTTTTAAACCTGGAATGATTATTAATAAAGCTTGTTACATATATTTATTTGGACTCTATGCTGCCTTTTTTTCTATTGGTTTTTGTCAATTTGAATGCAGTGGTCCAATAATGGTCCTATATTTGGTCCCATTTTTTCTGGTTTGAACATACCCTAGTTTTGGGTTCTAATACGATGCTGGTGACCTCATATTGTTCCACCTTAGTGCTTTACTTAGTGTGGAAATATGAAGGCTTAGGGGCGATCTTATTATAATGTACAAATATATGATGGGACAGTAAAGAGATCTTTCTAATGATTTTTTTACAACTAGACCTGCAACAGTGACAAGGGGGCATCCTCTACGTCTAGAGGAAAGAAGGTTTAATGATAATCACGGACAGTGATACTATGGAACTCTCTGACACATTATGTTTCAATAGAAGATTCACTACTAAAATTCAAGAAAGGTCTGGATGCCTTTTTTGAAAAATATATTATTATAGTTTATGGATACTATAATCTGTGAGAGAACAAAAATTGCAATGAAAAACAGAAATTCACTATATTGTTGAAATATTTCCAATTTTTTTCAATTTTACAAGTGGAAATAGAAAAAAATTGACCCTATAATATATTTTCCAATTTCTCCTGAATCGGACAATATCATACTGTTTAGGCACATAGCAGAGCTGAGAAAGGAAGGAACACAATTTGGCTATGGGAATTCAGATTTTGCTGGAATAGATTGAGGGCACCATTTGAAAATCACCGAAGGTGCCAAAATGGTGGAAAAACAGAACAGTAGAAAACCACATAAAGTGACCGTGTTACCCTCATAGAATTCATCTTTAGGAGTGTGACTATTTTGACTCCACAGCTAATCTCTGAAAACAAGCATGCAGTTGTTCCTGGAGAATGAAAATAGCAGATATGCCATTTTAGTGCCCAATAAGTGGTGCCCAGCTTGTGCTTCTGGATACATGACCACCACAAATTTTTAATTGGCTTTACGCTGCTACAGCAATGCTAAAAATGTGGATGGAAGCCGTATTTGAGCAGACAGCAGGACTCCGAAACAAGGGGTTTGGCTTTTGGAAAACAGATTTTGCTGTATTGGTTCATGGATGTTGTTTTTCAAGGTCTGCTGTTATATTGTTAACTGTTTTTGTCTTGGTAAATAATTTAATTTTGCTTCATAACATTAATTTCTTGGGTAATTTAGAAATGTTATGAAACTATAATTCAACGTAGTTTATTAAAAAAATATTCTTTATTCTTGGCAGGTGACTGCTTCAAGAGTTCAGAGGGACAACTGACATCTTCAATTTTTAAATCAGATCACCTTTCTGTCACTCAAGATATAGCTGACATCTATGCCACTGTTCCAGAAATACAGTCATCCTTTCACAGCAAAGATCTATCATCTAATCCTTTTAAACAGGTCCTGTCTTCTGATTCATCACAGACTATTAAGAAAAATAAAAGTCACAAAATAGGTGGTAAAAATCTGACTGCTCTTACAGCACACAAGCAATTTTTAAGTGTAGAATGTGAAAAAAGTTTTTCCCTCAAAACATCTTTTGTTTCAGATCCAAAAATTCACGTAGAGGAGAAAAGATTTTCTTCTTCCGAGTGTGAGAAATATTTTAATCCAAAATTAGAGCATGTTAGACAAAAAAGAGTTCACACAAGGAAGGAGCCGTATTCATGTTCAGAATGTGAGAAATGTTTTGCAAGAAAGTCAAAACTTGTTGCACATCAGAGAACTCAAGCAGGAGAGACACTATATTTATGTTCACAGTGTGGGAAACATTTTAACAAGAAATCAAATCTTATTAAACATCAGAGAACTCACACAGGGACAAAGCCATTTTCATGTTCAGAATGTGGGAAATGTTTTCCAGATCAATTTTATCTTGTTACACATCAGAGGACTCACACAGGGGAGAAGCCGTTTTTATGTTCAGAATGTGGAAAATGTTTCGCAGATAAATCGTATCTTGTTAAACATCAGAACATTCACACAGGGAAGAAGCCATTTTCATGTTCAGAATGTGGTAAATGTTTTGCAAATAAATCGTATCTTGCTACACACCAGAGAACTCACACAGGGGAGAAGCCATATTCATTTTCAGAATGTGGTAATTGTTTTGCAGATAAATCATATCTTGTTACACATCAGAGAACTCACACAGGTGAGAAGCCATATTCATGTTCAGAATGTGGGAAATGTTTTTCAAATAAATCAAGTCTTGTTACACATCAGAGAATTCACACAGGTGAGAAGCCATTTCAATGTTCAGAATGTGGTAATTGTTTTGCAGATCAATCAACTCTTATTAAACATCAGAGAACTCACACAGGGGAAACGCCATTTTCATGTTTAGAATGTGGGAAATATTTTTCAAATAAATCAAGTCTTGTTAAACATCAGAGAACTCACACAGGTGAGAAGCCATTTCAATGTTCAGAATGTGGGAAACATTTTAACCAGAAATCACATCTTGTTACACATCAAAGAACTCACACTGGGGAGAAGCCATTTCCATGTTCAGAATGTGAGAAATATTTTACCAACAAAAGGAGTCTTACTAAACATCAAATATCCCACAAAGGGAGAAGCCATTATCATACCTAGAAGGTGGAAAATGTTTTACCTGTAAATCGTATTTTATTGACTGCAAAAGAAAACACACAGGTGTAAACCATATATTTTTGGCAAACGACAAGGGTAGACATAACCAATAGTCAAAGTAACAACTAAGAAGTAAACGAGAAAGTAAGTTAGAACTTAAATTGAAATTAAAACGTGAAGTTATTAATATACATTTTAATCTAAAAATCAAATTAAATGCAATATTCCTTTGAATATTTCGCAGTTACATATTTATATATTCACTATTTGGAGGACAAGAGTATTGAAACATCTCCCCTTTAACCTCCCAAAAATACCCAATATTTCCTCCTCCCTCTTCTTCTTAACTCCCAATCTCAGCGATCTACCATTCATCAGTCTCTTTCAATCCACAATGTCCATGTCTTTAAGTTTTCTGTACTACAATAATAAACTTGTTTATATTGCAAATTGCTATGTACATGTGCGATCCATTTCTTCTTTATTAGACCATCTGGTGTTATCCATTCCAATTAAAATAAAATGTCTCCCACTCCCCACCTCCCTTATCTAAATTTGTAATGCTGGGGTAAGATTATCTATTCAGAGACCTCATATACGGAAATATTAGGGCTACAGCAACATCACATATTTTATACAGAAGAATAGCGGGATATCCATAGTTCTTTATACAATGATATATACCATATTTTTCGGACTATAAGACGCACTTTTTTCCTCCAAAAATTTGGAGATAAATGGGGGGGGGTGCGTCTTATAGTCCAGATGTACCTGCTTTAGATGGGGAGGTGGGGGAGCGGCAGCTGTGGAGCAGTGGGTCACAGGATGCAGGAGCACCTGCTGCTGCTGTTAACCCTTGTGTCTGCTATTAAAGAGAAATTAATATTCACTGCTCCCCACGCCCATAATGCCTCTCACCTCTATGCACTGAAGCCAGCGCTGAGATGTGGGAGTGACTATTGGCGTGTGGAGAAGTAAATATTAATTTCTCTTTAATAGCAGACACACTGATAGCCACAGCGGCCAGCTTCCTGCAGCGTCTGGGCCCTCACATGTGCCTGCTATTAAAGAGAATGAATATTCACTGCTACCCACGCCCATGGGAGTGGAGAGCAGTGAATATTCATTCCCTTTAGTAGCGGACACACATGATTGCCCAGCTGCTGCAGGATGCCGGCGGCTGCGGCTAAAACTGTGCCTGCTATTAAAGAGAAATTAATATTCACTGCTCCACACACCCATAGTCCCGGGTGTGATGAGCCGTGAGTAACCTGGAAGCTGTCCTCAGCTTATAAGCATCGCATGATATCACTGCCATGCGCTGTTTACAAGCATAAATCGGCTGCTGCAATCAGAACAGGATGCTGTGAAGGAGCGCAGGGAATACATGTAGAATGGTTTGGGATTTTTTTATTTTTTCTGATGGGGCCATATATAACAGGATCAGGATGGGGGCCATGCATACCAGGAAGGGGATGAGAGGGCCATGCATACCAGGATGAGGAAGAGGGTGCTATGCAGGGTCGGCGTCAGCACCCTGCAGGTGCCAGGTCCCTGAGCAGGCCCACTTGCTGTCGGGGACACCAGTGTCGGCACCCACGAGTTGGCTCCCCATTTGATCAGGGCCCTGGTAATAGCAATACTTCTCCCCGTTTCACCAAAACGGCATATCACGCATCTTCTGACTGTGACGTTCAGGTCAGAGGGCACGATGACGTGACTAGTGTGCACCCTCTGCTGGGAACAGCTCAGAGAGCCAGAAAACAGCGACGTCGAGGAGTCCAGAGCAGAGTAGGGGCCGTGAGGAGAGTATTTCATTTTTATATATATATATATATATATATATATATATATATATATATATTTGGAGCAAAATATGGGGAGCATCATATACGTGACCCATTATATATGGAGCATTATATGGACCCATCGTACACTGGAGCATCATATATGGGGCTCATTATATATGGAGCATTATATGGAACCTATTCTGTATGGAGCATTATATGGGGCCCATTCTGTATGGAGCAATATATGGGGCCCATCATTTACTGCATGGAGCATTATATTGGACTCGGGACTCATTATACTGTATGGAACAATATATGGGGCTCATTATACTGAATACAACAATATATGGTGCTCATTCTGTATGGAGCACTATGTGGTGCCCATAATCCTTTATGAAGGACTATACGGTCTGGTTTCTCAGCTTTTGTAATCAACATCTTACCTGCAACTCTAATTTTGTAACATATGTCATGATGTGCAATAAACAATATGTTGAGAGGACAACCCAAACACTCCAACATAGAGTTAATTCCCACCAGTATAACATACCTAAAGGATTCCCTCAAACATGGCTGATCTCAGCATTGCACAATTGAACTTAATAAGGAACATATATTGAACAAATCCTGGTGAACACTCCAAATCGCATTCAAAAACTGAACAGGAAAGAGATCTACTGGATGTATAGACTGAACACTTTAAAAGCCAATGGGATAAATGATATCAGAATTTTCCTGTGGTGCAGCATATCATAGATAGAAAGATGGATATGATATGCTTTTAGAAATTTTAATATAATTATTGATGGTAGAAAATAATGATCAAATAATGTAGCACGCCATAGATGAATGCATATATACAATATATATTATTTTTTAGAAATTGTATGCTTTAAATTGATATTTTTATGTACAGTTTCCTAATTAATGTGGATGGATTCATAATTTTAGTTAACAAAGCCAATGGATTATTTTCTGACAAAACATTAAATTCACCATATTTAATCTTGTAGATTACTTCTACATATTTCTATATAATTCAGTTCTCCATATGCAGATTAAGGTACTGTGGTGTATCCTATTTTATAATTGTAATATACAGGCAAATTATAGATGACAGATCAGATATTATGCAATTTACATGGAATTCTGGAAGAGGACAGAATTTTAATCCCCCAGAAAAAAATTCCTTATTTGCACTTAAGAATAGGGATGAGCGGATGTTCAGGTTCGTCTGGTTTGGCTGAACTAGAGTTAAAAGTTTGGTTCGGCATCCAAACTTGACCCAGAACCTCATAGAAGCCAATGTCGACCCAAAATTCAGTGCGTTCAAATGGCTGATTTTGTTCTGACCCAATGTTAATTGCAGGATCACTAGTGAGGCCACATTAAGATATTAGAAAGTATTTGATGAAGTGTGAAACCCTTGACTATGACTATGAGACTATAATGTTGCTTAAACAAAATGTAGAACAGAAAGGAAAAACATTAACCTTTCTATATCAATGTCCCCCTTTTGGAAATGGTATAAAATTATCCACAGGGTTAGTTATTGTCCAAAAAGGAGCTACTGTCTTACGGGTCTAGGGGCTTCCTACCTGCTTCTCCCATCCACCCTCAGTGTGAACATCCACTCCCCTGTCAGCAGAGGTTGTCTGGGGTCTACAATACACTACGGATGGTTCATCACTAGATTTGTTGACACCTACACTATTCAATAGCTTGGGTAATATGTGTATATACACTCACTGGCCACTTTATTAGGTACACCTGTCCAACTTCTTGTTAACACTTAATTTCTAATCAGCCAATCACATGGCGGCAACTCAGTGCATTTAGGCATGTAGACATGGTCAAGACAATCTCCTGCAGTTCAAACCGAGCATCAGTATGGGGAAGAAAGGTGATTTGAGTGCCTTTGAACGTGGCATGGTTGTTGGTGCCAGAAGGGCTGGTCTGAGTATTTCAGAAACTGCTGATCTACTGGGATTTTCACGCACAACCATCTCTAGGGTTTACAGAGAATGGTCCGAAAAAGAAAAAAAATCCAGTGAGCGGCAGTTCTGTGGGCGGAAATGCCTTGTTGATGCCAGAGGTCAGAGGAGAATGGGCAGACTGGTTCGAGCTGATAGAAAGGCAACAGTGACTCAAATCGCCACCCGTTACAACCAAGGTAGGCCTAAGAGCATCTCTGAACGCACAGTGCGTCGAACTTTGAGGCAGATGGGCTACAGCAGCAGAAGACCACACCGGGTACCACTCCTTTCAGCTAAGAACAGGAAACTGAGGCTACAATTTGTACAAGCTCATCGAAATTGGACAGTAGAAGATTGGAAAAACGTTGCTTGGTCTGATGAGTCTCGATTTCTGCTGCGACATTCGGATGGTAGGGTCAGAATTTGGCGTAAACAACATGAAAGCATGGATCCATCCTGCCTTGTATGGAGCATCTTTGGGATGTGCAGCCGACAAATCTGCGGCAACTGTGTGATGCCATCATGTCAATATGGACCAAAATCTCTGAGGAATGCTTCCAGCACCTTGTTGAATCTATGCCACGAAGAATTGAGGCAGTTCTGAAGGCAAAAGGGGGTCCAACCCGTTACTAGCATGGTGTACCTAATAAAGTGGCCGGTGAGTGTATATATCTATAGATATAGATATATATAGATATACATACAGTTGTGGCCAAAAGTATTGACACCCCTGCATTTCTGTCAGATAATACTCCGTTTCATCCTGAAAATGATTGCAATCACAAATTCTTTGGTATTATTATCTTCATTTAATTTGTCTTAAATGAAAAAACACAAAAGAGAATGAAGCAAAACATTGATCATTTCACACAAAACTTTAAAAATGGGCCAGACAAAAGTATTGGCACCCTCAGCCTAATACTTGGTTGCACAACCTTTAGCCAAAATAACTGCGACCAACCGCTTCCGGTAACCATCAATGAGTTTCTCACAATGCTCTGCTGGAATTTTAGACCATGCTTCTTTGGCAAACTGCTCCAGGTCACTGATATTTGAAGGGTGCCTTCTCCAAACTGCCATTTTTAGATATCTCCACAGGTGTTCTATGGGATTCAGGTGTGGACTCATTGCTGTCCACCTTAGAAGTCTCCAGTGCTTTCTCTCAAACCATTTTCTAGTGCTTTTTGAAGTGTGTTTTGGGTCATTGTCCTGCTGGAAGACCCATGACCTCTGAGGGAGACCCAGCTTTCTCACACTGGGCCCTACATTATGCTGCAAAATTTGTTGGTAGTCTTCAGACTTCATAATGCCATGCACACGGTCAAGCATTCCAGTGCCAGAGGCAGCAAAGCAACCCCAAAACATCAGGGAACCTCCGCCATGTTTGACTGTAGGGACCGTGTTCTTTTCTTTGAATGCCTCTTTTTTTCTCCTGTAAACTCTATGTTGATGCCTTTGCCCAAAAAGCTCTACTTTTGTCTCATCTGACCAGAGAACATTCTTCCAAAACGTTTTAGGCTTTTTCAGGTAAGTTTTGGCAAACTCCAGCCTGGCTTTTTTATGTCTAGGGGTAAGAAGTGGGGTCTTCCTGGGTCTCCTACCATACAGTCCCTTTTCATTCAGACGCCGACAGATAGTACGGGTTGACACTGTTGTACCCTTGGACTGCAGGGCAGCTTGAACTTGTTTGGATGTTAGTCGAGGTTCTTTATTCAACATCCGCAGAATCTTGCGTTGAAATCTCTTGTCAATTTTTCTTTTCCGTCCACATCTAGGGAGGTTAGCCACAGTGCCATGGGTTTTAAACTTCTTGATGACACTGCGCACGGTAGACACAGGAACATTCAGGTCTTTGGTGATGGACTTGTAGCCTTGAGATTGCTCATGCTTCCTCACAATTTGTCCTTAGACAGTTTTTTGGTCTTCTTTCTTTTCTCCATGCTCAATGTGGTACACACAAGGACACAGGACAGAGGTTGAGTCAACTTTAATCCATGTCAACTGGCTGCAAGTGTGATTTAGTTATTGCCAACACCTGTTAGGTGCCACAGGTAAGTTACAAGTGCTGTTAATTACACAAATTAGAGAAGCATCACATGATTTTTCGAACAGTGCCAATACTTTTGTCCACCACCTTTTTATGTTTGGTTTGGAATTATATCCAATTTGGCTTTAGGACAATTCTTTTTGTGTTTTTTCATTTAAGACAAATTAAATGAAGATAATAATAACAAAGAATTTGTGTTTGCAATTATTTTCAGGAAGAAACTGAGTATTGTCTGACAGATTTGCAGGGGTGTCAATACTTTTGGCCACAACTGTAGATATATATATATATATAGATAGATAGATATATGTATAGATATACTGTATATATATATATATATATATATATATATATATATATATACATACACACTCACTGGCCACTTTATTAGGTACACCTGTCCAACTTCTTGTTAACACTTAATTTCTAATCAGCCAATCACATGGCGGCAACTCAGTGCATTTAGGCATGTAGACATGGTCAAGACAATCTCCTGCAGTTCAAACCGAGCATCAGTATGGGGAAGAAAGGGGATTTGAGTGCCTTTGAACGTGGCATGGTTGTTGGTGCCAGAAGGGCTGGTCTGAGTATTTCAGAAACTGCTGATCTACTGGGATTTTCACGCACAACCATCTCTAGGGTTTACAGAGAATGGTCCGAAAAAGAAAAAAAATCCAGTGAGCGGCAGTTCTGTGGGCGGAAATGCCTAGTTGATGCCAGAGGTCAGAGGAGAATGGGCAGACTGGTTCGAGCTGATAGAAAGGCAACAGTGACTCAAATCGCCACCCGTTACAACCAAGGTAGGCTGTTATGGTTCTCAATGGCAAGAGAACATAGCCCAGCAAACATAAGAACTAGCTCTTGGAAGGATGGAAACTAAACTGACCATGAACTAAACCTGCCGCAACAACTAACAGTAGCCGGGTAGCGTAGCCTGCGTTTTATCCCTAGACGCCCAGCGCCGGCCGGAGGACTAACTAATCCTGGCAGAGGAAAATATAGTCCTGGCTCACCTCTAGAGAAATTTCCCCGAAAGGCAGACAGAGGCCCCCACAAATATTGGCGGTGATTTTAGATGAAATGACAAACGTAGTATGAAAATAGGTTTAGCAAAATTGAGGTCCACTTACTAGATAGCAGAAAGACAGAAAGGGCACTTTCATGGTCAGCTGAAAACCCTATCAAAACACCATCCTGAGATTACTTTAAGACTCTAGTATTAACTCATAACATCAGAGTGGCAATTTCAGATCACAAGAGCTTTCCAGACACAGAAACGAAACTACAGCTGTGAACTGGAACAAAATGCAAAAACAAACAAGGAGTAAAGTCCAACTTAGCTGGGAGTTGTCTAGCAGCAGGAACATGCACAGAAAGGCTTCTGATTACAATGTTGACCGGCATGGAAGTGACAGAGGAGCAAGGCTAAATAGCGACTCCCACATCCTGATGGAAACAGGTGAACAGAGAGGATGATGCACACCAGTTCAATTCCACCAGTGGCCACCGGGGGAGCCCAAAATCCAATTTCACAACAGTACCCCCCCCTCAAGGAGGGGGCACCGAACCCTCACCAGAACCACCAGGGCGATCAGGATGAGCCCTATGAAAGGCACGGACCAAATCGGAGGCATGAACATCAGAGGCAGTCACCCAAGAATTATCCTCCTGACCGTATCCCTTCCATTTGACCAGATACTGGAGTTTCCGTCTGGAAACACGGGAGTCCAAGATTTTTTCCACAATGTACTCCAACTCGCCCTCAACCAACACCGGAGCAGGAGGCTCAACGGAAGGCACAACCGGTACCTCATACCTGCGTAATAATGACCGATGAAAAACATTATGAATAGAAAAAGATGCAGGGAGGTCCAAACGGAAGGACACAGGGTTAAGAATCTCCAATATCTTGTACGGGCCGATGAACCGAGGCTTAAACTTGGGAGAAGAAACCCTCATAGGGACAAAACGAGAAGACAACCACACCAAGTCCCCAACACAAAGCCGAGGACCAACCCGACGCCGGCGGTTGGCAAAAAGCTGAGTTTTCTCCTGGGACAACTTCAAATTGTCCACTACCTGCCCCCAAATCTGATGCAACCTCTCCACCACAGCATCCACTCCAGGACAATCCGAAGATTCCACCTGACCAGAAGAAAATCGAGGATGAAACCCCGAATTACAGAAAAAGGGAGACACCAAGGTGGCAGAGCTGGCCCGATTATTGAGGGCAAACTCCGCTAAAGGCAAAAAAGCAACCCAATCATCCTGATCTGCAGACACAAAACACCTCAAATATGTCTCCAAGGTCTGATTCGTCCGCTCGGTCTGGCCATTAGTCTGAGGATGGAAAGCAGACGAGAAAGACAAATCTATGCCCATCCTAGCACAGAATGCTCGCCAAAATCTAGACACGAATTGGGTACCTCTGTCAGAAACGATATTCTCCGGAATACCATGCAAACGGACCACATTTTGAAAAAACAGAGGAACCAACTCGGAAGAAGAAGGCAACTTAGGCAGGGGAACCAAATGGACCATCTTAGAGAAACGATCACACACCACCCAGATGACAGACATCTTCTGAGAAACAGGAAGATCCGAAATAAAATCCATCGAGATGTGCGTCCAGGGCCTCTTCGGGATAGGCAAGGGCAACAACAATCCACTAGCCCGAGAACAACAAGGCTTGGCCCGAGCACAAACGTCACAAGACTGCACGAAGCCTCGCACATCTCGAGACAGGGAAGGCCACCAGAAGGACCTTGCCACCAAATCCCTGGTACCAAAGATTCCAGGATGACCTGCCAACGCAGAAGAATGAACCTCAGAAATGACTTTACTGGTCCAATCATCAGGAACAAACAGTCTACCAGGTGGGCAACGATCAGGTCTATCCGCCTGAAACTCCTGCAAGGCCCGCCGCAGGTCTGGAGAAACGGCAGACAATATCACTCCATCCTTAAGGATACCTGTAGGTTCAGAATTACCAGGGGAGTCAGGCTCAAAACTCCTAGAAAGGGCATCCGCCTTAACATTCTTAGAACCCGGCAGGTAGGACACCACAAAATTAAACCGAGAGAAAAACAACGACCAGCGCGCCTGTCTAGGATTCAGGCGTCTGGCGGACTCAAGATAAATTAGATTTTTGTGGTCAGTCAATACCACCACCTGATGTCTAGCCCCCTCAAGCCAATGACGCCACTCCTCAAAAGCCCACTTCATGGCCAAAAGCTCCCGATTCCCAACATCATAATTCCGCTCGGCGGGCGAAAATTTACGCGAGAAAAAAGCACAAGGTCTCATCACGGAGCAATCGGAACTTCTCTGCGACAAAACCGCCCCAGCTCCGATTTCAGAAGCGTCGACCTCAACCTGAAAAGGAAGAGCAACATCAGGCTGACGCAACACAGGGGCGGAAGAAAAGCGGCGCTTAAGCTCCCGAAAGGCCTCCACAGCAGCAGGGGACCAATCAGCAACATCAGCACCCTTCTTAGTCAAATCAGTCAATGGTTTAACAACATCAGAAAAACCAGCAATAAATCGACGATAAAAGTTAGCAAAGCCCAAAAATTTCTGAAGACTCTTAAGAGAAGAGGGTTGCGTCCAATCACAAATAGCCTGAACCTTGACAGGATCCATCTCGATGGAAGAGGGGGAAAAAATATATCCCAAAAAGGAAATCTTTTGAACCCCAAAAACGCACTTAGAACCCTTCACACACAAGGAATTAGACCGCAAAACCTGAAAAACCCTCCTGACCTGCTGGACATGAGAGTCCCAGTCATCCGAAAAAATCAAAATATCATCCAGATACACAATCATAAATTTATCCAAATAATCACGGAAAATGTCATGCATAAAGGACTGAAAGACTGAAGGGGCATTTGAAAGACCAAAAGGCATCACCAAATACTCAAAGTGGCCCTCGGGCGTATTAAATGCGGTTTTCCACTCATCCCCCTGCTTAATTCGCACCAAATTATACGCCCCACGGAGATCTATCTTAGAGAACCACTTGGCCCCCTTTATGCGAGCAAACAAATCAGTCAGCAGTGGCAACGGATATTGATATTTAACCGTGATTTTATTCAAAAGCCGATAATCAATGCACGGCCTCAAAGAGCCATCTTTCTTAGCCACATAGAAAAAACCGGCTCCTAAGGGAGATGACGAAGGACGAATATGTCCCTTTTCCAAGGACTCCTTTATATATTCTCGCATAGCAGCATGTTCAGGCACAGACAGATTAAATAAACGACCCTTAGGGTATTTACTACCCGGAATCAAATCTATGGCACAATCACACTCCCGGTGCGGAGGTAATGAACCCAGCTTAGGTTCTTCAAAAACGTCACGATATTCAGTCAAGAATTCAGGAATCTCAGAGGGAATAGATGATGAAATGGAAACCACAGGTACGTCCCCATGCGTCCCCTTACATCCCCAGCTTAATACAGACATAGCTTTCCAGTCAAGGACTGGGTTATGAGATTGCAGCCATGGCAATCCAAGCACCAACACATCATGTAGGTTATACAGCACAAGAAAGCGAATAATCTCCTGGTGATCCGGATTAATCCGCATAGTTACTTGTGTCCAGTATTGTGGTTTATTGCTAGCCAATGGGGTGGAGTCAATCCCCTTCAGGGGTATAGGAGTTTCCAGAGGCTCCAAATCATACCCACAGCGTTTGGCAAAGGACCAATCCATAAGACTCAAAGCGGCGCCAGAGTCGACATAGGCATCCGCGGTAATAGATGATAAAGAACAAATCAGGGTCACAGATAGAATAAACTTAGACTGTAAAGTGCCAATTGAAACAGACTTATCAAGCTTCTTAGTACGCTTAGAGCATGCTGATATAACATGAGTTGAATCACCGCAATAGAAGCACAACCCATTTTTTCGTCTAAAATTCTGCCGTTCACTTCTGGACAGAATTCTATCACATTGCATATTCTCTGGCGTCTTCTCAGTAGACACCGCCAAATGGTGCACAGGTTTGCGCTCCCGCAGACGCCTATCGATCTGGATAGCCATTGTCATGGACTCATTCAGACCCGCAGGCACAGGGAACCCCACCATAACATCCTTAATGGCATCAGAGAGACCCTCTCTGAAATTCGCCGCCAGGGCGCACTCATTCCACTGAGTAAGCACAGCCCATTTACGGAATTTCTGGCAGTATATTTCAGCTTCGTCTTGCCCCTGAGATAGGGACATCAAGGCCTTTTCCGCCTGAAGTTCTAACTGAGGTTCCTCATAAAGCAACCCCAAGGCCAGAAAAAACGCATCCACATTGAGCAACGCAGGATCCCCTGGAGCCAATGCAAAAGCCCAATCCTGAGGGTCGCCCCGGAGCAAGGAGATAACAATCCTGACCTGCTGAGCAGGATCTCCAGCAGAGCGAGATTTCAGGGACAAAAACAACTTGCAATTATTTTTGAAATTTTGAAAGCAAGATCTATTCCCCGAGAAAAATTCAGGCAAAGGAATTCTAGGTTCAGATATAGGAACATGAACAACAAAATCTTGTAAATTTTGAACTTTCGTGGTGAGATTATTCAAACCTGCAGCTAAACTCTGAATATCCATTTTAAACAGGTGAACACAGAGCCATTCCAGGATTAGAACGAGAGAGAGAGAGAAAGGCTGCAATATAGGCAGACTTGCAAGAGATTCAATTACAAGCACACACAGAACTGAAGGGAAAAAAAAAAAAAAATCTTCAGCAGACTTCTCTTTTCTCTCCTTTTTCTGTCAATTAATTTAACCCTTTTTGGCCGGTCAAACTGTTATGGTTCTCAATGGCAAGAGAACATATCCCAGCAAACATAAGAACTAGCTCTTGGAAGGATGGAAACTAAACTGACTATGAACTAAACCTGCCGCAACAACTAACAGTAGCCGGGTAGCGTAGCCTGCGTTTTATCCCTAGACGCCCAGCGCCGGCCGGAGGACTAACTAATCCTGGCAGAGGAAAATATAGTCCTGGCTCACCTCTAGAGAAATTTCCCCGAAAGGCAGACAGAGGCCTGTTGTGAATTCGGTTTGTGGGCTCCCCCGGTGGTTTGTTATGGTAGTGTCTCTTATGTGCCTTCTTCCATCTCTGATTACCTGTTGCCACCCTCTAGGGGAGTTTCCTATTTAAGGCTGCTTGGCTGTTAGTCATATGCCGGCCAACAATGTGCTAGTAGCATTCTGTTGCATTCACCTGCTTCAAGTCCCAGTTCAGCTAAGTTGAATTTTGTTTCTTGTTTTGCTATTTTTGTCCAGCTATCTGCAATGTGACCTTTCAGTGCTGGAAGCTCTTGTGGACAGAAAATTACTACTCCGGTGGCATGAGTTGTCGCTGGAGTTTAAAGTAGTTTCTGGATGGTGTTTTTGAATAGTGTTTTTAGGTTGACCGTGAAGTAACACTTTCCTGTCCTTCTGCTATCTAGTAAGCGGACCTCACTGTGCTAGATCTGCTGTTCATCCTGCGTGTGTCGTTTCCTCTGAACTCACCGTCAGTATCTGTGGGGGCCTACTGTCATCTTTTGGGGTTCCTCACTGGAGGTGGGGCAGGCCTGTATGTTCCTCTTATAGGGGTAGTTGGATCTCCGGCTGGCGCGTGGTGTCTAGGGCATCGTAGGTACATCCCCCGGCTACTGTAAGTGTTGGGTCAGGTTCAGGTCACGGTCGACCTTAGTTTCCATCACCCGAGAGCTAGTCCGTTTTGTATTTTTATTCCCCTGGTCATTGGGGTAACCATAACAGTTTGGCCGGCCTGTAAAAAATCTATGTGTTAAAATATGCACTAAAGTAGGAAGGAGAAGAAAAGGTTTTGTTTTTTTTTCTGTGTTTGAAAGTGCACCTTAGTTTGCTCATTTGTATTCCTTGCTTAAATTGCAGTCTTCAGCCTTTTTTTTTTTTTTTCTCCTCTCCTCTTAACCTCTGAATGCTTGGGTTACACCCATTTGAATCATGGATTCACAGAGTTTAGTTGCAGGTTTGAATAACCTTGCGACAAAAGTACAGAACCTACAAGATTTTGTTATACGTGCTCCAATGTCTGAACCTAAGATTCCTCTGCCTGAATACTTTACCGGAGACAGATCCCGGTTTTTGAGTTTCAGGGAAAATTGCAAATTGTTTTTGTCTCTGAGATCTCACTCTGCTGGTGATCATACTCAACAAGTTAAAATTGTTATCTCTCTACTGCGCGGCGACCCACAAAGTTGGGCATTTGCATTATCGCCAGGGGATCCTGCGTTGTTAAATGTAGATGCGTTTTTTCAGGCTTTGGGGTTGCTTTATGAAGAGCCTAATTTGGAGATTTTGGCTGAGAAAGCCTTGATAGCTCTTTCCCAAGGGCAAGATGAAGCTGAGATATACTGCCAGAAATTCCGTAAATGGTCGGTGCTTACTAGATGGAATGAGTGCGCTTTAGCAGCTAATTTCAGAGAAGGTCTCTCTGATGCCGTGAAGGATGTCATGGTGGGGTTCCCTGTGCCTACAGGTCTGAATGATGCCATGAAATTGGCTATCCAGATTGATCGGCGTTTGCGGGAGCGCAAATCTGTGCACCATATGGCGGGGTCTTCTGAGGAAAAATCTGTGCACCATATGGCGGTATCTTCTGAGCAAAAACCTGTGCACCATATGGCGGTGTCTTCTGAGCAAAGACCTGTGCACCATTTGGCGGTGACCTCTGAAAAGGCATTAGAGCATATGCAATGCGATCGTGTTTTGTCTAGAGGCGAACGTCAAAATTACAGGCGCAAAAATGGATTGTGCTTCTACTGTGGTGATCCAGCTCATGTTATATCAGCATGCTCTAAACGTATAAATAAGGTTGATAAAAAGGTTGATAAATCTTTTTCTACAGGTACCTTGCAGTCAAAATTTCTTTTGTCCGTGACATTGATTTGTACCTTATCATCTGTTACTGTGAATGCTTATGTGGATTCTGGCGCCGCTCTGAGTCTCATGGATTGGTCCTTTGCCAAGCGTTGTGGGTTTGATTTGGAGCCGTTGGAAGTTTCTATTCCCCTGAAGGGTATTGATTCTACACCTTTGGCTAGCAATAAACCACAATATTGGACACAAGTGACTATGCGTCTTACCCCAGACCATCAGGAGATTATTCGTTTCCTTGTATTATATAACCTACATGATGTCTTAGTGCTTGGATTACCATGGTTACAGATTCATAATCCCGTCTTGGACTGGAAATCTATGTCTGTGTTGAGCTGGGGATGTCGGGGTATTCATGGGGATGCACCTTTGGTTCCTATTTCTTCATCTACTCCCTCTGAGATCCCAGCATTTCTGTCAGATTTTTATGATGTCTTTCAAGAGCCTAAAGTTGATTCTCTCCCTCCCCACAGAGAGTGTGACTGCGCTATTGAATTGATCCCCGGTAGTAAGTTTCCTAAGGGTCGCTTGTTTAATTTGTCTGTGCCCGAACATACTGCTATGCGGGAGTATATCAGAGAATCCTTGGAAAAGGGTCATATTCGCCCCTCGTTGTCTCCACTAGGGGCAGGATTTTTCTTTGTAGGTAAAAAGGATGGTTCATTGAGACCTTGTATCGACTATCGACTTTTGAATAAGATTACAGTTAAATACCAGTACCCGTTACCTTTACTGACTGATCTGTTTGCTCGTATAAAGGGGGCTAAGTGGTTCACTAAGATCGATCTACGTGGTGCGTATAATTTGGTGCGGATTAAGCAGGGGGATGAGTGGAAGACCGCATTTAATACGCCTGAAGGCCATTTTGAGTATTTGGTAATGCCTTTCGGTCTCGCAAATGCCCCTTCCGTTTTTCAGTCCTTTATGCACGATATTTTCCGTGAATATCTGGATAAGTTTATGATTGTGTATTTGGATGATATTCTTGTTTTTTCGGAGGACTGGGAATCTCACGTTCAACAGGTCAGGAGAGTTTTTCAGGTTTTGCGAGCTAATTCTCTTTTTGTAAAGGGCTCAAAGTGTAGTTTTGGAGTTCAGAGAATTTCCTTTTTGGGATATATTTTTTCCCCTTCATCTATGGAGATGGACCCTGTCAAGGTCCAGGCTATTTGTGATTGGATGCAACCTACTTCTTTGAAGAGTCTGCAGAAGTTCTTGGGTTTTGCTAATTTCTATCGCCGATTTATAGCGGGTTTTTCTGCCATTGCTAAACCTTTGACTGATTTGACCAAAAAGGGTGCTGATGTTGCTAATTGGTCCTCTGCGGCTGTGGAGGCCTTTCAAGAGCTTAAGCGCCGCTTTTCTTCCGCTCCTGTGTTGCGCCAACCTGATGTGTTACTTCCGTTCCAGGTTGAGGTGGATGCTTCGGAGATCGGAGCAGGTGCAGTTTTGTCGCAGAAAGATCCTGACTGCTCAGTAATGAGACCATGTGCGTTTTTCTCCCGAAAGTTTTCGCCCGCTGAGCGAAATTATGATGTGGGAAATCGGGAACTTCTGGCCATGAAGTGGGCGTTTGAGGAGTGGCGTCATTGGCTTGAGGGTGCTAGACACCAGGTGGTGGTCCTCACTGACCACAAGAATCTAATTTATCTTGAGTCGGCCAGGCGTCTGAATCCTAGACAGGCGCGCTGGTCGTTGTTTTTCTCCCGATTTAACTTTGTGGTGTCATATCTGCCTGGGTCCAAGAATGTGAAGGCGGATGCCCTCTCTAGGAGTTTTGAGCCTGACTCGCCTGGTGATTCCGAACCTACCGGCATCCTGAAGGATGGGGTGATATTGTCAGCTGTCTCCCCAGACCTGCGGCGTTCTTTGCAGGAGTTTCAGGTGGATAGGCCTGATCGCTGTCCGCCTGGTAGACTGTTTGTCCCTGATGATTGGACCAGTAGAGTTATCTCGGAGGTTCATTCTTCCGCGTTGACAGGTCATCCTGGAATTTTTGGCACCAGGGATTTGGTGTCTAGGTCCTTCTGGTGGCCTTCTTTGTCTCGAGATGTGCGCATGTTTGTGCAGTCTTGTGATGTTTGTGCTCGGGCCAAGCCCTGCTGTTCTAGGGCCAGTGGGTTGTTGTTGCCCTTGCCTATTCCTAAGAGGCCTTGGACGCACATCTCTATGGACTTTATTTCTGACCTTCCGGTTTCTCGTAGGATGTCTGTCATCTGGGTGATTTGTGACCGTTTTTCTAAGATGGTTCATTTGGTACCTTTACCCAAATTGCCCTCCTCCTCTGAGTTGGTTCCTCTATTTTTTCAGAATGTGGTGCGTTTGCATGGTATTCCTGAGAATATAGTGTCTGACAGGGGTACTCAGTTTGTGTCTAGATTTTGGCGGACGTTCTGTGCCAGGATGGGTATCGATTTGTCTTTTTCGTCTGCATTCCATCCTCAGACTAATGGCCAGACTGAGCGTACTAATCAGACCTTGGAGACTTACTTGAGGTGTTTTGTGTCCGCTGATCAGGATGATTGGCTTGACTTTTTGCCGTTGGCAGAGTTTGCCCTTAACAATCGGGCCAGTTCTGCTACTTTGGTTTCTCCATTTTTTTGTAATTCAGGGTTTCACCCTCGGTTTTCGTCCGGTCAATTGGAGTCTTCGGATTGTCCTGGAGTGGATGCTGTGGTTGATAGGATGCATCGGATTTGGGGACAGGTTGTGGACAATCTAAAGTTGTCCCAGGAGAAGACTCAACAGTTCACTAATCGTCATCGGCGTATTGGTCCTCGTCTTTGTGTTGGGGACCTGGTGTGGCTGTCTTCTCGATTTGTTCCTATGAAGGTCTCGTCTCCTAAGTTTAAGCCTCGGTTTATCGGCCCTTATAGGATTCTGGAGGTTCTTAATCCTGTGTCCTTTCGTTTGGACCTCCCAGCATCTTTTAATATCCATAATGTTTTCCATCGGTCATTATTGCGGAGGTATGAGGTACCGGTTGTTCCTTCTGCTGATCCACCTGCTCCTGTGTTGGTTGAGGGTGAATTGGAGTATGTGGTGGAAAAGATCTTGGACTCCCGTGTTTCCAGACGGAAACTCCAGTATCTGGTTAAGTGGAAAGGTTATGGCCAGGAGGATAATTCTTGGGTGACAGCATCCGATGTTCATGCTCCCGATTTGGTTTGTGCATTTCATAGTGCTCATCCAGATCGCCCTGGTGGTTCTGGTGAGGGTTCGGTGCCCCCTCCTTAAGGGGGGGGTACTGTTGTGAATTCGGTTTGTGGGCTCCCCCGGTGGTTTGTTATGGTAGTGTCTCTTATGTGCCTTCTTCCATCTCTGATTACCTGTTGCCACCCTCTAGGGGAGTTTCCTATTTAAGGCTGCTTGGCTGTTAGTCATATGCCGGCCAACAATGTGCTAGTAGCATTCTGTTGCATTCACCTGCTTCAAGTCCCAGTTCAGCTAAGTTGAATTTTGTTTCTTGTTTTGCTATTTTTGTCCAGCTATCTGCAATGTGACCTTTCAGTGCTGGAAGCTCTTGTGGACAGAAAATTACTACTCCGGTGGCATGAGTTGTCGCTGGAGTTTAAAGTAGTTTCTGGATGGTGTTTTTGAATAGTGTTTTTAGGTTGACCGTGAAGTAACACTTTCCTGTCCTTCTGCTATCTAGTAAGCGGACCTCACTGTGCTAGATCTGCTGTTCATCCTGCGTGTGTCGTTTCCTCTGAACTCACCGTCAGTATCTGTGGGGGCCTACTGTCATCTTTTGGGGTTCCTCACTGGAGGTGGGGCAGGCCTGTATGTTCCTCTTATAGGGGTAGTTGGATCTCCGGCTGGCGCGTGGTGTCTAGGGCATCGTAGGTACATCCCCCGGCTACTGTAAGTGTTGGGTCAGGTTCAGGTCACGGTCGACCTTAGTTTCCATCACCCGAGAGCTAGTCCGTTTTGTATTTTTATTCCCCTGGTCATTGGGGTAACCATAACAGAGGCCCCCACAAATATTGGCGGTGATTTTAGATGAAATGACAAACGTAGTATGAAAATAGGTTTAGCAAAATTGAGGTCCACTTACTAGATAGCAGAAAGACAGAAAGGGCACTTTCATGGTCAGCTGAAAACCCTATCAAAACACCATCCTGAGATTACTTTAAGACTCTAGTATTAACTCATAACATCAGAGTGGCAATTTCAGATCACAAGAGCTTTCCAGACACAGAAACGAAACTACAGCTGTGAACTGGAACAAAATGCAAAAACAAACAAGGACTAAAGTCCAACTTAGCTGGGAGTTGTCTAGCAGCAGGAACATGCACAGAAAGGCTTCTGATTACAATGTTGACCGGCATGGAAGTGACAGAGGAGCAAGGCTAAATAGCGACTCCCACATCCTGATGGAAACAGGTGAACAGAGAGGATGATGCACACCAGTTCAATTCCACCAGTGGCCACCGGGGGAGCCCAAAATCCAATTTCACAACAGTAGGCCTAAGAGCATCTCTGAACGCACAGTGCGTCGAACTTTGAGGCAGATGGGCTACAGCAGCAGAAGACCACACCGGGTACCACTCCTTTCAGCTAAGAACAGGAAACTGAGGCTACAATTTGTACAAGCTCATCGAAATTGGACAGTAGAAGATTGGAAAAACGTTGCTTGGTCTGATGAGTCTCGATTTCTGCTGCGACATTCGGATGGTAGGGTCAGAATTTGGCGTAAACAACATGAAAGCATGGATCCATCCTGCCTTGTATGGAGCATCTTTGGGATGTGCAGCCGACAAATCTGCGGCAACTGTGTGATGCCATCATGTCAATATGGACCAAAATCTCTGAGGAATGCTTCCAGCACCTTGTTGAATCTATGCCACGAAGAATTGAGGCAGTTCTGAAGGCAAAAGGGGTCCAACCCGTTACTAGCATGGTGTACCTAATAAAGTGGCCGGTGAGTGTATATATATATATATATAGAGAGAGAGAGAGAGAGAGAGAGAGATATAGATATATATATATTTGTAAAAAGGGAACAGCACACCACTACTACTTATCTCTGGGTGCAAAGCCTCCACACAACCCGTCCACTGGTCGTCCACATTCCATAGTATAAAAAAAAAAGAAGGCAGCACTCCATTTCTTCAAAGAGTGTAGGTTTTAATCAGACCCACATTAAATGCGACGTTTCAGCTCCACTGAGCCGTTCTCAAGCAATGGGTACAGCTTTGCAGTGCATATATATAGTGTTTTAAACCTTCCTTAATTAAGGCCATTAATAGTTAATCAAATACATGTGTTCAAATATATATATTAAAGTGCATCTGTGCATAATTACACCTTGTATTGTGCTTACGTTTTTTCAGACCATGCTCTTCATAGCGCCGCAAGGATCTGTTAGTAATGGAGGACATCAGCCTGTCAGCGTTCATAGGCACCTAATGCGCATGTCTGCTACGTCATATTAACAATTAGAACTACATTACTATTAGATATATATATAGATATATATAGGTAGATGATATATAGATAGATGATATATAGATAGATATAATATATCAGCATTTTTATGACTTAATAGAGCAATTAGCAAAACAATAAAATCTGCAAATCAGCATGCAAGTCTGTATGATGCTAAAAATCCAACCCTGCTAGGCCCTTAAACCAGCTGGATGGATTTAAAAAGGAGACTGTATTCCCCCACCAGGAGTCTCTTTAGTCGTTTTATATTTACTAAAATCAAGGATTGGTGACCCATCCGCCTATAGTCAATGAGACAGATATGTCACGGGGCACATCTTTTCCCCAAAACTTAGATGGATTCCAGGTTTCTTTGTGTATGCAGTGTGGTGTTAATTGCTTCTGTGGCTCCTGAAGTAAGGCTAAGTATGGCACAGTTCTTGCAGAAACTGGGCTGTGTGTACAGATCCAATAGTCCTTTGGTTTTTCTCCTTCCATGTCCATTATATGAAAAACATGATGTCAAAAAAGTTAGTTGTCCCAGTCCTTATTTGAAAGTTTATCCAGTGTCTCTGTAGGGTGCAATAATCCAACTACTCCCAGCAAGGTGATTAGAACAGTCATTCTGTCGGTGAAGTGACTGGTGTGGATGCAAGTGGGCTTTGCCTTAAGCTTCATTGAGGTGGATGTGGTCAGCTGGACTTGGAAAAGGCCATCAAACCATGGATTTAGGCTCCTTCTCACATGTCTGCGTATGACCACCCAATAACCTGGATTCAGCTGATGCACATCTGCACTTGCATTAGGATCTGAAATGGATGAAAACACATATTTATGCATCACATTAAGTCTTTTCTGCAAGGCCTGGACATAGGCTGTCATAGTACCGTGTTGTATTTCTAGCAAGTACAGACCCGTCTTTGGGGCTCTACCAAACATGACTTCAAAAGGAGACAAGCCTGTATTTCTATTTGGAGTGTTTCTGACTGACAAGAGTGCAAGGAATAAATACTCTACCCAGTTCTTTAATTATTTTTCCAGTGAAGTGTGTACTCTTCACTTTCTATGGTTTCTAGGACACCATATCTGCAGATTAGTTCTTTCACCAGTTTGTCCGCCGTAGTTTTTGCATTAGCACATTTTGTCTGATAGGCTTCTGGCCAACCAGAGAAGAGATCTACACATACCAGGACATATTGATACACTCATACCAGGGTCAGCTCCAGGTTTTTGTGTGCCCCGGACAAAAGAGTCTCAGTGGGCCCCTTTAACACATGCCACGATTCATAATGCACAGATATAGCACAATGCCAAAGATTTCACTTACTTCTTACATTACATGAGTGATGTCTATTGTAAATTCTTCAATAGCTCAGAAACCGTACCATACAGAATGATCTCCTTACAGAATGGGCCCCATATAATGCTCCATACATTTAAAAAAAATCAAATACTTTCATCTCCTTGCTGTCAACAGGACCTGTCTCTTCAGGACTTCTGCCTCTCTGCACTGCTCAGAGATGTCACGAGACATGGAAGAAACCAGACCTGTGGAATGAGGAGAGGTAAGTATTGCAAACAGTTTAAAGCACAAGGGGTCCCGGTGCCAGTGCTTTCGCTGGCACTGAGGTCTCCCGGGCTCACGGCCCCATAGCTCACCTGTGTCCCCGATGGGGAGTGTGTCCCCCAATTACTTAGGGTCCCGGCACTTGCCAGGTGCACTGGGTGGTGATGCCGGCCCTGACTCCTGCCTTGGGTAATTGTATGTAGTCAATCTGCAGTCTCTGAAATGGGTAGAGAAGCGTTGGTGTCGCTTTCTTAGGGACTTTTACTGTTTTACCTGGTTTATGTTGTGCATAGATGAGGCAGGACTACACGTGTTTCACGGCTGAGTAACTGAAACTAGGAGTGATCCAGAAGGTGTTTACCATTGTACACATGTGACTTTCTGAGGCGTGAGTGGGCTATGTGTTACTTGCGCCATCACTGCGACTTGGGTAAACTTATCCTTAGTCTCCCATTTTCCCAGTGTTCCTTCTGTCTCGGGTAAGCCTGTTGCTGGAGGGATTTCAGGATCTCTAGGCTCACTGTGACTTAAACTTGCTGACTCCTGGCCACCATACTCTGCTCCCTAGGCCTCCTTGCTGCTATTTTTAGCAGCCTCATTAGCCTATCGGCTACCTTCTACCTTCAAGGAGTCACCCTTTTTGCGTGTTTTCACCTTGATTATGCCAACCTGGACTTGTAACAATACCTCCATTTAATTGCTTCACCAGCACTGAATTATTAATATGCTTACCAGCTGATGAAAGAAAAGCTTGCTTCTCCACATAGGGCCAAAATAATAAAAGTTATTGACTTTACTTGCACTAGCTCTACATGCCTCAGTGAGTGCCTTCAACTCTGTCTCCTTCACACTTTCATTGAAGTAGTGAGAGGTTCAATTCAGATTACCTCATGTGAAGATACTACTGCATATCCAGAGTAGAATCGCCCATCCTGGTGGTATCTGGAGCCATTTACAAGAACTCAAAATCTGCTTTAGGAACAGGTTTATCAGGTCATGTCATGTCAGTCATGTTTGCGTGTTATGTCAAAGTACTCTCCCTCACTTGCTAACACTGTCACCAATCCCCCCGTTTCTGAATCCATAGGCAAAGGGGTGGCTGGATTCAGAACAATAAGTCTTGAGGTTGGCCATAGACAGTTGTTTTGGTTGAACTTGTACAAGTATGACAAGGTTGTCATGTTGAGAGTAAGTTGTCAAAGAAAAAGGTCAGTATGATCTTACATGCTTTCCATAAAATTACTGCAGCAATCCCTGCAGCACGGACACACATTGGAGACCCTCTGATCACTGGGTATAATTGTGCTGAGGAGTAGTAAGCTATTGGTTTTTGTCACCGCCGTTCTGGCTGTCCCAATGTTAATCAAAAATTCTGCCTCCTCCCCCCCCCGTTATGTTATGGTCGTAATCAAACTAGGAACAGGTCCTGAGGGGACAAAAACAGAATACATAATTGTCAGTGGGTTTCCAGTTTCCTAGGCCAAAGGCAAAGGAGGTGGAAAATCAGTCTGCTCTGTCTCCTTCTTAGGGTTTTTGCAGTGTTTGGAGTAATGTCCGTTTTCTCCACAACTCCAACACCGTACTGTTGCTACATTATTAGATCCCTTACAGCATCTCCACTGTTTTCTTTGTGCTCTAGCATACATGACTGGTTGGCTGAGATGCATTTGGTAAAGATAAGGTGGTAATTTCTGCGTTTCTGGACAGTGGGGCGGGGTTTAATTTGATTGATGCTGGGTTTGTCTAGGCTCATGGTCTCAAATGTCAAATATTGTCTAGATCAGTGGTCCCCAAACTTTCTGACCTAGAGAGCCACATTCCGCTCTGTGAGAGCGTTGTGAGCCACATTCCGCTCTGAGAGGGCATCGCGAGCCACATCGAGCTCAGTCCTCCTCACAGTGGTGGCAACCAGAGCCCCCATTATGGGTATAATGATAACCAAAGTTTTTCCACAGACATCACCCCAAAGCAGTATAACAAGATCCAGCGGTCCCCACAATAGTCCCATTCAATATTCTTACATCCAGCACTCTCAACACACTGTCACACCCAGCTCCAGCGGTCCCCACAATAGTCCCATTCAGTATTCTTACATCCAGCACTCTCAACACACTGTCACACCCAGCTTCAAGCACCTTCTCCAACAGGTAGTATCATCCTGTCTCCAGCATACCATACTTAATCTGTAAACCCCTAAGACAAGTATATGTGCATCAGATCTGCTCTTCTGTGCAGGGCTACGCACAAAATTCACCATTTTTAGGTTTTCTCATCATACCTGTTTGCTAGACCTGCTGCTAATGCATCAAGCTGACAGACAACCGCGAGCCACAATTCATGGGACCGCAAGCCACATGTGGCTACTGAGCTACAGGTTGGGGACCCTTGGTCTAGATCAATACCCATTATCGCTATTGACTCTCTGTACCCTTGCGCCAGGGGTATTTTACTCAGGTTGTTCATATGCTGCATTTACAAGTAGGGGCCATATACTCTGAATTTATAAATTTATAGACTGTTATGTGCTACAGGACTTGCCCTCTTTTGTAGTTCTTGGACTACCTTGGATTACGCTGCACAAACCTGTGGTAGACTGGCAAACTAGGGAGGTGGTGAAATGGAGTGACTATTTCCAAGAACACTGCTTGGCCAGCGTGAGTACGCAATCTCTGTCAGCATACCTGTCTGACTTCAGGGATGTGTTTTCGGAACAGAGGTGTCAATAACTTCCTCTACATCATCCTTATGATTGCATCGTTAATCTGATTCCTGGGGCCAAGATGCAAAAAGAGTAGGTTATAAAACATCTTAGGTTCAGAGAGAAAGGCCATGAAGAACTATATCGCTGAAAGTCTGACAAAGGGTCATATCAAACCTTCTAAATCTCTGTTGCTGCAGGGTTTTTCTTCGTCAAGAAAAAAGACGGGTGCCACATCCTTGCCTAGACTTTTGCGAACTCAATCTGGTCACGGTCCAGGATCCACACCCTCTCTCCCTTATCCCGGACCTCTTTAATCAGATTTTGGGAGCAAATGCTTTAGTAACAGGATCCACACCCTCTCCCCCTTATCCCAGACCTCTATTATCAGATTCTGGGGGCAAATGGTTTTCTAAGCTGGATCTCGGGGTGGGGGGGCTTATACTCTCATTCGCATTTAGGAGGGGGGTGAGTGGAAGACAGACTTCAATATGCCTTAGAATGAAAGGAATAATCTGGATATTACCCGCGCTGCTGAATAAAATTCCAACCCAGACGAGATGAATGAAAGATGGTGATTTATTCTACGTGTTTCGAAGTATTACTTCTTCATCAGGAATTTACCACTTGTATACAATCTCGTCTGGACTGAAATTTTATTCAGCAGCTCGGGTAATATCCACATTATTTCTTTCATTCCAAGCTTGATATGGTTGCCTGCTGACCCATCAATCTGCTACAGCTGACATTTCCCTGATAATTTTCGCTCTAATAATGGATATATCAGGTTAGTATAACCTAAGCAGAAATTAGAAATATCCACCGGATAAGACACTATTTTGCGCTGATTTGTTTCCCCACAACTTTGCAGTTGGTTTTTCAATATGCCTTAGGGACACTATGAAAACCTTGTGATGCCATTTAGGATGACTAATGATCCCATCATCTTTCAACAGTTTAATGACATTTTTAGTCAACTGGCAGGTAGTTTTGTTGTGATCTACCTTGATGACACTTTGATTTATTTGCCTGACCTCGAGTCACATCAGGTACATGTCACGCAGATCTTCCAGATACGCATAGACAAAAATTTGTCAAACCAAAGAAATGCATGTTCTCGGTTCAGGAGATCCCTTTTCTGAGTTATTTTTATCATCTCCCAGTTTTTGCATGTACAGTTAAGTCCATATATATTTGGACAGAGACAACATTTTTCTAATTTTGGTTATAGACATTACCACAATGAATTTTAAACAAAACAGTTCAGATGCAATTGAAGTTCAGACTTTCAGCTTTCATTTGAGGGTATCCACATTAAAATTGGATGAAGGGTTGGGAGTTTCAGCTCCTTAACATGTGCCACCCTGTTTTCAAAGGGACCAAAAGTAATTGGACAATTGACTCCAAGACTATTTCATGGACAGGTGTGGGCAATCCCTTCGTTATGTCATTCTCAATTAAGCAGATAAAAGGCCTGGAGTTGATTTGAGGTGTGGTGCTTGCATTTGGAGGGTTTTGCTGTGAAGTAAACATGCGGTCAAAGGAGCTCTCCATGCAGGTGAAACAAGCCATCCTTAAGCTATGAAAACAGAAAAAAACCATCCGAGAAATTGCTACAATATTAGGAGTGGCAAAATCTACAGTTTGGTACATCCTGAGAAAGAAAGAAAGCACTGGTGAACTCATCAATGCAAAAAGACCTGGGCGCCCACGGAAGACAACAGTGGTGGATGATCGCAGAATAATCTCCAACGTGAAGAGAAACCCCTTCACAACAGCCAACCAAGTGAACAACACTCTACAGGAGGTAGGCGTATCAATATCCAAATCTACCATAAAGAGAAGACTGCATGAAAGTAAATACAGAGGGTTCACTGCACGGTGCAAGCCACATGGTGCAAGCCACTCATGAGCATCAAGAATGAAAAGGCTAGACTGGACTTTGCTAAAAAAAATCTGAAAAAGCCAGCACAGTTCTGGAAGAACATTCTTTGGACAGATGAAACCAAGATCAACCTCTACCAGAATGATGGAAAGAAAAGTATGGCGAAGGCGTGGTACAGCTCATGATCCAAAGCATACCACATCATCTGTAAAACACAGCGGAGGCAGTGTGATGGCTTGGGCATGCATGGCTGCCAGTGGCACTGGGTCACTAGTGTTTATTGATGATGTGACTCAAATCTTCTTGGCGCCAGGCGCCGCCTCCTCACCGCTGTTTTGAAATGAGCCGGCGCCTGCGCTCTTTTCTCCTGCCTTGAGCAGGCGCAGTGAGCGCTGCCCGTCTGTCCTCATATGCAGTCTAGCTGACTGCGCCTGTGCAGACGCCTTGCCTGTGAATCCCAGTCCCGCAGTGTCTTCTGATTTATTCACATTGCGGGGCTGGGATTCACAGGCAGGGCGTCCGCATAGGCGCAGTCAGCTAGACTGCATATGAGGACAGACGGGCAGAGCTCACTGCGCCTGCCCAAGGCAGGAGAAAAGAGCGCAGGCGCCGGCTCATTTCAAAACAGCGGCGAGGAGGCGGCGCCAAGAAGATTTGAGTGATGGCTGTGTGGCGTCTGCAGCAGGGGGGATAGGCCTGCCTCCTTGACTGAAGAAAAGGTATTTTGGACAAATTACAAAACTGATTATTTCGGCAGTTACAGCACTCAGAACTAAAAGAGTCACCTTGTCAGAATGCAGCATTACTGCTGCCCAAGGTGGCTCTTTTAGTTAAAAATGCCTGGGGGGGTGACAGGTTCCCTTTAAGGAGCTGAAACTCCTAAACCCTTCATCCAATTTTAATGTGGATACCCTCAAATGAAAGCTGAAAGTCTGAACTTCAACTGCATCTGAATTGTTTTGTTTAAAATTCATTGTGGTAATGTCTATAACCAAAATTAGAAAAATGTTGTCTCTGTCCAAATATATATGGACTTAACTGTATGCGGCGAATATCCAGGTAGTACTGGATTGGGATCATCCTGTGGACATAAAGGTCTTACTAAGATTTTTGGGTTTCGATAACTACTATCGAAAGTTCATCAAAAACTTTTCATTAGTGGCCAAACCCCTGACGAATAAGACCAGGAAATGGAAGGACTTTCCCAAATGGTCCAGTCCAGCTCAGTAGGCTTTTGACACCTAGGAAAGATTTTTTGCAACTGAGCCAATCCTTTATACAGCCTGACTTGACACAGCCTTTTATAGTAGAACTTGATGTATCTGAAGTGTGTTCTGTATTATCGTAGGGTGCATCTCCTAGTAAATGGCATCCGTGTGCATATTTTTCTAAGAAATTATTGTCTGCTGAGAAAAACTTTGACATTAGTAATAAGGGAACTCTTGGCAATTAGGAGGGCTTTTGAAGAGTGGCATTTTCTGGAAGGTGCAGTTCATTCGGTCATGGTAAATCACTGATCATAAACAGTTTTCATATTTTGAATCTGCTGATGCCCAGAAAGGCAAGGTGGTCTTTGTTCTTCACCAGATTCAACTTTTTTTGTGACATATACGCGGATGCCTTATCCCATTGTTTTCCTGGGGGTGGAGATAATTGTGAACCGGTTCCTATACTACAGAAAGAGTTAGTTATTGCTGCTATAAGTTCTAAACTTGAGAAAAAGGTTATAGAGGCTCAGGGGGATGCCCCTGCTGCTTGCCCTTTATGTAAACTGTTCGTACTTATGAATCTCTGTTTTAAAGTTATGACTGACCATCATTACTTCAGTCTTGGCCAGACACCCTGGTAGTAAAGCCACCACAGATCTCCTTACCTCTCATTTTGCTTGTCGGGGGTGCATCAGGTTGCTCAGGAGTACATAGCAGACTTTTTTGTGTGTGCGTGTTTTAAGACGCCTCATACTCGTCCGTTTGGGTCTCTCCATTCATTGGCGATTCCCAGTAGACCTTGAACTCATTTGTCAGTGGATTTCCTTACCGATTTACCAGTTTCTGCAGGTAATACAGTTATTTTGGTGGTAGTGCACAGGTTCAGCAAAATGTCTCATTTTATTGTCCTATCCTGCCCAATTCTAAGTCCTTGACGCAAATTTTAATCAAAGAAAGGGTGAAATTACATGTGTTTTCAATTGATATTGCTTAACTATTGTGTATAATCTATTTCCAAAATTGGCAAAGCGTTTTGTTCTCGGTTGGGGGTCCATCTGTCACTTTCTTCAGCCTTTCATCCACAGTCTAACGTACAAACTGAACATGTTAACCAAAATCTTAAGACTTATCTATGGTTTTTGTGTCTGAGAATCAGAACGATTGGGTTTCTTACTTGTGTCTAGCTGAATTTGCAGTGAATAAAAGTTGTACTGTGTCTACTGGTAAGTCCCTTTTCTTCGGGGCCTACTAGTTTAATCCTCAGTTCAGCTTTTTTAACAGGAATTGTACCTGAATAGGAATGATTTTCATCATCTTATTATTACATATTACATCTGTGTGGCAAAGGGTTCTTAATAATTTGAAAAAGATAGGGTTCAAATATAAGTGTGGCTGATCGCAGAGGTTTGGTGGGTCCGGACCTGTGTGTTGGTGATTTGGTGGGGTTGTTCTCAAGGAACATTAAGTTAAAGGTCCCTTCTTGGAAACTGGGTGCAAGGTTGAATTGGTCTCCATAACATTGTGGCCGTCGTCAGTCCTGCAGCATTCTGTCTTGCTCTGCCACCTACTTTTAGGCTTCAAAATGTGTTTCACCGGTGTCTGCTCATAAAATATTTTGCCTCCTCTGAACCATCATCACCATGTCCATCTCTAGTCATTGTTGATGAAAATTTGGAGTTTCAGATAGCCAAAATCGTTGATTCTTGCTTGGTTCATTGGTGTCTTCAGTATCTAATACAATGGGAGGGTTATGGTCCTGAAAACAAAATGTGAGTACCAGCATCTGATGTCCATGCAGATAGGTTGATCTGGTCTTTTCATGCAGCACACCCTGACAAACCCTGCCTTTTATAAGGGGGGTACTGTCACAGCTTTACCATGACAGAGAGGGACAAGAAGACTACATCATCTGATTTCATGTACTCCTGCACTGATTAGAAGCACTTCTTCATATTAAACAATGCAGGCTTCGCTTAGCAGTGCTGGGGTTACACTGTTCAGCTTAGAGTCTTTGATGCCTTCTTGCTTGGATGATCTCAGCTGTTAAGTATTAGCCACTCCTCTCTCCTATGTATACAGTTAGTCCTCGGGTTACAACGGTCTCGAGTTACATCGCTTCGTGGTTACAACGCTTTATACGACGCCTCATTCTGACTTACACGGTTTTGTGTCTTAAGTCGAACTACTGCAACTACGTGCAGCGGCGGAAGAATAGAGTCCAGTACTGTACACTGTACCCGGTTACAAGAGGAAAACTAGTCTCCTACATGCCATAACACCCTAATTATGTAGGGTACTGTGTTAGGATTGGTGTTTGGATAGGCTAAGTGCTTGCAGTACTGTACTGTTATTATGGTACAGTACTGTATGAACGTATGATCCGACTTACATCGAAATTCGGTTTACGACGCCATGTAAGAATGGATCAACGTCGTAAGTAGAGGACTACCTGGACTCACTTTCTGGCAATCTGGATAGCCAGTGTTAGTTTTGTACTGCCTAGTGTGGAGTGGAAGAGTCAGTAAAAGCATTTGGAGTGTTAATCTGTGACTGTTGCTTGGTGTTTTGGCTGTGTGCAAATCCTAATCCTCTCCTATTTGGTTTTCCTTCCTTTTCTCCCTGGTGTACCTCTCTGTCTGTGAGTGCATATTTGTATGTTTGGTATTTAATTTATCCCTGTATGTCCTCCCTTCTTATCTGGTTTGTGTATATACATACGCTATTACTCTCCACTTCACTGTGGGGGGGACAGATATAGGGCTGATTCAGTAGTCCACCAAGGTATGTAACCCCGGCGTCTTCACCGTTGGAAGTAATCTGGGGAGCAGGGATAGTGCTAAGCTGTTCACTGAAGGTAGACAATTGTGATGCACTTGATCTGGATGAGTGCTTTGAGTACTTCGCGGACCTGGATTTGCGAGTTGACACTTCTGACATCTGCACGATTTCTGCTTCCATTTTATTCATGATGTCGCACACAGAGCAGAATTGAGTTGTTGAAAGCTCTGAAGTTCCTTTCGAGACTCTGGCATTTTTAGTCTCACCAAGACAGAGGTACTGTTCTCACAAGTGTCCTTGAAAGACTGGTATCCTGAGTACAATCATTCCAGGGCTCCCTCTGGTGGTAACTCATGAGCACAAGTATACATACGACAGTCACTTTATTCTGCACCCTTTCCCATACAGAAGTTACAGTGGAAAGTAATTCACAACTGGCAATATCTAGATTCTTTGACCTTCCATGTAGGTTTAGTCAAGCGTTTGGATCTTTCACTGAAGGCTGCATGAGATCCTTTGTCTTTTTTTTTTTTTTTTTGCTGTTGTAAATCAGGCAGAGAATTAGAGATACTTACTGTATTTGCCATTATACACAGGAATGCAAGGGTGGGGGCTGTTCTGTTTCTAGCTGCAGAGGAGCTCACATACAATGTTGCAGTTTATAAGCAGCATCAGCAGTATCTGCAGACTCTATGTAAGGCTTGGTTCACATTGCGTTAACAGCAGCCCGTTCAACACATGCGTTAACGCAAGTGCCGATTTATCATCGCGCTAGCTCAGAGAGAGCTTGCAGATGCTCTATCTGCGCCAGCAGTGACGGACCCGGAAACGCTGCAGCCCGCGTCCCAGGGTCTGTCACTCAGTGATGGCACATTGCTAGCGCACTCCCATTGTGGGTGTGCGCTAGCGATGCGTCCGACATAGGAATTATTGGCGGCGTTAACGGACTACGTTACACCGCGTTATGCAGCGGTGTAACGTAGTCCGTCTAACGGATGCCCATAACGAAGTGTGAACCCAGCCTAAGCTGCTTATAAACCATCAGGAAAAAAGATGGACTAGAACCAAAACAATTCAGTAAGGGTCAAAAGAACCAGATGAAATACCAGGACATGGACTTATCAGAATATATTTTTATTATTATTGTGCGTGACAATGATTACAAAATATATTAAAATTACATAAATCCACAAATATAAAATATATAAATATTAAATGTAAAAACTACAAAACATGCGCTGCACCAGGAAGATCAGGATGAAAGTGTGAAATACCACTCCTAACTCCAGCCCCACTACAATAACAGGATGTCTTGGATTACGCTGACACCACGTAATTAGAGATTTCTCTGCCAAGTCCAACTCAATAAAAAACGGTAAAAAAGTGCACAAGTGCCAATTCCAAATTAGAATGTCTATGCCAAATTCAACTCAGTATAAAACAATAAAAAAGTGCACAAGTGCCAAATCCAGATAAGAGTAACCAATTATGATTATAAATCGATGCCAATCACTGCATAAAGTGACAGAGTGCAGAAAGTGTAAATAGCGCAACTCAGTATAAAACAATATAAAAGTGCATACGTGCCAATTCCTGATTAAAGTAACCAATTATAATTATAAATTGATGACAATCACTGCATAAAGTGACAGAGTGCAGAAATTATAAATGGCACAAGAATTTATCCACAAAAAGTGCCTAGTAAAGTGTCAGTACACGTTGGAGATAGCTAATTATCGAAAAAATGGTGTCAGCGATTATATATTAGTCTATACCTGCTGGGGCTGAATCCTGGACCTGCGCTTCTCCCGACGCGCGTTTCGGATTCGGTATATCCTCCTGCGCTTCTCCCGACGCGCGTTTCGGATTCGGTATATCCTTCTTCAGGAAGAAGGATATACCGAATCCGAAACGCGCGTCGGGAGAAGCGCAGGTCCAGGATTCAGCCCCAGCAGGTATAGACTAATATATAATCGCTGACACCATTTTTTCGATAATTAGCTATCTCCAACGTGTACTGACACTTTACTAGGCACTTTTTGTGGATAAATTCTTGTGCCATTTATAATTTCTGCACTCTGTCACTTTATGCAGTGATTGTCATCAATTTATAATTATAATTGGTTACTTTAATCAGGAATTGGCACGTATGCACTTTTATATTGTTTTATACTGAGTTGCGCTATTTACACTTTCTGCACTCTGTCACTTTATGCAGTGATTGGCATCGATTTATAATCATAATTGGTTACTCTTATCTGGATTTGGCACTTGTGCACTTTTTTATTGTTTTATACTGAGTTGAATTTGGCATAGACATTCTAATTTGGAATTGGCACTTGTGCACTTTTTTACCGTTTTTTATTGAGTTGGACTTGGCAGAGAAATCTCTAATTACGTGGTGTCAGCGTAATCCAAGACATCCTGTTATTGTAGTGGGGCTGGAGTTAGGAGTGGTATTTCACACTTTCATCCTGATCTTCCTGGTGCAGCGCATGTTTTGTAGTTTTTACATTTAATATTTATAAATTTTATATTTGTGGATTTATGTAATTTTAATATATTTTGTAATCATTGTCACGCACAATAATAATAAAAATATATTCTGATAAGTCCATGTCCTGGTATTTCATCTGGTTCTTTTGACCCTTACTGAATTGTTTTGGTTCTAGTCTGGCTGCTGCTGTGGTTTCCACAGCGATTGTTACACAGTGCACTTGGGTGACGCATATAAAATTTCTGTATACTTTCTTTACATATACAGATATATGAATGAAGAATTGATTTATTTGCAATTTATTTTATGTGTACTGTGTGACATATATTCAGGAAAAAAGATGGGATGGATCGATGAATAATATATGAGTAATAATAATATTCATAAACTCCCAGTGCTACCATGTACAAAATCCATACCAGATAGGGGTTTATTAGATACAAAAATACTTTATTTAAAAAAAATTATATAAATACTAGATGGTGGCCCGATTCTAACGCATCGGGTATTCTAGAATATGTATGTATGTATGTATGTATGTATGTATGTATATAGCAGCCACATAGTATATAGCACAGGCCACGTAGTATATAGGAGCCACGTAGTATATAGCAGACACGCAGTATATAACACAGCCACGTAGTATATAACACAGCCCACGTAATGTATAGCGCAGTATATAACACAGCCCACACAGTATATAACACAGCCCACGTAATATATAGCACAGCCCACGGAGTATATAACACAGCCCACGCAGTATATAACACAGCACACGCAGTATATAACACAGCCCAAGCAGTATATAACACAGCCCAAGCAGTATATAACACAGCCCATGCAGTATATAACACAGCCCATGCAGTATATAACACAGCCACGCAGTATATAACACAGCCACGCAGTATATAAAACAGGCCACGCAGTATATAGCACAGGCCACGCAGTATATAACAGTGGCCACGCAGTATATAACACTGCCCACGTAGTATATAACACTGCCCACGTAGTATATAGCAGCCACGCAGTATATAACACAGCCCACGTAATATATAGCACAGCCCACGCAGTATATAACACTGCCCACGTAGTATATAGCAGCCACGTAGTATATAACACAGCCCACGTAGTATATAGCAGTGTGGGCACCATATGCCTGTTAAAAAAATAATTAAAATAAAAATAGTTATATACTCACCCTCCGGCGTCCAGCGATGCTGTGCCGATGTGTGCGCGGCTGCAGCCAGCTTCCGTTCCCAGAGATGCATTGCAAAATTACCCAAATGACTTCGCGATCTCTGGGAACGGAAGCTGGCAGCAGCCGCGCGCTCATCGGTGGACGACGGAAGGTGAGAATAGCAGGTTTTTTGTTTTTTTTATTATTTTAAACATTAGATCTTTTTACTATTGATGCTACATAGGCAGCATCAATAGTAAAAAGTTGGTCACACAGGGTTAATAGCAGCATTAACGCTGCCATAAACCCTGTGTGAGCGCTGACTGGAGGGCAGCCGCGACCAATCAGCATTGCGGGATTTCCGTGACAGACAGACGGAAGTGCCCCTTAGACAATTATATGTACAGTCATATGAAAAAGATTGGGCACCCCTATTAATCTTAAGCTTAATGTTTTATAAAAAAAATTTTTTGGTTTTGTAACCTCATGGAGCTTTGAACTTCATAACTAGGTGTATGCAATCATGAGAAAAGCTACTTAAAGTGGCCACTTGCAAGTTGTTCTCCTGTTTGAATCTCCTCCGAAGAGTGGCAGCATGGGCTCCTCAAAACAACTGTCAAATGATCTGAAAACAAAAGATTATTCAACATAGTTGTTCAGGGGAAGGATACAAAAAGCTGTCTCAGAGGTTTAACCTGTCAATTTCCACTGTGAGGAACATAGTAAGGAAATGGAAGAACACAGGTACAGTTCTTGTTAAGGCCAGAAGTGGCAGGCCAAGAAAAACATCAGAAAGGCAGAGAAGAAGAATGGTGAGATCAGTCAAGGACAATCCTCAGACCACCTCCAGAGAGCTGCAGCATCAACTTGCTGCAGATGGTGTCACTGTGCATCGGTCAACTATACAACGCACTGTGGTTTTTTGCCACCATGCATAACGCCTTTTTGTATAACCAAACAACTCAATCTTGGTTTTATCAGTCCACAGGACCTTCTTCCAAAAAGAAATTGGCTTCTCCAAATGTGCTTTTGCATACCTCAGCCGACTCTGTGGCGTGCTTGCAGAAACGGCTTCTTTCGCATCACTCTCCCATACAGCTTCTCCTTGTGCAAAGTGCGTTGTATAGTTGACCGATGCACAGTGACACCATCTGCAGCAAGTTGATGCTGCAGATCTCTGGAGGTGGCCTGAGGATTGTCCTTGACTGATCTCACCATTCTTCTTCTCTGCCTTTCTGATGTTTTTCTTGGCCTGCCACTTCTGGCCTTAACAAGAACTGTACCTGTGTTCTTCCATTTCCTTACTATGTTCCTCACAGTGGAAATTGACAGGTTAAATCTCTGAGACAGCTTTTTGTATCCTTCCCCTGAACAACTATGTTGAATAATCTTTGTTTTCAGATCATTTGACAGTTGTTTTGAGGAGCCCATGATGCCACTCTTCGGAGGAGATTCAAACAGGAGAACAACTTGCAAGTGGCCACTTTAAGTAGCTTTTCTCATGATTGCATACACCTAGCTATGAAGTTCAAAGCTCAATGAGGTTACAAAACCAAAAAAAGTGCTTTAGTAAGTCAGTAAAAAGTAGGTAGGAGTATTTAAAACATGAAAATGATAAGGGTGCCCATACTTATGCACCTGTCAAATTTTGTTTGAATGCAGATTGCACATTTTCTGTTAGTACAATAAACCTCATTTCAATGCAGAAACATTACTGTGACCAACAGTTATTAGATATATGAAACTGAAATAGCTGTTGCAAAAAAACCAATTTTTATAAAACATTAAGCTTAAGATTAATAGGGGTGCCCAAACTTTTTCATATGACAGTATAGATATAAATAGATACAAAATGCAGGGTGAGACAAGAAGTAACAGCTAAAGCTCAATGTGGGTAGGTGGTAAAACACCACATTGGTAGAAAACACATATGTTCTGAAGCTACAACTGCAATATATCATGCAATAGAGTAGTTGCTGCTATAACTGAGATGCAGAGAGGGCCATATCAGGAAAATAAGTGGACTTAATGGTCGATCAGGGAATCCTCAGAGCAACTAAGTCACTAATAAACATAAATGTAAATAAGTCCCAAGTAGAAGGATAATAATGGACCTATGTCGATAATGGTTCTAAATTCATACCTTGAGACAGAGAGAGCCTCGACGCGCGTTTCACCGCCTTGGCTTCGTCAGTAAGCTGCTGTCTTTACAATTAGCTTTATAGATGTTCATTTCTCTGGATTGTAAGCTGTATACTGTTCTTGGTGGCAGGCCACTCTTTCCACTATTCTGATTCTTCAAGGCAGTATGAGACTCTAAATCCTTAGCCATCAATCCCTTAGATAACTGTATGATTGTTGTACTCACATGCCAGGCTTCCTCAATGCCAACTCAGCTAGCAGTGACTTGTAACAAGAGTCCAGGAGAAACAGAGTTAACCCCTTCCCGACCTGTGACACAGCGTATGCGTCATGAAAGTCGGTGCCAATCCGACCTGTGACGCATATGCTGTGTCACAGAATGATCGCGTCCCTGCAGATCGGGTGAAAGGGTTAACTCCCATTTTACCCGATCTGCAGAGACAGGGGGAGTGGTACTTCAGCCCAGGGGGGGTGGCTTCACCCCCCCGTGGCTACGATCGCTCTGATTGGCTGTTGAAAGTGAAACTGCCAATCAGAGCGATTTGTAATATTTCACCTATGAAAATGGTGAAATATTACAATCCAGCCATGGCCGATGCTGCAATAGCATCTGCCATGGCTGGAGACCCCGATCTGCCCCCACCCCACCCCACCGATCGCCTCCCCAGTCGTCCTTTTTGCCCCGATCTCCGTTCCGCTCCCCTCCTCCCTCCTGTCGGCTCCCCCGGTCCTCCTGTCCGCTCCCCAGGTCCTCCGATCCCCCCCCCGTGTTCCGATCCCACCCCCCCATACTTACCTAGCTCCGATGTCCCTCCCGGTGTCCGGCCGTCTTCTTCATGGGCGCCGCCATCTTGGAAAATGGCGGGTGCATGCGCAGTGCGCCCGCTGAATCTGCCATCCGGCAGATTCGTTCCTGAACATTTTGGTCGCTGTGATAAGTTCTATCACAGCGATCAAAATAAAAAAAATAGTAAATAACTCCCCCCCTTTATCACCCCCATAGGTAGGGACAATAATAAAATACAGAAAATATAATTATTTTTGTTTTTCCATTAGGGTTAGGGTTAGGGGTAGGGTTAGGGGTAGGGTTAGGGGTAGGGTTGCACTTAGGGTTGCACTTAGGGTTGCACTTAGGCTTAGGGTTGCACTTAGGGATGCACTTAGGGTTGCACTTAGGGTTGCACTTAGGGATGCACTTAGGGATGCACTTAGGGTTGCACTTAGGGATGCACTTAGGGATGCACTTAGGGATGTACTTAGGGTTGCACTTAGGGATGCACTTAGGGATGCACTTAGGGATGCACTTAGGGATGCACTTAGGGATGCACTTAGGGTTGCACTTAGGGATGCACTTAGGGATGCACTTAGGGTTGCACTTAGGGATGCACTTAGGGATGCACTTAGGGTTGCACTTAGGATTGCACTTAGGGTTGCACTTAGGGATGCACTTAGGGTTGCACTTAGGGTTGCACTTAGGGATGCACTTAGGGATGCACTTAGGGTTGCACTTAGGGATGCACTTAGGGTTGCACTTAGGGTTGCACTTAGGGTTGCACTTAGGGTTAGGGTTGCACTTAGGGATGCACTTAGGGATGCACTTAGGGTTGCACTTAGGGATGCACTTAGGGTTGCACTTAGGGATGCACTTAGGGTTGCACTTAGGGATAGGGTTGCACTTAGGGATAGGGTTGCACTTAGGGATAGGGTTGCACTTAGGGATGCACTTAGGGTTGCACTTAGGGTTGCACTTAGGGATAGGGTTGCACTTAGGGATAGGGTTGCACTTAGGGATGCACTTAGGGTTGCACTTAGGGTTGCACTTAGGGATAGGGTTGTACTTAGGGTTGCACTTAGGGATAGGGTTGCACTTAGGGTTGCACTTAGGGATAGGGTTGCACTTAGGGATAGGGTTGCACTTAGGGATAGGGCTGCACTTAGGGTTGCACTTAGGGTTGCACTTAGGGATAGGGTTGCACTTAGGGCTAGGGTTGGAATTAGGGTTAGAATTAGGCTATGTGCACATGGTGCAGATTTGGCTGCGGATCCGCAGCGGATTGGTCACTGCGGATTCGTAGCAGTTTTCCATCATGTTTACAGTACCACGTAAGCCTATGGAAAACCAAATCCGCTGTGCCCATGGTGCGGAAAATACAGCGCGGAAACACTGCGTTGTATTTTCCGCAGCATGTCAATTCTTTGTGCGGATTTCGCAGCGTTTTACACCTGCTCCTGTTGTGAACTATATTTCTTGGCTCCCTCTTGTGGTCATTAGCGGTATGGCACTTGGATTGTCTTTCCCCAGGTTGGCACTCACCTGGTTCGTTTGGCCTTGGGTGTTCCTATTTAAACTTCTTGGATTCTCAGTCTTGTGCCTGGAATCGTTGTTATCAGACCATGTCTGTTTTCTCCTGTCTCCTGAGTTTTGCAAGATAAGCTAAGTCCGCTTTCTTATTTTTGTGTATTTGAATTACTCTTATTTTGTTCCAGCTTGTTAATATGTGATCCCTGATTTTGCTGGAAGCTCAAGGGGGCTGATATTCTCCCCCTACACCGTTAGTCGGTGCGGGGGTTCTTGGATATTCAGCGTGGATATTTTGTAGGGTTTTTTGCTGACCGCATAAGTCATCTTCCTATTTTCTGCTATTAGTCAGTGGGCCTCTCTTTGCTAAATCTAGTTCATTCTTACGTTTGTCTTTTCTTCTTACCTCACCGTTATTATTTGTTGGGGGCTTGTATTATAACTTTGGGGTCTTTTCTCTTGAGGGAAGAGAGGTCTTATTTTCTCTGAAAGGGTTAGTTAGTTCTCCGGCTGGCGCGAGACGTCTAGAATCAACGTAGGTACGTTCCCCAGCTGCTGCTAGTTGTTGTGCTAGGATCAGGTATACGGTCAGCCTAGTTACCACTTCCCTATGAGCTGGTTTTTGTGTTTGCAGACTTAGCTGGATCTCCTGAGATCCTCTGCCACTAGGATCATAACATGCTCCATAATAGGAATCCGCAGGTGAAATCCACACAAAAAAACACTGGGAATCTGCGGTAAATCAGCAGGTAAAGCGCACTGCGTTTTACCTGCAGATTTTTCAAAAACAGTGCGGAAAAATCCGCACACAAATCCGCAACGTGGGCACATAGCCTTAGGGTTAGGGTTGGAATTAGAGTTAGGGTTGGAATTAGGGTTAAGACTAGGGTTAGGGGTGTGTTGAGGTTAGGGTTGGGATTAGGGTTAGGAGTGTGTTGGGGTTAGTGTTGGAGTTAGAATTGAGGGGTTTCCACTGTTTAGGCACATCAGGGGGTCTCCAAACGCGACATGGCGCCACCATTGATTCCAGCCAATCTTGCGTTGAAAAAGTCAAATGGTGCTCTCTCCCTTCCGAGCCCCGACGTGTGCCCAAACAGTGGTTTACCCCCACATATGGGGTACCAGCGTACTCAGGAGAAACTGGACAACAACTTTTGGGGTCCAATTTCTCCTGTAACCCTTGGGAAAATAAAAAATTGCAGGCTAAAAAATTATTTTTGAGGAAAGAAAAATGATTTTTTATTTTCACGGCTCTGCGCTATAAACTTCTGTGAAGCACTTGGGGGTTCAAAGTGCTCACCACACATCTACATTAGTTCCTTTTGGGGTCTAGTTTCCAAAATGGGGTCACTTGTGGGGAGTTTCTACTGTTTAGGCACATCAGGGGCTCTGCAAACGCAACGTGACGCCCGCAGAGCTTCCATCAAAGTCTGCATTTCAAAATGTCACTACTTCCCTTCCGAGCCCTGACGTGCGCCCAAACAGTGGTTTACCCCCACATATGGGGTATCAGCGTACTCAAGAGAAACTGGACAACAACATTTGGGGTCAAATTTCTCCTGTTACTCTTGGGAAAATAAAAAATTGCTTGCTAAAACATCTTTTTTGAGGAAAGAAAAATAATTTTTTATTTTCACGGCTCTGCGTTGTAAACTTCTGTGAAGCACTTGGGGGTTGAATGTGCTCACCACACATCTAGATAAGTTCCTTGGGGGGTCTAGATTCCAAAATGGGGTCACTTGTGGGGGGTTTCTACTGTTTAGGCACATCAGGGGCTCTGCAAACGTAACATGATGCCCGCAGACCATTCCATCAAAGTCTGCATTCCAAAACGTCACTACTTCCCTTCCGAGCCCCGGCATGTGCCCAAACAGTGGTTTACCCCCACATATGGGGTACCAGCGTACTGAGGAGAAACTGGACCACAACTTTTGAGGTCAAATTTCTCCTGTTACCCTTGGAAAAAAAAAATTGGGGGCTAAAAATCATTTTTTGAGATAAGAAAAATTATTTTTTATTTTCATGGCTCTGCGTTATAAACTTCTGTGAAGCAGCTGGGGGTTTTAAGTGCTCACTATGCATCTAGATAAGTTCCTTGGGGGGTCTAGTTTCCAAAATGGGGTCACTTGTAGGGGAGCTCCAATGTTTAGGCACACAGGGGCTCTCCAAACGCGACATGGTGTCCGCTAACGATTGGAGCTAATTTTCCATTCAAAAAGTCAAATGGCGTGCCTTCCCTTCCGAGCCTTGCCGTGCACCCAAAAAGTGGTTTACCCCCACATATGAGGTATCGGCGTACTCAGGAGAAATTGCCCAACAAATTTTAGGATCCATTTTATCCTGTTGCCCATGTGAAAATGAAAAAATTTAAGCTAAAAGAATTTTTTTGTGAAAAAAAAGTACTTTTTCATTTTTTACGGATCAATTTGTGAAGCACCTGAGAGTTTAAAGTGCTCACTATGCATCTAGATAAGTTCCTTGGGGGGTCTAGTTTCCAAAATGGGGTCACATGTGGGGGAGCTTCAATGTTTAGGCACACAGGGTCTCTCCAAACGCGACATGGTGTCCGCTAACGATGGAGATAATTTTTCATTCAAAAAGTCAAATGGCGCGCCTTCCCTTCCGAGCCTTGCCGTGCACCCAAAAAGTGGTTTACCCCCACATATGAGGTATCGGCGTACTCAGGAGAAATTGCCCAACAAATTTTAGGATCCATTTTATCCTGTTGCCCATGTGAAAATGAAAAAATTGAGGCTAAAAAAATTTTTTGTGAAAAAAAAGTACTTTTTCAATTTTACGGATCAATTTGTGAAGCACCTGGGGGATTAAAGTGCTCACTATGCATCTAGATAAGTTCCTTGGGGCGTCTAGTTTCCAAAATGGGGTCACTTGTGGGGGAGCTCCAATGTTTAGGCACACGGGGGCTCTCCAAACGCGACATGGTGTCCGCTAAAGATTGGAGCCAATTTTTCATTCAAAAAGTCAAATGGCGCTCCTTCGCTTCCGAGCCCTGCCGTGCCCCCAAACAGTGGTTTACCCCCACATATGAGGTATCAGCGTACTCAGGACAAATTGGACAACAACTTTTGTGGTCCAGTTTCTCCTTTTACCCTTGGGAAAATAACAATATTGTTGCTAAAAGATCATTTTTGTGACTAAAAAGTTAAATGTTAACTTTTTCCTTCCATGTTGCTTCTGCTGCTGTGAAACACCTGAAGGGTTAATAAACTTCTTGAATGTGGTTTTGAGCACCTTGAGGGGTGCAGTTTTTAGAATGGTGTCACTTTTGGGTATTTTCAGCCATATAGAACCCTCAAACTGACTTCAAATGTGAGGTGGTCCCTAAAAAAAATGGTTTTGTAAATTTTGTTGTAAAAATGAGAAATCACTGGTCAAATTTTAACCCTTATAACTTCCTAGCAAAAAAAAATTTTGTTTCCAAAATTGTGCTGATGTAAAGTAGACATGTAGGAAATGTTATTTATTAACTATTTTGTGTCACATAACTCTCTGGTTTAACAGAATAAAAATTCAAAATGTGAAAATTGTAACATTTTCAAAATTTTCGCCAAATTTCTGTTTTTTTTCACAAATAAACGCAGAAATTATCGACCTAAATTTACCACTAACATGAAGCCCAATATGTCACGAAAAAACAATCTGAGAACCGCTAGGATCCGTTGAAGCGTTCTGGAGTTATTACCTCATAAAGGGACACTGGTCAGAATTGCAAAAAACGGCCAGGTCATTAAGGTCAAAATAGGCTGGGTCATGAAGGGGTTAATATTCTCTTAAATCTTGTATTAAGTACAATGCAGCTGGTGGAAAGAGAAGTATACATGTGCATCCAAAGATGGCTACAGCAAACTAATAATGAAGAAGAAAAAAAATGAAGTTTTTTAAAGTTACCAAATGGCTGCAATGAAACAAAGAATGACAAATTTAAAGGGGTCTGAAAACTTTCCGTACCCACTATACTATTTAAAAAAAATAGAAAAATGTTGAGCCAATAATAGTAGTATAAGAACACAGACTTTTTCCATTTTTTATCGTTTTCAGGCAAACCAAGTCCTAAATGTCCTGAAAAATATTTAGTCACTAAAAATACTGTTTTTATGTAAAAATAAAAATTACTCGTATTGGGAGTCACCACCTCCAGAACAAACTGATGTATAAAAGTCTCCGCTCTGCACTCAATGTACATGCACGACTCTGCTACACATGCATCTTACTGTACATGCCCAAGTCTGATCTATACACATCCTAAACACACGGCTCAGCCCCATACACATCGCACACACACGGCTCCGCTCCGTACACATCGTACACACACGGCTCTGCTCCGTACACCTCGTACACACGTGGCTCCGCTCCGTACACCTCGTACACACACGGCTCTGCTCCGTACACCTCGTACACACACGGCTCAGCCCCACACACATCGCACACACTGCTCTGCTCCGTACACCTCGTACACACACGGCTCTGCTCCGTACACCTCGTACACACGTGGCTCCGCTCCGTACACCTCGTACACACACGGCTCCGCTCCGTACACCTCGTACACACACGGCTCAGCCCCACACACATCGCACACACTGCTCTGCTCCGTACACCTCGTACACACACTGCTCTGCTCCGTACACCTCGTACACACACGGCTCCGCTCTGTACACCTTGTACACACGCGGCTCTGCTCCGTACACCTCGTACACACACGGCTCTGCTCCGTACACCTCGTACACACACGGCTCCGCTCCGTACACCTCGTACACACACGGCTCTGCTCCGTACACCTCGTACACACACGGCTCCGCTCTGTACACCTCGTACACACACGGCTCCGCTCCGTACACCTCGTACACACACGGCTCTGCTCCGTACACCTCGTACACACACGGCTCTGCTCCGTACACCTCGTACACACACTGCTCTGCTCCGTACACCTCGTACACACACGGCTCCGCTCTGTACACCTCGTACACACACGGCTCCGCTCCGTACACCTCGTACACACACGGCTCTGCTCCGTACACCTCGTACACACACGGCTCCGCTCCGTACACCTCGTACACACACGGCTCTGCTCCGTACACCTCGTACACACACGGCTCTGCTCCGTACACCTCGTACACACACGGCTCCGCTCCGTACACCTCGTACACACACAGCTCCGCTCCGTACACCTCGTACACACACGGCTCCGCTCCATACACCTCGTACACACACGGCTCTGCTCCGTACACCTCGTACACACACGGCTCCGCTCCGTACACCTCGTACACACACGGCTCCGCTCCGTACACCTCGTACACACACGGCTCCGCTCCGTACACCTCGTACACACACGGCTCCGCTCCGTACACCTCGTACACACACGGCTCCGCTCCGTACACCTCGTACACACACGGCTCCGCTCCGTACACCTCGTACACACACGGCTCCGCTCCGTACACCTCGTACACACGCGGCTCCGCTCCGTACACCTCGTACACACACGGCTTTGCTACATCCACCCTGTAAACCCCTCCTGACCCCACACATAAACTTCCCCTCATCCAGCACCATGACAACCAGCACAGCAGAGTCCGGCATACACTGAGGCCCCTGATCATGTGACCCCTGACTCCTCCCCTCCTGTGACCTCATCACAGGTCCTGTGCGCACAGAACAGCCATATATGTGGTGTGCGGCTCTGCAGGTGGAGGTAGGTGCTGGAGATTCCCCATTACTGAGAACTATAACGCTTTCTTCCCTGTCCTCTGGTAGATACATACAACTCAACTATGAAGAACCGGAAGTCAGAAACACATATTGCTCCCATAGTACAGCGCCCCTGTCTGACACGCAGTATAATGTCCCCACAGTGCCACCATCCCCCCACACAGTATAATGTCCCCACAGTTCCACCATCCCCCCCACACACAGTATAATGTCCCCACAGTGCTGCCATCCCCCCACACACAGTATAATGTGTAGGAAGAAAGTGAAAGATTTTACCTATAAATAATAGGGGGAAAAAGACAAGTTTACAGGATAATACCTTAAAATTGCTTAGTGATATACTATGATAGAGCTTAATCATCATTAGTGCATATTTTACTGTATAAATAGACTATGGGGTACTCACTGTGTGATAATGTTGGTGCCCTGAAGAAAAATAAGTTCAATCAAGAATAGCAAATTTCGGATTCAAAAACTGGAAATTTTATTAAACAAAAGATGGAGATAAAGCCAAATATTCAGACATGTGAATACAGATAAAGTTCGTCAACGTTTTGGCATATAGTTGCCTTTTTCAAGATCTATCTGTGAGGTATGGGGTCGTCTGGTGAAAGGGTGCTCTGTCCATTCTTGCCTATTCCTGAATTAATGGTTTTTGTTAATTCTGCCTCCCAAAAATCGGAATAGGAAGCATTCCAAAAATGTCATGTATCTGAAAATGGTGCAAATGAAAAACATCAATTCATCCTGCAAAAGACAAAGCCCTCACATGACTCTGTGGGCCAAAATATGGAAAAATTATAGCTCTCAAAATATGGGGATGCAATAAACTAGTTTTTGCAATAAAAAGCGTCTTTTAGTATGTGACAGCAGCCAAACATAAAAACTCGCTATAAATCTGGTATCACAGTAATCGCACCTACCCAAAAATAAAGTTGCCTAATCACTTATGCCACATGAGGAACGGCAAAAAAAAAAAAATAAAACCAATTCTTCACATGCTGTTGATTTTTTTCATTCTGCCTCCCAAAGATCGCAGTAACGCTCAGCGCATATTTATCCTGCGCTCTGCGCTGAGCGCTTGCATTGGGGTTTCTGTGTAAATCTCTGAAATACATGATTCTGACAGAACCCCCGGCAGAAGATTCCCTCTAATGAGGCAGATGGAGGGCACTGTGGATACCGTGTGACCTGTGATCCGGTAGTGTCTGTCTTTTAAGGGTTGCATTTATTTGATATGACTTGGGTTTATTTGTCAAAAAATTGAAATTTGGCGAAAATTGAGAAAATTTCGCAATTTTCAATCTTTAAATTTTCATGCCCTTAAATCACAGAGATATGTCACACAAAATACTTAATAAGTAACATTTCCCACATGTCTACTTTACATCGGCACAATTTTGTAAGCAAAATTTATATTTCTATATGATAGAAAATACCCAAAAGTGACACCATTCTAAAAACCGCACCCCCTCAAGGTGCTCAAAACCACATTCAAGAAATGTATTAACCCTTCAGGTGCTTCACAGGAATTTTTGGAACTTTTAAAAACAAGGAACATTTAACTTTTTTCCACAACAAATTTACTTCAGATCCAATTTGTTTTATTTTACCAAGGGTAACAGGAGAAAATGGACCCCAAAAGTTATTGTACAATTTGTTCTGAGTACGCCGATACCCCATATGTGGGGGTAAACCTCTGTTTGGGCGCATGGCAGAGCTTGGAAGGGAAGGAGCGCCATTTGACTTTTCAGTGCAAAAATGACTGGAATTAAGATGGGACGCCATGTTGCGTTTGGAGAGCCCCTGATGTGCCTAAACATTGAAACTTCCCACAAGTGACACTATTTTGGAAAGTGGACCCCCTGAGGAACTTGTCTAGATGTGTGGTGAGCACTTTGACCCAACAAGTGCTTCACAGAAGTTTATAATGCAGAGCCGTAAAAATAAAAAATCATATTTTTTCACAAAAATGATATTTTCGCCACCAATTTTTTATTTTCCCAAGGGTAAGAGAAGAAATTGGACCCCAAAAGTTGTTGTACAATTTGTCCTGAGTACGCTGATACCTCATATGTGGGGGTAAACCACTGTTTGGACGCATGGCAGAGCTCGGAAGGGAAGGAGCGCCATTTGACTTTTCAATGCATTTGGAGAGCCACTGATGTGCCTAAACATTGAAACCCCCCACAAGTGACACCATTTTGGAAAGTAGACCCCCTAAGGAACTCATCTAGATGTGTTGTGAGAGCTTTGAACCCCCAAGTGTTTCACTACAGTTTATAACGCAGAGCCGTGAAATAAAGAATCCTTTTTTTTCCACAAAAACTATTTTTTAGCCCCCAGTTTTGTATGTTTCCAAGGGAAACAGTGTAAGTTAAACCCCAAAAGTAGTTGTCTAATTTGTCCTGAGTACGATGATACCCAATATGTGGGGGGGAACCACCGTTTGGGCGCATGGCAGAGCTTGGAAAAGAAGGAGCGCCATTTGGAATGCAGACTTAGATGGATTGGTCTGCAGGCATCACGTTGCATTTGCAGAGCCCCTGATGTAACTAAACAGTAGAAACCCCCCACAAGTGACCCCATATTGGAAACTAGATGTGTTGTGAGAACTTTGAACCCCCAACTGTTTCACTACAGTTTATAACGCAGAGCCGTGAAAATAAAAAATACTTTATTTTACTCAAAAATTATTTTTTAGCCCCCAGTTTTGTATTTTCCCAAGGGTAACAGGAGAAATTGGACCCCAAAAGTTGTTGTCCAATGTGTCCTGAGTACGCTGATACCCCATATGTTGGGGTAAACCCCTGTTTGTGCGCACGGGAGAGCTCGGAAGGGAAGGAACACTGTTTTACTTTTTCAACGCAGAATTGGCTGGAATTGAGATCGGACGCAATGTCGCATTTGGAGAGCCCCTGATGTGCCTAAACAGTGGAAACCCCCAATTCTAACTGAATCCCTAATCCAAACACACCCCTAACCCTAATCTCAACTGTAACCCTAACCACACCCCTAACCCTGACGCACCCCTAACCCTAATCCCAACCCTATTCCCAACCGTAAATGTAATCCAAACCCCAACCCTAACTTTAGCCCCAACCCTAATTTTAGCCCCAACCCTAACCCTAGCTCTAACCCTAACCCTAGCCCTACCCGTAACCCTAGCCCTAACCCTAGCCCTAACCCTAATGAGAAAATGGAAATAAATACATTTTTTTTATTTTTTTTATTTTTCGTAACTAAGGGGGTGATGAAGGGGGGTTTGATTTACTATTTATAGCGCGTTTTCTAGGAGATTTTTGATTGGCAGCCGTCACACACTAAAAGACTCTTTTTATTGCAAAAAATGTTTTTTGCGTTACCACATTTTGAGAGCTATAATTTTTCCATATTTTGGTCCACAGAGTCATGTGAGGTCTCGTTTTTTGCGGGACGAGTTGACGTTTTTATTGGTAACATTTTCGGGCATGTGACATTTTTTGATCGCTTTTTATTCCGATTTTTGTGAGGCAGAATGACCAAAAACCAGGTATTCATGAATTTCTTTTTTTTTTTTTTGGGGGGGGGGGGGGGGGGGGGCGTTTATACCGTTCTGTGTTTGGTAAAATGGATAAAGCAGTTTTATTCTTCGGGTCAGTACGATTACAGCGATACCTCATTTATATCATTTTTTTATGTTTTGGCGCTTTTATACGATAAAAACTATTTTATAGAAAAAATAATTATTTTTGCATCGTTTTATTCTGAGGACTATAACTTTTTTATTTTTTTGCTTATGATGCTGTATGGCAGCTCATTTTTTGCGGGACAAGATGACGTTTTCAGCGGTACCATGGTTATTTATTTCGGTCTTTTTGATCGCATATTATTCCACTTTTTGTTCGGCGGTATGATAATAAAGCGTTGTTTTTTGCCTCATTTTTTTTTTCTTTTTCCGGTGTTTACTGAAGGGGTTAACTAGTGGGACAGTTTTATAGGGCGGGTCGTTACGGACGCGGCGATACTAAATATGTGTACTTTTATTGTTTTTTTTTTATTTAGCTAAAGGAATGTATTTATTGGAACAATAATTTTTTTTAAATTATTATTTATTTAGGAACTTTTTTTTTTTTACTTATGTGATTGTTGTTTTTTACATTTTTACTTTGCCTCGGGGGGGGGGGGGGGGCGGCATCACAGTAAAGTGACAGATCGCCGATCTGACACTTTGCTATGCACTGTGTCAGATCGGCGATCTGACGTGCACAGCAGGGAGGCTTCCCGGCGCCTGACGTCACCTCCCTGCAGGACCCGGATGCAGCCCCGTGGCCATTTTGGATCCGGGGACTGCAGGGAGGAGACGCTCGGTACAAGGTGAGCACATCGCCTATTACCGATCGTCTCAGGGAAGCACGCAGGGAGCCCCCTCCCTGCGCGATGCTTCCCTGTACCTCCGGTACACTGCGATCATGTTTGATCGCAGTGTGCCGGGGGTTAATGTGCCGGGGGCGGTCCGTGACCGCTCCTGGCACATAGTGCTGGATGTCAGCTGCGATAGTCAGCTGACACCCGGCCGCGCTCCCCTCGTGAGCGCGGCTGATCGTGCTGGACGTACTATTGGGAATTAGGGCCGACCCCACATGCACGGAATAGTACGTCCAATGACAGAAAGGGGTTAATGGTGTTCACTAAAGGGGTTAACTAGTGGGACAGTTTTATTGGTTGGGTCATTATGGACGCGGCGATACTAAATATGTGTACTTTTATTATTTAGATTTTTTTAAATTCAAATATTTATTGATAAAATAAATATTGATTATTTTTTTATATTATTTTTTATTATTTTAAAATATTTTTGCAATTATTTTTTTTTTTTGTATTCATTCTAACTTACACAGTTTCCCACTATGGGACACTCATTTTGTGGAGGCTGATCGCTTATATGGCATGCAGATCTGCACACTGACCTCAGAGAGTTCCTGATATGCACTGCGCATGACAGGAAGTCTCTCAGCTCTGGTAAGCCGGATGTCATGACGACATTGGGTTACCATGGGAGCGATCGGGACCCCTTGTCATGCTGCGGGGTCTCCGATCCAAAGGCAGAGGGGCTGTCAGGTGTTATCCATAGGTAAAGGGGTATAGGTGTTAGATTGTGCTAAGCTTATTAGGCTTCTTTTGAGTGTGTGGTATTTTAAAGCTGCTGCAGATCCACTGGTTACAACATAACCTAGAAGGTTCTTATTTGGAAGAAATGTTTAGTGTAAATCCTCTGCACTGCTCACTAGCTGAATGTACGTATAGTGTATGCCACTGAAGTGTAAGAAGTGCCTATTGGTGGCTTTCAAAAGTTAGCTGTGCTTGTGAGCTTATGTGCCACCCAGGGCAGGCGTCTTGATGACTATCAAACTGGTGACTTGTGTGGATGTGCGAGACTACTGTTGGGGGTGCTTAGCTCATTTTCAGCCTATTGTGGTAGTTGATTGTGAGAAGCGAAGTCCTACTTTACAGTCACTTCCAAGTCACGAGGGCAGCAAGTGGGTGATGTTTATGACATTCCAGTTTATATGAAAATACAGTACAACATCTACATTGTAGATTCTACACGTTCTATCTCCTCATATGTGCCCCTTATTATCTCCTGTAATTGTTTTATTACATGGGATCTTTATGATGTTACATTGGTTCATCTTCTTCCCATTCAGGTCCCTACAATATCAGATACTCTCAGTGGACATCTTCTATATAAGAGATTTTTACTGATTGACCCATCAAGAATTGATAGGGACAAGGATAAGATGGCAAAGAGGATATTACAGCTCACCCTAGAGATCCTCTTCCGGCTTACTGGAGAGGTGAGAGATTCTGATGACGTCACATTACATCATTCTTATCTATGGGAATAACAGATGGACAGAACTCGAGAGGTGAGGACTCTGGAAATGTCTGTAGTGAGGTTTATTAATGTGTCTCTCCATAACCAGGATTACACAGTGGTGAAGAAGACCTCTAGTGAGCGCTGTCAGGACACTTGGTCTGAGGGATGGGGAAGACCCCTGAGCTCAATCATGGGGCCTCCACCTCAACCTGTGATGCATGAGGACATCAATGGCCAGAAGATCCTAGAACTCACCTACAAGATGATTGAGCTGCTGACTGGAGAGGTGACACTGTTGGGAATGCTGGGACATTATACAGTAACGCTATGGAGGGATCAGGGGGATGACGGTATCATTGTATGTGTCAGGTTCCTATAAGGTGTCAAGATGTCACTGTCTATTTCTCCATGGAGGAGTGGGAGTATTTAGAAGGACACAAAGATCTGTACAAGGACATCATGATGGAGGTTCCCCAGCCCCTCACATCACCAGGTAATAGACAGGACTAAATACACACAACATATAATGATCTGTATGTAAAGAATGAATTCAGTCCCTGTATGTGTTTTCTCTAGTTCTATCCAGTAAGAGGACAACACCAGAGAGATGTCCCCGTCCTCTTCTTCCACAGGACTGTAAACAAGAAATTCCCAATATTCCTCAGGATCATCAGGTAGATGGAGAGAAGGTGTCATGAGATCTCCCCTATGATGTGTAGACGGCTGTGAAGGTCTTGTGCTCAGTCTTGTTTTATCCACCAGTATTATATGTTTTATACTTGTGTAATGAGAACCGTGGAGATGGCAGGATTAGAGCTGATCATAGATGTGACTTCTCCATTTGTCTCTGACTTTTACAATATTTTTTTCAGAGTAAAGATCTGAATCCATAACATGTTTCTGTATTTAACTGATTTATTTTTGTAGTTTTTTCCTTTTGTGCAAATCTTATCATTTTACTTATTTGTCATTTTTAAGCACTGTACTTTTATTTTTTATATATTAAATCTAAAGTTTAATAACTTTGTTCCTTGCTGTTCTAAACGTACTCACATCAAAGAGGAAAAGTGTAGCTTGTTTTTTCCCCTGGTGTATGGCAAAGTGTAAGAAGGACCTAATCGGTGCTTTGAAAGGTCAGCTAGTGTGCCACCCAAGGCAGGCATCTTGTTGGCCTATCAAAATGGCGAGTGGTGACTGTGAGAAGTGTGGTGTGGATGTGTGAGATGACTGCGTGGCACTTAGCTCATTTTCAGCATATTGTGGTAGTTGAATGGACAAGTGATTGTGAAAAGCAGAGTGCTCCTTTACAATCACATTCAACTTACAAGAGCAGCAATTTTATGACATTCCATGTTATACAATCTGAGAATACAACATCTATGCTTTCTATCTCCTTACAAATTCCCTGTATTATCAACTGTAATTGTGTTATTCCATGGGATCTTTATGATGTTACATTTTCATCTTCTCCCCATTCAGGTCCCTACAATATCGGATCCTCTCAGTGGAGATCTTCTATATAAGAGAATTTTTCTGGTTGATCCATCACGGATGGATATGAACGAGCACAAGATGGCGGAGAGGATATTACACCTCACCCTAGAGATCCTCTTCCAGCTTACTCAGAAGGTGAGAGATTCAGATAAAATCACATAACCTCATTCTTCTCTATGGTGACAACAGATGGACTGAACTGGAGAGGTGAGGACTCTGGAAATGTCTGTAGTGAGATTTATTAATGTGTCTCTCCATAACCAGGATTACACAGTAGTGAAGAAGACCTCTAGTGAGCGCTGTCAGGCCTCTGTGTCTGAGCAATGGGGAAGACCCCTGATCCCAATCACGGGGCCTCCACCTCACCCCCAGATACATGAGGAAATCAATGACCAGAAGATCCTAGAACTCACATACAAGATGATTGAGCTGCTGACTGGAGAGGTGACACTGCTGGGAATGCTGGGACATTATACAGTAACGCTATAAAGGGATCGGGGGATGACCGTATTATTATTTATTTATATGACACCATTAATTCCATGGTGCTGTACATGAGAAAGGGTTTACATACAGAGTTATGGATATCATTTACAGTAAACGAATTTACAATGACAGACTGGTACAGAGGGGAGAGGACACTGTCCTTGCGGACTTACATTGTACGGGATAATGGGGAAGAGACAGAAGGTCGGGGGTGCAGCAGCTCTGGTGGTGGTGAGGCGGCAGCTTGGGTGGTGGTGAGGCAGCAGAATGGTTATTGCAGGCTGTAGGCTTTCCTGAAGAGATGGGTTTTCAGGTTCCGTCTGAAGGATCCGAGGGTGGTAGATAATCGGACGTGTTGAGGCGTGGAATTCCAAAGGATGTGGGATATTCAGGGAATATCTTGGAGGCGGTTGTGCTAGGAATGAATCAGTGTGGTGGAGGGTAGGAGGTCTTGGGAGGATCGACCATTGTGTGAGGGAAGATATTGGGAGATTAGTTCAGAGATATAGGGACGGAGCAGGTTGTGGATGGCTTTGTAGATCAGTGTTAGTAGTTTGAACTGGATTCGTTACGGAATTGGGAGCCAGTGGAGGGATTTGCAAAGGGGAGAAACGGGAGTAGCGAGGAGAGAGGTGGATTAGGTGGGCAGCAGAGATGAGGACAGACTGGAGTGGTGCAAGAGAGTTAGCGGGGAGGCCACAGAGGAGGGTGTTGCAGTAGTCGAGGCGGGAGATGATGAGGGCATGCACAAGAGTTTTACTAGATTGAGGGCTGAGGAAGGGACGGATTCTGGCAATATTTTTGAGTTAGACTGTATCATTGTATGTATCAGATTTTTATAAGGTGTGAGGATGTCGCCATCTATTTCTCCATGGATGAGTGGGAGTATTTAGAAGGACACAAAGATCTGCACAACTACGTCATAATGGAGGTTCCCCAGCCCCTCACATCACCAGGTAATAGACAGGAATAAATACACACAGCCTATAATTATCTGTATGTAAGGAATTCATTCAGTCCCTGTATGTGTTTCCTCCAGTTCTAACCAGTAAGAGGACAACACCAGAGAGATGTCCACATCCTCTTCTTCCCCAGGACTGTAAACAAGAAAATCCCAATGTTCCTCGGGATCATCAGGTAGATGGAGAGAAGGTGTCATGAGATCTCCCCTATGATGTGTAGATGGCTGTGAAGGTCTTGTGCTCAGTCTTGTTTTATCCACCAGTATTATATGTTTTATACTTGTGTAATGAGAACGGTGGAGGTGGCAGGATTAGAGCTGATCATAGATGTGACTTCTCCATCTGTCTGTGACTTTTACAATATTTGTTTCAGGGAGAAGATCTGACCCATATTAATACTACAGGGACATATTTGAGGGGTGATGAGTGGTGTAAAGAGGAGATTTCTACATATGACTACCCAGGTGAGTCGTGACCACTAAATGCAGAGAAGTCACAGTTTCTCCTTAGTCACTGGCTGTCACTGCTTTATCGGCTGTGTAGTCCAACCATATCACCATTAAAGGTCACCACTACATGTTCCTACACCAAAAACTGTTCCTATTAGTTTGAGCATTTATATAAGAAATTGTACTGGAGCCATCCATTGTTGAATATGCAAGGCCAGAAAATTAAAATCCTCCCTTATAATAAGATGGCTCTAATGACTCCATGTCATGAATTTCATGATGTTTTCAATCCTAAGGAATGAAAATTACTGCACAATCTCTCCTACAATGGGGAGCACTAATACTTTTTCTACCTTTTTAGTCAGGACAGCGTAATTTCTTACCGTAAAGTCTCTTTTCTTTAGTATGAAGCACGAACACCAGTGGACAAATGGACAGGTGCCAGAAATTACATCATTAAAAATATGTATACATATATGTGTGTGTGTGTGTGTGTGTATATATATATATATATATATATATATATATATATATATATATATATATATATATATATATATATACATACACACGCACACACACGCACACACACGCACACTCATGCATACGTACAGTGGGGGAAATAAGTATTTTATCCCTTGATGATTTTGTAAGTTTGACCACGTACAAAGACATGAACAGTCTATAATTTTAAGGGAAGGTTAATTTTAACGTTGAGAGATAGAGTATTAAAAATATAATCCAGGAAATCACATTGTATAGATTATATAAATTTATTTGCATTTTTCACTGAGAAATAAGTATTTGATCCCCTGCCAACCATTAAGAGTTCTGGCTCCTACAGACCAGTTAGACGCTCCTAACCAACTCGTTACCTGCATTAAAGACAGCTGTCTTACATGGTCACCTTTATAAAAGACTCCTGTCCACAGACTCAATTAATCAATCAAACTCTAACTTCTACAACATGGGCAAGACCAAAAAGCTTTCTAAGGATGTCAGGGACAAGATCATAGACCTGCACAAAGGTGGAAATGAGCTACAAAACCATAAGTAAGATGCTGGGTGAGAAGGAGACAACTGTTGGTGCAATAGTAAGAAAATGGAAGAAATACAAAATTACTATCAATCGACATCAATCTGGGGAACCATGCAAAATCTCACCTCATGGGGTATCTTTGATCATGAGGAAGGTGAGAGATCAGTCTGAAGTTTGCCAATGAACACCTGGATGATTCTGTGAGTGATTGGGAGAACATTTTTTGGGGGATGTTTCTCTGCTGAGGGCACAGGACTACTTCACTGCATCAATAGGAGAATGGATGGAGCCATGTATCGTAAAATCCTGAGTGACAACATCCTTCCCTCCGCCAGGATATTAAAAATGGGTCGTGGCTGGGTCTTCAGCAAGACAATGTCCCAAAACATACAGTCAAGGCAACAAAGGAGTGGCTCAAAAAGAAGCACATTATGGTCATGGAGTGGCCTAGCCAGTCTCAGACCTTAATCCCATAGAAAACATATGGAGGAAGTTGAAGCTCCAAGTGACAGCCTCAAAATCTTAATGATTTAGAGATGATTTGCAAAGAGGAGTGGACCAAAATTCCTCCTGACATGTGTGCAAACTTCATCATCAGCTACAAAAAACATCTGACTGCTGTGCTTGGCAAATAGGGTTTTGCTGCCAAGTATTAAGTCTTGTTTGCCAGAGGGATCAAATACTTATTTCTCACTGCAAAATGCAAATACATTTATATAATTTATACAATGCGATCTTCTGGATTTTATTTTTGATATTCTATCTCTCAATGTTAAAATTAACCTACCCTTAAAATTATAGACTGTTCATGTATTTGTCAGTGGACAAACTTACAAAATCAGCAAGGGATCAAATACTTCCCCCACTGTGTATATCCTTCCCTTGCATAATTATCAAATATAATTAAACAGGCCTTAGTCCTAGAAGAAATGCAGAAAAAAACACAACTTTATTGGGAGCTAAAGTTCCTGTTGCTGCTTCGGATTAAAGGAAAGAGAAATTGAAAGGAAATAATCCTTGTCATCTTACAGCAGCTACACCAATGGGGATTTAGCAATTACCCATCCTTTTGGAGGGTATTGTTAACCTTAGGACAGTAGGACCGTTGTGCCCCAAACATATTTATATGTAAACAAAGACCATGATCAGCAGTCCCACCCATGTCGACCCACACAGGCAGGAGCACCCCAAGGGAAGGGTCTATGTAAAGTAAAATGAAAAAGAGAGATACTTCCCAACATTACCACCTGTCCCTTCAGGAAGACAGAAGAAAAAAACATTAGGGAAAAGAGGGGAGCTATATAATATATATAGACAAAAGACTAAGATTTTTATTTTTCAACGCTTGAGTGGCACTTTAAATCTAATCCCCCCTGCCATTTACTTACCCCCTGGCGTCTTCATAGTTTTTTCAGTGCCATTCTGGTGCCCCTGCGCCATCTTGTGACAGTAGATTCTATCTGGTCGGAAGTCAGAACCTACTTCACACTCTCTCAATACAGGTCTATGAGAGCTAAAACGAGGCTCTCATAGACGTATATTGAAAAGGGACTTCCGCACCGCTCCATGGAACACTGGAGCTGCGAGCAGGTCACTTTTCGTGGAGATTGTCTGGAGCGACGCTGGAAACAGATGAATGCTGCTGCAGGTGAGTATCAGATAGGGGGCCGAGGACTTAGATCTAAAGCACCACTCCAGCTGTGCAATAAAAAAAAAACACCAGAGTTGTACTTTTACTCCTTCACGACATTTGCAGTATATATACGTCATTGCAGGCGATTGAAGCTGGGTGTCAGCTGATTCCGAAAGCTGACACCTGCCACTCACCTCTTCCGGCAGTTTAACCCGCTGCTATCGATATTGATCGCAGCTTTTAGCAGGCATGCAAAGGGAATGAGCCCCCTCTGCCTGCCCTCCGATTGGTGCCCCTGCGACGTCATTGCGAGAAGCCAATTGTTGCCATGGTGACTCGATGTCATCATGACATCCCGGTCACCAGAGCTGGCAAACATGTTGCACTATGCTCACAGCATGGTGTATCCTGTCTGTCCTTCAGTGCAGCACAGACAGTTTATTAAGCATAACGGTGCTCATGCATCGCTATGCTTTATAAGTGACCAGAAGCAATTGGAAAGTCGCATAGAGTAAATTGTAAAAATCTGTTTTTAAAAAAAGACAAAATAATAAAAAATTATATATATATTGTAGACAGAAATATTTTATGGAAAAAAAAATAGTACACATTTGGTATTGCCGCGAAAACTGTCCCACTAGTTAACTTAAATAAATAAGTGAGGCAAAAAACTATGCTTTATCATCATACCACCGAACAAGTGAAATAAAATGCGATTAAAAAGACAAATGTAAATGAAAATATCATCTTGCCCTGCAAAAAACAAACCCTAACCTGTCAGCCGAAATGTGGAAAAATGATAGCAATCTAAATATGAGGATGCACAATAAAAAAGTTTTTTTTAGTGTGTGACCGCAGCCAAACATAAAAACCCGATATAAATCTGGTGTCGCACCGACCCGAAGAATAAAGTCATCTAATCACTTATACTGCAGAAGGAATGAATTAAAAAAATAAAACCAATTCTTCACCTGCTGTTGATTTTGTTCATTCTGCCTCCTAAAGATCGCAGTAAGGATCCGTTCACATGTAACTTGCGCTGAGCACTTACACCTAGGTTGCAATGTAATTCTCTGAAATACATGATTCAGATGGAACCCTCGGTGGAAGATTCCCTATAAAGAGGCAGATGGAGCCACTGTGGACACCGTTTGGCCACAGTTTTGTACACTTCTGAAAAGGACACCACTGAACAGAGGCCAGATGGAGTCCAGAGTAACTCTACTGCCTCAGTATAGTGAATGGATCCCTCGGGTGATTCATCTGAGTCATGTCACTCTGAGATTTAGATGGAAACCCTGATGTAATTGCTCAGCGTAGGACACAGAACACAGAAATGTGATCCCAAACCTTATGTAAAATGTTCCTAATAAAAGCTTCAACTCAATCCACAAAAAAGAAAGTCTCCACTCATGTCTGCTATCTGTTAACTGAAATATAGGGGGTCTGCACATTACTGGTAGCACAAAGGCTCTGGAAAAGCGCTTATGGTACCTAGTTCCCTAAAAGAAATCCAGCAAGTTCTGCGCTCCCAAATTCAAATACACCCTCCCTTCTGAGCCCCAGTGTGCCTAAACCACATTTAGCGTCCACATGTTTGGCATTTCTGTAGCAATGAGAGCCTGCCTAATTTACAGGTTCATGTCTCTAGAAGCACGAGCTGGGCACTACAACGTACTGGTCATTACAATGGCAGTTTGCAAATTTCACTCGGCTACATCCACTGTTGCTTGTTTCTGTAAAGTTCCTATGGAGTCAAAATCATCAGTATACAGTACCTGTAGATAAATTCCCAAAGGGGTTTAATTTCCAAAAAGGGGTCAGTTGAGGCGGGATTCTGCTTTTCTATCACGTAGGAGCTATGTATATGGAGTCTGAAAACTATTCTAAAATCTGCGCTCTAGGAGGCAAATGGCGCTTCGCTCTTCCCGAGTCTCGCCATGTGGCTAAGCAGTACTGTACAGCCATATATAGGGTATTTCTACATTCAGAAGAATGTGTGGGACAAATTTTGGTGCCATTTTTACCCATTTCTCAGTATGAAAATGTAAAATCAGGGGTCAAAACAAGATTTTAGTGGTAAAAATGTAATAATTCTTTCTTCACTGCTCAATGGTCTAAAATTCTGTGAGGCACATGTTGTGTCAATATGATCACTGCACCCCTAGATAAGTTTATTGAGAAGTGTAGTTTGTAAAATGAGGTCATTTATTTGGGGTTCTGCTGTTCTGGCACTTCAGGGGCTCTGCCAATGTGACCTGGCACCCTCAAACCAGGCAGCAAATTCTGCAATTTGATATGACACTCCATCCATTCTGAGCTTTGCACTGCCTCAAAAGTAGTTTTCTACCACATATGGGGTATCGGTAAACTCAGGAGAAATTGCACAACAGATTTTGATGTCTATTTTCTCCTGCTACCCTTGTAAAAATAAAAAAAATTGGGGCTAAAAACATTATTGTGGAAAAAATTGATTGATTTTATTTATTTTTATAGCTCTACTTTATAAACTTGAACCTGGGGGTTCAAGGTGCTCAACACATGTCTAAATATATTTTTTTGGGGAAAAATTAGATTTTTTTTTACATTTTATTTTCATTGCTCAATGTTATAAACTTTGATGAAGCACCTGGGGGTTCAAGGTGCCCCCACACATCTAGATAAGTTACTTTAGGGGTCTAGTTTCCAAAATGTGGTCACTTGTTGGGGGTTTCCACTATTTAGGCACATCAGGGACTCTACAAACACTACATGGCATCAGCTAATTATTCCAGCAAATTTTGCATTCAGAAAGTCAAATGGCGTTCTTTCCCTTCCGAGCCCTGCCGTGCACCCAAACAGTAATTTTCCCCCAGATATCAGGTATCTGCATGCTCAGGAGAAATTGTACAACAAATTTTGGGGTTCATTTTCTCCTGTTACACTTTTGAAAATAAAAATAATGGGGTCTAAATTTATTTTTTTGTGAAAAAAGCTAAATGTTCATTTTTTTCCTTCCACATTGCAAAAATTTCTATGTAACACCTGAAGGGTTAATAAACTTATTCAATGTGGTTTTGAGCACCTTGAGGGATACAGTTTTTAGAATGGTGTCACTTTAGGGTATTTTCTGTCATGGAGACCCCCAAAGTCACTTCAAGTGTAATGTGGTCCCTAAAAACATGTTTAAAAAAAAAAAAAAAAAAATGAGAAATCGCTGGTCAACTTTTAACCCTTGAAGCTTCGTAATAAAAAAAAAAGTTTCAAAAATTGTGCTGATGTAAAGTAGACATGTGCGAAATGTGATTGCGTTTTGGGCTTTCCATGCATGTGACGTGACTGTCACACAGCTGCGACACATGCAGCTGCGGCGGTGATCAGCTGTTCAGCCAGCGAGATTGAGGAAGCTGGGTTCGCGCTGAAGCTTATTCGGCAAGCGCTATAGCTTGCCGAATAAGCGGGGAACCGAAGATATTCACTCAGCTCTAGTGCTGACGTCCTCACCTAATGCACGTTGGGGCTGAATATGGGAAGAAGGGAACGGCATCTCCCGGTCAGCTCCGCTGCCCACGCAACATCATTTGGCGTGCCGTTTGCGGCTCATGGGCCATATAATAATAATAATCTTTATTTTTATATAGCGCTAGCGCTAATATGTTGTGCAGGCCTGCTGTAATTACTCAAGAGATGTCACAGTTTTTGTCTACATTAGTTATTGAACAAGATTCTTTCAGTTAATAACTCTCTGTCTTAGCCAGTTTTCCACCCCATGTTTCTAATCTGACATGTTTCCTTTTATGTAATGCTAGATGGTGGCCCGATTCTAACGCATTGGGTATTCTAGAATACGTATGTAGTTTATTTATGAAGATTTAAGAATAATGCAATGAATACACAGGATTTTCCGGGTAAAATATATACATTATCATTAAATTTTATTGCTCATAGAACTTAATACAACTGAACGAATCAGAAAAGCGTGGTTCAAATCCCAGGCCAATTCACGGCCAGACTGCGCCTGTCGCTGATTGGTCGCGGGCGGCTGGCGCGACCAATCAGCAACGCGGCATTTCCGTTACATACAAACTGACAGAATTAGACGATTATATAGTAGACTAGATGGTGGCCCGATTCTAACGCATCGGGTATTCTAGAATATGTATGTATGTACTGTATATAGCAGCCACATAGTATATACCACAGGCCACGTAGTATATAGGAGCCACGCAGTATATAACACAGCCCACGTAATGTATAGCACAGGCCACGCAGTATATAACACAGGCCACGCAGTATATAACACAGGCCACGTAGTATATAACACAGCCCACGCAGTATATAACACAGCCCACGCAGTATATAACACAGCCCACGTAATGTATAGTACAGCCCAGGCAGTATATAACACAGCCCACGCAGTATATAACACAGGGCACGCAGTATATAACACAGCCACGCAGTATATAACACAGGGCACGCAGTATATAACACAGCCCACTCAGTATATAACACAGGCCACACAGTATATAACACAGCCCACGCAATATATAACACAGCCCACGTAATATATAGCACAGCCCACGCAGTATATAACACAGGGCAAGCAGTATATAACACAGCCCACGCAGTACATAACACAGGCCACGCAGTATATAACAGGCCACGCAGTATAAAACACTGCCCACATAGTATATAACACTACGTAGTATATAGCAGCCACGCAGTATATAACACAGCCCACGTAGCATATAGCAGTGTGGGCACCATATCCCTGTTAAAAAAAAGAAATAATTAAAATAAAAAATAGTTATATACTCACCCTCCAGCGTCCAGCGAAGCCGTCCCGATGCGCGCGCGGCTGCCGCCAGCTTGCTTTCCCAGAGATGCATTACGAAATTACCCAGATGACTTAGCGGTCTCGCGAGACCGCTAAGTCTTCTGGGTAATTTTGCAATGCATCTCTGGGAAAGCAAGCTAGCGGCAGCCGTGCGCACATCGGCGGACGATGGAAGGTGAGAATAGCAGGTTTTTTTATTATTTTTAACATTAGATTTATTACATGCTGCATAGGCAGCATCAATAGTAAAAAGTTAGTCACACAGGGTTAATAGCGTTAACGGAGTGCGTTACACCGCGGCATAACGCGGTCCGTTAACACTGCCATTAACACTGTGAGCGCTGACTGGAGGGGAGTATGGAGCGCGTGCCGGTCACTGACTGGACGGAAGTAGGGATGGACTAATTCTCGGCCGGGCTGTGCCTGGCGGCCGCGACCAATCAGCGACGCGGGATTTCCGTGACAGACAGACAAACAGACGGAAGTGCCCCTTAGACAATTATATATATAGAAGTAACTTTAACTCCTTTATGAGCTTGAGTTTTTCCTTTTTCGTTTTTCGCTCCTCTTCTTCCCAGAGCCATGATTTCTTTATTTTTCCATCAATCTGGCCTTGTGAGGGTTTGTTTTTTGGAGACGAGTTGTACTTTTGAATGACACCAATGATTTTACCATATAGTCTACTGGAAAATGGGAAAAAAAAATCAGTGAAGTGAAATTGCAAAAAGAAGTGCAATTCCACAATTGTTTTTTGGGATTTTTTTTACCATGTTCACTAAATGTAAAACTGACCTGCCATTCTGATTCTCCAGGTCATTACGAGTTTGCAGATGCCAAACATGTAAAGTGTTTTTTTTTGTTTAAGTAGTTAAAAAAAATGCTACGTTTGTGTAAAAAAAATGGTGCATTTTCTGAGACCCGTAGCGCCTACATTTTTCATGATCTGGGGCTGGTTGAGGGCTCATGTTTTGTGCGCCAAGCTGATGTTTTTATTGATACCAGTTTGGTGTAGATGCGATGTTTTGATAGTCTGTTATTGTATTTTATTGCGATGTTGCAGCGACCAAAAAACTTAGTTTTGGCATTTTTATTTTCATTCTCGTTACGCCGTTTACAAATCGGATTAATTCTTTTTATATTTTGATGGATTGGAGTTTCTGAATGTGGTGATACCAATTATGTGTCATTTTATTATTATTGTTTTGTTTTAAATGGTGCAAAAAGGGGGGTAATTTGAACTTTTTATTTTTTTTTATTTTTTAACTGTTTTTAAAACCTTTTTTTTTACATGTTTCAATAGTCTCCTTAGGAGGCTTGAAGCTGCGGTCATCTGATCGCTCGTGTTACACGTAGCAGAACTGATCATCTGCAATGAGAGCGGGCCACAGGAGAGTACTTTTATTTAGTTGTAATTTTAGGTTAATTTATTTTCAGTTTCTTTATGAAAAAATTCTGACATTTGCCAAAAACTTTAAAGAATTAGAAAAGTTCAAACATTAATTTTGTGCCCTTAAAACAAATAGTGATACCACATAAAACATCTAATAAATAGCATTTACCGTATTTCTTCTCTTTACATCGGCAGCATTTTTCAAACATCCTTTGGTTGTTTAAGCCTTTTGAAGTCCTAAAAATATAAATTATATGTTCAAAGATATTTACAAAACCTATTTTTGGGGGACCAAATTACTTTTAGAAAATTTGCACTCTTTAGTATCAGAAACCACATTAGCTTCTGCTGCCAAGGATAATAAAATGATGGCATGCCTTTAAAGCAGGGCTCCCCAACCTGTAGCTCGGGAGCCACATGTGGCTCGCGGCCCCGTGAATTGTGGTTCGCGACTGTCTGCCAGCCTGATGCATTAGGTCCAGGTCTAGCAAACAGGTATGAAGAGCACATCTCAAAATGGTGAATTTTGTGAGTAACCCTGCCCAGAATTGCAGATCTGGATGCACATTTACTGGTCTTAGGGGTTTAGAGATGTTTTAGGTATGGTGCGCTGGAGGTTTGTACTACCTGTTAGAGGAGGTGCTCAAAGCTGGATGTGACAGTGTGTTGGGAGAATACTGAATGGAGGTATTGTGGGAACCCCTGGATCTCAGTGTACTGCTCTGGAGTAATTTCGGGGGAAAAGCTTTGGTTATCATTATACCTGTAATGGGGGCTTTGGTTGACACTACTTTGAAGGGGGTGGGAGCTGGATGTGGCTCGCGACCCTCTCTCAGTGCTGAATGTGGCTCGCGACCCTCTCTCAGTGCTGAATGTGGCTCGCGACCCTCTCTCTAAGCTGAGTGTGGCGCTTAAGGTCAGAAAGGTTGGGGACCACTGCCTTAAAGGATGCAAAAATGCATCATAGTTTTGCCTGTATAAAATTCACTAGTGCACATACACTTAGAATACTGAGGACAGCGATGGTCTCTTGTGTATAAGAAGGACATAGCTGAACTAGAGCGGGTGCGGAAAAGAGCAACCAAGGTTGTTAAGGAAATGGGTGGACTACAATACAAAGACCGGTTATTAACCCCTTAATCCCCGGAGCTTTTTACGTTTTCGTTTTTTGCTCCTCTTCTTCCCAGAAACATAACTTTTTTATTTTTCCATCAATATGGCCATGTGAGAGCTTGTTTTTTGCGTAACGAGTTGTACTTTTGAACAACACCATTGACTTTAACATATCGTGTACTCGAAAACAGGAAAAAAATTCCAAGTGCAGTGAAATTGCAAAAGAAGTGCAATCCCACAGTTGTTTTTTGTTTTGCTTTTTTACTGTGTTCACTAAATTCTAAAACTGAAATTTGATTTGAAATTTGAAACCATTATGATTCTTCAGGTGATTACGATTTCAAACACCAAGCATGTATAAGTTCTTTTTTATCTAAGTGGTGAAAAAAATTCCAAAATTTGTTAACCCCTTTCTGACATCCGACGTACTATCCCGTCGAGGTGACCTGGGCCCGTATGACCATCGACAGGATAGTATGTCATACGAGATAAGCCATGCTCACGGGGGGTCATGGACCGTTCCCAGCACTTTAACCCCCGGAACACTGCGATCAAACAAGATTGCAGCGATTCGGTGGCATAGGGAAGCATCGCGCAGGGAGGGAGCTCCCTGCATGCTTCCCTGAGACCCTCAGTACAACGCGATTTGAGCGCGTTGTTCCGAGGGTCTCCTCCCAGGTCCAAGATAGCCACAGGGTCCTTCTGGGTCCTGCAGGGAGGTGGCTTGTCCGTGCCTGGTGGATCACGATTGTTCCGGGCACACATCAAAGGGAGGGTGTCCGACATTGGCGTACTATTATTAAGAGTGACAAAGGGGCATCCTCTACAGGAAAGAAGGTTTAATCATAATCACATTCACATATTCTTTACTGTAAGAGCCGTCTATGGAACTCTCTGACACATGATGACAACATGTGTCATGGTTTATTCACTACTAAAATTCAGGAAGTGCCTGGATGCCTTTCTTGAAAAATATAATTTTCAAGTTTATAGGTATTAGATTCTATAATGGGACCTTGATCTAGGGAAGTAGTCTGATTGCCGTATATAGAGTCGGGAAATAATTTTTCCGTTAAAGGGAACCTGTCAGGTCCCCCACAACCACCAGCAGTTGTGTCTGCATATGTCAATACCCTGCCTAACGGTCCCTTTATTACGTTACACACATAAACAGAGCTTTAGAAAAAGTATTTCTAAAGTCCGTTTATGATATGTAAAATGAAGCCTTTGACTCCTTTACATTGATTCTCTGAAGCCAGGTGTATGCGTGCCTGCTTCATAGAGGCGCACTGTGCATGGTCGAAAGTGCAGGAGACTTCCGAACATGCACAGTGCAGATGAATGCAGTAAGGGAAAGAAACAGCACGCATGCGCAAGGTGCTTATATCCGTCGACTAGTCAAAGGCCTCATTTCCATATGACAAAAGGACTTTAGAAATACTTTTTCTAAAGATCTGTTTGTTTGTACAGGGACTGTTAAGGCCCCGTCTCACTAAGCGATTTACCAACGATCACGACCAGCGATACGACCTGGCCGTGATCGTTGGTAAGTCGCTGTGTGGTCGCTGGGGAGCTGTCACACAGACCGCTCTCTCCAGCGACCAACGATCAGGGGAACGACTTCGGCATCGTTGAAACTGTCTTCAACGATGCCGAAGTCCCCCTGCAGCACCCGGGTAACCAGGGTAAACATCGGGTTACTAAGTGCAGGGCCGCGCTTAGTAACCCGATGTTTACCCTGGTTACCAAAAAAAACAAACAGTACATACTCGCCTTTCGGTGTCCAGGTCCCTTGCCGTCCGCTTCCTGCTCTGACTGAGATCCGGCCGTACAGCGAGAGCAGAGCGCAGCGGTGACGTCACTGCTGTGCTCTCACTTCTCACTGTACGGCGGCAGTCAGTGAGAGCAGGAAGCGGACGGCGAGGGACCTGGACACCGAAAGGCGAGTATGTACTGTTTGGTTTTTTTTACATTTACGCTGGTAACCAGGGTAAACATCAGGTTACTAAGCGCGGCCCTGCGCTTAGTAACCCGATGTTTACCCTGGTTACCAGTGAAGACATCGCTGGATCGGTGTCACACACACCGATTCAGCGATGTCAGCGGGGCCTCAACGACCAAAAAAAGGTCCAGGCCATTCCGACACGACCAGCGATCTCGCAGCAGGGGCCTGATCGCTGGTACGTGTCACACATAGCGAGATCGCTATGGAGGTCGCTGTTGCGTCACAAAACTTGTGACTCAGCAGCGATCTCGCTAGCGATCTCGCTATGTGAGACGGGGCCTTTAGGCAGGGTATTTTCATACGCAGACGCAACTGCTGGTGGTTCTGGTGGAATGTAAACCTGATAGGTTCCCTTTAATATGGAACCATTAGTGTCTGCCCCATTGTGTTTTTGCCTTTCTCTGGCTCAACATGTTAGGCTTTAGGATGAACTTGATGGACTTAAGACCATCAAACACAGCATAGAATCTAAATCACGGAAAGTAATTATCCCCCTCTACTTCTTGGTCAGGCCTCATCTGGAATACTGTGTCCAGTTCTGTGCACCATATTTTAAAAAAGACATTGAAAAACTGGAGCACGTTCAAAGAAGAGCTCCCAGGATGATGAGTGGACTGCAAAGTATGTCCTACAAGGAAAGGTTAAAAGATCTGAGAATGTTTAGCGTGCAAATAAGAAGGCTAAGAGGAGACTTAATAGCTGTCTGCAAATATCTGAAGGGATGTCACAGTGTAGAGGGTTCATCATTATTCTCATTTGCACATGGAATCATGAGAAGCAATGGGATGGAACTGAAAGAGAGAAGATACAGATTAGACATTAGAAAAAACTTTTTGACAGTGAGTGTGATCAATGAGTGGAACAGGCTGCTACAAGAGGTGGTGAGTTCTCCTTCAACAGAAGTCTTCAAACAGAGGCTGAGATGGTTTACTGAATTCTGCATTGAGCAGGGAGTTGGACACGATGACCCTTGAGGTCTATTCCAACTCTAACATTCTATGATTAAGTCTACCTTCAACCTTAAAACTGTGAAGCATTCAGGAAATTTAACCTTTTTAGGTGTAAAACCATAAATAACAACAATTAGAATTAAATTTTTTTTTAACTTCACTAAATTGTTGATGCAGCCCCAATTTTTTTCAATTTTACAATTTTTCAAAGGGTAAATAGAAAAAAATGGACCCCACAATATATTTTTCAACTTCTCCTAAATCTGACAATATCATACTATTTTGGCACATGGCAGGAATCCGAAGGGAATGAAGGCACTTTGGCTATGGGAATGCAGATTTTGCAGGAATATTTTGCTGGTACCAGAGCGGAAAAACAGAACAGTAGAAAACTAAAGTGACTGTATTACCCTCATGGAGTTTATCTTTAGGAGTGTGACTCCACAGGTAATCTCTGGAAACTAGCACGCAGTGGATCTGGAGAGTGAAAATTGCATATATGCCATTTTAGTGCCCAATAAGTGGAACCCAGCTTCTACTTCTGGAAACACGTCCGCCATAAATGTTAAAGTGGTTTCTTCCTGCTACAGAAATGCTAAAAATGTGGATGGTAGCAGTATTTGGGCACACGCAGGACTCAAATGCGAGGGTAATATTTGGCTTTGGGAGCACAGATTTTGCTGGATTGGTTCATGAAGCCAGGTTGCTTTTCAAGGTCTACTGGTAAATTATTAATTGTTTTTGTCTTGCTAAATAATTTAATTTTGCTACATAACTTGCAATTTGTTTACGGAAATAAGAAATGTTATAAAAATATAATTCAACATAATTTTTTCAAAAATAATCTTTATTCTTGGCAGGTGACTACACGAAGAGATCAGAGGGACAGCTGACATCTTTAATTTTTAAATCAAATGACCTTGATATCACTCAAGATATAACTGATGTCTATGACACTATTCCAGAAATACAGTCTTCCTTTCATGGCAAAGATCGATCATCTGATATTTTTAAACGGGTCTTATCTTCTGATTTATCAGAGACTATTAAGAAAACTAAAAGTCACAAAAGAGGCATTAAATATCTAACTGCTCTTACAGCAAAGAAGCCATTTTCAAGTGTAGAATGTGGAAAAAGTTTTTCCCTCAAAGCGTCATTCGTTACGCATCCAAAAATTTATGTAGAGGAGAAAACATTTTCTTCTTCCGAGTGTGGGAAAAATTTTAACCAGAAATTAGAGCTTTTAAGACAAGAAAAAGATACCGCAATGAAGAAATCATATTCATGTTCAGAATGTGGGAAATGTTTTGCAAATAAGTCAAAACTTGTTGCACATCATAGAATTCACACAGGGGAGAAGCCATATTCATGTTCAGAATGTGGGAAACATTTTAACATTACATCAACTCTTATTAGACATCAACAAATTCACACAGGGAAAAAGCCATATTCATGTTCAGAATGTGGTAAATGTTTTGCATACAAATCAGATCTTATAAAACATCAGAGAACTCACACAGGGGAGAAGCCATATTCATGTTCAGAATGTGGTAAATGTTTTGCATACAAGTCAGATCTTATTAAACATCAGAAAATTCACACAGGGAAGAAGCCATTTTCATGTTCAGAATGTGAGAAATGTTTTTCAGATAAATCAACTCTTATTAAACATCAGAGAACTCACACAGGGGAGAAGCCATATTCATGTTCAAAATGTGGTAAATGTTTTAACCAGAAATCACATCTTGATAAACATCACAGAACGCACATACAGAAGAAGCCATTTTCTTGTACAGAATATGGGGAATGTTTTGCAGATAAATCATATCTTGTTACACATGACACAACTCACACAGGAGAGGAGACATTTTCATGTTCAGAATGTGGGGAATGTTTTGCAGATAGATCACATCTTGTTATACATCAGAGAACTCACACTGGGGAGACCCCATATTCATGTTTAGAATGTGGGAAATATTTTGCATATAAATCAATTCTTGTTACACATCAGAAAACTCACACAGGTGAGAAGCCATTTCCATGTTCCGAATGTGGGAAATGTTTTGCAGATAGATCACATCTTGTTATACATCAGAGAATTCACACAGGGGAGAAGCCATATTCATGTTCAGAATGTGGGAAATGTTTTGCATATAAATCAATTCTTGTTACACATCAGAGAACTCATACAGGGGAGAAGCCATTTTCATGTTTAGTATGTGGGAAATGTTTTGCAGATAGATCACCTCTTGTTAGACATCAGAGAACTCACACAGGAGAGAAGCTTTTTTCATGTTCAGAATGTGAGAAATATTTTACTAGCAAAAAGAGTCTTATTAAACATCAAATATCTCACGAAGGGAGAAGTCATTATCATGCCTAGAATGTGGGAAATGTTTTACTTGAAAATCATATAATGTTGACCACAAAGGAAAACTCACACAGGTATAAACCATATATTTTTGACAAACTGTACAAAAAAAACACATATCAGAGAATCAAAGTAACGACAAAGAAGTAAATCAGAAAGTAAGTTAGAACTTACATTTGAATTAAAACATATGTTCTTAATATATCGTATTTTTTGGATTATAAGATGCACTTTCTTTTCCTCCAAATTTGGGAGGAAAATGGGGGTGCGTCTCATTTGAATTGAGCTTACCGGGGTGGGGGGTTGGTGGTGGATCGGGGTCACAGGAGGTAGGGGCGCTTCTTCAGGAGGCCGGCGGAAGCAGGAGTGGAGTGAGGCAATGCTTCGATGCCTGGGCTCTCATTAGATGTTGGTGAGAGGAGTCCCCTTTCCCATTCAGTTCAGCTTCCAATTCAGTGGGCTTCAGGAAAATGGCCACCGGAGGTGGCGCATGCGTATATTGAGATCTCGGGCAACAAGATCTCTTCTCCTGAAATCTCAATCTGAAGGCCATTTTCCCAAAGCCCACAGCAGGAAACTGAATGGGAAAGGGGACTAGGCTCAGAGGCTCCGATATCTGTGCACTCAAGCATCGCCCCACTCCTACCACCGCCACCAGCCTTTTGAAGCCGCATCCCTGCCTCCTGTGATCCCACTCCACTGCCCCCCCCAGGTAAGCTACCCTTAAAATGAATTATAAGAGGCACCCCCGTTTTATGTAAAATGTTTTTCTATTTTTCACCCCAAAATTTGGGGTGCGTCTTATAATCCGCAAAATACTGTACACTTGTTATCTAAAAATCAAATGAAATGCAATATTCCTTTGAATAGTTCACAGCTACATATTTATATATGCCCTATATGAACAAGAGAATTGCAACACCTCCCCTTAAATCTACCAAATAATAAACAATATTTCCTCCTCCCTCTTCTTCTTAACTCTCAATATTAGCAATCTGCCATTCATCAGTCTCTTCCATCCACAATCTCCATGTGTGAACAAAGTCTATAACTTTTCTTTACTACAATAATAAACATGTTCATATTGTAAATTACTATTCACATGTACGATCCATTCCTTCTTTGTTGGAACTTCTGGTGTTATCATTCCTATTAAAATGTCTCCCTCTTTCCACCTCCCTTATCTAAATTTGTAATGCTGGGGTAATATTATCTATTCAGAGACCTCATGTATGATTCTGAAATGCACTCTATACATTGTTAATATGGTAAATGACTATTCTAGCTGCAAACGTCTGGTTTGTAATGCAATATCTTCATAGCTGTATAGAGGCCCATTTCCAACAACCATCACTATAGTGCTCTTATGGTACTTTGTGTTTGCTACCTGTGTAAGAAGGCTAATGGATGGTTAGAATACCCTTGAAAACCCATGTGCAAGTATGTTAGCACAGCTGAAAACAGTTTGGCTGATTGGAGAACCTATAAACCTGACCTTCCTTTGAGCTAGTTGAGAATCTGGAGCATTACATTTTTTGGTTCCATTAAACTCTCAAAATGGCCAGAAAAAATAACTTTCATGTGAAACTCGACAGTATATTCTTGTTCTTAGAAATGAAGGCTATTCCATGTGAGAAATTGCCAAGAAACTGAAGATTTCCTACAACGGTGTGTACTACTCCCTTCAGAGGAGAGTACAGACAGGCTCTAACCAGAGTAGAAAAAGAAGTAGGAGGCCCCCCTGCACAACTGAACAACAAGACAAGTACATTGGAGTTTGTAGTTTGAGAAATCGACGCCTCACAGGTCCTCAACTGGCAGCTTCATTAAATAGTACACCCAAAAGGCCAGTGTCAAAGTCCACAGTGAAGAGGTGACTCCGGGATGCTGGCCTTCAGGGCAAAGTGGAAAAGAAAAAGCCATATCTGAGACTGGCTAATAAAAGGGAAAGATTAATACAGGCAAAAGAACAAAGACATTGGACAGAGGAAGATTGGAAAAAAGTGTTATGGACAGACTAATCCAAGTTTGAAGTGTTTGGATCTCGCAGAAGAACTTTTGTGAGACACAGAACAACTGAAAAGATGCTGGAAGAGTGTCTGACGCCATTTGTCAAGCATGGTGATGGTAATGTGATGGTTTGGGGTTGCTTTGGTGCTGGTAAAGTGGGAGATTTGTACAAGGTAAAAGGGATTTTGAATAAGGAAGGCTATCGCTCCATTTTGCAATGCCATGCCATACCCTGTGGACAGCGCTTGATTGGAGCCAATTTCATCCTGCAACAGGATAATGACCCAAAGCACACCTCCAAATTATGCAAGAACTATTTAGGGAAGAAGCAGGCAGCTGGTATTCTGTCTGTAATGGAGTGGCCAGCGCAGTCACCAGATCTCAAACCCCATTGAGCTGTTGTGGAAGCAGCTTGACCGTAAGGTATGCAAAAAGTGCCCATCAAGCAAAACCAACTTGTGGGAGGGGCTTCTGGAAGCATGGGGTGAAATTTCTCCAGATTACCTCAACAAATTAATTGCTAGAATGCCAAAGGTCTGCAATGCTGTAATTGCTGCAAAGGGAGCATTCTTTGATGAAAAATCCAAGTTTGAAGGAGAAAATTATTATTTCAAATAAAAATCTTTTTTTCAAACCTTGTCAATGTCTGGACTAGATTTTCAATTCCTTTGGCAATTCAATTGATTAATAAAAGTATTAGTTTTCATGGAAAGCACAAAATTGTCTGGGTGACCCTAAACTTTCGAACCGTAGTGTAGATCTGACAAGGTCCTCGTATTTAGGCAGGTTCTGTTTTACTCAATGTACATCAGCAAGATCAGTGAGTCTCATTATACCGACTAGAGAAGCTCTAGGGACAAAGATCCCATCTCATACTAACACGCTGGAAGCCAGGCCCGGAGCATCCAGCCAGGGAGCCCAAATTCTCTCATTTTTACCTCTAGTGTTTCTTTTAGAGTAAATCACTTTATCATACAGTCCTGTAGTAATGACTTTGTTAATCACGTTTTGTAGGAGGGTTTGTCTGAATCAATCTAAATGTTATCAATTTATGTGCAAGAAATAATAAATGTCCTACCGCAGTTTTACCGTTTGTGTTCAGTGTCGGTTCTTCTGCATTCTCTAATAAAAAAATATCTTGGTGTATTCAATCAAACCTATCAATTATGATTACACAATTGTAATAACTTTACTCTACAAAAGTATTTGTAATCCCGCAGCATGTGTATAAGATCAGCAGTTTCCGCTAAGCACTTCGGACTTTTGGCTTTCTTAAGTATTCCAACCTCGTAGAGAAACAGGATATATCCCCTATCTATATATATAATTGTCTAAGGGGTACTTCCGTCTTTCTGTCTGCAACTTCCGTCACGGAAATCCCGCGTCGCTGATTGGTCTCGCTAGCTGCCTGTCATGGCTGCCGCGACCAATCAGCGACGGGCACAGTCCAATTAGTCCCTCCCTACTCCCCTGCAGTCAGTGCCCGGCGCTCGCAGGCGCATACTCCCCTCCAGTCACCGCTAACACAGGGTTAATGCAAGCGGTAACGGGCCACGGGTAACTCACTCCGTTACTGCTGCTATTAACCCTGTGTGTCCCCAACTTTTTACTATTGATGCTGCCTATACAGCATCAATAGTAAAAAAATGTAATGTTAAAAATAATAAAAAAAACAAAAACCTGCTATTCTCACCCTCCGTAGTCCGCCGAGCCGCACACGGCTGCCGCCATCTTCCGTTCCCAGAGATGCATTGCGAAATTATCCAGAAGACTTAGCGGTCTCGCGAGACCGCTAAGTCATGTGGGTAATTTCGCAATGCATCCTGGGAACGGAAGATGGAGCCAGCCGCGCGCGCATAGCCGGAGCTTCGCTGGATCGCAGGGGGTGAGTATATAACTATTTTTTATTTTAATCATTTTTTTTAACAGGGATATGGTGCCCACACTGCTAAATACTGCGTGGCTGCTATATACTACATGGGCAGTGTTATATACTGCGTGGGCGGTGTTATATAACGCATGGCTGCTATATACTGCGTGGGCTGTGTTATATACTGTTTGGCCTGTGTTATATACTGCGTGGCCACTGTTTTATACTGCGTGGCCTGTATTAACGCATTGGGTATTCTACATTATGGTATGTACATAGCAGCCACATAGTATATAGCACAGGCCACGTACAATTTGCTATATACTACATGGCTCCTATATACTACGTGGCCTGTGCTATATACTATGTGGCTGCTATATACATACATACATACTCTAGAATACCCGACGAGTTAGAATCGGGCCACCATCTAGTGAATAATATTATTGTGACAGACTGCTACTTTCCCTTAGGTCTGTATATAGATCTGACCACTTCAAGGATGCTTGTCCATTGGTCATTAGTAACAGGCCCAATGTCCCTTTTCCATTTACCCATATTTACAAGGGGATAATTTTCCAAATATTTAGATGGCAACATTTTATAAAGTCCAGAAATCATTCCAGACGTTCTCCCTGAATGTGATATTGTATTCAGCGTCATGTCTGACTGCATTTAAGGTTTCTTAATCATGTTTTGTGCATCAAAGATTTGTCGTATCTGAATATAATGATAAAATCATCTATGAGGAGCTTCTATTTCTCCTGTAATTGCTGAGATGAACAGAAAGTATTATTGGACTATAGATGTCTGAGTCTGGTAATATCTGATGAAATCCAATTTTCAAACCTATCTAGATGTAGGAGTTCAGGTGGCGTCCGGTTGTTCCACACAGATGTATACAAAGAGAGGCCTTCTTTACAGACTTATCGATCAGCCCAACAGTAAGTGGTCCGGACCCAACTTCATTAAATATTCCATTTTCCAAAGCAGATAATAAATCCGTATACTAGATATTGAAAGATGTCACCACTAACACCTGTTTCTGGTCCCTCTCACCAACACTTTTAATGCTGTCTTTGTGCTGCATGTTAATAAGGCCACAGGTTTCAAAGGGAAAGTCCTGCAACATCCTCTGTTCCAAATTTATTCTCTTAAATACTTATTTATATGTCGTCACTGCCCTTCTATTCTTGATTGGTGGAAAGCAAAGGTGATATAGCAGAGCAGGTGTATGGCACCTCAGTAAGATATACAAATTGAAAGTAGCTTATTGTATATTCCACTCATCCTGTGGCAATCTTCTCAGTGGTTAATGGATCCCAACCTTCGATATTCTTTTCGGGGAAGACCCCTTCTGCATTATGAAAAGGTGCACAGCATTTCCGTGAGCTAAGCTAATCTTCTCTGGATATATCATGGCTTATTTGATATTCAGGACTCAAAGCTTCCTCTTGCTTTCTCTGAATTGCTGCTGAGAAACCTGGTGTACTGGTTTCTTTGCATTTTGTAATGAACTGTGACCCAGTTGTCTAGTCATCTTGACCACTGTATCCCGTTCTCAGTAATTGAACACTTAAGCTATGAACATGTGGAATGTGACTCTTAGACGATTTGGTTTTGCCAAGATTCTATGTGTATGTTCTACGGTTAATGTTGGAGAGAACCTGTCTCTGCCAATTACTTATGCACATTCAGGAAGGCTAACTAATCAAAAGTTAAAGTGCTTCCGGCAAGTTTTCTGGTCATCATGTTTTGTTATAGGCTCATTATGTTTATACTTGAAGTCTTGGATGTTTTTTGATACTGGGGCCACGGTATCTTCCAATATGCTTGTGTTAGAAAAAAATTGTAAACATCACCATAAGATTAAACATATTGGATTAATTATAACTGAGGAAGTGGGAAAGAGTGGAACCTTCAACCTAAATTGACATAGGACCTCCTGCCGTGAACAAGTAATTAGCACAGGGGATTTAATGAGAACTAGTTAACAACTGAAGGTGTCATGGTGTGACTGTTGGACAGCAGATGTTCACCTATACTGACCCTCATTCTAGGGGTAAACCACCAAAAAAGGAAAAATTCAAGAAAACACCCCAAAAACAGGCAGAGATGCTTACCTGTCTAAATAGGCCTCAATACAAATGCACAAGCAGGGTGCAGCGGACCCAAATAAAATAGCAGATGCACAGGTGCAATACCTAATGAAACAGCCAGCCTTCAATCAGGGATTGGCCGTGTGGTACACCAATGCACTAAGATACATACTCTTGGGCCCAAATGGTTCTGTACACTGTGGCCTCTGTTCACACAGGATGCATTGTAGCACTGGGCAGCCCACAATAGGGCGTCATTAATAGGCTGGAGCCAGATGCTTTGCATTCCTTGTGTGAACACGCCACATAAAGAGTATGTATCTTAGTGCATTGGTGTACCACACGGCCAATCCCTGATTGAAGGCTGGCTGTTTCATTAAGTATTGCACCTGTGCATCTGCTATTTTATTTGGGTCTGCTGCACCCTGCTTGTGCATTTGTAATGAGGCCTATTTAGACAGGTAAGCATCTCTGCCTGTTTTTGGTGTGTTCCTCATTCTAGGGGTCACTGGCTATTACTGTCACAGGATTACCCCTTAAATTGGAGATGCCTGGGCCTTGTTCCTTGCTATGCTCCTAAGTAGCACTAGTCTGTGAAATGTATGAGGAAATATAAAACAAGACTGACAGGGCAAAATGGAAGCCCAATCACATAACACTCTCGTCGACACCTGAGTCACTCTGCACGAACCAGAGTTATCCATGAAGTCAGAAGAAGGAGAGTATGAATTTGTGGAATCCACAGACCTAACTCCTCCATGACAATTGGTTATGTTTGAGAAAACCTCCTCGTTACAGTAGGATTTGTATACTCAGACGTGGGGGACTATCAGGCTTTTTCTGTTCCAAGAAATTAGCTGCTTCTGTGCAAAGGATTTTTCTCAGATGCTCTGAAACCAGTGAATATTGGGGTTTGCATCGATCCGATATTCCGATATTTATGGGAGATATACGAGGGGTGTTCATGAAACATTTACCCTGACGCGCTTCCTGTGGACTGAGAGCAATGAAACTAGGCAAAGTTATTAGTCCTTCTCTACATAGGTGCCACCTAGGGACACACTTTCTTTGTAAGCAACGTAAACACCTCGCTTGTAGAAGTCGACAGGTTGCTCCAAAAGCCATGTTGTGACTTTGGAAATCAGGGTCTCAACATCTGGAAAAGGCTTGCCCTTCAAAAATAACTTCATTGTTGGAAAGAGGTGGAAGTCCTATGGTGCGAGGTCAGGTGAATAAGGGGGGATGCGGTAGAATTTCAAAGCAGCAGGAGCATGCTTCCATTTGAGCACATGTGAGTTATGAACTGGCTGACTTTGGTCTTGATAAAACAGTGAACCTACACCAGCAGAAGACATGGCTCCCCAAACCATCACTGATTGTGGAAACTTACTAGACCTCAAGCAGCTTGGATTGTGAACCTCTCCACTCTTCCTCCAGACTCTGGGACCTTGATTTCCAAATGAAATGCAAAACTTACTTTCATCTTAAAAAACCTTGGACCACAGAGCAACAGTCCAGTTTTTTTCCTTGGCCCAGGTAAGACGCTTCTGGCACTGTTTATTGGTCATGAGTGGCTTGACACAAGGAATATGACACTTGTAGCCCATGTTCTAGAGTCGTCTGTGTTTGGAAGCTCTTGAGGAAATGACTCCAGCAGCAGTCCACTCCTTGTGAATCTCCCCTAAATTTTTTAATGGCCTTTTGTTAGCAATCCTTTCAAGGCTGCGGTTATCCCGGTTGCTTGTGCACCTTTTTCTACCACACTTTTTTCCTTCCACTCAATGTTCCATTAATATGCTTGAATACAGCACTCTGTAAACAGATAGCTTCTTTACCAATGACCTTTTGTGGATTACCCTCCTTGTGGAGTGTGTCAGTGACTGCTATCTAGATATCTGTCAAGTCAGCAGTCGTGCCCATGACTGGAGCCTACGGAAACAAACTAAGGGACCCTTTTTAAATGCTTAAGAAGGTTTTGCAGGTGTTTTTTGTTAATTATTCTAATTTACTGAGATAGTGACTTTTGGATTTTCATTGGCTGTAAGCCATAATCATCAACATGAACAGAAAAAAAACACTTGAAATAGATCACTGTTTGTAATGACTATTTATGAGTTTCGCTTTTTGTATTGAAGAACTGAAATAAATTAACATTTTGATATTCTAATTTTGTGAGAAGCACGTGTGTGTGTGTGTGTGTGTGTGTATGTGTATATATATATATATATATATACAGTGCCTACAAATAGTATTCAACCCCCTGCAGATTTAGCAGGTTTAATAAGATGCAAATAAGTTAGAGACTTCAAACAAGAGCAGGATTTATTAACAGATGCATAAATCTTACAAACCAAAAAGTTTTGTTGCTCAGTTAAATTTTTATAAATTTTAAACATAAAAGTGTGGGTCAATTATTATTCAACCCCTAGGTTTAATATTTTGTGGAATAACCTTTGTTTGCAATTACAGCTGATAATCGTCTTTTATAAGACCTGATCAGGCCGGCACAGGTCTCTGGAGTTATCTTGGCCCACTCCTCCATGCAGATCTTCTCCAAGTTATCTAGGTTCTTTGGGTGTCTCATGTGGACTTTAATCTTGAGCTCCTTCCACAAGTTTTCAATTGGGTTAAGGTCAGGAGACTGACTAGGCCACTGCAACACCTTGATTTTTTGCCTCTTGAACCAGGCCTTGGTTTTCTTGGCTGTGTGCATTGGGTCGTTGTCTTGTTGGAAGATGAAATAACGACCCATCTTAAGATCCTTGATGGAGGAGCGGAGGTTCTTGGCCAAAATCTCCAGGTAGGCCGTGCTATCCATCTTCCCATGGATGCGGACCAGATGGCCAGGCCCCTTGGCTGAGAAACAGCCCCACAGCATGATGCTGCCACCACCATGCTTGATAGTAGGGATGTTATTCTTGGGGTCGTATGCAGTGCCATCCAGTCTCCAAACATCACGTGTGTGGTTGGCACCAAAGATCTCGATCTTGGTCTCATCAGACCAGAGAACCTTGAACCAGTCAGTCTCAGAATCCTCCAAGTGATCATGAGCAAACTGTAGACGAGCCTTGACATGACGCTTTGAAAGTAAAGGTACCTTACGGGCTCGTCTGGAACGGAGACCATTGCAGTGGAGTACGTTACTTATGGTATTGACTGAAACCAATGTCCCCACTGCCATGAGATCTTCCCGGAGCTCCTTCCTTGTTGTCCTTGGGTTAGCCTTGACTCTTCGGACAAGCCTGGCCTCGGCACGGGAGGAAACTTTCAAAGGCTGTCCAGGCCGTGGAAGGCTAACAGTAGTTCCATAAGCCTTCCACTTCCGGATGATGCTCCCAACAGTGGAGACAGGTAGGCCCAACTCCTTGGAAAGGGTTTTGTACCCCTTGCCAGCCTTGTGACCCTCCACGATCTTGTCTCTGATGGCCTTGGAATGCTCCTTTGTCTTTCCCATGTTGACCATGTATGAGTGCTGTTCACAGTTTGGGGAGGGTCTTAAATAGTCAGAAAAGGCTGGAAAAAGAGATAATTAATCCAAACATGTGAAGCTCATTGTTCTTTGTGCCTGAACTACTTCTTAATACTTTAGGGGAACCAAACAGAATTCTGGTGGGTTGAGGGGTTGAATAATAAATGACCCTCTGAAACAACTTTTCACAATTTAAAAAAAACAAACAAAGTAGCCTAGTAGCTAATAGCCTGGCCTATTCCATATGCGCTCAAAGTCTTTCACCATGCCCTTAAAGTTTTTGCACCACTAATGCTCACTCTCCCCACACCCCGGCACCCTCTAATCAAATAATTATCTCGCCTTCCCTCTCACCTCCCCACCTGACTTCATCTGCAGACCTGCTCCTCAACCTCAGATCTCAAAGAATTGTAGAGTTGAAGGGACCTCTTGGGTCATCTGGTCCAACCCCCTGCTCAAAACAGGATTCACTATATCATCCCACACAGATGTCTGTCCAGCCTCTGTTTGAAAACTTCCATGGAAGGAGAACTCACCACCTCTCGTGGCAGCCTGTTCCACTCATTGATCACCCTCACTGTCAAAAAGTTTTTTCTAATATCTAATCTGTGTCTCCTCCCATTCAGTTTCATCCCATTGCTTCTAGTCTTTCCTTGTGCAAATGAGAATAAAGATGATCCTTCTACAATGTGACAGCTCTTGAGATATTTGTAGTCAGCTATTAAGTCTCCTCCCAGTCTTCTTTTTTGCATGCTAAACATTCCCAGATCCTGTAACCGTTCCTCATGGGACATGGTTTGCAGACCGATCACCATTCTTGTCGTTCTTCTCTGAACTTGCTACAGTTTGTTGATGTCTTTTTTTAAAATGTGGTGCCCAAAACTGGACACAGTATTCTAGATGAGGTCTGACCAAAGAGGAGTAGAGGGCAATAATGACTTCGCGTGATCTAGACTGCATGCTTCTGTTAATACATCCCAGAATTGCATTTGCCTTTTTTGCTGCTGCATCACACTGTTGACTCATGTTCAGTTTATGATCTATTATACTAATAGATCATAAACTGAACATGAGTCAACAGTGTGATGTATACTACCCAAGTCTTTTTCACATGTGCTGTTGCTTAGCCATTTTTCTTCCATTCTGTATATGCTTTTTTTCATTTTTATTGCCCAGATGTAGTACTTTGCATTTTTCCTTGTTAAAAACCATTCTGTTAGTTGCTGCCCATTGCTCCAGTTTATTTATATCTTTTTGAGTCTTCTCTCTCTCTTCTCTAGTATTAGCTATACCTCCTAGCTTTGTGTCATCAGCAAGTTTAATCAGTGTACCCTCAATTCCTTCATCTAAGTCATTGATAAAGATGTTGAACAATACAGGGCCCAGGACAGAACCCTGTGGTACCACACTTGAGACATTGTTCCAACTGGATGTGCAGCCATTTACGACCACTCTTTGGGTCCGATCACTAAGTCAGTTATGAATCCACCTAACAGTTGCCTTGTCCATTCCATACTCAGTCATTTTTTCTGGTCAGGACAGAGGCCTCTCATTCCAGGACTCTAGCTTCGGCCCTGACCTCAAGAAAGCCCAGATCAGGATTCAAGCATAATCGTTCCTTTAAGACCTGCCTAAGGGGTCTCACGTTCCCCTTGGTCCTGCTGGAATAATCGCATGCAGAGGTGCCCTAAGTCTATGCTGTCGCCATGCATGTCCTCCAGGATTTCTACCACCTTATCCACAGTGTCCTAGGTGAGTGATAGATAACCGTATGATGTGCCTTCCGATCAATGGTCAGCAGGGCTACCTCAGCCTTAGAGGCAGGGGTCAAGGGATACATGCAGATTATGCTTTTCAGCCTTTCTACCCAGTCCCACAGCAACACACTGCTCCTCGTGAACTTGGGAAGATTCCTGAGCATAGCCCCAAAGGGTACAGTGGGGGAAAAAAAGTATTTATTCAGCGACCAATTGTTGTTATTTACAAGTTTATGATCACTTATAAAATGTGCTAAAGTGCTGCCCATTGTGTTGGATTGTCAATGCAACCCTCTTCTGCCACTCTTGACACACTGATAGCAACACCGCTGAAGAAATGCCAGCACAGGCTTCAAGTATCCATTGTTTCACCCCTTGATGGCTCACAGGCAGCAGTCTCAGAAAGAGGTGAGGAGGAACAGACTGATATCCCCCTTACACAAAAAAAAAACAATGGAGGCTTTGCTGAAGTCTCCAAGACATGAACTCCAATCTGATCTGAAAGCAATGATATCAGACTTTAAGGGAGAGTTGCAGGAGCTGGGCACTAGAACAGATCATCTGGAGAAAAAACTGACAGAACTTACTGAATCATAATGAATAGCGATGAGCGAGTGTACTCATTGCTCGGGTTTTCTTGAGCACGCTCGGGTGACCTCCGAGTATTTTTTAGTGTTCGGAGATTAAGTTTTCATCACCTCAGCTGAATGATTTACAGCTATTAGCCAGGCTGAGTACATGTGGGGGTTGAATGGTTGCTAGGGAATCCTCACATGTAATGAAGCTGTCTAGTAGCTGTAAATAATTCAGCTTAATCTCCGAACACTAACAAATACTCGGAGGTCACCCGAGCGTGCTCGGGAAAACCCGAGCACTAATAATGAACTAATAGATGCTAATGAGGCTTTAGAAAACATTTCACAAAATTTATAACAAAAGCCTGAACCTTGAGGACAGGTCCAGGAGGAACAGTATTCGCATTATAGGGATTAATGAATCTACTCCTGACAGAGACTTGCCAGGTCTCCTGCAGAGCTTTACACAAACAGTGATCCCTTCTGCAGACAGCAAGGACTTAATGATTGATATAATACACAGAGTTCCAAAACCAAAAGGCCTCAGCCCAGATTTATCACAAGTCGTTATTGCCCACATTCATTAGGAAAAGGCTGAAGCTTCCAGATAATTTGGCCCAGCTGAAGGTATTCCCTGATTTATTGACAGGTACTTTAGCTCAGAGGACGGAATATATGCCGTATACTACAGCCCTCAGAGAACAATGGATAAAGTACAACTGGGGATTCCCCACAAAATTGAAACTCACGAGGAACAATTCCAGATTTGTTTGCATATCCCTGGAAAAGGCTTATTGCGAAAGTGGAAGATTCAGCCTATATATCTGAATGACAAAAGAGCTCCTCAGGCACAGGAAAAGAAAAAACTGGACCCAGACTAGTGTAAGGCCTGATTGATTACTGGAGAGCCGTTTTGGGTTTCCTGCTTTCAACTCTTTGACTGGTGCCTCTATGGCGATGTTGAAACCAGGCAAACTTGCCCACAGAGTGTTTTTTTTACTCTTTTTCTTTACCGTTTGCTTGTTCTTTGAACTATAAGGGAACTTCCTCATATGTTGAAGCAAAAATCTAGGTTTGATGACCCTTCATTTCTTTATACAAACATATTTATTCCCCTGTCCGTCCTCCCCTTGTCTATTCTCCCCATGTTTGTCACTCATTTAGGAGCAGTGGTTTCACATAAAGCAGTATATAGTATTAATAATGCATGTTACAGTTTTATCTATAAATGCCAACGGTTTGAACTAACCAGGTAAAAGATCCATCTTTTGGAAGAATATTTGCAAACTGCTGATGTAATCCGTGTTCAAGAAACGCACTTGTTGGCGCAGGATAATACTCTTCTAAATAACCCATGATATCCACATCAGTTCTTTGCAAACAACAAGACTAAAAGAGTTGGAGTGGCTATGAATTGCTGGTGAATGAATGAAATGCTGGGAGCGGAGCTTTGGTGAATAGCGGTGACGTCACCGAAGCGGAGCTCCCTGACGGCCTGAACTAAAATGAACTATTCAGCGTGGGAAAATGCCAGCTGATTTTCCCTCGCTGAAGAGTTCATTTTGTTTCAGACCGCCAGAGAGCGCAGCTTCGGTGACGTCACCGGTATTCACCGAAGCTCTGCTCCCAGCATTTCATTCATTCACCAGTAGTTTACAGCCGGGAGCAGTTACATTAGCAGTGCTCCCGGTTGTAAATTCCCCTATATATGGATTACTGTGTGGGAATGACTGTATGCCGGATAGGTATGGTATATTGTTGGTTTATTTTTTTGACATTTTTTCCAGGAGATCGAGGGCTTCGCTTGGAATGGCAGAGTAATAAAGATGGAAAAAATGTGTATATTGTTTTATTTCATTAAAAGATTTTTTTTCTGTGTGGTGTGTTTGATTAACTCTTTAACAACTATAGGATTAGTAATGGATAGGTGTCTTATTGATGTTGTCCGGCTTAATGTCACCTTACAATAGGAAGGTGACATTTATCCCACTTATCACCACTACAGGGCAAGTGGGAAGAACCGGGCAATGCTCCAGAATTGGCGCATCTAATAGATGTGCCTTTTCTGGGCAGCTGCAGGCTTCTTTTCTTAGGCCAGGGGGCCCATATCCATGGCCCCTTACCAGCCTGAGAATAGCAGCCTGGACCTGTGAGTTTTGCCGGGTTGATTGTAAAATATAGGGGGGACCCCACGTTGTTTTTTTCTTTCATTCATTGTCCCCTACTTGCGCTGCTCGCCGGCACAGCAGGGGACAATGGATGAAAGCCAGGTTCAGCACCACATGAAGGGACAGTAGCTTACAGTAGCGCTACTTCTCCAGTGGCCGTCTGTGAGCACGGAGGACAGTGTTCACTGTTCTCTGTATGCACGTGTGCGTGACGTTTGGCGGGTAAAAACAGACATGTCTGCACATGGACACACAGTCCGTCAAAACATGCTGACACCTGCATAGACCCATTAATTTGAATGGGTCTATGTTGTGAATTCCGTTCTGGAGCTCCCTCCTGTGGTTGCTAATGGTATTTTTGTGAGTTCTGCCCTTGGGCTCCCTCTGGTGGTTTTGAGTGGTACTGCTGCTCCTTTAGGTAGCTGTAGCAGCTGCCTTCACTAATCGCCTTGCCTGGGTTTGTTATTTAAACCTGCTCTGGGCTTTAGTTCATGCCAGCTGTCAATGTTTCAAGATTGGATTTAGTCTTCTCCTTGGATATTTCTCATGGCCTGTTCATTTCAGCAAAAGATAAGTTCTTGCTAGTTCTTGTTAGTCCATTTGCTTGGACCTTATTTCTTAGTTTTTGTTAGGTCTTTTTGTCCAGCTCGTCATTATGATATATTCAGGCTAGCTGGAAGCTCTGGGGAAGCAGATTTGCCCCTCCACACCGTGAGTCGGTGTGGAGATCATTTTTTGTGAACTCTGCGTGGATTTTTAGTTTTGAATTCTGACCGCACAGTATCCTTTCCTATTTCTGTCTATTTAGATTAGTATTTGGCCTCCTTTGCTAAAATCTGTTTTTATCTCTGTGTATGTTATTTCCCCACTCCACTCACAGTCAATATATGTGGGGGGCTATCTTTCCTTTTGGGAATTTCTCTGAGGCAAGATAGTTTTCTATTTCCATCTATAGGGGTAGTTAGTTCTTAGGCCGTGACGAGGCGTCTAGGGAGAGACAGGAACGTCCCACGGCTATTTCTAGTGTTGGCGTTAGGAGTAGGGTTTGCGGTCAGAAAAGTTACCACCTCCTCAGAGCTTGTCCATGTGTCCTTTTAACCACCAGGTCATTTCAGTGTTGTTCCCTAACCACCAGGTCATAACAGGTCTACGTGTGTCAGTGTCTCCGGTACGTGAGAAAACTGTCACTACACGTACCGAAGGCACTGACGTGTGAAACCGGCCTTACATGATATCTGGAGATATCTCCACAGCTCTGGGAGAGATTATTCTCACTTCTCCAGATTTTATTCCTATAGCAGGATAGACTATATTCTTGTTGATGATAGAACTCTAGGTTGTGCACTTGAAGCAAAGATAGATGCCATCTCGTGGTCTAACCATGCTCCTGTCTCGCTCACCATGTCTGATAGTGATTCTTTGGTCAAAGCTAATAGGTGGCGTTTAAATAATTTTTTACTGACTAACAAACAAAACATTGAGTTAATAGAGGCCAAGTTAAAGGACTTCTTTGACATAAATGATTACCACCTCAGATGAAGTGGTTTGGTCAGCCGACAAGGCATATATGAGAGATATTTTTATTAAAATGGCAGCAACAGAAAGGAAAAGAGAGAGGCGGCAGTGTCAGACCTACTAACTCTAATTAACAATATGGAGCAAATCAACAAGAAAAATCATACCCCACAGCTGTCCCAAAAAATAACATAACATTGAATTAGGCTGCATGCTCTACTCTTAAGGTACCTTCACACTAAACGATATAGCTAGCGATCCGTGACGTTGCAGCGTCCTGGATAGCGATATCGTTGAGTGTGACAGGCAGCAGCGATCAGGATCCTGCTGTGATATCGCTGGTCATTGGTTAAAGTTCAGAACTTTATTTGGTCGTCAGATCGCCGTGCATCGTTGTGTTTGACAGCAAAAGCAACGATACCAGCGATGTTTTACAATGGTAACCAGGGTAAATATCGGGTTACTAAGCGCAGGGCCGCGCTTAGTAACCCAATGTTTACCCTGGTTACCAGTGTAAAATGTAAAAAAACAAACAGTACATACTCACCTTCGCGTCCCCCGCCGTCCGCTTCCTGCACTGACTGAGCGCCGGCCGTAAAGTGAAAGCACACCACAGCGGTGACGTCACCGCTCTGCTGTTAGGGCCGGCACTCACAGTCAGTGCAGGAAGCGGACGCCGGGGGAGTATGTACTGTTTGTTTTTTTACATTTTACACTGGTAACCAGGGTAAACATCGGGTTACTAAGTGCGACCCTGCGCTTAGCAACCCAATGTTTACCCTGGTTACCCGGGGACCTCGGCATCGTTGGTCGCTGGAGAGCGGTCTGTGTGACAGCTCTCCAGCGACCACACAGCGACGCTGCAGCGATCGGCATCGTTGTCTGTATCGCTGCAGCGTCGCTTAGTGTGAAGGTACCTTTAAGGCCCCGTCTCACTAAGCGATTTACCAACGATCACGACCAGCGATACGACCTGGCCGTGATCGTTGGTAAGTCGTTGTGTGGTCGCTGGGGAGCTGTCACACAGACCGCTCTCCAGCGACCAACGATCAGGGGAACGACTTCGGCATCGTTGAAACTGTCTTCAACGATGCCGAAGTCCCCCTGCAGCACCCGGGTAACCAGGGTAAACATCGGGTTACTAAGCGCAGGGCCGCGCTTAGTAACCCGATGTTTACCCTGGTTACCAAAAAAAACAAACAGTACATACTCACCTTTCGGTGTCCAGGTCCCTTGCCGTCTGCTTCCTGCTCTGACTGAGATCCGGCCGTACAGTGAGAAGTGAGAGCAGCAGTGACGTCACCGCTGTGCTCTCACTTCTCGCTGTACGGCGGCTCAGTGAGAGCAGGAAGCAGACGGCAAGGGACCTGGACACCGAAAGGCGAGTATGTACTGTTTGTTTTTTTTGGTAACCAGGGTAAACATCGGGTTACTAAGCGCGGCCCTGCGCTTAGTAACCCGATGTTTACCCTGGTTACCAGTGAAGACATCGCTGGATCGGTGTCACACACACCGATTCAGCGATGTCAGCGGGGCCTCAACGACCAAAAAAAGGTCCAGGCCATTCCGACACGACCAGCGATCTCGCAGCAGGGGCCTGATCGCTGGTACGTGTCACACATAGCGAGATCGCTATGGAGGTCGCTGTTGCGTCACAAAACTTGTGACTCAGCAGCGATATCGCTAGCGATCTCGCTATGTGAGACGGGGCCTTTACTCCAGGATGAAAAAGCTCTTAAAAAGTCCAAAACAAAATATTATGCAATAGGAGATAGAGCAGGAAAGATTTTAGCTAGGAGAATAAAAACAAAGGGAGATAAGAAGTCGTATTGCATACTTGAATAAATCTGATGGGACAAAAGAACTAAATTCGATCAACATTGCTAAAGAATTTAGGCAATTTTATTTTTCACTATACAACCTAAAAGAGGATCCCCATACAGTTCAGCCAAATCCACAGGAAATTGGTAACATCCTGGAAAAGAATCTCACTCTCCAAATTATCTGCAGTTCAGCTGAGTGATCTAAAATACTGCCCTATCCATCAGTGAGATATAAAAAATAATCCGTTCTACTAAAAAGTCTTCTGCTCTAGGCCCGGACGGATTTTCTAACTCCTATTATCATTGTTTCGTCAAAATTTTAGCTCCTTACCTAACAAAAACTTTTTGGAAATGTAGTTCAATAAGCCATGAAAACCTTGAGGTAGTAATTACAACCATTCCTAAACCAGAGAAACCCCCGAACACTCTGGGTAATTTTACTTAATAAACTGTGAGCTAAAAATATTCTCTAAAATTCTGGCGGCCAGAACAATGTCTGTTCTTCCCTCTCTGATAGTACCTGATAAGGTTGGGTTTGTCCCTAGGAGACAGGCCAAGGATGGCACTAGAACAGTAATAGATCTGTTGGAGATAATGGAGACTAGTAAACTCCCCAGTGTACTTTTGTCTCTTGATGCCAAGAAGGCGTTTGATAGAGCGCACTGGGGTTATATGGCAGAGGTTCTTGATAAGTTTGGATTTGTGGGAAATATTAAAAAAGCTATATTGGCCCTATATTCTAGTCCGAATGCGATGGTGAGTGCATCTGGCTTCACCGCAGACCGGCAGGGCACCCGGCAGGGCTGCCTTCTTTCGACGGTTATCTTTGCTTTGCTAATGGAGCAGCTGGCAGAGGCTCTTAGAACTAATCCAAGCATACATGGTGTCCGTGTGGGAGATACAGTGCCCTGTGAAAGTATTCGGCCCCCTGGAACTTTTCAACCTTTTCCCACATATCATGCTTCAAACATAAAGATACCAAATGTAAATTTTTGGTGAAGAATCAACAAGTGGAACATAATTGTGAAGTTGAATGAAATTTATTGGCTATTTTAAAATTTTGTTGAAATTAAAAAACTGAAAACTTGGACGTGCAATATTATTCGGCCCCTTTAACTTAATACTTTGTTGCCCCACCTTTTGCTGCGATTACAGCTGCAAGTCGCTTGGGGTATGTCTCTATCAGTTTTGTACATCGAGAGACTGAAATTCTTGCCCATTCTTCTTTGGCAAACAGCTCGAGCTCAGTGAGGTTTGATGGAGATCTTTTGTGAACAGCAGTTTTCAGCTCTTTCCACAGATTCTTGGGTTGATTGAGGTCTGGACTTTGACTTGGCCATTCTAACACCTGGAAATGTATATTTGTGAACCATTCCATTGTAGATTTTGCTTTATGTTTGGGATCATTGTTTTGTTGGAAGACAAATCTCCATCCCAGTCTCAGGTCTTTTGCAGACTCCAACAGGTTTTCTTCAAGAATGGTCCTGTATTTGGCTCCATCCATCTTCCCTTCAATTTTAACCATCTATGGTGCTGCTCCCACCATGTTTGACAGTGAGGATGGTGTGTTCAGGGTGATGAGCTGTGTTGCCTTTACGCCAAACATGTTGTTTGGCATTGTTGCCAAAAAGTTCGATTTTGGTTTCATCTGACCAGAGCACCTTCTTCCGCATGTTTGGTGTGTCTCCCAAGTGGCTTGTTGCAAACTTTAAACAACACTTTTTATGGATATCTTTGAGAAATGGCTTTCTTCTTGCCACACTTCCATAAAGGCCAGATTTGTGCAGTGTATGACTAATTGTTGTCCTATGGACAGACTGTCCCACCTCAGCTGTAGATCTCTGCAGTTCATCCAGAGTGATCATGGGCCTCTTGGCTGCATCTCTGCTCAGTCTTCTCCTTGTTTGAGATTAAAGTTTAGAGGGACGGCCGGATCTTGGTAGATTTGCAGTGGTATGAAAAGCCTTCCATTTCAATATGATCGCTTGCACAATGCTCCTTGGGATGTTTAAAGTTTTGGAAATCATTTTGTATCCAAATCCAGCATTAAACTTCTCCATAACAGTATCACGGACCTGCCTGTTGTGTTCCTTGGTCTTCATGATGCTCTCTGTGCTTCAAACAGAACCCAGAGACAATCACAGAGCTGATGCATATTTATACGGAGGCTTGATTACACACAGGTGGATTATATTTATCACCATTAGGCATTTAGGACAACATTGGATCATTCAGAGATCCACAATGAACTTCTGGAGTGAGTTTGCTGCACTGAAAGTAAAGGGGCCAAATAATATTGCATGCCCCACTTTTCAGTTTTTGAATTTCTACAAAAATTTAAAATAACCAATAAATTTCGTTCAACTTCACAATTGTGTTCCACTTGTTGATTCGTCACCAAAAATTTACATTTTGTATCTTTATGTTTGAAGCCTGATATATGGGAAAAGGTTGAAAAGTTCCAGGGGGCCGAATACTTACGCAAGGCACTGTATGGACCATGTGGTGGGATTGTATGCAGTTGATGTGATATCTCTCACTGGCATGGAGGGGTCAATGGCAGGTGTCATGGACACCCTGACTGAATTCTCCAGAATCTCATATTACAAATTAAATGCCACAAAGTCTATCATATTACCCATGAATATTACACCTTTGGAAAAGGATGGAATACTAGAGCATTTTCCCTTTAAGTAGGAGGAAGAGGGATTTACATATTTGGGAATTAAAATTACAAAATTTGGAAATCTCGTTAAGTCGAACTGTGAATCGCTGATTTCGGAAGTTTGTGGGGACTTTGAGAGGCAGACCCTCCTCCCACTGTCCTGGGTTGCCAGAATACATATAGTAAAAATGATGTTGCTGCCTAAGATTACCTACTTGTTTAGATGTCTCCCCCTCAAATTCCCATCTAGATGATAGGGCTCCTACAATCCCTGCTGGGCAAGTTTATTTGGAAAAACAAAAAATCAAGGGTGGAGGTCAGAGCACTGCATTTCTAATATTCCCAAGGTGGCATGGGTGTAGCAAATCTTTCTTTATACATACAAGGCAGCCATACTCGAGGCCACAAAGGGTGGGTTGGGGATCTTAATTATAGATGGCTCCAAATAGAAAGGCAGTTTGCTCCCCACAGGTCTATTAGAGTTTTGATAGAGATTGAACTACTGAAGCCCCTGAATTCGAAGTTTCCTTTACAGGTGATGTCCTCGTTTATTTATTATTGGAATAACCTTGATAGAACATTGATAAAATCCCTATTTACATTCATTTCTGTAAAAGCGATAGAGGCACACATCTCTGGGTTGTTGCTAGTCCTGTGAGTGGGGTCAGGTGTAAGCACCCTTGACAAACTCTTTGATGGCCCTGTTTTCTTCTCCTTTGCAGATGTCCCAACTTTATAAGGTTCCCAAAACTTGCTTTTATCAGTACCTCCAATTTCGTCATTTTATCCATTTGTGTACACTTCCAGCTTGGCGGAGTCCTGACCCATCAGACTTGATGCAGAAATAATGTAAAGTAGAATATCCAAATAAACATGGATTGTCTCGGTTTTATAGGACTCTTAATTCGCCAGCAAAGTTGGTCAAACTCCTCTATATGAATGCCTGGGAGAAAGCACTCTCTTTCTCTTCCACCCTTGAACACTGGTGGACTGAAGCCACATTTACTCAAAGGTACTCCTCCTTTATTAATCTTCTTGAACAACTAAAGAAAACACATATGAACTGGTATCTGACCCCTTATAAAAATTCCAAATTTAAGAAATCATATTCCTCATTATGCTGGAAGGGGTGTGGTAAAAAATCTAGGGATCTAGCTCATGTGTGTTGGTGGTGTCCCAAGATAAGAGGATTCTGGAATCAAGTGGCAGACTTAATCAGGACTTTGATAGGTTTCCCTTTAACACTAGAAGGGTCGTTGGCAGTCTTAAATATTGGGTTGGACCTTCTTCCCCCAAATTAATCCCAGTGATAACCACGTTTTGACAGCAGCCCGTCAGAGCTTGGCTAGGCATTGGAGAGAAGCTACTAACCCCACACAGGAGGAACTCATTGGTAGGATAAATTTTCATTATCTACATCAGGGGTGGGGAATCTTTTTTTCTGCCAAGGGCAATTTGGAATTTTATAATAGTGTTCAGGGGCTGTATAAAATTGTTAACTTAAACATTAGCCAACTATATTTATTCAAACATTTAAATAACTCCCACTTTACGTCCGTAAAACTCGCCAAACAAACGACACAATTATTCTCAATGGGGCTGCTCCTATCAGCCGTATATTATGGTTCAGTATTATACGGCTTTCTACGGCCGTACAAAATCGCAGCATGCTGCGTTTGTCAGCGTATTGCGCAAAAAAACACCAATGAAAGTCTATGGGGGCGAGAAAAATACGGATTCCACACGGACCAGCAGTGTGACTTGCGAGAAATACGCAGCGGTGTTAGTGAAAAGCCAGTAATTCAATTGCCGGCTTTTCATTTCTCCTTCACAAACCCGACATGAAATGAGACATGGTTTACATACAGTAAACCATCTCATATCCCCATTTTTTTTTGCATATTCCACACTACCAATGTTAGTAGTGTGTATGTGCAAAATTTGGGCGCTGTAGCTGCAAAAATAAAGGGTTAAATCGCGGAAAAAATTGGCGTGGGCTCCCGCGCAATTTTCTCCGCCAGAGTGGGAAAGCCAGTGACTGAGGGCAGATATTAATAGCCAGGAGAGGGTCCATGGTTATTGGCCCCCCCCCCGTGGCTAAAAACATCTGCCCTCAGCCACCCCAGAAAAGGCACATCTGGAAGATGCGCCTATTCTGGCACTTGGCCACTCTCTTCCCACTCCCTGTAGCGGTGGGATATGGGGTAATGAAGGGTTAATGCCACCTTGCTATTGTAAGGTGACATTAAGCCAGATTAATAATGGAGAGGCGTCAATTATGTCACCTATCCATTATTAATCCAATTGTCTGAAAGGGTTAAAAAACACACACACATTATTAAAAATTATTTTAATGAAATAAACACACAGGTTGTTTTAATATTTTATTGCGCTCTCAATCCAGCTGCAGACCCTCGCTTGACAAAATAATAAACCCACAATATACATACCCTCTGATGAACTGTCATACGTCCCATGAGGTAATCCATCTGAAGGGGTTAAAATATTTTACAAGCAGGAGCCCTGCTAATGCAGCTGTGCTCGTGCTTGTAAGCCCAGACGAATGAAGGAAATGTAGGTCAATGACCTATAGTTACCTTCAGTTGCGGTGAGGCGCCCTCTGCTGGATGTCCTCATGAACTGCAGCCTGGGAACTTTTTCCCACGCTCGAGCTCATATGAGGACAACCTGCAGGGGGCGCCTCACCACGACTGAAGGTAACTATAGGTCATTGACCTACATTTCCTTCATTCGCCGGGGCGAATATTAAAACAACCTGTGTGTTTATTTCATTAACCCTTCATTACCCCATATCCCACCGCTACACGGGAGTGGGAAGAGAGTGGCCAAGTGCCAGAATAGGCGCATCTTCCAGATGTGCCTTTTCTGGGGTGGCTGGGGGCAGATGTTTTTAGCCATGGGGGGGGGGGGGGGGGCAATAACCATGGACCGTCTCCTGGCTATTAATATCTGCCCTCAGTCACTGGCTTTACCGCTCTGGCGGAGAAAATTGCGCAGGAGCCCACGCCAATTTTTTCCGTGATTTAACCCTTTATTTTAGCAGCTACAGCGCCCAAATTTTGCACATACACACTACTAACATTAGTAGTGTGGAATATGCAAAAAAAAGGGGATATGAGATGGTTTACTGTATGTAAACCAGGTCTCATATCCTGCCGGGTTTGGGAAGGAGAAATGAAAAGCCGGCAATTGAATTACCGGCTTTTCACATACATCGCGCTGAAGTAAATATAAATACAGAATATTTAATATATATGTGTCTCAATGACATATATATACAGTATATATATATATATATATATATATATATATATATATATATATATATATATATATATATGTTTTCCCGAACATTTGAGCACATAAATCCATTAGATGTCGGTTTTGCAAGCCTGCGAGAAAATATCGCAGTACGGATGCCATACGGATTACATACGGAGGATGCCATGCGCAAAATAAGCTGACACACCCTGCCTACGGATCACTATTTTGGGAACATTTCTCCGTATTACGGCCGTATTACGGCTGTAAAAAACGGACCATATTGTCTTACGCTGAGTGTGACGCCGGCCTTAATGTGATGGCTGGAATTACTTCTCTTTGGTGAGGCGTGTGATGTTGGGAGGTATTGATGATGTTGCTACTCGCAACTGGTTTTTTAAGTTTGCATCAGTCAGTCTTGAGTAAATCCTGCATATTGAACCCCGCTGAACTTTCATTCTCCCAGCAGTGTTATGGCTTCCTGTTGTGAATTCCATTCTTGGGCCCCCTCTTGTGGTTGTGAATGGTACTTTTGTGAGTTCTGCCCTTGGGCTCCCTCTGGTGGTTTCGAGTGGAACTGCTACTCCTTGAGTTTAGCTGTAGCAGCTGCTTTCACTGATCGTCTCTCCTGGCTTTGCTGTTTAACCTGGCTCTGGTCTTCAGTTCATGCCAGCTGTCAATGTTTTCTGGGTTGGATTCAGATCTCTTCTTGGATTTCTCCTATGGCCTGTCCATTTCAGCAAAAGATAAGTTCTTGCTAGTTCTTTGGGTTGTCCATTTGCTTTGGACTTTATTGCAAAGTTCATGTTATGTTTCTTTCTGTCCAGCTTGTCATTATGATATATTCAGGCTAGCTGGAAGCTCTGGGGAAGCAGATTTGCCCCTCCACACCGTGAGTCGGTGTGGAGATCATTTTTGTAAACTCTGCGTGGATTTTTAGTTTTTAATACTGACCGCACAGTATCTTTTCCTATTTCTGTCTATCTAGATTAGAATTGGCCTACTTTGCTAAAATCTGTTTTCATTTCTGTGTATGTCATTTCCCTCTCCACTCACAGTCAATATTTGTGGGGGGCTATCTTTCCTTTTGGGAATTTCTCTGAGGCAAGATAGTTTTCTGTTTCCACCTTTAGGGGTAGTTAGTTCTTAGGCTGTGACGAGGTGTCTAGGGAGTGACAGGAACATCCCACGGCTAATTCTAGTGTTGGTGTTAGGATTAGGAACTGCGATCAGTAAAGTTACCACCTCCTCAGAGCTTGTCCCATGTTTCTCTTTAACCACCAGGTCATATCAGTGTTGCTCCTTAACCACCAGGTCATAACAGTACAGCTGGCCCACAATGTGTTGAATGCATCTCAAAAGAGGGAAAAAGAAGTTCTGAGCCATTTTTTTTCCTTTGCAGCCTGTTTTGTCTTTTTTTCCCCTTGATCTCTGGGTGGTTCAGGATTCTGGTGCTGATATGGAGGTTCGGGGTCTGTCCTCGCGTGTGGATCAACTCGCTGCACGGGTACAGAGTATCCAAGATTATGTTGTTCAGAATCCGGCTTTAGAGCCTAGAATTCCTATTCCTGATTTGTTTTCTGGGGATAGATCTAAATTTTTGAACTTTAAAAATAACTGCAGACTGTTTTTTGCTCTGAGACCCTGTTCCTCTGGTGACCCCATTCAGCAGGTGAAGATTGTCATTTCTCTGCTGCGTGGAGACCCGCAGGACTGGGCATTCTCCCTTGAGCCAGGGAATCCTGCATTGCTCAATGTAGACGCATTTTTTCAAGCGCTCGGATTGCTGTATGACGAACCTAATTCTGTGGATCAGGCAGAAAAAATCTTGCTGGCTCTGTGTCAGGGTCAGGAAGCAGCAGAAGTATACTGCCAGAAATTTAAAAAATTGGTCTGTGCTCACAAAATGGAATGAGTATGCCCTGGCAGTGATTTTCAGAAAGGGTCTTTCTGAAGCCCTTAAAGATGTTATGGTGGAGTTCCCCACGCCTGCTGGTTTGAACGAATCAATGTCTTTGGCCATTCAGATTGATCGGCGCCTGCACGAGCGCAAGGTGGTGCACCATATGGCGGTGTCCTCTGGGCTGAGTCCTGAGCCTATGCAATGTGATAGGATTTTGACTAGAGCAGAACGGCAGGAATTCAGACGTCAGAATGGGCTGTGTTTTTACTGTGGTGACTCTACTCATGCTATTTCTGATTGCCCTAAGCGTACTGAGAGGGTCGCTAGGTCTGTTACCATTAGTACTGTACAGCCTAAATTTCTCTTGTCTGTTACCCTGATTTGCTCATTGTCGTCCTTTTCTGTTATGGCATTTGTGGATTCTGGCGCTGCCCTGAACTTAATGGACTTGGAATTTGCCAGACGCTGTGGCTTTTCCTTGGAGCCTTTGCAGAGCCCTATTCCATTAAGGGGGATTGATGCTACACCATTGGCCAAGAATAAACCTCAGTACTGGACACAGTTGACTATGTACATGGCTCCAGCACATCAGGAAAATATTCGCTTTTTGGTGTTGCATAATTTGCATGATGTTGTTGTGCTGGGTTTTCCATGGTTACAGGTACATAATCCAGTGCTGGATTGGAAATCTATGTCTGTGACTAGTTGGGGTTGTCAAGGGATACATAGTGATATTCCTTTGATGTCAATTTCCTCTTCCCCCTCTTCTGAAGTTCCTGAGTTTTTGTCGGATTTCCAGGATATATTTGATGAGCCCAAGTCCAGTTCCCTACCTCCTCATAGGGACTGTGATTGTGCTATTAACTTGATTCCTGGCTGTAAGTTCCCTAAGGGTCGACTTTTCAATCTGTCTGTGCCAGAGCATGCCGCTTTGCGGAGTTATGTAAAGGAGTCTTTGGAGAAGGGGCATATTCGCCCGTCTTCGTCACCGTTGGGAGCGGGGTTCTTTTTTGTTGCCAAGAAGGATGGCTCCTTGAGGCCCTGTATAGATTCTCGCCTTCTCAATAAGATCACGGTCAAATTCCAGTACCCTTTACCTTTGCTTCCTGATTTGTTTGCTCGGATTAAGGGGGCTAGTTGGTTTACCAAGATTGACCTTCGAGGGGCGTATAATCTTGTTCGTATTAAACAGGCTGATGAATGGAAAACAGCATTTAATACGCCCGAAGGCCATTTTGAATACCTTGTGATGCCATTCGGGCTCTCTAATGCTCCATCTGTGTTTCAGTCCTTTATGCATGATATCTTCCGGAATTATCTGGATAAATTCATGATTGTATATTTGGATGATATTTTTTTTTTCCCGATGATTGGGAGTCTCATGTGAAGCAGGTCAGGATGGTATTTCAGATCCTTCGTGCTAATGCGTTGTTTGTGAAGGGGTCTAAGTGCCTCTTTGGAGTTCAGAAGGTTTCTTTTTTGGGTTTCATTTTTTCTCCCTCGGCTATTGAAATGGACCCTTTTAAGGTCCAGGCCATTCATGATTGGACTCAACCCACATCTGTGAAGAGCCTTCAGAAATTTTTTGGCTTTGCTAATTTTTATCGCCGCTTCATTGCTAATTTTTCCAGTGTAGTTAAGCCTCTGACCGATTTGACGAAGAAAGGCACTGATGTGATGAATTGGTCCTCTGCGGCTGTTGAGGCCTTTCAGGAGCTTAAACGTCGTTTTACTTCTGCCCCTGTGTTGCGTCAGCCAGATGTTTCTCTCCCTTTTCAGGTTGAGGTTGATGCTTCTGAGATTGGGGCAGGGGCCGTTTTGTCTCAGAGAAGTTCTGATGGCTCTTTGATGAAACCGTGTGCTTTCTTCTCCAGAAAGTTTTCACCTGCTGAGCGTAATTATGATGTCGGCAATCGGGAGTTGTTGGCTATGAAGTGGGCACTTGAGGAGTGGCGACATTGGCTTGAGGGAGCCAAGCATCGCGTTGTGGTCTTGACCGATCATAAGAATTTGATTTACCTTGAGTCTGCCAAGCGGTTGAATCCTTGACAAGCTCGATGGACTCTGTTTTTCTCCCGTTTTGATTTTGTGGTCTCGTATCTTCCGGGATCTAAGAATGTGAAGGCTGATGCCCTTTCTAGGAGTTTTTTGCCTGATTCTCCGGGAGTCCTTGAGCCGGCTGGTATTCTCAAGGAGGGGGTGATTCTTTCGGCCATCTCCCCTGATTTACGGCGGGTGCTTCGGGAGTTTCAGGCTGATAAACCTGACCGCTGTCCAGTGGGGAAACTGTTTGTTCCTGATAGATGGACTACTAAGGTAATTTCTGAGGTTCATTGTTCAGTATTGGCTGGTCATCCTGAGATTTTTGGTACCAGAGATTTGGTTGCTAGGTCCTTTTGGTGGCCTTCCTTGTCGCGGGATGTGCGTTCTTTTGTGCAGTCCTGTGGGACTTGTGCCCGGGCCAAGCCTTGCTGTTCCCTTGCTAGTGGGTTGCTTTTGTCTTTGCCGGTCCCTGAGAGGCCCTGGACGCATATTTCCATGGATTTTATTTCTGATCTTCCTGTTTCTCAGAAGATGTCTGTCATCTGGGTGGTTTGTGACCGGTTTTCTAAGATGGTCGGTCCATTTGGTACCTTTGCCTAAGTTGCCTTCCTCCTCTGATTTGGTTCCATTATTTTTTCAGCATGTGGTTCGTTTGCATGGCATTCCGGAGAATATTGTGTCTGACAGAGGTTCCCAGTTTGTTTCTAGGTTTTGGCGGTCCTTTTGTGCTAGAATGGGCATTGATTTGTCTTTTTCTTCAGCATTTCATCCTCAGACAAATGGCCAAACGGAGCGAACCAATCAGACCTTGGAAACCTATTTGAGATGCTTTGTGTCTGCTGATCAGGATGATTGGGTGACCTTCTTGCCGTTGGCCGAGTTTGCCCTTAATAATCGGGCTAGTTCGGCTACCTTGGTTTCGCCTTTCTTTTGTAACTTTGGTTTTCATCCTCGTTTTTCTTCGGGGCAGGTTGAGCCTTCAGACTGTCCTGGTGTGGATTCTGTGGTGGACAGGTTACAGCAGATTTGGACTCATGTGGTGGACAATTTAACGTTGTCTCAAGAAAAGGCTCAACGTTTTGCTAACCGTCGTCGGTGTGTTGGTCCCCGGCTTCGTGTTGGGGATTTGGTCTGGTTGTCTTCTCGTCATGTTCCTATGAAGGTTTCTTCCCCTAAGTTCAAGCCTCGCTTTATTGGTCCTTATAAGCTTTCTGAAATTATCAATCTGGTGTCTTTTCGTTTGGCCCTTCCAGCTTCTTTTTCCATTCATAATGTGTTCCATAGATCTTTGTTGCGGAGATATGTGGCGCCCATGGTTCCCTCCGTTGATCCTCCTGCTCCGGTGTTGGTTGAGGGGGAGTTGGAATATGTGGTGGAGAAGATTTGGGATTCTCGTTTTTCGAGGTGGAAGCTTCAGTATCTGGTCAAGTGGAAGGGTTATGGCCAGGAGGATAATTCTTGGGTTGTTGCCTCCGATGTCCATGCGGCCGATTTGGTTCGTGCTTTTCACTTGGCTCGTCCTGATCGGCCTGGGGGCTCTGGTGAGGGTTCGGTGACCCCTCCTCAAGGGGGGGGTACTGTTGTGAATTCCGTTCTTGGGCCCCCTCTTGTGGTTGTGAATGGTACTTTTGTGAGTTCTGCCCTTGGGCTCCCTCTGGTGGTTTCGAGTGGAACTGCTACTCCTTGAGTTTAGCTGTAGCAGCTGCTTTCACTGATCGTCTCTCCTGGCTTTGCTATTTAACCCCTTCACCCCCGGAGCTTTTTCCGTTTTTTCATTTTCGTTTTTCGCTCCCCTCCTTCCCAGAGCCATAACTTTTTTATTTTTCTGTCAATTTGGCCATGTGAGGGCTTATTTTTTGCGGGACGAGTTGTACTTTTGAACGACATCATTGGTTTTACCATGTCGTGTACTAGAAAACGGGAAAAAAATTCCAAGTGCAGTGAAATTGCAAAAAAAGTGCAATCCCACACTTGTTTTTTGCTTCGCTATTTTGCTAGGTTCACTAAATGCTAAAACTGACCTGCCATTATGATTCTCCAGGTCAGTAAGAGTTCATAGACACCTAACATGACTAGGTTATTTTTCACCTTAGTGGTGAAAAAAAATTCCAAACTTTGCAAAAAAAAATAATAAATTGCACCATTTTCCGATACTCGTAGCGTCTTTATTTTTCGTGATCTGAGGTCAGGTGAGGGCTTATTTTTTGCGTGCCGAGCTGGCGTTTTTAATGATAGCATTTTGGTGCAGATATGTTCTTTTGATCGCCCGTTATTGCATTTTAATGCAATATCGCGGCGACCAAAAAAACGTAATTCTGGCGTTTCGATTTTTTTTCTCATTACGCCATTTAGCAATCAGGTTAATGCTGTTTTTTTATTGATAGATCGGGCGATTCTGAACGCGGCGATACCAAATATGTGTAGGTTTGATTTTTTTTTATTGATTTATTTTGATTGGGGCGAAAGGGGGTGATTTAAACTTTTATATTTTTTTATTTTTTTCACATTTTTTTTTATTTTTTTTTTTCACTTTTGCCATGCTTCTATAGCCTCCATGGGAGGCTAGAAGCAGGCACAACCCGATCGGCTCTGCTATGTAGCAGCGATCATAAGATCGCTGCTACACAGCAGAATTACAGGTGTGCTGTGAGCGCCGACCACAGGGGGGCGCTCACAGCTGCCGAGGATCATTAACCATAGAGGTCTCAAAGACCTCTATGGTTACCATTTAGAAGCATCGCCGACCTCCGATCATGTGACGGGGGTCGGCGATGACGTCATATCCGGCCGCCCGGCCGGATGCGGTAGATAAATGCCGCTGTCTGCATTTGACAGCGGCATTTAACTAGTTAATGGTCGCGGGCGGATCTCGATTCCGCTCGCACTCATTGCGCGCACATGTCAGCTGTACAAAACAGCTGACATGTCGCGGCTTTAAGGTGGGCTCGCCGCCGGAGCCCACCTTAAAGCGGGGGTTCTGCCAGCTGACGTACTATTCCGTCAGCTGGCAGAAAGGGGTTAACCTGGCTCGTCTTCAGTTCATGCCAGCTGTTAATGTTTTCTGGGTTGGATTCAGATCTCTTCTTGGATTTATGCTATGGCCTGTCCATTTCAGCAAAAGATAAGTTCTTGCTAGTTCTTTGGGTTGTCCATTTGTTTTGGACTTTATTGCTCAGTTCATGTTATGTTTCTTTCTGTCCAGCTTGTCATTATGATATATTCAGGCTAGCTGGAAGCTCTGGGGAAGCAGATTTGCCCCTCCACTCCGTGAGTCGGTGTGGAGATCATTTTTGTAAACTCTGTGTGGATTTTTAGTTTTTAATACTGACCGCACAGTATCCTTTCCTATTTCTGTCTATCTAGATTAGAATTGGCCTCCTTTGCTAAAATCTGTTTTCATTTCTGTGTATGTCATTTCCCTCTCCACTCACAGTCAATATTTCTGGGGGGCTATCTTTCCTTTTGAGAATTTCTCTGAGGCAAGATAGTTTTCTGTTTCCACCTTTAGGGGTAGTTAGTTCTTAGGCTGTGACGAGGTGTCTAGGGAGTGACAGGAACATCCCACGGCTAATTCTAGTGTTGGTGTTAGGATTAAGAACTGCGGTCAGTAAAGTTACCACCTCCTCAGAGCTTGTCCCATGTTTCTCTTTAACCACCAGGTCATAACAGGTTCCATCATGTGCGGGTCCAGTCATCGCTCTGTATGGAGAGCAGCGGCTAAGCGGCTATAACCACAGCCTCCCGCACTGAACGGCAACTGCTCTGTATTGGAAACCGTGTGTGTGGGGGGGTGCAGTTACAGCCGCTGCTCTAGATTTACAAAGCCATTACTGAACACTGCCGGGAGGATTAGGGCAGCAGTGGGGTTTTATATGCAGAAGCCAGGCAGGTTCAGAACGCTGCTAACCTGCAGATTAGCATTATTTCTTGGGTCTGAGGTATACAGCACAAGTGATACACGGGACCTGAGATATACAGCACAAGGGTGGTACATGTGGCCTGAGGTATACAGTACATGGGGAGTACACAGGACCCTAGTTATGCGGCACATGGGGAGTACACAGTACCTGAGGTATACAGCACATGGGGAGTACACGGGGCCTAAGGTATACAGCACATGGGGAGTGCACAGGGCCTGAGGTATACAGAACATGGGGAGTACACGGGGCCTGAGGTATACAGCACATGGTGAGTACACGGGGCCTGAGGTATACAGCGCATGGGTGGTACATCCCTGCGCAGTAGCAGGGTACATCCCTGTATATTAGTAGTTTGCTTCCAACACATTTGTAAATATTACACCTAAGCAGCTGAATTGCTGTACTAGAGACCATGCAGTGGCTACAGCAGGACCTCCACCATCATCATCATGATGACCATTTCCCCTGCAGTATGGATGACCTCAGTGACAGCAGGGATACAAGGAGGTTCTGAGTACAGATGATCTGCCTTCTGTGGACCAGCCACCCTCCGCACCGAGCAGTCACTGCCACAATTACCTCAGCACACCCTACAGAACCGGCGGCTGGACTCCATTACACACCTCATGGCATCGGTTGTGCCCGGCTAGTAGTCCGGCTGCCCTCCCTAGCCCAGCAGCATACCTGCAGACTTCCTTCTCGCCGTCTCACTTGCTCTCTCCCAACGCCGGCTTCTCCTAGAGCAGCACACAGCCTTTTACCAAGCAAGGATTTCCAGAGTGTGGCATGCCAGGAATTGTAGTCTCTGCAGTGACATTCATTCTTCTACGACACACATAGGATGTCAGACTCAATACCGCATGCACCTCTGAAGAATTAAAGGGCCCGTGGCAAAAAAAAACGGGCAAAGTGGCTGGGGGCCACCCCAGATGATATCGCGGGCCGGACGATCCCCACCCCTGATCTACATGAATGTTGTTTGGTTCACTTGATAAAGCATAAAGAACAAGTCAGTCGCCAGTGGGTGATTTGGGAGACTTCTGCATTGGCATTAGCTAACACTTAGGATGGTTTTAATATTTTTCCTGGCTTTTCTGGTCTTCGCATAATCAGATTGGTATACAAAAATGTTTAAAACAAGGCTCCAAAAGCTCATTACCCCCCCCCCCCCCACACTATCCATTAATTTACCTTCTGTGCCCAATTTCGACGCCTTTTCCTTCTGTGTGATCCTTTCTTTTACTCCCCTCTCCTATAATATCCAATTTAGATTTCGCTTATTTTAGTGGTGATTATTTGGACATGACTGCTATATTGATGTAATTGTGTAAACAAGTTATTTCTGGTGTTATAAGATTTAACTGAATAAAAATTTTACTGTTAAAAAAAAAAAAAAAAAATCACCTGTGACAAGGGCTGCTAGGGCCGCAGTTTGCATGCGTATTTAATTCAATTTATGACAAGCATTGCCATTGGTTGTGTATATTCCTATGATTAAGATCGTAGAAACGTGTAAGGTTTGATCCTCGTGATGGATCCTTCTATTTTTAAGCAGATTTTGAATAAAAAGTTTAAGTTTAAGGATAGAAGTGTCAGGAAATCCTTTTTTCTTCTTTGGTGTTGACGGGCTGTCTCACTCAAACCTGTGGCCATATTACCTTGCAGCACAAAGCCATCATTTAAGATGGTGGCGAGAGGGACTAAGAATAGGTGTGAGTGGTGACATGTTTCATTTTCAAGTATGTGGATTTATTATCTGCTTTGGAAAATGGAACATTTTTTTAATCAGATATTTTTATTAACCACAAAAATAATTTTCTATTTTCCATGCATAAATACAATTCAACATTTATATGGTACATACATATGAAAAGAACAAACATTTTATTATAACCCAAATATAAATCCACCCATATATCTCAACGTAATGTCTCATATGCCCTAGTTTCATTATCCTTTAGTCCTTATTGCATACTCTAAAGCCCCATGTTTAGCAATTTGGGTTAGCCTTCAATCCCGTATATCCTGCTTACAGCGGGGTCATCCATCATTCTATCCCTAAGTAATTGTATGGATCGAAAACCAGGAGCGTCTAGCCATGGAACCCAGACTTTTTCATATTTACACATAGCATTTATTTTCTTATATATGTTCTTCTCTATTCTAATTATGGGATTCATTCTGTTTTTAAAGTCTGATAACGATGGAGTGTTTACTTTGAATCTATCGAATAGTTAGGCACTTTCTGGCCGGGAATAAGATCCTACACATATCTATTTGTGTCAGGTCAAAATCCATTTCATCCTCTAGCATTCCCAGGATACATATTTTATGATTTATCTGTAAGTCAATACTATATATAATCCTATAAAATACTTGTACACTCTGTGAATTATCCCCTTCCTGTAATTTTCCAGAGAAGAGCATTCAAAAATCATATGCATTAAATGTGCATTTTCCCTTTTACACATCTGATCTTATTCCTATTTTATATAAGAAGCTAGGAGTTCTAAACTTTCTATGTATAAGATACAATTGTGACAACCTTTGCGCTTCATATATTGATAAATGTGGAGTAAGTTCCACAATTGTGCTCCATCGTCCTTCATTTAAATGGCCGACATCTTCCCTATTGAGAGTCTTATAGGGAACTTACAGGGAACTGTTTCAGAAAGCCTGATATTAGGTATTTATATATGAGGGATATCAGTGGTTTAGAGGAAGATGCTGAAAAATGTAACATTTAATTAAGTTAGGTCCGGACCACTTACTGTTGGGCTGATCCATAACTCTGTCAATAAAAGAGTAAAAAATCGAATGGCACTAAGAAATTTGTCTACTTACTGGTATAGTAGATCACCTCTGAGTCCACGGCACATAGAGTAAAAACACGATGATGAAGGTGTTTGCTGAAGAAATCCAATGAAAAGAAAAAAGTAAAAAAAGAGCAGCAACACTTCGTCCTTGCGTGGAGTGTAAACCTTAGTCCTTAATTGCAAAAAGTTTTTTATGGACATGGTTTTACGAGAAGGACAAGTGCAGATAAAACAGGGTCCTGTCCTTTTGCATGTTTTATCTGCATTTGTCCTGCTTGTAAAACCATGTCCATGAAAAACTTTTTGTGATAAACCACTAAGGTTTCCATGCCACGAAAGAACAAAGTGTTGCTGCTGTTTTTTTTCTTTTCATTGGATTGATCCCTAACTCTGTTAGAGCAGGCCTCACTTTGTATACATCTGGGTGGAACAACTGGACGCCACCTGAACTCCTACATCTAGATGGGTTTGAAAACTGGATTTCATCATGTATTACGAGACTCAGACGTCTATTGTCCAATAGTGCTTTCTGTTACTCTCAGTAATTACAGGAGGAATGGAAGCTCCTCATAGATTTAATCATATTCAGACACGACAAACATTTGATGCACAAAACAGGATTAAAAAACCTTAAATGCAGTCAGACATGTTCCTGAACACACTTCTGGACTTTATAAAATGTCGCCATGTAAATATTTGGAAAATTATCCCCTTGTAATTATGGGCACATGAAAAACGGACATGGGCCCATTACTGATGACCAATGGACAAGCATCCTTGAAGTGGTCAGATCTCTATACAGTACCTGAGGGAAAGTAGCAGTCTGTCACAATTATATTATCCATAGGAGATATATGGCACCTATTTCTCCACGAAGTTGGAATACGTACGGAGGTCAAAGGTCCGAAGTGCTTAACGGGAGTTGCTGATCTTATACACATGCTCCGGGATTATAAATACTTGTTAAGAGTAAAGTTTCTACAATTGTGTAATCATAATTGATAGGTTTTTGGTTGGACACACCAAGGTATTTTTTATTGGGGGAATGTAGAATAAATTACACTTGACACACATGGTAAAACTGCGGTAGGGTATTTATTGTTTTTTGCACATAGATTGATAACATTTATATGGATTCAGATTAACTCTCCTAAAAAAACGTGATAAAGTCATTGCTACAAGACTGTATGAGAAAGGGATTTATTCTAAAAGAAAGGCTAGAGGTAAAAATGAGAGAATCCGGGTCCCGTGGCTGAATACTTCGGGCCTGGATTCCAGCATATTGGTACGAGACGGGGTCTTTGTCCCTGGAGCTTCTCTACTCAGTATAATGAGACTCACTGATCTTGTTGACATACAGAGCGTTTTAGTAAGATAGAAACTGCCTAAATACGAGAACCTGGTCTGATCTATATATCATTGTATAAAGAACTATGGAGATGGCGCTATTCTTCTGTATAAAATACAGCTCTGGCAAAAATTAAGAGACCACTGCAAAAATTTTCAGTTTGTCTGATTTTTCTCTTTATAGATATATTTTTGAGTAAAATGTAAATTGTTCTTTTATTCTATAAACTACTGACAACATGTCTCCAAAGTTCCAAGCAATACATTTTGTATTTATTTTCTGAAAATGAGAAATGGTCAAAATAAAAAAATGCATTGCTTGCAGTCCTCAAATAATGCAAAAAAACAAAAAAAACAAGTTCATAATCATTTAGAAACAACAATACTAATGTTTTAACTCCGGAAGAGTTCAGAAATCAATATTTTGTGGAATAACCATGATTTTAAATCACAGCTTTCATGCGTCTTGGCATGCTTTCCACCTATCTTTCACACTGCTTTTAGGCAACCATATGCCACTCCTGGTACAAAAATGTAAGCAGTTCCTCTTTGTTTAATGGCTTGTGACTATCCATCTTCCTCTTGATTACATTCCAGACGTTTTCAACGGGGTTCAGGTCTGGAGATTGGGCTGGCCATGACAGGGATTTGATGTGGTGGTCCTTCATCCACATCAACTCCTCAGAGTTGGGGAACATTGCCTGACCAGAAGGAATCAACTGTTTATCCAGTTTTTCACCCACTGTGAAATTTGGTGGAGGATCGGTGATGATCTGGGGATGCTTCAGCAAGGCTGGAAACGGGCAGGTTGATCTTTGCAAAGGACGTATGAATCAAGCCGCATACAAGGTTATCCTGGAAAAACAGTTGATTCCTTCTGGTCAAGCAATGTTCCCCAACTCTGAAGACTGTTTTTTTTCCAGCAGGACAATGCGCCATGCCAGACAGCTAGGTCAATCAAGGTGTGGATGAAGGACTACCACATCAAATCCCTGTCATAGCCAGCCCAATCTCCAGACCTGAACCCCATTGAAAACCTCTGGAATGTAATCAAGAGGAAGATGGATAGTCACAAGCCATCAAACAAAGAAGAACTGCTTACATTTTTGTACCAGGAGTGGCATAAGGTCATCTAAAAGAAGTGTGAAAGACTGGTGGAAGGCATACCAAGACGCATAAAAGCTGTGATTAAAAGTCATGGTTATTCCACAAAATATTGATTTCTGATCTCTTCCTGAGTTAAAACATTAGTATTGCTGTTTCTAAATGATTATGAACTTGTTTTTTTGCAATATTTGAGGTCTGCAAGCAATGCATTTTTTTGTTATTTTGACCATTTCTCATTTTCAGAAAATAAATACAAAATTTATTGCTTGGAACTTCGGAGACATGTTGTCAGTAGTTTATAGAATAAAAGAAGAATTTACATTTTACTCAAAAATAAACCTATAAAGAGAAGAATCAGACAAACTGAACATTTTGCAGTGGTCTCTTAATTTTTGTCAGAGCTGTATGTGATGTTCCTGTAGCCCTAATATTTCTGCACATGAGGTCTCTGAATAGATAATCTTACCCCAGCATTACAAATTTAGATAAGGGAGGTGGGGAGAGGGAGACATTTTATTTTAATTGGAATGGATAATCACAGATGTTCCAACAGACAAGGAATAGATCGTACATGTGAATGGTGATTTACAATATGAACAGGTTTATTATTGCAGTATAGAAAAGTTAAAGACTTTGTTCACACATGGAGATTGTGGATTGAAAGAGACTGATGAATAGCAGATCAATGAGATTGGGAGTTAGAGACAACAGGGAGGAGAATATATTGGGTATTTTTGAGAAGGTTTAAGGGAAGGTGTTGAAATACTCCTGTATATATAGTGAATATATAAATGTTACTGAAATATTCAAGGGAATATTGCATAGAATTTTAATTTTAGATAATAGATGTATATTAATAACTTCAAATGTAAGCTCTAACTTATTTTCTCGTTTACTTATTTGTTGCTACTTTGACTCTCTGTTATGTGTTTTCTTGCACAGTTTGTCAAAATATATAGTTTATACCTATGTGAATTTTAATTTCTGGTCAACAAATATGATTTTCAAGTAAAACATTTCCCACCTTCTAGGTATAATAATGGCTTCTCACTTTGTGAGATATTTGATGTTTAATAAGATTCCTTTTGTTGGTAAAAATTGTTAGAATGAAAATGGCTTCTCCCCCGTGTGATTTCTCTGATGTTTAGCAAGACTTTTTTTATCTGCAAAACATTTCCCACATTCAAAACATGAAAATGGCTTCTCTCCTGTGTGAGTTCTCTGATGTCTAACAAGATGTGAGCTATCTGCAAAACATTTCCCACAATCTGAACATGAAAATGGCTTCTCTCCTGTGTGAATTCTCTGATGTGTAACAAAATTTGATTTCCGTGCAAAACATTTCCCACATTCTGTACATGAAAATGGCTTCTCTCCTGTGTGAATTCTCTTATGTGTAATAAAATATGATTTATGTACAAAGCATTTACCACATTCCGGACATGAAAATGGCTTCTCACCTGTGTGAGTTCTCTGATGTGTAACAAGATGTGATTTATGTACAAAACATTTCCCACATTCTGTACATGAAAATGGCTTCTCTCCTGTGTGAATTCTCTTATGTGTAATAAAATATGATTTATGTACAAAGCATTTACCACATTCCGGACATGAAAATGGCTTCTCACCTGTGTGAGTTCTCTGATGTGCAACAAGATATGATTTATGTACAAAACATTTCCCACATTCTGAACATGAAAATGGCTTCTCTTCTGTGTGAGTTCTCTGATGTTTAACAAGATTTGATTTATTTGCAAAACATTTCCCACATTCTAAACATGAAAACGGTGTCTCCCCTGTGTGAATTCTCTGATGTCTAACAAGATATGATTTATCCGCAAAACATTTCCCACATTCTGAACATGAAAATGGCTTCTCACCTCTGTGAGATCTCTGATGTGCAATAATATGTGACTTCTCTGCAAAACATTTACCACATTCTGAACATGAATATGGCTTCTCCCCTGTGTGAGTTCTCTGATGTTTAATAAGACATGATATATCTGCAAAACATTTACCACATTCTGAACATGAATGTGGTTTCTCCCCTGTGTGAGTTCTCTGATGTGTAACAAGATATGATTTATCTGCAAAACATTTCCCACATTCTGAACATGAAAATGGCTTCTCCCCTGTGTGAGTTCTCTGATGTCTAACAAGACATGATTTAGCTGCAAAACATTTCCCACATTCTGAACATGAAAATGGCTTCTCCCCTGTGTGAGTTCTCTGATGTTTATTAAGTGATCTCTTGTTAAATAGTTTTCCACATTCTGAACATGAATACAGCTTCTCTATTGCTTGAGTTTTCTTATGCTTAACAAGTTTTTTCTTACTTGTAAAACATTTCTCAGAGGAGAAAAAATGTTTTTCTTCCATGTGAATTTTTGGATGTGTAACAAAAGATGTTCTGAGTGAAAAACTTTTTTCACATTCAACACTTGATAATGGCTTGTTGGCTGTAAGAGCAGTTACATTTTTAACAACTCTTTTGTGACTTTTATTTTTCTTAACAGTTTGTGAAAAATCGAAAGAAAGGACCTGTTTGGCATTGATGTCATTTATATCTTGAATGAAATCAAGTTCATCTGACTTAAAAACTGAAGATGTTACTTGTCCCTCTGATCTCTTGGTGAGGTTACCTGCCAAGAATAAAAATTATTTATGAATAAATTATTTGAATTATTTTTATAAGATTTCTAAAATACCCATGGAAATTGCAAGTTATGTAGCAAAATCAAATTATTTACTAAGACTAAAACAGTTAGCAATTAAACAGTAAAGTGCCACAGAATATCAATATAGAGGAAAGAAAAGCCATAGCTAACAAAATTATCATCATCATCAAACAAACAGACAAAGGAGGAGCTGTAGTCATCATGAACATGTCAGATTACATCCAGAAAGACTCATCAAGAAGAAATATTTAGTGGAAATCCTCTGTGCTACTGGATGATTGAAGAGACATCAGTCCATGAATGATTTATTAATAAATTGTGGTTTTATTCTACTTGTTTCAAAGTTACAATAATTCCTTCCTCAGGAAACAGAAGGACCACATGTACATATCAGATACAATTGTGGATTTCGTATAAGTGCACTTCTTGAATTTTGGTGACAAACAGATGCCACCTGATAGTTCAGGTTGTGTCATAGTTCAATGCAAGCGTATCTGATCTTACGATGAATAAATAAAAACAGACATACAATATGTTGCATACGTTTGTTAACCCCTTCCCGACCTTTGACGCCATGTAGGCGTCAGGAAAGTCGGTGCTAATCCGACCTGTGACGCCTATGTGGCGTCATGGAATGATCGCGTCCCTGCAGATCGGGTGAAAGGGTTAACTCCAATTTCACCCTATCTGCAGGGACAGGGGGAGTGCTACTTCAGCCCGGGGGGGGGGGGGGGGGGGTGGCTACGATCGCTCTGATTGGCTGTTTCACTTTCAACAGCCAATCAGAGCGATTTGTAATATTGTAATATTTCACCTATGAAAATGGTGAAATATTACAATCCAGCCATGGCCGATGCTGCAATATCACCGGCCATGGCTGGAAAACCTAATCTGCTCCCCCTCCCCCCCCCCACACAGCCACCGATCGCCTCCCCAGTCCAGTCCTCCTTTCTGCCCCGTACTGTGGTCCGCTCCCCTCCGTCCTCCTGTCCGCTCCCCCAGTGCTTCGATCCACCCCCCCCCCCCCGTGCTCCGATCCCCCCGTGCTCCGATCTCCCCCCTCTCATACTTACCAAGCCTCTGCCGGCTGGCAGATTCGTTCCAGGTACATTTTGATCACTGTGATAAAACCTATCACAGTGATCAAAATAAAAAAAAATTGTAAATGACCCCCCCTTTATCACCCCCATAGGTAGGGACAATAATAAAACTAAAGAAAATATATATTTTTTTTTCTTCCCCCACTAGGGTTAGGGCTAGGGTTAGAATTAAGGTTAGAACTAGAGTTAGTCTAATCTAACCCTATGTGCATACATGGTGCGGATTTGGCTGTGGATTCGTAGCAGTTTTCCATCAGGTTTACAGTACCATGTAAACCTACTGAAAACCAAATCCGCTGTGCCCATGGTGCAGAAAATACCGCGCGGAAACGCTGTGTTGTGTTTTCCGCAGCATGTCAATTCTTTGTGCAGATTCCGTTTTACACCTGCTCCTCAATAGGAATCCACAGGTGAAATCCGTACAAAAAACACTGGAAATCCGCGGTAAACGCGCAGGTAAAACGCAGTGCCTTTTACCTGCGGATTTTTCAAAAATGGTGCGGAAAAATCTCACACGAATCCGCAATGTGGGCACATAGCCTTAGGGTTAGGGTTGGAATTAGGGTTAAGATTAGGCTTGTGGTTAGGGTTATGGTTAGGGGTGTGTTGGGGTTAAAGTTGTGGTTAGGGTTGGGATTAGGGGTGTGTTGGGTTAGGGTTGTGGTTAGGGGTGTGTTGGGGTTAGGGTTATATCTAGAGTTGGGATTAGGGTTTGGAGTGTGTTGGGGTTAGTGTTGGAGTTACAATTGAGGGGTTTCCACTGTTTAGGCACATCAGGGGTCTCCAAACGCAACATGGCGCCACCATTGATTCCAGCCAATCTTGCGTTCAAAAAGTCAAATGGTGCTCCCTCCCTTCCAAGCCCCAACGTGTGCCCAAACAGTGGTTTACCCACACATATGGGGTACCAGCATACTCCGGACAAACTGGGAAACAATTATTGGGGTCCAATTTCTCCTGTTACCTTTGCGAAAATAAAAAATTGCTTGCTAAAACATAATTTTAGAGGAATTAAAAATTATTTTTTATTTTCACGGCTCTGCGTTATAAACTTCTGTGAAGCACTTGGGGGTTCAAAGTGCTCACCACACATCTAGATAAGTTCCTTGGGGGGGTCTAGTTTCCAAAATGGGGTCACTTGTGGGGGGTTTCTACTCTTTAGGCACATCAGGGGCTCTGCAAATGCAACGTGACACCCGCAGACCATTCCATCAAAATCTGCATTTCAAAACGTCACTGCTTCCCTTCCGAGCCCTGATGTGTGCCCAAACAGTGGTTTACCCCCACATATGGGGTACCAGCATACTCAGGACAAACTGGGCAACAATTATTGGGGTCCAATTTCTCCTGTTACCTTTGCAAAAATAAAAAATTGCTTGCTAAAACATAATTTTAGAGGAATTAAAAATTATTTTTTATTTTCACGGCTCTGCATTATAAACTTCTGTGAAGCACTTGGGGGTTCAAAGTGCTCACCACACATCTAGATAAGTTCATTGTGGGGTCTAGTTTCCAAAATGGGGTCACTTGTGGGGGGTTTTTCTACTGTTTAGGCACATCAGGGGCTCTGCAAACGTAACATGATGCCGGCAGACCATTCCATCAAAGTCTGCATTCCAAAACGTCACTACTTCCCTTCCGAGCCCTGGCATGTGCCCAAACAGTGGTTTACCCCCACATATGGGGTATCAGCGTACTCAGGAGAAACTGGACAACAACTTTTGGGGTCCAATTTCTCCTGTTACCCTTGGGAAAATAAAAGATTGTGGGCTAAAAAATCATTTTTGAGAAAAGAAAAATTATTTTTTTTATTTTCATGGCTCTGCGTTATAAACTTCTGTGAAGCACTTGGGGGTACTAAGTGCTCACCACTAGGGTTGAGCGAAACGGGTCGTTCATTTTCAAAAGTCGCCGACTTTTGGCAAAGTCGGCGTCTCATGAAACCGAGCCGATCCCAGCGTTGCATGCGGTACGCGACTTTCGCGCCAAAGTCGCGTTTCAATGACGTGAAAAGCGCCATTTCTCAGCCAATGAAGGAGAACGCAGAGTGTGGGCAGCGTGATGACATAGGTCCTGGTCCCCACCATCTTAGAGAAGGGCATTGCAGTGATTGGCTTGCTGTCTGCGGCGTCACAGGGGCTATAAAGGGGCGTTCCCGTCGACCGCCATCTCACTGCTGCTGATGTGAGCTTAGGCTACGTTCACACTAGCGTTGTGCGCCGCTGCGTCGGCGACGCAACGCACAACGCACGCAAAAACGCGTCAAAACGCACGCAAAAACGCTGCGTTTTGTGACGCATGCGTCGGTTTTTGCCGAAAATCGGACGCAAGAAAAATGCAACTTGCTGCGTTTTCTTGGTCCGACGCTTGCGGCAAAAAAGACGCATGTGTCGCACAACGCAACACAAAAAAACGCATGCGTCCCCCATGTTAAGTATAGGGGCGCATGACGCATGCGTCGCCGCTGCGTCGCCGACGCAAACCCGACGCAAATTAGCTTAACGCTAATGTGAACGTAGCCTTAGGGAGAGGTTGCTGCCGCTTCGTCAGAAGCAGGGATAGCGTTAGGCAGGGTCCACTAACCACCAAACCGCTTGTGCTGTAGCGATTTCCACTGTCCAACACCACCTTCGGTGTGCAGGGTCAGTGGAAGCTACATTTTTTTTTTTCTCTCAGCGCTGTAGCTCATTGGGCTGCCCTAGAAGGCTCCCTGATAGCTGCATTGCTGTGTGTACGCCACTGTGCAAACCAACTGCTTTTTTCAAAGCACAAATCCTCTTGTTCCTTCCTTTCTGCACAGCTATCATTTTTTTTTGTCCACACTTTTTATTTAATTTGTGCATCAGTCCACTCCTTATTGCTGCCTGTCATACCTGGCTGAGATTACTGCAGGGAGATAGTTATTGTAGGACAGTCCCTGTTTTTTTTTTTTGTGGGAGATTAAGATTGGCATTTCTGCTAGAGTGCCATCCCTGTGTGTGCCATCTCTCACTCAGTGGGCCATAGAAAGCCTATTTATTTTTTTGCTTGATTTGGGTTCTAAAATCTACCTGAAAAAAAATCACTACATCAATCAGTGGGAGATTAATATTGCCCTTTCTGCTTGTGTGCCACTCCTGACTCCTGTGTGTGCCATCTCTCACTCAGTGGGCCATAGAAAGCCTATTTATTTTTTTGCTTGATTTGGGTTCTAAAATCTACCTGAAAAAAAATCACTACGTCAATCAGTGGGAGAAAAATATTGGCCTCAGGGCTTGTGTGCCACTCCTGACTCCTGTGTGTGCCATCTCTCACTCAGTGGGCCATAGAAAGCCTATTAATTTTTTTGCTTGATTTGGGTTCTAAAATCTACCTGAAAAAAAATCACTACATCAATCAGTGGGAGATTAATATTGCCCTTTCTGCTTGTGTGCCACTCCTGACTCCTGTGTGTGCCATCTCTCACTCAGTGGGCCATAGAAAGCCTATTTATTTTTTTGCTTGATTTGGGTTCTAAAATCTACCTGAAAAAAAATCACTACATCAATCAGTGGGAGATTAATATTGCCCTTTCTGCTTGTGTGCCACTCCTGACTCCTGTGTGTGCCATCTATCACTCAGTGGGCCATAGAAAGCCTATTTATTTTTTTGCTTGATTTGGGTTCTAAAATCTACCTGAAAAAAAATCACTACGTCAATCAGTGGGAGAAAAATATTGGCCTCAGGGCTTGTGTGCCACTCCTGACTCCTGTGTGTGCCATCTCTCACTCAGTGGGCCATAGAAAGCCTATTAATTTTTTTGCTTGATTTGGGTTCTAAAATCTACCTGAAAAAAAATCACTACATCAATCAGTGGGAGATTAATATTGCCCTTTCTGCTTGTGTGCCACTCCTGACTCCTGTGTGTGCCATCTCTCACTCAGTGGGCCATAGAAAGCCTATTTATTTTTTTGCTTGATTTGGGTTCTAAAATCTACCTGAAAAAAAATCACTACATCAATCAGTGGGAGATTAATATTGCCCTTTCTGCTTGTGTGCCACTCCTGACTCCTGTGTGTGCCATCTCTCACTCAGTGGGCAATAGAAAGCCTTTTTTTTATTATTTGGTTTCTAAATTGTCCCTGAAAAAATCATTTTATCTTATTTGGTTTCTAAAGTCTCCCTGAAAAAAATAAATAAATAAAACAGTGGGAGATTAATATTGCCCTTTCTGCTTTTGTGCCAGTCTTGACTCCTGGGTGTGCCATCTCTCTCTCGCAAATTGTGGGCCATAGAAAGCCTATTTATTTTTTTGCTTGATTTGGGTTCTAAAATCTACCTGAAAAAAAATCACTACATCAATCAGTGGGAGATTAATATTGCCCTTTCTGCTTGTGTGCCACTCCTGACTCCTGTGTGTGCCATCTCTCACTCAGTGGGCCATAGAAAGCCTATTTATTTTTTTGCTTGATTTGGGTTCTAAAATCTACCTGAAAAAAAATCACTACATCAATCAGTGGGAGATTAATATTGCCCTTTCTGCTTGAGTGACAGTCCTGCGTGTGTGGCATCTCTGTGATTTGGTGCCACAGAAAACAGAGTGTGTAACATTGTGCCTGATTTTCCTTGTGGTCTCACCAACCTGTTAAGGGATATTGAAATCATACTGAAGTTATAGCTCACCGTGTAAGTTGTTTGACATCAACAAATAAAGTTACTTTGGTTACGTTTTTAAAACAATGAGGAAGTCTGGTGCAAGAGGTCGTGGCCGTGGGCGTTCATTGTCAGCTGATAATGATGGTAGTGGTAGTGGAGCATCAGGTGGTCGTGGGGATAAAAATATTCCACCTAAGTCTGGAGCTGTGGAGCCAGTTTCGTCGTCTGGCTACACAAGGCCTCGAACGCTCTCTTTTCTGGGAGTAGGAAAACCGCTTTTAAAGCCGGAGCAGCAACAGCAAGTTTTGGCTTACATTGCAGACTCAGCCTCTAGCTCTTTTGCCTCCTCTTCTGAAACTGGTAAATGTAAAAGCAGCGCGTCGCTTGTGGATGTTCACGGTCAGGGACAAGTCGCTTCCTTGTCCTCTTCAGCAAAAACTACAACAAGAGAGTAGGATGCAGCAGGCGACACAACGGGTTACTCCATGGAGCTCTTTACACATACCGTCCCTGGCTTAGAAAGTGAAACACTTAACAGGCCATGCCCATTACAAGTAGATTCTGACATGGAGTGCACTGATGCACAGCCACAGCCAGAGTACTATGCTGCTCCTTTGACTCAGACCACAACATTGCCCTCTCAGGGTACTGATCCACAATCAGACCCTGATGAGACTATGTTGCCCCGCCACGAACGCTGTACCACCGACCGACACAGTGACACAGACGAAGTTGCACACGAGCTCGAAGAGGAGGTAATAGATGACCCAGTTGTTGACCCCGATTGGCAGCCATTGGGGGAACAGGGTGTAGGCGGCAGTAGTTCAGAAGCGGAGGTGGAGGAGGGGCCGCAGCAGGCATCAACATCGCAACAGGTTCCATCTGCCGGGCCCGTATCTGGCCCAAAACGCGTGTCAAAGCCAAAACCTGTTGGAGGACAGCATGGCCATCCGGTTAAAGCTCAGTCTGCAATCCCTGAAAAGGGATCCGATGCTAGGAAGAGTGCAGTCTGGCATTTTTTTAAACAACATCCAATTGATCAGCGCAAAGTCATCTGTCAAAAATGTTCAACTAGCTTAAGCAGAGGTCAGAATCTGATAAGTCTCAATACTAGTTGCATGCATAGACACTTAACCACCATGCATTTTCAAGCCTGGACTAACTACCAAACGTCCCTTAAGGTTGTAGCACCCTCGGCCAATGAAGCTAGTCAGCAACGCAACATCCCTTCCGTCACTGTAAGGCCACCATTTTCCGCACCACCGGCAGTATCTGTGCAGGTTTCTTTGCCAGCCAAAAGCAGTCAGGGTCAGGGAATCACCAGTTTTGTAGGAGGAAATATTGCATCTAGGGCACCGGCGGAAACAATACCGTCTCCAACCGTCTCTCAGTCTGCCATGTCCACCGGCACACCCGAAAGTTCCACGATCTCCAGCTCTCCAGTCCAGCTCACACTGCATGAGACTCTGGTTAGAAAAAGGAAGTACTTATCCTCGCATCCGCATACACAGGGTTTTAACGCCCACATAGCTAGACTAATCTCGTTAGAGATGATGCCCTACCGGTTAGTTGAAAGCGAAGCTTTCAAAGCCCTGATGGAGTACGCTGAACCACGATACGAGCTACCCAGTCGACACTTTTTTTCCAGAAAAGCCATCCCAGCCCTGCACCAGCATGTTAAACAGCGCATCGTCCATGCACTCAGGCAATCTGTGAGTACAAAGGTGCACCTGACTACAGATGCATGGACCAGTAGGCATGGCCAGGGACGTTATGTGTCCATCACGGCACACTGGGTGAATGTGGTGGATGCAGGGTCCACAGGGGACATCAATTTCGGGACAGTTGTCCCTAGCCCACGGTCTAGGAAACAGTTGGCTGTAGGCGTTTGCACCCCCTCCTCCTCGTCCTCCTGCAGAAGCTACAGCTCTTCCACAGACCGCAGTCGGCCAACCACTCCATCGGCAGATGACACTGTTGCACACCAGTTGTCCCATTATGGGCCAGCTACTGGCAAGCGTCAGCAGGCTGTATTGGCTATGAAGTGTTTGGGCGACAACAGACACACCGCGGAAGTTCTGTCCGAGTTCTTGCAACAAGAAACGCAGTCGTGGCTGGGCACAGTAGATCTTGAGGCAGGCAAGGTAGTGAGTGATAACGGAAGGAATTTCATGGCTGCCATCTCCCTTTCCCAACTGAAACACATTCCTTGCCTGGCTCACACCTTAAACCTGGTGGTGCAGTGCTTATTGAAAACTTATCCTGGGTTCTCCGACCTGCTCCTCAAAGTGCGTGGACTTTGCTCACATATCCGACGTTCGCCTGTACACTCCAGCCGTATGCAGACCTATCAGCGGTCTTTAAACCTTCCCCAGCATCGCCTAATCATAGACGTTGCAACAAGGTGGAACTCAACACTGCACATGCTTCAGAGACTGTGCCAACAGAGGCGGGCTGTTATGTTTTTGTGGGAGGATACACATACACGGGCCGGCAGTAGGATGGCAGACATGGAGTTGTCAGGTGTGCAGTGGTCGAAGATACAAGACATGTGTCAAGTCCTTCAGTGTTTTGAGGAATGCACACGGTGTGGTTAGTGCAGACAACGCCATAATAAGCATGAGCATCCCCCTAATGTGTCTGCTGATGCAAAGTTTGACGCACATAAAGGATCAGGCGTCTGCACCAGAGGAAGAGGAAAGCCTTGATGACAGTCAGCCATTGTCTGGTCAGGGCAGTGTACAGGACGAGGTAGCGGGCGAAGAGGAGGTGGAGGACGAGGAGGATGATGGGGATGAGTATATTTTTAATGCGGAAGCTTTCCCGGGGGCACTGGAAATTGGTTGCGTGGCAAGGCTGGGTTCTGGTTTTTTGAGGGACACAAGTGACGTAGATTTGCCTGAAACTGCCCCTCAACCAATCACAACCGGAGATTTGACAACTGTAACTTCTAATAGAAGGGTGTCACTACTAGGCCTGCCTGGATGCTGTGCATCTCCATTGTGTGAACAGCGCCGCATACAAGTCTTTTATGTGCAGCAATGTGCCAAGCAGCCACCCCCTCCATTAATTTGGTAGGTTGTGAGTGGCTGCTTCATCGGTTATGCTGCACCTGTGTTTTTTCTACCATATGGGTTCACTGCATCCTGAGAGTGCATTTGTTTGGTGGCCTAGGCAGGTAAGCATCTCTGCCTTGTTTTGCTGTATTTTCTATTTTTGGAGGATCTTTGAATCCTCTTTTTGTGCTTTTGCTGTTTAGAGTTAGGACTCATGAGCGTGGGGACCCTTGACGCGGGTCATGAGCTTCCATATTTTGGCCAAAATATTAACTAATACCTCACATAGAATTTTTTTTTTTGTGTGTTTTTTTGCACTTTTTTTCCAGGGTGCAGTTGGGCCCATTTTTGTCTTGTAAACTGTGGTGTCTGTTCACATGGGGTGCATTTGGATAGCGCTGGGCAGGCCCGCCTGATCTAATAGAAGGGTGTCACTACTAGGCCTGCCTGGATGCTGTGCATCTCCATTGTGTGAACAGCGCCGCATACAAGTCTTTTATGTGCAGAAATGTGCCAAGCAGCCACCCCCTCCATTAATTTGGTAGGTTGTGAGTGGCTGCTTCATCGGTTATGCTGCACCTGTGTTTTTTCTACCATATGGGTTCACTGCATCCTGAGAGTGCATTTGTTTGGTGGCCTAGGCAGGTAAGCATCTCTGCCTTGTTTTGCTGTATTTTCAACTGTAACTTTGGCCCACATGGCGGATTATGCCTTACGTATCCTAAAAAGGGACACACGCATTACGAAAATGATGAACGATGACGATTACTGGTTGGCCTGCCTCCTTGATCCACGCTATAAAGGCAAATTGCAAAATATTATGCCACATGAGAACTTGGAACTAATATTAGCAACCAAACAATCAACTCTTGTTGACCGTTTGCTTCAGGCATTCCCAGCACACAGCGCACGTGATCGTTCTCACACGAGCTCCAGGGGGCAGCAGACTAGGAGTGTTAGGGGTGCACACATCAGAAGTGGCGTTGGACAGAGGGGTTTTCTGACCAGGTTGTGGAGTGATTTTGCTATGACCGCAGACAGGACAGGTACTGCTGCATTAATTGAAAGTGACAGGAGACAACATTTGTCCAGTATGGTTACTAACTATTTTTCATCCCTTATCGATGTTCTCCCTCAACCGTCATTCCCATTTTATTACTGGGCCTCAAAATTAGACACCTGGCCAGAATTGGCAGAATATGCATTGCAGGAGCTTGCTTGCCCGGCAGCAAGTGTCCTATCAGAAAGAGTATTCAGTGCTGCAGGTTCAATATTAACCGAAAAAAGGACTCGTCTGGCTACCCAAAATGTTGATGATCTAACATTCATTAAAATGAACCACAACTGGATTTCGAAATCTTTTGCCCCACCTTGCCCGGCCGACACCTAGCTTTCCTATGAAAAGCTCTTGCCTGTGGACTACTGTGAATTACTTTTCTAATGTCTAATTTGCTGCAGCTGATTGTCCAGCCTACGACATGTTTACACCTCCCTAAATGGCCAAACTCCCCACACGGGGCCGTGGTATCGCGACTTGGCGCAAGCACCCGTGAGACTGCTGTTTGTCTGAAGAGGTGGGTGTGCTCGCTTTTGGTCGACGGCATTGCTACTGGGTCCCTCATAGTACAATAAAGTGTCTCTGGCGGTGGTGGTGCGCACCCAACGTCAGACACACTGTTGTAACATGAGGGGCCCTGGGCCTGTACCGCCGGCCACAAGAGAGTTCACCCACCCCCAGGTCAAACATTGCTCTACCACTTCCACAGTTATCTCTCACACTTCCACCAATGTTTAGTCTATGCGCTGACATCCTTCCATTCCTGCCACTGACAATACCATTGTGTTGACATGTATGATGGTACTTAACATAGTCAGGGGCAGTGTCCTCTATTTACCACAGTAAATACTTTGCGCTAAATTAGTAGGTCTGAAACAACGCAGAGGATCCCACTCCTGAACCTAATGATTGCACCCTTTAGTGTTTTTGTTTTGTTTTAATGCGAGACATTCACATTTATTTGTTGTTTTTTGACTACTAACTGGCAGACACTCATTACAATCGGCCTCCGTTGACCAGACCACTGCTGCCCGTGTACCCCTTGAACCAATTATAAAGTGCCTACAGCCAGCCCATTTTATTATGTTAGGCCTTCGAAGCCTGTCTGCGGTCCCGCCTTCCACTAGGCCTCCACTGACCAGACCACTGCTACCCGTGTACCCCTGGAACCAATTATAACGTGCCTACAGCCAGCCCATTTTATTATGTTAGGCCTTCGAAGCCTGTCTGCGGTCCCTCCTTCCACTAGGCCTCCACTGACCAGACCACTGCTGCCCGTGTACCCCTGGAACCAATTATAAAGTGCCTACAGCCAGCCCATTTTATCATGTTAGGCCTTCGAAGCCTGTCTGCGGTCCCTCCTTCCACTAGGCCTCCACTGACCAGACCACTGCTGCCCGTGTACCCCTGGAACCAATTATAAAGTGCCTACAGCCAGCCCATTTTATTATGTTAGGCCTTCGAAGCCTGTCTGCGGTCCCTCCTTCTACTAGGCCTCCACTGACCAGACCACTGCTGCCCGTGTACCCTTGGAACCTATTTTACAGTGCCTACAGCCAGCCCATTTTATCATGTTAGGCCTTCGAAGCCTGTCTGCGGCCCCTCCTTCCACTAGGCCTCCACTGACCAGACCACTGCTGCCCGTGTACCCTTGGAAGCTATTTTACAGTGCCTACAGCCAGCCCATTTTATCATGTTAGGCCTTCGAAGCCTGTCTGCGGTCCCTCCTTCCACTAGGCCTCCACTGACCAGACCACTGCTGCCCGTGTACCCCTGGAACCAAATTATAAAGTGCCTACAGCCAGCCCATTTTATTATGTTAGGCCTTCGAAGCCTGTCTGCGGTCCCTCCTTCCACTAGGCCTCCACTGACCAGACCACTGCTGCCCGTGTACCCCTGGAACCTATTTTACAGTGCATAGAGCCTATTTTTTTATTTTATTTAATATTAATAAAGCCATGATGGACTACGCTGTACCACGCTATGAGCTACCCAGTTGACAATTCTTTTGCGAGAAAAGCCATCCCACCCCTCCACCAGCATGTTAAAGACCGCATTGTCCATGCATTCTGTCAATCTGTGAGTCCAAAGGTACACCTGACAACAGACACATGGACCTGTAGGCATGGCCATGGAAGGTTACGTGTCCTTTGTGGCGCAATGGGTTAATGTATTGGATGCATGGTCCACACAGGAGACAGCCTGCTAAGTCTGTCTGCAGTCCCTAATTCAAGTTGTCCTCAACTGAACAAAGCTGAGCTTCTACCTTCTGGCTCTCATTAAGGTTTTCTTTTTAAAAAAAATTGGTGTTTAGGGCCTACTAACGGTGTCTGCCCCTGCCTGGTGTTTGTCCTCAACTGAATACAGCTGAGCTTCTACCTTCTGGCTCTCATTAATCTTTTTTTTTTTTTTTTTTTAAATTGGTGTTTAGGGCCTACTAACGGTGTCTGCCCCTCCCTGGTGTTGCCCTCAACTGAATACGGCTGAGCTTCAACCTTCTGGCTCTCATTAAGTGCTGTTTTAAAAAAAAAAAAAAATGGTGTTTAGGGCCTACTAACGGTGTCTGCCCCTCCCTGGTGTTGCCCTCAACTGAATAAAGCTGAGCTTCAACCTTCTGGCTCTCATTAAGTGCTGTTTTTAAAAATTGGTGGTTAGGGCCTACTAACGGTGTCTGCCCCTCCCTGGTGTTGTCCTCAACTGAATACAGCTCAGCTTCAACCTTCTGGCTTTCGGCCTATAGTATCAGATATTACACTGCATTTGGCCTACTAACGGTGTCTGCCCCTCCCTGGTGTTGTCCTCAACTGAATACAGCTGATCTTCAACCTTCTGGCTCTCATTAAGTGCTGTGTTTTTAAAAATTGGTGGTTAGGGCCTACTAACGGTGTCTGCCCCTCCCTGGTGTTGTCCTCAACTGAATACAGCTCAGCTTCAACCTTCTGGCTTTCGGCCTATAGTATCAGATATTACACTGCATTTGGCCTACTAACGGTGTCTGCCCCTCCCTGGTGTTGTCCTCAACTGAATACAGCTGATCTTCAACCTTCTGGCTCTCATTAAGTGCTGTGTTTTTAAAAATTGGTGGTTAGGGCCTACTAACGGTGTCTGCCCCTCCCTGGTGTTGTCCTCAACTGAATACAGCTGAGCTTCAACCTTCTGACTCTCATTAAGTGCTGTTTTTAAATTAAAAAAATGGTGTTTAGGGCCTACTAACGGTGCCTGCCCCTCCCTGGTGTTGCCCACAACTGAATACAGCTAAGCTTCAACCTTCTGGCTCTCATTAAGTGCTGTGTTTTTAAAAATTGGTGGTTAGGGCCTACTAACGGTGTCTGCCCCTCCCTGGTGTTGTCCTCAACTGAATACAGCTCAGCTTCAACCTTCTGGCTCTCATTAAGTGCTGTTTTAAAAACAAAAAAATGGTGTTTAGGGCCTACTAACGGTGTCTGCCCCTCCCTGGTGTTGCCCTCAACTGAATACAGCTGAGCTTCAACCTTCTGGCTCTCATTAAGTGCTGTTTTTAAAAATTGGTGGTTAGGGCCTACTAACGGTGTCTGCCCCTCCCTGGTGTTGTCCTCAACTGAATACAGCTCAGCTTCAACCTTCTGGCTTTCGGCCTATAGTATCAGATATTACACTGCATTTGGCCTACTAACGGTGTCTGCCCCTCCCTGGTGTTGTCCTCAACTGAATACAGCTGATCTTCAACCTTCTGGCTCTCATTAAGTGCTGTGTTTTTAAAAATTGGTGGTTAGGGCCTACTAACGGTGTCTGCCCCTCCCTGGTGTTGTCCTCAACTGAATACAGCTGAGCTTCAATCTTCTGGCTCTCATTAAGTGCTGTTTTTAAATAAAAAAAAAATGGTGTTTAGGGCCTACTAACGGTGTCTGCCCCTCCCTGGTGTTGCCCTCAACTGAATACAGCTGAGCTTCAACCTTCTGGCTCTCATTAAGTGCTGTTTTAAAAACAAAAAAATGGTGTTTAGGGCCTACTAACGGTGTCTGCCCCTCCCTGGTGTTGCCCTCAACTGAATACAGCTGAGCTTCTACCTTCTGGCTTTCGGCCTATAGTATCAGATATTAAACTGCATTTGGCCTACTAGTGTGGTTGGGCCCTTAGTGTCTGCTGCTCTTGGGTTTGCTACTCCACTGAACAAAGCAATGTCGCCAGTTTAGTCCTGTTACCAATTTTGAACTGCATTTAGCCTACTTTATTCTTTGGCCCTATATCGGTTTCCTCCTCATCCTGCCCATTGCCCAGCCACTGCTAGATGAGTCTGCTGGTACATTGACCTAGACCACTACATTCCCCTTGCACTCTACACAGCCAGAATCTGACCCTGCTGAAAGTAAGGTTCCCCTTCCCGCATGTTATACCACCTTACACAGGGACAAAGAGGAAGGTGCAGATGAAAGTGCAGGTTCCTTCATCAGGTGGGGGGCATACTCGTTGGCGACGTCACTGGCACAGGGCCCCTCAGAGTACGCAAAAGTGTCGCTGCTGGTGGGAGGCGCCCCCGCCATGCAAACACACCGCCGTACTTTGAGGGGCCCTGTGCCAGTGCCAATGCGAACGAGTGGGCCCCCCCTGCTTGCTCAGGATCACAGCACTTGCAACGTTGAAATACTTACCTCTCCCTGCTCCACCGCCGTGACGTAGTCCGCGTTTCCTGGGCCCACGAAAAACTTGAGCCAGCCCTACTCCCCCCACAACTTTTGCCAAATGACCCCAAATTTCCTATGCCCAACTATTATTATAAAGTTAATTAAGATTGACAAGCTTCAGAAACAAGAATGGATGTTTTTGGCATTAAAATGGGCACTGTAGGTGTTTTCCTGGCCTGCACTCACTGCCGACTATGCTTCCCCATTGACTTGCATTGGGTTTCGTGTTTCGGTCGATCCCCGACTTTTAGCGATAATCGGCCGACTGCACTCGACTCGACTCTGGACAACGTCGGGTTTCACAAAACCCGACTCGATCTTAAAAAAATGAAAGTCGCTCAACCCTACTCACCACACATCTAGATTAGTTCCTTGGGAGGTCTAGTTTCCAAAATGGGGTCACTTATAGGGGAGCTCCAATGTTTAGGCACACAGGGGCTCTCCAAACGCGACATGGTGTCCGCTAACGATTGGAGCTAATTTTCCATTCAAAAAGTCAAATGGCGCTCCTTCCCTTCCGAGCCCTGCCGTGCGCCCAAACAGTGGTTTACACCCACATATGAGGTATCAGCGTACTCAGGACAAATTGGACAACAACGTTCGTGGTCCAGTTTCTCCTTTTACCCTTGGGAAAATAAAAAAATTGTTGCTAAAATATCATTTTTGTGACTAAAATGTTAAATGTTCATTTTTTCCTTCCATGTTGCTTCTGCTGCTGTGAAACACCTGAAGGGTTAATAAACTTCTTGAATGTGGTTTTGAGCACCTTGAGGGGTGCAGTTTTTAGAATGGTGTCACTTTTGGGTATTTTCAGCCATATAGAACCCTCAAACTGACTTCAAATGTGAGGTGGTCCCTAAAAAAATGGTTTTGTAAATTTTGTTGTAAAAATGAGAAATCACTGGTCAAATTTTAACCCTTATAACTTCCTAGCAAAAAAAAAAATTTGTTTCCAAAATTGTGCTGATGTAAAGTAGACATGTGGGAAATGTTATTTATTAACTATTTTGTGTCACATAACTCTCTGGTTTAACAGAATAAAAATTAAAAATGTGAAAATTGCGAAATTTTCGCCAAATTTCCGTTTTTTTTTTCACAAATAAACTCAGAAATTATCGACCTAAATTTACCACTAACATGAAGCCCAATATGTCACAAAAAAACATTCACAGAACCGCTAGGATCCGTTGAAGCGTTCCTGAGTTATTACCTCATAAAGGGACACTGGTCAGAATTGCAAAAAACGGCAAGGTCATTAAGGCCAAAATAGGCTGGGTCATGAAAGGGGTAAAATGGTCCAAAAGGGATTAAAAGATAAAAAAGGTAAAATACATTGGAATTTTGTTCTGGTGTAGAACCCTTGTTACATTAGTTAAAAAAAGAATGCACATTCAATGTCGTGCTGCTCTACATTGCCCGCTATTCTGTCTGATGCTGGATGATTAGTATAGGGGAGAACTCATTTAGATCAGAGACAAGTTTCTAGTTTACGTTCTAATAAATTACTGATGTCTAAAACTTAAACTCAGGTGGTATCTTTTTACCTAAATTCAAAAAGTGCACCTACAAGAAATCCACCACTGCATCTTCTATGTACATGTGGTCCTTCTTTTTCCTGAGGAAGAAGTTCTTGTAACTTCAAAATGCATAGAATAAAGCCACAATTTATTAATAAGCCACACATGGACTGATGTCTCTTCAATCATCCAGCAGCACAGAGGATTTCCACTAAATATTTCTTTGTGATGAGAGTCTTCTAGGTTACACTGTAACCCGTGGATCTGCAGCAGCTGAAAACTACTACAAGCGCAAAAGAAATCTAATCAGGTTAGCACAATCTAACGCCTATACCCCTACTTTATATGGTTAAAACCTTATTTTCCACCATCTTCTCTCTCCCCAGCATTTTTACATCCAGGAAGCACACAGACAACTCTTGGATAGAAAAAACTCCACTCCACTTCAGGAAGATCCAACCAAAAAAAGTACACAGAGGAACTAACGCATATCATAAATTGGTTTGATTTTACTTCATCCTCATTACTGGAACTAATACCCGACAATCCCCAAACAGGTACCTTCTTCTACATGTTGCATAAAATACATAAAGAAGGTAATCCTGGGAGGCCAATTATCTCTGATATTGGGACATTAACTGAGAATATCTCAGGATGGGTAGAGAACATTCTAAAACCCTTAGTGAGGTGCACACCCAGTTATATGCAGGACACCACGGATATTCTCTGCAAATTGTCAGCGCTGGGCCCACTTCCTGAGGACACAATACTAGCCATCATGGATGTAGAGACTAGCCATCATGGATGTAGAGTCTCTGTATTCCAACATTCCTCATGAGGATGGGGTTGCGCCATGCAAATAGTTACTTAAAAAAAAAAAAACAATCTAGCCACAGAACAAACACTGCAATTTATCAGGTTTTTGCTCCATCACAACTATTTTTCCTTTGGGAATAATTTATACCAACAGTATATGGGCAGCGACATGGGAAGCAAAATGCCCCCACAAACTAAGAGGAGGAGATTTTGCTCTATTAAACCTCCGGCATACTTCTGCTACATTGATGATCTGCTAATAATCTGGACAGGCTCAAAAGATGATCTGCTTACCATCCACAATAACTTCAACAAGTTCCACCCAACCATCAAGCTCACCCTCAGCTTCTCAAAGTCTCAAATATACTTTCTGAACACAACCATATACATCAAGGACAGCAGGGTACAAACATTAATTTACCATAAGCCCATAGGACGTCCGGCGTATCTTAGATGGAACAGCTTTCATCCAAGACACACAAAAAAATCCATCATCTACAGTCAACCTCTGAGGCACAAGTGCTCCTCACTACATTAGAATATCATCAAAAAGTTAAAGGGAACCTGTCAGATTTTGCCGCTATAAGATGCGGCCACTGCCCTTCAGGGCTTCTCTACAGCATTGTATAATGCTGTAAATAAGCCCCCGGTCTGACCTGCAAGTGAAGAAAAATAAGTTATATTATACTCACCCGGGAGGGCGGTCCGATGGGTGTCGCAGGTCCGGGTCTGGCGCCTCTCATCTTCTTGCGACACCGCCCTCCTGCTTCTTCATCGTTCCCCGACATCGCGCTCCTGCGCAGGCATACTTCTCTGCCCTGTTGAGGGCAGAGTAAAGGACTGCATTGCGGAGGCGCTGGGAAAGGTCAGAGAGACCCAGCAACTGCGCACTGCAGTACTTTACTCTGCCCTTCACAGGGCAGATAAGTACACCTGCGCGGGAGCACAATGCCATGAAGCGATGAAGAAGCAGGAGGGCGGCGATCATAAGAAGATGGGAGGCACCGGACCCGGACCTGCGACACCCATCGGACCAGACCGCCCCCGGGTGAGTAAAATAAAACTTATTTTTCTTATCTTGCAGGTCAGACCGGGGCTTATCTACAGCATTATAGAATGCTGTAGATAAGCCCTGAAAGGCAGTGGCCACATCTTATAGTGGCAAAATCTGCTGACAGGTTCCCTTTAATTTATTTCAGTTCTTCAATACAAAAAGTGAAACTCATATATTATATAGAGTCATTACAGAGTGATCTATTTCAAGTGTTTATTTCTGTTAATGTTGATGATTATGGCTTACAGCCAATGAAAACCCAAAAGTCATTATCTCAGTAATTTAGAATAATTAACCAAGAACACATGTAAAGACTTCCTAAGCGTTTAAAAAGGTCCCTTAGTCTGTTTCAGTAGGCTCCACAATCATGGGGAAGACTGCTGACTTGAAAGAGGTCCAGAAGGCAGTAATTGACACACTCCACAAGGAGGGTAAGCCACAAAAGGTCTTTGCTAAAGAAGCTGGCTGTTCATAGAGTTCGGTATCAAGCATATTAATGGAAACTTGTGTGGAAGGAAAAAGTGTGGTAGAAAAAGGTGCACAAACAAACGAGATAACCACAGCCTTGAAAGGATTGTTAAGAAAACGCCCTTCAAATATTTGGGGGAGATTCACAAGGAGTGAACTGCTGCTGGAGTCAGTGGTTCAAGAGCCACCACACACGGACCATCCAGGATATGGACTACAAGTGTCGCATTCCTTCTGTCAAGCCACTCATGACCAATAGACAACGCCAGAAGTGTCTTACCTGGGTCAAGGAGAAAAAAAACTGGATTGTTGCTCAGTTGTGAAAGAGTAAAGTCGTTTTTGCATTTCATTTGGAAATTAAGGTCTTAGAGTGTGGAGGAAGATGGAGAGGCACACAATCCAAGCTGCTTGAGGTCTAGTGTGAAGTTTCCACAATCAGTGATGGTTTGGGGAGCCATGTCATCTGCTGGTGTAGGTCCACTGTGTTTTATCAAGACCAAAATCTGCGCAGCCGTCTACCAGGAAATTTTAGAGCACTTTGTGCTTCCCTCTACTGATAAGGTTTTTGGAGATGGAAATTTCATTCTCCGGCAGGACTTGGCACCTGTCCACACTGCCAAAAGTACCAATACCTGGTTTAAAAACAACAGTATCACTGTGCTTGATTGGTCAGCAAACTCACCTGACCTTAACCCCATAGAAAATCTACGGGGTATTGTCAAAAGGAAGATGAGAGACCCCAGACCCAACAATGCAGACGAGCTGAAGGCTGCTATCAAAGCAACCTGGGCTTCCATAATACCTCAGCAGTGCCACAGGCTGATTGCCTCCATACTACGCCACATTGATGCAGTAATTGATGCAAAATGAGCCCCGACCAAGTATTGAGTGCATTTACTAACCATGCATTTCAGTAGGCCAACATTTTGGATTTTTAAAATCATTTTTCAAGCTGGTGTTATAAAGTATTCTATTTTACTGAGATAATGACTTTTGGTTTTCACTGGCTGTAAGCCATAATCATCTACATTAACAGAAATAAACACTTAAAATAGATCACTCTGTTTGTAATGACGATATAATATATGAGTTTCACTTTTTGTAATTGAAGAACTGAAATAAATTAACTTTTTGGTGATATTCTAATTTAGTAAGGAGTACTTGTATTCGAATCTATTCAGACAGTAAATACAGAAAACTACAACAAGGATACTACCCAATGGTAATAGATGACCAGATCCACAGAGCTAAATTATGCGAAGAAGCAGCCTCCTGGATTACAAACAGAGAGGACAACAACAGGATGCCTCTTGTGATCACATACAACACCCAAATGAGCATCCTAAGGAAAATAGGTGCTGATCTCCAACTCATATTCCACAGAGACCACAAAGGAAAATAAATATTCTCAGAACTACCTCTTCTCTCATACAAACAGCCCCCTAACTTAAGGAATCTCCTTGTCAAAAATGTCCTCTCATCACCATCAGTGATGGCCAAATTCCTATGTAACAATAAAAAGAAAAAATCACTCAGCCAATCCAGATCTTCCTCTCTGAAGAGATAATTTACATATTTCCCAGAGGACCATTGCGGCTTTAAGTCTCCTCATCTCTACATGATTAACATGTCATTCTCCACAAGGAGAAACGATACTTCTTGGATCCCGGTCAGACGCCTCTCACTCAGCCAAACTAGATCTCCACTTTGCACTGACGAGGGGCAGTGTTGTGAACTATACTTTTTTGGCTCCCTCTTGTGGTCACTAGTGGTATGACACTGGGATTGTCTTTCCCCAGCTTGGTACCCACCTGGTTCGTTAGGCCAGGGGTGTTGCTATTTAAACTTCCTGGATTCTCAGTCTGGTGCCTGGCATCATTGTAATCAGTTCATTTCTGTTTGCTCCTGTCTGCTGGTCCTGGTTCTTTGCAAGATAAGCTAAGTCCTGCTTCCTTATTTTTGGTTATTTGCATTGTTCTTATTTTTGTCCAGCTTGTACAAAATTTGATTCCTGATATTGCTGGAAGCTCTAGGGGGCTGATATTCTCCCCCCACGCCGTTAGTCGGTTTGGGGGTTCTTGAATATTCAGCGTGGATATTTTGATAGGGTTTTTTGCTGACCGTATAAGTCATCTTCCTATATTCTGCTATTAGTCAGTGGACCTCTCTTTGCTAAAACCTAGTTCATTCTTACGTTTGTCTTTTCTTCTTACCTCACCGTTATTATTTGTTGGGGGCTTGTATCCAACTTTGGGGTCTTTTCTCTGGAGGCAAGAAAGGTCTTATTTTCCCTTATAGGGTTAGTTAGTTCTCCGGCTGGCGCGAGATGTGTAGAATCAACGTAGGTACGTTCCCCGGCTACTGTTAGTTGTTGTGCTAGGATCAGGTATACGGTCAGCCTAGTTACCACTTCCCTATGAGCTGGTTTTTTGTGTTTGCAGACTTTGTTGTAACCTCTGAGACCCTCTGCCATTGGGGTCATAACAGGGCAGTACTCCGAAACACAGTGTCTGTAAATTGAGATTCTGGTTTGGCTTTTATCCTAAGTCATGTGACAAGGCTCGTTAAAGGGTCGACATTGACTGTTAGGATTGCTACTTCCAATAGGTAGCACTAGAGTTTAGTCCTCTTCCTCTCTGAAGAGACAATTTGAATAAAAAATGCAAAACTTGTACCCACTGTGATAGAGTCACTGGTAAAGTGATGGAGCGGATATACGTGTCACTGCGCATGATGGCATCTGTGAAGTGAAACCAGAATAGTTTCCTCCAGAACACTGCATGTTGGGATGGTTTATATAAAGTTATATAATGGTCTGGTTTTAGTGGAACTCCATAGAGAGGGTGGGAGGAGGTTCACGGTTCTCCCCTTGCAGTATCTTTACAGGACTTGTGTGATGTCAGGATCATGTGATCAATCACATGATGAAGGAGTCAAAAGGTCTGAGCTTAAATAGCTGACTGCCAGAGCTTCCAGTGATCAGTGGTTCCTGGAAAGATAGGACTCCGGGAAGTTGTGTGCTCTATCTGAACCTGGACATTGTAGCCTGTAAGCGGGCTGATCCCACTAGGAAAAAGGACTATGCCTTTGTTTCTTTGTTTTGCTGCTGGAGGGCTGTGTTTACTTTCCCAGCTTGGTTTATGTTGCTACAATAAACCAAGCCTTTTCTTAAAGAGACAGTGTTCCAGTTATACCTCTGTGTCCAGCTGAGTGAGCTGCTTGACTACAGGTGGTGTTAGAAGTGCGGGCAGTTTCCCAGCGAACAAGTGTGGCGGCCGTAAGCCAGCGTAGATGGCAGTCAAGATGGGGGACCTGCTCAAACATCTGCTACAAGCACAGCAGCAACAGCAGCTACAACATCAGAAGCAACTACTGCAGCAACCAATGGCACAACAGGAGACAAGCTGCTTATACAGCAGATGCAGCAGCAGGAACACTAGCAGCAGATTGACTTACTGGCAGAAGCGGTTCGTGGAAGGCCGGCAGCCCCTCCCCTAAGTCCAGGTGACAACACGTACGTCAGGAAGACGGTAAGACGAGCCATGCAAAAAATGACCACGGGTGATGATGTGGAGGAGGTACTGGCCCCCTACTGCGCTGGTGAGCTCCAGAAAACCTGTTATGATTTGGCACTGCAGGATGCGGAGGAGTATGCCAAACTAAAAACTGAAATTTTGGCACGCGCAGGAGTGACTATGTCAGTCAGAGCACAACGGGATCACCACTAGGTCTATTGTGAGGACAAACCACCTCAGTCCCAAATGTTTGACCTGCTACAGCTGGTACAAAAAGGCTGTAGCCAGAATTCTCCACTACAAGCCAGATAGTTGAGCACGTTGTCATGGACAGGTTCATGCACTCCCTTCCTAGACCAGTGCAGACCTGACCTGGGTTGCCCAGGGAAATACCTGAAATGCAGATGAACTGGTGGGCCTAGTGGAACGGTTCCAGGTGGTCGAGAGGTCCCTAAGAGAGCCACGGGGTGGTGCATCATCATACTGGGGTACCCAGAGAGAACCTGAGCCAGAAAAGAGAGGTAGTAAAGCCACCACTGACTGCGAGGGAGTCCTAGATCCCAAGTGGTCACTGAGGGGTAGTCAAAGGCCACGGGTAAAGACCTGATCTGCTGGAGATGTCGCAGTCCTGGACATATAGCCGCCCATTGTCCCTTGTCCTCCAAAGAGATGGACTGTAGCCTAGGGAGGCCCTGCTCCTACTATGCCTATCCTGCCTGCAGTGTGGTCTATCAGTCCGGTTAAGGGCCACAGGCATGTCCCATGTCGATAAATGGGGTGCTGGTGACATGAGTCAGACTCAGAGTTTGGCGACCCTGGTAAGGGCCACACTACCCCATTACTTAATCCCAGGGAAACACGTGGGTGTTCGCTGTATTCCCACAGACTCCAAGCGTTTTCCTGTCACCAGAGTGTCGGTTAAAATAAGCCGGGGTACGGAGTCCCATGAGGTCGGGGTGGTCAAAGGTTTGCTGCACCCCATGATAATTAAGAGGAGCTTCAGTGGGTAAAGGCGGAGATATCAAAGGACACAGACAGGAGCCAGCCCGTGATAATTGAGAGGGACTTCAGCCTTTTCTGGGACTTGTGGGGAAAGGCGGAGATATCAAAGTACACAGACAGGAGCCAGCCCAAGCCATTCAAAACTCCAACAAAGTCAGAGATGGATGAGTTCCCCTTGTGTGTCCTGGCCGGTGACGAGGGCAAGATGGTTACCAGTTAGACTGAAATTCCTGATCTGGGGTTTCTGGCGGGAATTTTGGAACTGCCCAAATGCAGGACTTGACTTTCAAAAATGTAATTGAAAATGTGACTGTGATAAATGGAGTTGCCCAAGTGCCGGAGGTCAACACCAGGTTCCCATACTTGGCGGTCAATGGGGAGTTGCCATATCGGGTTACTAAACAGAGAGGGGAAGTATTAGAGCAGCTGTTAGTCCCGGGACCCTATAGAGTAGGGTGCTAGATCTGGCCCATGCTCATGTCTTGGGGGGGGGGGGGGCACCTAGGTGTAGCTAAGACACAAGAATGAGGTTTTATTGGCCTGGATGTCACAGGGACATTGTTAATTTCTGCCGCTCCTGCCCTACCTCTCATTTAACTGCCCCTGTATCCTACTTCCGCAGTTCCCTAGTTCAGTTACCCATAATCGAAATCCCGTTCGACCATATTGCTGTGGACCTTGTCGGGCCCTTAGTTAAGTCCGCCAGGGGTCATCAATACATCCTCGTGGTAATGGACTATGCTACGCAGTAACCAGAAGCGGTACCGCTGAGAAACTCCTCTGCCCGGAGTATAGCACGAGAGCTAGTTCATATTTTCTCCCGGACGGGACTGCTGAAGGAGATCCCGACAGACCAGGGGACACCGTTTATGTCCAAGGTAATGAGGGAGTTCTGCAAGGCCCTCCAGATTACCCAACTTAGGATGTCTGTGTACCATCAGCAGATAGACAGCCTGGTGGAGAGGTTGAATAAGACACTGACGTCCATGCTAAAGAAGGTCGTGGAGGAGGATGGATGAGATTGGGATTGCCTCCTGCCATACCTACTGTTCTCCATCACGGAAGTTCCCCAGGCCTCTACAGGGTTCTCATCGTTTGAGCTGTTATATGGGCGGCACCCCCAGGGACTTCTAGATGTTGCGAAGGAGATATGGGAAGCAAAAGTTACACCCTACCAGAGCGTCATCGAGCATAATGGCCCAAATGCAGGAGCGAATCGCAAGGTTGATGCCGACTTTGAAGGAGAGTCTCCTTCAAGCACAAGAAGCTCAGGCGAGGGTCTACAACCGGGCCACTAGGCTGAAATAGTTTAGCCCTGGGGACTGGGTGCTCGTGTTGACCCCATCGTGGAAAGCAAATTCCTGGCCAAGTAGCAAGGGCCATAAGAGGTGGTCGAGAAGTTGAGTGATATCAACTATAAGGTCCACCAACCAGGCAGAAGGGAGCTGTACCAAGCGTACCATGTTAACCTGCTGAAACCGTGGTGAGACAGGGATTCGGTAGAAGCACCGTGCCTAGGGGCCCATCCTGAAGCCAATGTCAAGGATGTCACAGTGGCAGAGACACTGTCGCCGGACCAGAAACAACTGTGCCATGAGCTGCTTCAGCATAACCGAAACTTGTTTTCGGAGTTACCAGGATGTACCCAGGAGGTGGAGCATGAGATCTTGACTGAACAATATATGAGGGTGAAGGAAACGCCGTATCGGATTCCTGAAGCTTGCCGTGAGGTGATCTCCCAGGAGGTGAAGAGAATGTTGAGCCTGGGTGTCATCGAGGAGTCAAAGAGCGGCTGGTCCAGCCCTATTGTACTGGTACCGAAGCCAAGTGGAGAGTGGCGCTTCTGTAATGATTACAGAAAGCTCAATGAGGTGTCCAAGTTCGATGCGTATCTGATGCCCCGGGTTGATGAGCTTATTGAGAGGCTGGGGTCAGTCAGGAACATCACCACCCTGGACCTAAAGAAGGGGTACTGGCAAATTCTCCTGTCTCCAACAGCCAAGAAGAAGACGGCCTTCTCTACACCTGATGAGTGCTTCAATATATCAGGAAGTCGTTCAGACTACAAGGAGCCCCAGTCACCTTCTAGGCCCTCATAAGTACGCAGCCGCTTATTTGGACGACATTGTGATTTTCAGCCCGGATTGGGGAAGTGACCTGGCAAAAGTCCAGATGGTACTAGTTACACTAAGAAAAGCGGGGTTTACCATAAACCCAAAGAAGTGCGCCCTCAGTAAAGAGGAGGCAAAATACTTGGGCTATATCGTTGGAAGAGGCGAGATAAAGCAAGTAGACAAAGTGGAGGCAATCCTGAAATGGCCACAGCAGGTCTCCAAAAAGCAGGTCAGTGTGTTCCTCGGGATTGTGGGATATTATCAGTGATTTATCCCAAATTTCGCCATGATAGTTGCCCCCCTGACTGATCTTCTCAAGTGCACAAAGTCGACGATGGTCAAATGGTCCTCTGAAGCGGAGATGTCATTCCAGGAATTGGAGCTTGTTCTGTGTAGACAGCCAGTCTTCATGAAGGAGTTTGTGCTCCAGATGGATGCCTCCGAAGTCCGTTTAGGAGCTGTGCTGTCCCAGGTTATAAACAGAGACGAAGACCCAGTCCTATGCCGGAGTAGGAAACTCTCCTCCTTTGAGAAGAACTATGCCATCATGGAGAAACAGTGCTTGGTCATCAAGTGGGCAGTCAACATCATGAGACACTACCTGTTAGGCAAGAAGTTCAGGCTAATATATGATCATGCGCCCCTGAGATGGAGGAGGTAAAAGAATGGGAAGAATGTCCGGGAAACTAGGTGGTTTCTGGAGCTCCAGGACTTCACTTTCCATGTGGAGCACAGGCCAGGGAGGTTGTTTGGAAACACAGATGCCCTGTCCAGATGCCATGTCTCCTGTTTACCGAGTGAAGGTGCCAAAACCCCCGGCTTTGGGCAGAGGGGGGAATATGTGACAGAGTCACTGGTGAAGTGATGGAGGGAAGATTCGGTTTTAGTTTTCACTCAGCAGATTGTGTACACACTTAGGGTACCGTCACACAGTGCAATTTTGATCGCTACGACGGTACGATTCATGACGTTCTAGCGATATCGTTACGATCTCACAGTGTCTGACACGCTACTGCGATCAGGGACCCTGCTGAGAATCGTACGTCGTAGCAGATCGTTTGAAACTTTCTTTCGTCGCTGGATCTCCTGCTGTCATCGCTGGATCGTTGTGTGTGACAGCGATCCAGCGATGCGTTCGCTGGTAACCAGGGTAAACATCGGGTTACTAAGCGCAGGGCCGCGCTTAGTAACCCGATGTTTACCGTGGTTACCAGCGTAAAAGTAAAAAAAAACAAACAGTACATACTCACCATCTGATGTCCGTCAGGTCCCTTGCCGTCTGCTTCCCACTCTGACTGTCTGCCGGCCGGAAAGTGAGAGCAGATCACAGCGGTGACGTCACTGCTGTGCTGTGCTCTCACTGTACGGCGGCACTCAGTCAGAGCGGGAAGCAGACTGCGAGGGACCTGACGGACATCAGATGGTGAGTATGTACGGTTTGTTTTTTTTTACTTTTACGCTGGTAACCACGGTAAACATCGGGTTACTAAGCGCGGCCCTGCGCTTAGTAACCCGATGTTTACCCTGGTTACCCGGGGACTTCGGCATCGCTCCAGCGCCGTGATTGCAAAGTGTGACCGCTGTCTACGACGCTGGAGCGATAATCATACGACGCTGCAACGTCACGAATCGTGCCGTCGTAGCGATGAAAATGGCACTGTGTGACGGTACCCTTAGAATGAATTAGCAAACATTTGCTAATTCATTCTAAGTGTGTACACAATCTGCTGAGTGAAATTTAAGGGTATGTGCACACGTCCGGATTTCTTGCAGAAATTTCCTGAAGAAAACCGGAAATTTTCTGCAAGAAATCCGCATTTTTTTTTTTGCGGTTTTTTCCCGTTTTTTTCGCGTTTTTTTTAGCATTCTGTAAGCGTAATTAGCTTGCAGAATGCTAAAGTTTTCCAAGCGATCTGTAGCATCGCTTGGAAAACTGACTGACAAGTTGGTCACACTTGTCAAACATACTGTTTGACAAGTGTGACCAACTTGTTACTATAGATGCTGCTTATGCAGCATCTATAGTGAAAGATAGAATGTTTAAAAATAATAAAAAAAATAAAAAATGGTTATACTCACCCAGACGATCTCCTCAGCGGCGTCCGTTCCTATAGATGCCGGTGTGGTTCAGGACCTGTGATGACGTCGCGGCTTGTGATTGGTCGCGTGAGTCACATGAGCGGTCACGCGACCAATCACAAGACAGTGACGTCATCACAGGTCCTGAACCACACCATCTATAGGAACCGAAGAGAGAGCATGCACCGGAGAGGCGGGAACACTTCGGGGGCCATCAGAGGGGGAGTATAGGACTATTTTTTATTTTAATTCTTTTTTTTTTACCAATTATATGGTGCCCAGTCCGTGGAGGAGAGTCTCCTCTCCTCCACCCTGGGTACCAACCGCACATAATCTGCTTACTTCCCGCATGGTGTGCACAGCCCCGTGCGGGAATTAAGTAGATCAATGCACTCCTAGGTGTGTGGAATCCCCGCAATTCTGCATTTTTAATGAACATGTTGCTTTTTTTCCCGCGATGCAATTTTTTCGCAGAAAAAAATCGTAACATTTGCACAAAAAATGCGGAATACCCTGTAAATAATAGGAGGCATATGTAAGTGTTTTTTTCGCGTTTATCACGTTTTTATAGCGAAAAAAACGCGAAAAAAACGGGAAAAATCCTGAACGTGTGCACATGGCCTAAAACCGAATTCTGAAGCTCTATTTAATCCTCGATCTATGGGGGTATAACTACAACAACGTGATTGGTTTATTTGCACATGCCATTCTCGGGACTCGGGAGAAAAACAATTGCTCCCTTTTGGTAAGATGGATACAGGAGTACAGGAGGTGTTTGAATGACGTCTGTCTCTTGTTTCTGTATCGCACGAAGCGTAATGCGCTTGCGCACATCACTATTGAGGAGGCGGTACAGAGGTGGAAGGGTCCGCCCACCGGACATGATGTTACGGCATGGTTTGCCGACGTCTTTGTGTCCGGAAATAATGTGCGCGGTGTAATCTATGGTGCACACACCCGAATACACCGGAAATCTGACTCCAGGCGTCCGGAAGCACGTGGCTGCAAGCACCGATGAGTAGTGTATAAAAAGAAGGCAGAGTGGATGCCGGGTTAGCGATATGCTCATTTACTATGCATGAAGGTGACACAATCCCCTGATGATTCCAAACTGTATGAAACGCGTTGGAAGGCACTATTCATCAAGGTGGACCCAAAAGGAATGATGCGAATATAGGCTGAGAATCGCTGTAATGGTCCACAATAACGCAAGCTGCACTGAGTCTAGATGATGACCGTGAGAAGGCAGATGAGTATAAAACATTGATTGTATATGCATGCGATTATGTATGTGAAGGCATGTACTGTATGAGACTGGATGATAGAAAGGGTACATATTGCTGCACGGTCGCTGCTTTTCTCTATATGAGCACGCTGTAATTACAAATTATTGCCACCGCCATGAAGGTCAATGGAAGGAGTATAACCATGATTTAGGAGTGGTTACCTGAGAGAAAAGGGCCCTCTCTGTTTTGTCTGTATAAAGCCATATCGGTGACGGTACGATTTTTTATGTGTTATATCCTGTCTGACCACATAGATATCAAGGCATAATGGATATATGTGTTCGAAACATCAGGACTGGCTGCCCTGTTGGTTTTGTGGTGATATGTCCTGAATGTTTATTTTGGTATATATGAGAAACCAGTTAATAATAGGTAATTGGACATTATTCTCTGGCGGTGACACGTTTTAATTTGTCTTCTGTTTGTATGTACGCACCTAGCACTTTTTCTCAGCACTATATGTTTGCACTTTTTTAGACTATAAACTAATAAAAGTTATATTTTAGCATTAGTTACTTAGGAACCCGCTTATCGTATTGAAGTATTCCTTGGCTCCTCTTAAACCTAGAGTCTAGCTACTACTCACATGATGAAGGAGTCAGAAGGTCTGGGCTTAAATGGCTGACTGCCAGAGCTTCCAGTGTTCAGTGGTTCCTGGAGAGATAGGACTCTATCTGAACCTGGACATTGCTGCCTGTGAGCGAGCTGATCCCACTAGGAAAAAGGACTATGCTTTTTTGGTTTCTTTGTTTTGCTGCTGGAGGGCTGTGTTTACTTTCCCAGCTTGGTTTATGTTGCTACAATAAACCAAGCCTTTTCTTAAAGAGACAGTGTTCCAGTTATACCTCTGTGTCCAGCTGAGTGAGACGCTCAACCACAGGTGTTGTTAAAAGTGCGGGCAGTTTCCCAGCGAACGTATGTGGCGGCTGCTTCTTTGTTTTGCCCGGAGGGCTGTGTTTACTTTCCCAGCTTGGTTTATCCAAGCCTTTTCTTAAAGAGACAAAGTTCCAGTTATATTTGTGTCCTGCCGAGTGAGTCGCTTTACCACACCACATATTGCCAACAAATACAATCCGCATACCAATCACAAATCAGGAATATAAGGTCATGGTTGTTTTTTTCATGTACATCCTCCAATGTGGTGTACATGATACAATGTACGAGGTGCCCTGGAAGTATCTATATTAGGGAAACCATGCAAAAACTACAAACAAGGATGAATCTACACAGACACACGATAAGGAATGATATGGACACACCTGTGGGAAAATATTTCTCTGGACGTGGACACTGTATGATGGATTTAAAAGTCTTAATCCTAAAAGGTCATTTTAAGGACGACAGAGAGAGAAAAATTTGGGAATGCAAACTGATAAAGTTGTTCAATGTTGTATGACAGAAGGATTAAATTGGACACCTGGATTTATGACTCACTACATGGATACAATTCACACCTCTACCAGACGGACTCCAGATAACTAAAGGTACCTTCACACTAAACGATATCGCTAGCGATCCGTGACGTTGCAGCGTCCTGGCTAGCGATATCGTTGAGTGTGACACGCAGCAGCGATCAGGATCCTGCTGTGATATCGCTGGTCGTTGAAGAAAGTTCAGAACTTTATTTGGTCGTCAGACCTGCGTGTATCGTCGTGTTTGACACCAAAAGCAACGATACCAGCGATGTTTTACAATGGTAACCAGGGTAAACATCGGGTTACTAAGCGCAGGGCCGCGCTTAGTAAACCGATGTTTACCCTGGTTACCAGTGTAAAATGTAAAAAAAAAAAAAAACAGTACATACTCACCTTCGCGTCCCCCGCCGTCCGCTTCCTGCACTGACTGAGCGCCGGCCGTAAAGTGAAAGTACAGCACAGCGGTGACGTCACCGCTCTGCTGTTAGGGCCGGCGCTCAGTGCAGGGAAGCAGGCGCCAGGGGACGCGAAGGTGAGTATGTACTGTTTGGTTTTTTTTACATTTTACACTGGTAACCAGGGTAAACATCGGGTTACTAAGAGTGGCCCTGCGCTTAGCAACCCGACGTTTACCCTGGTTACCCGGGGACCTCGGCATCGTTGGTCGCTGGAGAGCGGTCTGTGTGACAGCTCTCCAGCGACCAAACAGCGACGCTGCAGCGATCGGCCTCATTGTCTGTATCGCTGCAGCGTCGCTTAATGTGACGGTACCTTAAGAAGAACATTCCCACTGCCTCTCCATTTGTAACAAAATGCCTAATTTGATTTCCTTTAGGAGGCATCACACCTCCCAACCAATGAAACAAACATCCTGCTGTAATATCTCTTGAATGTTGCGTCTTTGTTTTATTAATTTAATTTTATCCTGCCTGAAGGAGCCTCTGTGCTCTGAAGGCTTGCAAACATATATTTTTTTCTGGTTAGCCAATAAAGGTATCACTGAGAATATTCGTCATCGATGAGCACAAAAATATTTACATCAATTTTTCTGACTAACACGGTACCACAATATCATCTGTTACTGTTAATCAACAGTAGACCTTGAAAAGAAAGTAGATCTTAAAAAGATGGCTTCCTTGAACCAATCCAGCAAAATCTGTGCTCCCAAAGCCAAAAATCCCCTCGCTTCCGAGTCCTGCAGTGTGCCCAAATACTATTCCCATCCACAATTTTAGCATTGCTGTAGCAGGGAGAAGCCACTTCAAAATTTATGGTGGTTGTGTGTCCAGAAACAAAAGAAGCTGAACACCATATATTAAACACTAAAATGGAATATATGCAATCTTTACTCTCCAGCTGTCCTGTTGCGACAGTCTTCAGAAAGGAAGAGGTGTCTCAAACTGGCTGGCACCACAGGACCCTGTTCCTACCCGGAGGTTAGTGTTGGGTGGCTGCTACCGGCCGGGGCAGCCACCAGTTTGGACTTTTTAGCAATATCTTTATCTGGATTCCTTCGGAGCGGCAGCGGCAGTACGGCGGCTTTTCAGTATATATAAAAAGACCCGTCATCAGAGGAACGATAGCGGCAGCACCGCAGCCTTTTAGCTTATCAAAGACTCGTCATTGGAGGTAGGAAAACGTGTGAGACATTTCTATTTTCCCTACCGTGGGCATTAAGTAGGGTGGTGTTGGTGAAAAACCCTGAGATATCTCTATAGGACCTACTATTCACCAGTCACTCCATTCTATTTCTAGTATTTTATTTTGCTATTATCAAGCGCGTACCTGTATGTACTCAGGTACATACTATCATTGTGTCTTAGTTGTCTACAAACTGTGTGTGGAGGTTTGTTTGGTATCGCTGCAAGGATTTATAGCACTTGACACTTTGCGCCACCATTTACGTATATTTTATCAGTGTCTCAAACTGTCCCTGGAACTGGGACCCTAACTATCCCTGTCCCGGGGGTCCTCTTGAAGATAGAAAGGTTCGGGTCTCCAACCTTACTATGCTCCTGTTAACCCCTAATCTGTCCCCTCGCCCACTCCATGAGGCATGGAACAGAAATGTAAGGCAAACAAGCCACAAAGACAAAACAGGGATAACAGAAAACATCTATTATACAAAAGAACTCACCAACAATAGGGAGGATAGGGACAGGCAGAAAAAAATGAAATGGGATAGGGACCATGAGATAAACATATACGTACCACGGCAAACTACAGATCAATACTACTACAACTCCAATACAACTACTTAGCTTTAGCACAGGAACATGAATCTTTCTCTGACAGGGACTTAATGCCCAGAGCTAGTATATATAGAGGATGTAAATGATAAGCAGTTGCAGCTGAGAACAACCAGGCTGTATGGTCTCAGACGGCAGGGAAAGAGTGCTTAACCCTCTCAGCACTGAAGGAAAGGTAATCCATGTAAAATAGGACATGAATCGCACCATCTCTAAAGAAGACCTGTGATTCATTACCCAATATGACAGTCTAACTCCAGGTCTTACAGGGGGATGTGACACCCTCGTGACACCAGCATCAGCTGTGTGATAGTTTCCAGATATTACCTCTTGAGTCAAAATAGTCACTAGTCCTAAAGATGAATTCCCTGAGGGTAATACAGTCACTGTGTGCAGGTTTCTACTGTCTTGTTTCTCCACCGTTCTGGGACTTTAGGAGATCTGCAAATGGTGTCAGCAAATTATTCCAGCAAAATCCTAATTTCCCCAGCCAAATTGTGCACCTTACCTTATGAGCCCTGCCGTGTGCCCTACTGAGGGGTAACTTTTACTTTCTGGCCATGCGGATTGAACAATGGATAGCTCCAGTACAATTTCTTTCATACCGTACAAGCACATATTAACAGGGGCAGTTTTGGGTGGAGGAGCATGCAGTGGCATAGTGGCAGAATGGTGACCTTTAATTCTGATATGGTCGGATTACACCACCGACAAATCAGTGACATCCGGTGGCTGAGGAAAATCTGTGACTTCTCTGCACTTCTCTGTACTTACTACTCACCTGTGCTGTTATCTGTAGGAATCTCTTCTTTACACGGACAATCACGCTTCACAAATATCTCTGTAGTATTAATATGGGTCAGATCTTTACCCTGAAAGAAATATTGTAAAAGTCATATTGAGAAGTCACATCTATGATCAGCTCTAATCCTGCCATCTCCATCCTTCTCATTACACAAGTATAAAACATATAATACTGGAGGATAAAACAAGACTAAGCACTAGTCCTTCACATAGGGGAGATCTCATGACACCTTCTCTCCATCTACCTGATGATCCTGAGGAACATTGGGATCTTCTGGTTTACAGTCCTGTGGAAGAAGAGGACGGGGACATCTCTCTGGTGTTGTCCTCTTACTAGATAGAACTGGAGGAAACACATACAAGGACTGAATTCATTCTTTACATACAGATAATTATAGGCCGTGTGTATTTAGTCCTGTCTATTACCTGGTGATGTGAGGGGCTGGGGAACCTCCATCATGACGTCCTTGTACAGATCTTTGTGTCCTTCTAAATACTCCCACTCTTCCATGGAGAAATAGACAGCGACATCCTGACACCTTATAGGAACCTGACACATACAATGATACCGTCATCCCCCGATCCCTCCATAGTGTTACTGTATAATCTCCCAGCATTCCCAGCAGTGTCACCTCTCCAGTCAGCAGCTCCATCATCTTGTAGGTGAGTTCTAGGATCTTCTGGTCATTGATGTCCTCATGTATCAGGGGGTGAGCTGGAGGCCCCGTGATTGGGCTCAGGGGTCTTCCCCATCCCTCAGACACAGGGGCCTGACAGCGCTCACTAGAGGTCTTCTTCACTACTATGTAATCCTGAATATGGAGAGACACATTAATAAATCTCACTACAGACATTTCCAGAGTCCTCACCTCTCCAGTTCTGTCCATCTGTTATTCCCATAGATAAGAATGATGTAATGTGACGTCATCAGAATCTCTCACCTCTCCAGTAAGCCGGAAGAGGATCTCTAGGGTGAGGTGTAATATCCTCTCCGCCATCTTGTCCCTGTCCATATCCATCTGTGATGGGTAAATCAGAAAAATTCTCTTATACAGACGATCTCCACTGAGAGGATCCGATATTGTAGGGACCTGAATGTGGAGAAGATGATGATGTAACATCATAAAGATCCCATGTAATAACACAATTACAGGAAATAATAACGGGAACATATGAGGAGATGGAACGTGTAGATGTTGTATTCTCAGATCGTATAAACTGTAATGTGATAAGCATCACCCACTTGCTGCACTCGTGACTTGGATGTGATTGTAAAAGGAGGACTCCGCTTCTCACACTCACTTATCCATTAAGGTACCACAATAGGCTGAAAATGAGCAAAGCGCCCCCCCCACAGTCATCTCACACATCCACACCACACTTCTCGCACCCACCAATTGCCATTATGATTAGATGCCTGCCCTGGGTGGCACACTAGCTCACATGCACAGCTAACTTTTCAAAGCAACCGATAAAGTACTTCTTGCACTGTTGCATATACTGGGTAAAAAATAGTCTATCGCTTCTTCCACTTCTATGGGAGCTGTGGTGTAATGTGTGACCGCGCTCAGCTGTGTGCGGATTACACTGACATGCTCTTACAGTGGCGGTGGGGAGCGGTGATCAGCAGCCTGAACTGTACTTCTAAGGTCATGCTGTGAATACCGCTGCCAATACTCACCTCATGCAGGCGAACCTCCGCATCTCGACATCTACTGGCACTGAGCGGTGACAGACTTTAGGAAAATGGCGCCGATCTCCTCTGACAGCTGTAACCTGGACAGACCAGGTCACAGCAGGAGGCAGCCAAAATGCAACAGATGCAGTCGGATGCTGATCACAGGCTACTATTTACGGGAGCTGCCATATTGGAGGTGTTGTGATCAGACACTTACACACAAGCAAATTGCAGTCCCCAGTGGCTGCTGAAAACATTAATAAAAAACTGTTAACCCCTTCACCCCCAAGGGTGGTTTGCACGTTAATGACCAGGCCAATTTTTACAATTCTGACCACTGTCCCTTCATGAGGTTATAACTCTGGAACGCTTCAACGGATCCTGGCGATTCTGACAATGTTTTCTCGTGACATATTGTACTTCATGATAGTGGTAAAATTTCTTCGATATAACTTGGGTTTATTTGTGAAAAAAACTGAAATTTGGCGAAAATTTTGCAAATTTTGCAATTTTCCAACTTTTAATTTTTATGCCCTTAAATCACAGAGATATGTCACAGAAAATACTTAATAAGTAACATTTCCCACATGTCTACTTTACATCAGCACAATTTTGGAACCAAAATTTTATTTTGTTAGGGAGTTATAAGGGTTAAAAGTTGACCAGCAATTTCTCATTTTTACAACACCAATATTTTTTAGGGACCACATCACATTTGAAGTCATTTTGAGGGGTCTATATGATAGAAATTAACCAAGTGTGACACCATTCTAAAAACTGCACCCCTCAAGGTGCTCAAAACCACATTCAAGAAGTTTATTAACCCTTCAGGTGTTTTACAGGAATTTTTGGAATGTTTAAAAGAAAAATGAACATTTAACTTTTTTTCACAAAAAATTTACTTCAGCTCCAATTTGTTTTATTTTACCAAGGGTAACAGGAGAAAATGAACCCCAAAAGTTGTTGTACAATTTGTCCTGAGTACGCGGATACCCCATATGTGGGGGTAAACCACTGTTTGGGTGCATGGCAGAGCTCGGAAGGGAAGGAGCGCCGTTTGACTTTTCAATGCAAAAATTGACTGGAATTGAGATGGGACGCCATGTTGCGTTTGGAGAGCCCCTGATGTGCCTAAACATTGAAACCCCCCATAAGTGACACTATTTTGGAAAGTAGACCCCCCTAAGGACCTTATCTAGATGTGTGGTGAGCACTTTGACCCACCAAGTGCTTCACAGTAGTTTATAATGCAGAGCCGTCAAAATAAAAAATCATATTTTTTCACAAATATGATCTTTTCGCCCCCAATTTTTTATTTTCCCAAGGGTAAGAGAAGAAATTGGACCACAAAAGTTGTTGTACAATTTGTCCTGAGTACGCTGATACCTCATATGTGGGGGTAAACCACTGTTTGGGCGCATGGCAGAGCTCGGAAGGGAAGGAGCGCCATTTGGAATGCAGACTTAGATGGATTGGTCTGCAGGCGTCACGTTGCATTTGCAGAGCCCCTGATTCACCTAAACATTAAAACCCCCCACAAGTGACCCCATATTGGAAACTAGACCCCCCAAGGAACTTATCTAGATGTGTTGTGAGAACATTGAACACCCAAGTGTTTCACTACAGTTTGTAGCGCAGAGTCGTAAAAATTAAAATTAATTTTTTCCCACAAAAATGTTTTTTTTAGCCCCCCAAATTTTTATTTTCCCAAGGGTAAAAAGAGAAATTGGACCCCAAAAGTTGTTGTCCAATTTGTCCTGAGTACGCTGATACCCCATATGTTGGGGTAAACCCCTGTTTCGGCGCACGGGAGAGCTCGGAAGGGAAGGAGCACTGTTTTACTTTTTCAACGCAGAATTGGCAGGAATTGAGATCGGACGCCATGTTGCGTTTGGAGAGCCCTGATGTGCCTGAACAGTGGAAACCCCCAATTCTAACTGAAACCCTATTCAAGACACTCCCCTAACCCTAATCCCAACCATAACCCTAACCACACCCCTAACCCTGACACACCCCTAACCCTAATCCCAACCGTAAATGTAATCCAAACCCTAACCTTAACTTTAGCCCCAGCCCTAACTTTAGCCCCAGCCCTAACTGTAGCCCTAACTGTAGTCCTAGCCCTAACTGTAGTCCTAGCCCCAACCCTAACCCTAGCCCCAACCCTAGCCCTAATGGGAAAATGGAAATAAATAAATTTTTTTAATTTTTTTTATTTTTCCCTAACTAAGAGGGTGATGAAGGGGGGTTTGATTTACTTTTATAGCGTTTTTTGGGCGGATTTTTATGGTTGGCAGCCATCACACACTAAAAGACGCTTTTTATTGCAAAAAATATTTTTTGCGTTACCACATTTTGAGACCTATAATTTTTCCATATTTTGGTCCACAGAGACATGTGAGGTCTTGTTTTTTGCGGGACGAGTTGATGTTTTTATTGGTACCATTTTTGGGCACGTGAAATTTTTTGGTCGCTTTTTATTCCAATTTTTGTGAGACAGGATGACCAAAAAACAGCTATTCATGAATTTCTTTGGGGGAGGGGCGATAATACTGTTCCACGTTTGGTAAAATTGATAAAGCAGTTTTATCCTTCGGGTCAGTACGATTACAGCGATACCTCATTTACATAATTTCTTTATGTTTTGGCGCTTTTATACAATAAAAACTATTTTATAGAAAAAATTTATTTTTGTATCGCTTTATTCTGAGGACTATAACTTTTTTATTTTTTTGCTGATGACGCTGTATGGTGGCTCGTTTTTTGGCGGGACAAGATGATGTTTTCAGCGGTACCATGGTTATTTATATCCGTCTTTTTGATCGGGTGTTATTCCACTTTTTGTTCAGCGGTATGATAATAAAGTGTTGTTTTTTGCCTCTTTTTTTTTTTTACAGTGTTCACTAAAGGGGTTAACTAGTGGGACAGTTTTATAGGTCGGGTCGTTACGGACGCGGCGATACTAAATAGGTGTACTTTTACTGTTTTTTTTATTATTTAGATAAAGAAATGTATTTATGAGAACTATATATATATATTTTTTTACACATATAATTTTTTTTTTTTTAACTTTTTCACTTTGTCCCAGGGTGGACATCACTGTATAGTGACAGATCGCTGATCTGACACTTTGCAGAGAACTGTGTCAGATCAGCGATCTGACGTGCCCTTCTCCTGGATTACCAGCACCTGCTCTCAGCAGGCACTTGGTAAGCCACCTCCCTGCATTACCCAGAAGTAGCCCCGCGGCCATTTTGCATCCGAGGCCTGCAGGGAGGAGACGCTCGGTACAAGGTGAGCACATCGCCTTGTACCGATCGTCTCAGGGAAGCACGCAGGGAGCCCCCTCCCTGCGCGATGCTTCCCTGTACCGCCGGAACACTGCAATCATGTTTGATCGCAGTGTGCCGGGGGTTAATGTGCCGGGAGCAGTCTGTGACCGCTCCTGGCACATAGTGTCGGATGTCAGCTGTGATAGTCAGCTGACACCCGACCGCGATCGGCCCCGCTCCCCCCGTGAGCGCGGCCGATCGCATATGACGTACTATCCCGTCACTGGGAATTAAATCCCAGGTCACCTTGATGGGATAGTACGTCATATGGGATTAAGGGGTTAAAGAAGTGCAGTTAATTTCTTTTCATTCCAATACATTTTTATTTATTAAGTTTCCAAAATTCAATACAAACAGCCACCTGCCAACATGGCTGCCGGAACTTCACCACCTGGCTAGTTCATTTCCTCTCTGCTGACATCCCCACTATCATCATGGGTGACTTAAAGGGAACCCGTCACCCCCCCCAGTCGTTTCAAACTAAAAGAGCCACTTGTGCAGCAGTAATGCTGCATTCTGACAAGGTGGCTCTTTTAGTTCTGGGTGCTGTAACTAGAGAAATAATCCCTAAATAATAATATTACAAACCACTGCGCTAAAACTAAGGCTGAAATATCAATATACTTACTTCTATTATGGCTGTTTGTGTGTTGTATGAGAATCCTTATGGGTAAAGGGTTGCTCCTGGTTACAGCGATTTTATCCTCATATGAGGTTTTATAGGCTGCACCTGGAGTGTTCCTATATGGGGTTAAGTGTTTCTCGGTGTGATAAACCAAATGCTGAAAGGTAGAATATGCAAAAAATCTGTATAATATTTGGACTGTATAAATGTATTATCATAAGTATTGGTGAAATACACTTACTCTTTTTATAAGACTATATAGGCTGTATCCGGAGTGTTCCTATATGTGATTGAGCATTTCTCTTTCCACGGTGTGACAAATTGAATGCTAATAAATAAATAGAGTAACAAATGTCAGCAGTACCTTAAATCAATTGGGTTATTACTAACCACAACAATTGCGGCAGTATCAATAAGAATCAGCCGGCACTCACCACATCCTGCTTAGAAAAAACCACATGCGGTGAAGATGGCGAGGTAATCCTCTGAAAGCAGTGCTGTTTGTATTGCTTAAATTAGCTCAGCGGATTGTGGTGCGGTCTGTGCCTCAGGCCGAGGTTCCTGGACGGTAACGTCCCAGTGAGTGGCAAGAAGGTACCAGCGCCTAGCGTGCCCCGGCCGGAAGCAACGCTGAGGACGCGGTGCCGAGATGGGGGCGGAGCTAGTGTGACGTCACAGAAAGCAGGGACGGGTGCCAACTAGTTTCGAGGGTTAACTACCCTCTTCGTCAGGGCTGCAATGTGAATAAATCATAAGTCACTGCGGGGCTGGGAATCACAAGCAGGGCGGCCGCGCAGGCGCAGTCAGCTGAACTGCATATGAGGAAAGACGGGCAGCGCTCACTGCGCCTGTACCAGGCAGGGGAAAAGAGCGCAGGCGCCGGCTATTTTCAACACAGCGGTGAGGAGGAGGCGGCGCCCGGGGCCAAGAAGACGTGAGTGACAGCTGTGTGGCGTCTAAAGCAGGGGGGAAACGCCGGCCTCCAGGACTGAAGACCAGGTATTTCTGACAAATTATAAAACGGATTATTTTTCTAGTTACAGCACCCAGAACTAAAAGAGCCACCTTGTCAGAATGCAGCATTACTGCTGCACAAGGTGGCTCTTTTAGTTTAAAACGACGGGGGGGGGGGGGGGGGGGGTGACAGGCTCCCTTTAAATATCCCCATTGACACTTCCACCCCAGCTACCTCTAAACTTTTATCACTTACCGCCTCCTTTGGTCTCACTCAATGGTCCTCTGAGGTCACTCACAAAGATAACCACACACTGGACCTCATCTTCACTCGCCTCTGCTCCCTAAATAATCTCACTAACTCACCCTGTCTGACCACAACCTACTGACATTATCTTCCCTTTCCTCTCCTAGTGTGCAACCCTCACTCCATAAACTCACTCACCCTCACCGAAATCTCAAACACCTCAATTTACAATCACTCTCTGTGTCCCTTCTCCCCTTACAGACATAGCCTCCCTTCATGACACAGATGCTGCTGACACTTTTTTATAACGCCACAATAACAGCAACACTCGATTCGGCTGCCCCGCTCATGCATAGCAAAACTTGTACACTCAACAGTCAGCCCTGGCTTACCAGCCTGACCAAAGAACCGAGACGGGCTTCCAGGATCGCTGAGCGGAGATGAAAGCGATCCCGCTCCGCCAACCACTTCACTGCATACAAGCAGCACCTCGCCAGCTATAAGTCCACGCTCACTGCCGCAAAACAAACTTACTTCTCATCTCTCATATCCTCCCTGTCTCACAACCCTACACAGCTTTTCAACACTTTCAATTCACCACTCTGTCCCCCCCGCACCCCCTCCCTTTCATTTCTGCCAAAGACTTTGCCTCTTTCTTTAAACAGAAGATCGAAACGATCAGAGAAAGCTTCGGCCCACAGCACCCAATGCCCCTCTTAGCTGCTCAAGCCTTTTCCTCCAAAACCAGCTTCTCCACCATGACAGAAGATCAGCTCTCCATCCTCCTGTCAAGATCACACCTCACCACTTGCACGCTTGACCCGCTACCGTCCCACCTTATCCATAACTTTGCCACGGTCTTCATCCCAACCCTAACACACCTCTTCAACCTCTCACTCACAACAGGTGTCTTCCCCTCATCCTTCAAGCATGCCAAAATCACACCCATCCTCAAAAAGCCCTCCCTCGACCCTTCCTCTGTGTCTAGCTATCGCCCGATATCTCTTCTCCCTTATGCCTCTACATTACTGGAGCAACACGTCCATCTTGAACTGTCCTCCCACCTCTCCTCCTGCTCCCTCTTTGACCGATTACAATCTGGCTTCCGACCCCATCACTCAACTGAAACTGCCCTAACTAAAGTCACCAATGACCTACTAACGGCCAAGAACAAAAAACACTACTCAGTCCTCCTTCTCCTGGACCTGTCTTCTGCCTTTGACACTGTGGACCACTCCCTAATGCTACACATCCTCTCATCTCTTGCCATCATAGACTTGGCCCTATCCTGGATCTCGTCATATCTGACAGACTGAACATTCAGTGTTTCCCTCCCCCACGCCACCTCCTCACTTCGCCCCTTGTCTGTCGGTGTTCCTCAAGGCTCTGTTCTAGGACCCCTACTCTTCTCCATCTACACCTTCGGCCTGGGACAGCTCATAGAATCCCTTAGAATCTACGCCGATGACACGAAGATCTACCTATCCGGACCTGACCTCACCTCCTTACTTACCAAAATCCCACTCTGGCTGTCTGCTATCTTGGCCTTCTTTTCTGCTCGCTTTCTAAAACTGAACATGGACAAAACAGAATTCATCATCTTTCCCCCATCTCACTCTACCCCTCCACCAGACTTATCCATCAATGTTAATGGCTGCTCACTTTCCCCAGTCCCACACGCCTGGTGCCTCAGGGTGATCCTCGACTCTGCCCTCTCGTTCAAGCCACACATCCAAGCCCTTGCCTCCTCCTGCCGTCTTAAACGCAAAAATATTTCCCGGATCCGCGCATTCCTTGACCGTGACACCGCAAAAACACTAGTGCATGCCCTCATCATCTCCCGCCTCGACTACTGCAACCTCCTACTCTCTGGCCTCTCCTTTAGCACTCTAGCACCACTCCAATCCATCCTACACTCTGCTGTCCGACTAATCTACCTATCCCTCGCTATTCCCCAGCCTCTTCCCTATGGCAAGCCCTTTACTGGCTTCCTATCGCCCAGAGACTCCAGCTCAAAACCCTTACAACGACATACAAAGCCATCCACAACCTGTCTCCTCCATACATCTGTGACATGGTCTCCCGGTACTTACCTAGACGCAACCTCCGATCCTCTCAACATCTTCTGCTCTAATGCCCTCTCATCTCTTCTTCCCATAACCGCATCCAAGACTTCGCCCGTGCTTCCCCCATACTCTGGAACGCTCTACCCCAACACATGAGACTCTCGCCTACCATAGAAACCTTCAAAAAGAACCTGAAGACTCACCTCTTCCGACAAGCCTACGGCCTGCAGGGATCCTGAACCTACTGAACCGCCGCACAACCAGCTCTACCCTCTCCTAGTGTATCATCACCCATACCCTGCAGACTGTGAGCCCTTGAAGGTAGGGTCCTCCCTACCTATGTACCTGAGCGCCTTGTTTTTTGCTCATGTTTAATGTATTTGTCTATATTTGCCCCCTTTTCGCATGTAAAGCGCCATGAAATAAATGGCGCTATAAAAATGCATAATAATAGTATATATGTGCAACATATCAATAACAATGTGATCTCCGTTTTTCCATCATGTAATCATGTATTGTATACTAACCTTTGAGTATTAAGCAGTAAACATAATGTATTGGACAAGGAGGCAACATGAACTGCTACTCCATGATTACACCCAAACTTAACATGTGCATGGTCACAGAGAAGCTGGAGATTCTACCATTACTTTTCTAATTCTTGTCCTGTCTCAATGAAGTGAGATGGACATAGGTCTATCTAACCAGGGATCCCATAAGCGGGATAAGTGCAGTTCATTTTGTATTAAAAATAATTGATTAATTATTAACCACTTCACCACCCAACCTGTTTTCACCTTCCTGACCAGGCTAAATTTTACAATTCTGACCAGTGTCACTTTATGTGGTAATAACTCTGGAACACTTCAAAGGATCCCATTAATTCAGAGAATTCTTTTTTGCAACACATTGTACTTCATGTTAGTGGTACATTTAGGCATATATGTTCGGCATTTATTTGTGAAAATATTGGAAGCTGGAAAAAATTTCGAAAATTTCACAATTTTCAAACTTTAAATTTTGATGCCCTTAAAGCGAAGCTATCAGCAGGATTGTACTAAGTAACCTACAGACATTACCAATTTGGCAGTGTTAAACTGATTAAAATGATACCTGGAGTGACGAAATCCATCTTGTGGTTCTTGTGTAATCAGTGTTAGAAGTTTTCAGTAAAGGTACCTTCACACGAAGCGACGCTGCAACGATAGCGACAACGATGCCGATCGCTGCAGCGTCGCTGTTTGGTCGCTGGAGAGCTGTCACACAGACCGCTCTCCAGCGACCAACGATGCCGAGGTCCCCGGGTAACCAGGGTAAGCATCGGGTTGCTAAGCGCAGGGCCGCGCTTAGTAACCCGATGTTTACCCTGGTTACCAGTGTAAAAGTAAAAAAAACAAACACTACATACTCACCTGTGCGTCCCCAAGCATCTGCTTCCTGACACTGACTGAGCTCCGGCCCTAACAGCACAGCGGTGACGTCACCGCTGTGCTTTCACTTTCACTTTAGGGCCGGCGCTCAGTAAGTGTCAGGAAGCAGACGCTGGGGGACGCGCAGGTGAGTATGTACTGTTTGTTTTTTTTACTTTTACGCTGGTAACCAGGGTAAACATCGGGTTACTAAGCGCGGCCCTGCGCTTAGTAACCCGATGTTTACCCTGGTTACCAGTGTAAAACATCGCTGGTATCGTTGCTTTTGCTTTCAAACACAACGATACACGGCGATCGGACGACCAAATAAAGTTCTGGACTTTATTCAGCGACCAGCGACATCACAGCAGGATCCTGATCGCTGCTGCGTGTCAAACTAAACGATATCGCTAGCCAGGACGCTGCAACGTCACGGATCGCTAGCGATGTCGTTACAAAGTCGTTTCGTGTGAAGGTACCTTTAATGAAATACTCGTGCTTCGCGGCAGGACTGTAGGCAGAGTCTTATCTTGGTGCTCTAAGCCAAAGAAACCAAGTAGAGACCTGCCCACAGGCCGCCCCAAAGCACAAACAGTCTCTATGATGAGGAACATGTGTGTGCTTCGGGGCAGGCCTGTAGGTAGGTTTCTCCTTGGTTTCTCTGGCTTCGAGCAGGAAGAGAAGACTCTTCACCTCAGGTATCATTTTAACACCGCCAATCTGATGGTTACTTAGCAATATCCTGCTTACACGTTCACTTTAAACCAGATACATTATTTATAACACAAAATACTCAATAAATCACGTACCCCACGTCTACTTTATATAAACATCATTTTTGAAACATAATTTTATTTTGTTAAGAAGTTAGAAGGGTTAAAAGATGATCAGAAATTTCTCAATTTTCCTACAAAATTTACAAAACCAACTTTGTAAAGATCACATTGCATCTGAAGTGACTTTGAGGGCCCTATGCGACAAAAAATACCCAAAAGTGACACCATTTAATATTTTTTATACCATTGGGCAGTGAAGAAACAATGACTGGAAATAGGTAAAACTGGGAACAAAAATTGTCAATTTCTGCTGAAGAGCAGAATCCCCCTTATGTGACCCCATTTAGGAAATTACACCCCTTTGGGAATTTATCTGCAGATGTAGTGAAGATTTTGATTCAATGAGTGTTTTCCAGAAACAAACAGCATTGGATGTTGCTGAGTAAAAAATTGCAAATCTGTTAGTGTTGTTCATTGTACATTGTGCCCAGCTTGAGCTTCTGGAGATATGGACCCCGTAAATTAGGCGGACTCTCACCGCTACAGAAACGCCAAACATGTGGACGCTAAATGTGGTTTAGGCACATTGTTGGGTTCATAAGGGAGGGGAGGCAGAATTCATTGAGATTTTTTTTTTTTTTTTTTGGGGGGGGGGGTCATTTCACATTTCCAGAGTCTTTGTGCCTTGAGTAATGTGAAAGCCCACTATATATCTGCTGATGGATCTGAGTAGGGACTTGTTTCTTTTTGTAGATGACTTGAAGCATTTGTTGGGAATATTTTACTTAACATTTTGGATCACATTTATCCTGCGCTCAACGCTGAGCACTCACATCCGAGTTTCCATCTAAATCTCTGATCCATTCGCTATAATGAGTTATACTATGGCCTCCATCTGGCCTCTGTTTAGCAGTATCTTTCTTTTCAGAGGTGCACAAAACTGTGTAGGACAGCGCTTTGATGCTCACCTAAAAAGTTGTCCACCACCAGATCACAGGTCAGACAGCGTCCACAGTGCCTCCATTGCCCTCATTATAAGGAATGGGGGTTGAGCAGTGCTCGTGGCTGTAAAACCCCCGGGGACTGAATGGAAAGCGGGGTGACCTGGAGTTACCTTGAGTTGCGGTGAGGCGCCCTCTGCTGCATGTCCTCATGAACTGGAGCCTGGTAAAAGTTCCCACGCTCGAGTTCATATGAGGACATCCAGCAGAGGGCGCCTCACCGAAACTCAAGGTAACTCCAGCACTGCTTTAGCACAGCTCCTGGCTGTAAAATGATTTAACCCCTTCAGATGGACTTACTTCGTGGGACTGACCTGAGCGTCGGAAGGTATGAGATATTGTTGTTTTTTTCTTTTTCCTTTGTTACAGAACGAGGGTCTTCAGGTGGATTACCAGTATAATAAAATATTACAACAACCCGTGTCTTTATTTCATTAAAATACTTTTAAATAATGTGTGTGTGTTTTATTAACCATTTCGTACTATTGGATTAATAATGGATAGGTGTCATAATTGATGCCTCTCCATTATTAATCTGGCTTAAAGGGAACCTGTCACCTGAATTTGGCGAGACCAGTTTTGGGTCATATGGGCGGGGTTTTCGGGTGTTTGATTCACCCTTTCCTTACCCGCTCGCTGCATGCAATATTGCCTTGCGCTGGTGTGTACTCCGGAGGACAGAGAATGAACTTCAATCCAATATTGCGGCCAGCATGCAGCCAGCGGGTAAGGAAAGAGTGAATCAAACACCCGAAAACCCCGCCCATATGACCCAAAACCCCGCCCATATGACCCGCCAAATTCAGGTGACAGGTTCCCTTTAATGTCACCTTACAATAGCAAGGTGACATTAACCCTTCATTACCCCATATCCCACCGCTACACGGGAGTGGGAAGAGAGTGGCTAAGTGCCAGAATAGGCGCATCTTCCAGATGTGACTTTTCTGGGGTGGCTGGGGGCAGATGTTTTTAGCCACGGGGGGGGGGGGGGGCCAATAACCATGGACCCTCTCCTGGCTATTAATATCTGCCCTCAGTCACTGGCTTTACCACTCTGGCGGAGAAAATCGCGCGGGAGCCCACGCCAATTTTTTCAACCATTTAACCCTTTATTTTACAAGCTACAGCGCCCAAATTTTGCACATACACACTACTAACAGTAGTGTGGAATATGCAAAAAAAAAAAAAAAAGGGATATGAGATGGTTTACTGTATGTAAACCACGTCTCATATCATTACCGGCTTTTCACATATCTCGCGCTGAATTAAATATAAATGCAGACTATATATATATATGTGTCTCGATGACATATATATATATATATATATATATACTGTATATATGTTTTAACGAACATTTGAGCACATAAATCCATTAGATGTCGGTTTTGCAAGCCTGCGAGAAACTATCGAAGTACGGATGCCATACGGATTACATACGGGGGATGCCATGCGCAAAATACGCTGACACACCCTGCCTACGGATGACATACGGATCACTATTTTGGGGACTTTTCTGCGTATTATGGCCGTAATAAACGGACCGTATTTACATACGCTGAGTGTGACGCCGGCCTAACACTCTAATTCTGTATACTGCTACTTTCATTCACCTTATTGTACTGTGATTAGCCCTAGCATCACTAGCTACGTTAGCTAGCATTCCTACTATAGGATGGGAACGCTTCTTTGTGCTTTGTTGTATCTTCATAGTAGCTGTTAGGTTTGGATTTGGGCTCTTGCTGCTCCGCTGAATTTTTAAGTTAGGAGATAATTATGAACAGTATCCCCTAGGCTGGATGGGTTAGTAATACTGAGCAGGTGCCCTGTTAACCCCTAAACCCCTGGAGCTTTTTTCGGATTTGCGTTTTCGTTTTTTGCTCCCCTCTTTCCCAGAGCCATAACTTTTGCATTTTTCCATCAGTATGGCCATGTGAGGGCTTATTTTTTTGTAGGATGAGTTGTACTTTTGAACGACACCATTGGTTTTACCATGTCATGTACTAGAAAACGGGAAAAAAATTCCAAATGCGGCGAAATTGCAAAAGAGTGCATTCCCACACTTGTTTTTTGTTTGGCTTTTTTTCTAGGTTCACTAAATGCTAAAACTGACCTGCCATTATGATTCTCCAGGTCATTACGAGTTCATAGACACCAAACATGTCTAGGTTATGTTTTAACTACCATATATAGTCAAGTATAAGCCGACCCGAGTATTAGCCGAGACCCCTAATTTTGCCACAAAAAACTGGGAAAAATTAATGACTCGAGTATAAGCCTAGGGTGGAAAATGCAGCAGCTACCGGTAAATGTCAAAAATAAAAATAGATACCAATAAAAGTAAAATTAATTGAGACATCAGTAGGTTAAATATTTTTGAATATCCATATTGAATTAGGAGCCCCATATAATGCTCCATACAGTTTATGATGGGCCCCATAAGATGCTCCATATTAAAATATGCCCATATAATGCTGCACAAATGCTGATTATGGCCCCATAAGATGCTCCATACAGATATGCCCCATATCAGACCGGGATCACACATACACGAGATACGGCCGAGTCTCGCAGGTGAAATCCCTCCTCTGGCGCCGGCACTTGGGAGCGGAGCGTGCAGCTCCATGTATTGCTGTGCGGCTGCATGCTCCGCTCCGGAGTGCCGGCGCCAGAGGGATTTCACCTGCGAGACTCGGCCGCATCTCGCGTATGTGTGATCCCGGCCTAATGCTGCACATGGCCCCATACAGATATTTGCCCCATATAATGCTGCACATGGCCCCATACAGATATTTGCCCCATATAATGCTGCACATGGCCCCATACAGATATTTGCCCCATATAATGCTGCACATGGTCCCATACAGATATTTTCCCCATATAATGCTGCACATGGCCCCATAAGATGTTCCATACAGATACTTGCCCCATATAATGCTGCACATGGCCCCATAAGATGCTCCATACAGATGTTTGCCCCATATAATGCTGCACATGGCCCCATAAGATGCTCCATACAGATGTTTGCCCCATACAGATGTTTGCCCCATATAATGCTGCACATGGCCCCATATGCTGTTGCTGCGATTAAAAAAAACCCAAAAAATTACATACTCACCTCTCAGTCCCCCGGCACTTGCCATATTCACCTGCTCCGCATTCCACCGACGGCCGCCGCTGTGTCTTCCCTGTCCTCTACACTGACGTTCAGGCAGAGGGCAGCGCGCACACAAATCTCGTCATCGCGCACTCTGACCTGAGCGTTACTGCAGAGGATGGAGAGGACGCAGCGGCGGCCATGGAACGGGGAGCAGGTGAATATTGCGCACTGCGTTATACTCACCTGCTCCTGGCGCGGTGTCCCTGGTTCTCCGGCGCCGGAAGCTTCTTCCTGTAGTGAGCGGTCACATGGTACCGCTCATTACAGTAATGAATATGCGGCACCACCCCTATTGGAGTGGAGTTGGGTCCATATTCATTACTGCAATGAGCGGTACCACGTGACCGCTTAATACAGGAAGAAGCTTCAGCGCCCGGAGAACCTGGGTCGAGCAGGGACCGCGCCAGGAGCAGGAGAGTATTATTACACAGCTCCGCTCCCCCCTCCCCTGCTGACCCCTGGGAATGACTTGAGTATAAGCCGAGAGGGGCAATTTCAGCCTAAAAAATGGGCTGAAATTCTCAGCTTATATTCGAGCATATACAATAAGTGGTGAAAAAAAAATTCCAAACTTTGCTAAAGAAAAGAAAAAAAAAAGTGCAATTTTCCCGAGACCCGTAGCGTCTCAATTTTTTGGGATCTGGGGTTAGGTGAGGATTTATTTTTTGCGCGCCAAGCTGACATTTTTAATGATACCATTTTGGTGCAGATACGTTCTAGTGATCGCCCGTTATTGCATTTTAATGCAATGTTGCAGCAACCAAAAAAAAGTAATTCTGGCGGTTTTAATTTTTTTTCTCACTATGCTGTTCAGCGATCAGGTTAATTTTTTTTTTATTGATAGAACGGGCGATTCTGAAAGCGGTGATGTGAAATATCTGTAGGTTTGATTTTTTTATTGTTTTATTTTGAATGGAGCGAATGGGGGGTGATTTAAACTTACATTTTTTTCATATTTTTTTTTTTAAACATTTTTTTTCTGCCAAAGAAGTGCTTGTTAAATGCCGCTGTCAGCGTTTGATAGCGGCATTTAACTAGTTAATAGCGTCGGGTGTAATCGCATACAAAACAGCTGACAAGTCCAGGGAATTGATGCAGGCTCACCACCAGAGCCTGCATCAAAGCAGGGGATCTGCCATCAGAAGTACTATTCCGTCCGATGGCAGAAAGGGGTTAAATAGAGAAACAAGGGCCTTTATTGCTTTATGCACTACCCAAACAATGCAATTCCCCCAAAACAGTCTGCAAAGCCCACCAAGCATCCCCCAGCATTATACAGCCCCCGATCCCACCACACATCCCCCAGCGTTACACAGCCCCCGATCCCACCACACAGCCCCCGATCCCACCACACATCCCCCAGCGTTACACAGCCCCCAGCGTTACACAGCCCCCGATCCCACCACACAGCCCCCAGCGTTACACAGCCCCCGATCCCACCACACAGCCCCCAGCGTTACACAGCCCCCGATCCCACCACACAGCCCCCAGCGTTACACAGCCCCCGATCCCACCACACAGCCCCCAGCGTTACACAGCCCCCGATCCCCCCACACATCCCCCATTACACAGCCCCCGATCCCCCCACACATCCCCCAGCGTTATACAGCACCCGATCCCACCACATCCCCCAGCGTTATACAGCCCCCGATCCCACCACACAGCCCCCAGCGTTATACAGCCCCCGATCCCACCACAGCCTCCAGCGTTATACAGCCCCCGATCCCAAACATCCCCCAGCGTTATACAGCCCCCGATCCCAAACATCCCCCAGCGTTATACAGCCCCCGATCCCACCACATCCCCCAGCGTTATACAGCCCCCGATCCCACCACACAGCCCCCAGCGTTATACAGCCCCCGATCCCAAACATCCCCCAGCGTTATACAGCCCCCGATCCCACCACATCCCCCAGCGTTATACAGCCCCCGATCCCACCACAGCCTCCAGCGTTATACAGCCCCCGATCCCACCACACATCCCCCAGCGTTATACAGCCCCCGATCCCACCACACATCCCCCAGTGTTATACAGTCCCGATCCCACCACACAGCCCCCAGCGTTATACAGCCCCCGATCCCACCACAGCCTCCAGCGTTATACAGCCCCCGATCCCACCACACAGCCCCCAGCGTTATACAGCCCCCGATCCCACCACAGCCTCCAGCGTTATACAGCCCCCGATCCCACCACACATCCCCCAGCGTTATACAGCCCCCGATCCCACCACACATCCCCCAGCGTTATACAGCCCCCGATCCCACCACACATCCCCCAGTGTTATACAGTCCCGATCCCACCACACAGCCCCCAGCATTACACAGCCCCCGATCCCACCACACATCCCCCCGCGTTACACAGCCCCCGATCCCACCACACATCCCCCAGTGTTATACAGACCCCGATCCCACCACAGCCCCCAGCGTTATACAGCCCCTGATCCCACCACACAGCCCCCGATCCCACCACAGCCCCCAGCGTTATACAGCCCCCGATCCCACCACAGCCCCCAGCGTTATAGAGCCCCCGATCCCACCACAGCCCCCAGCGTTATACAGCCCCCGATCCCACCACACAGCCCCCGATCCCACCACACATCCCCCAGTGTTATACAGACCCCGATCCCACCACAGCCCCCAGCGTTATACAGCCCCCGATCCCACCACACAGCCCCCAGCACCGCACACCCCTTCAAATCCCTCATGTACATGCCCCGCCACACACAAAACGTTCTCCTCTCTGAAGACCCCACATTCCGCCCCTTTGTACCTGCAACTTCTTACAGGGTAGAGGCTAAATCCAAGTGGGTAAAGGACCTTTCATGACGTCATTCACATGTGACGGGATGATATCACGGGAAGGGGCGGGGCCTCCCAGTACAGACCTGATACCAGCGTTGGAAGCAGCCCACACATTCTAGCGTTTACCATCCCCCTCAAATGCCCCCGGACCCCTCAGTGTGATCAGCACCACAGCATCCTGGTATCAGGTCTGAGCTGGGAGGCCCCGCCCCCCGTTACATCATCCTTTCACATGTGCATGACGTCAGCAAAGGTCCTTTAGCCACTAGTCTGTACCCTATAAGAAGTTACAAGTAGAAAGGGGCGGAGTGTGGGGTCCTTAGAGAGGGGAAAGATTTGTGGGGGCATGCCCATGAGGGATTTAAAGGGTCTCTAGATGCTGGGGGATGTTTGGTGGGATCGGGGGCTGTGTAATGCTGGGGGATGTGTGGTGGGATCGGGGGCTGTATAATGCTGGGGGATGTGTGGTGGGATCGGGGGCTGTATAATGCTGGGGGATGTGTGGTGGGATCGGGGGATGTGTGGTGGGATCGGGGGATGTGTAATGCTGGGGGATCGGGGGCTGTATAATGCTGGGGGATGTGTGGTGGGGCTGGGGGATGTGTGGTGGGATCGGGGGCTGTGTAATGCTGGGGGATGTGTGGTGGGATCGGGGGCTGTGTAATGCTGGGGGATGTGTGGTGGGATCGGGGGCTGTATAATGCTGGGGGATGTGTGGTGGGATCGGGGGCTGTATAATGCTGGGGGATGTGTGGTGGGATCGGGGGCTGTATAATGCTGGGGGATGTGTGGTGGGATCGGGGGATGTGTGGTGGGATCGGGGGATGTGTAATGCTGGGGGATCGGGGGCTGTATAATGCTGGGGGATGTGTGGTGGGGCTGGGGGATGTGTGGTGGGATCGGGGGCTGTGTAATGCTGGGGGATGTGTGGTGGGATCGGGGGCTGTGTAATGCTGGGGGATGTGGGGTGGGGTGGGGTGGGGTGGGGTGGGGGCTGTATAACGCGGGGGGGATGTTTGGTGGAATTGGGGGCTGTGTAATGCTGGGGGATGTGTGGTGGGATCGGGGGATGTGTGGTGAGATCGGGGGCTGTGTAATGCTAAGGGACGTTTGGTGGGATCGGGGGCTGTATAATGCTGGGGGCTGTGTGGTGGGATCGGGGGCTGTATAATGCTGGGGGCTGTGTGGTGGGATCGGGGGCTGTGTAATGCTGGGGGACGTTTGGTGGGATCGGGGGCTGTGTAATGCTGGGGGACGTTTGGTGGGATCGGGGGCTGTATAATGCTGGGGGACGTTTGGTGGGATCGGGGGCTGTATAATGCTGGGGAAGTTTGGTGGGATCGGGGGCTGTATAATGCTGGGGGATGTGTGGTGGGATCGGGGGCTGTATAATGCTGGGGGACGTTTGGTGGGATCGGGGGCTGTATAATGCTGGGGGACGTTTGGTGGGATCGGGGGCTGTATAATGCTGGGGGACGTTTGGTGGGATCGGGGGCTGTATAATGCTGGGGGACGTTTGGTGGGATCGGGGGCTGTATAATGCTGGGGGATGTTCTGTGGGATCGGGGGCTGTATAATGCTGGGGGATGTGTGGTGGGATCGGGGGATGTGTGGTGGGATCGGGGGATGTGTGGTGGGATTGGGGGCTGTATAATGCTGGGGGATGTGTGGTGGGATCGGGGGCTGTATAATGCTGGGGTATGTGTGGTGGGGTCGCAGGCTGTGTGATGCTGGGGGACGTTTGGTGGGATCGGGGGCTGTGTAATGCTGGGGGACCTTTGGTGGGATCGGGGGCTGTGTAATGCTGGGGGACGTGTGGTGGGGTCGGAGGCTGTGTGATGCTGGGGGATGTGTGGTGGGGTCGGAGGCTGTGTGATGCTGGGGGACGTTTGGTGTGATTGGGGGCTGTATAATGCTGGGGGATGTGTGGGGGATGTGTGGTGGGGGCTGAATAACGCGGGGGGATGTTTGGTGGGATTGGGGGCTGTGTAATGCTGGGGGCTGTGTGGTGGGATTGGGGGCTGTATAATGCTGAGGGATGTGTGGTGGGATCAGGGGCTGTGATGCTGGGGGATGTGTGGTGGGGTCGGAGGCGGTGGGATCGGGGGCTGTGTGATGCTGGGGGACGTTTGGTGGGATCGGGGGCTGTATAATGCTGGGGGACGTTTGGTGGGATCGGGGGCTGTATAATGCTGGGGGATGTGTGGTGGGATCGGGGGCTGTATAATGCTGGGGGATGTGTGGTGGGATCGGGGGCTGTATAATGCTGGGGGGATGTGTGGTGGGATCGGGGGCTGTATGATGCTGGGGGCTGTGTGGTGGGATCGGGGGCTGTATGATGCTGGGGGCTGTGTGGTGGGATCGGGGGCTGTATAATGCTGGGGGATGTGTGCTGGGATCGGGGGCTGTATAATGCTGGGGGATGTGTGCTGGGATCGGAGGCTGTATAATGCTGGGGGATGTTTGGTGGGGTCGGGGGCTGTATAATGCTGGGGGATGTTTGGTGGGATCGGGGGCTGTATAATGCTGGGGGATGTTTGGTGGGATCGGGGGCTGTATAACGCGGGGGGATGTTTGGTGGGATTGGGGGCTGTGTAATGCTGGGGGATCGGGTCTGTATAACACTGGTGGATCCTTTGTGGGATCGGGACCTGTGCAATGCTGGGGATGTTTGGTAGGATCGAGGGCTGTGTAATGCCGGAGGATGTTTGGTGGGATCTGGTGATGTGTAATGCTGGGGGATGTTTGGTGGGATTGGGGCCAGTGTAATTCCGGGGGATGTTTGGTGGGATCGGGGGCTGTATAATGCTGGGGGATGTTTGGTGGGATCGGGGGCTGTATAATGCCGGGGGATGTTTGGTTTGATCGGGGTTCTTTATAATGCTGGGGGATGTTTGCTGGGATCGGGGGCTGTATAATTCTGGGGGATGTTTGCTGGGATCGGGGGCTGTATACCGCTGGGGGATGTTTGGGGGGATCGGGGGCTGTAAAACGCCAGGGGTTGTTTGGGGGGGGATTGGTGGCTGTGTAATGCTGGGGATGCTTGGTGGGATCGGGGCTGTATAACACTGGTGGATGTTTGGTGGGATTTGGGGCTGTATAATGCTGGGGGATGTTTGGTGGGATCACGGGCAGTATAAGGCTACTTTCACACTAGCGTTAACTGCAATACGTCGCAAATGCGTAGTTTTGCCGAAAATACGCATCCAGCAAAAGTTCTTGCTGGATACGTTTTTTCGTCATAGACTAACATTTGCGACGCATTGCCAAACGTTGCGTCCATTTGCGACGCTTGGGCGTGTGGTAGCGGACCGTCGGGAGAAAAAAACGTTACATGTAACGTTTTTTGCTCCCGACGGTCCGCTTTTTCCGACCGCGCATGCGTGGCCGGAACTCCGCCCCCATCTCCCCGTACTTCCCCGCACCTCACAATGGGGCAGCGGATGCGTGGGAAAAATGCATCCGCTGCCCCCGTTGTGCGGCGGAGACCACGCTAGCGTCGGGTTGTTCCCGACGCTAGTGTGAAAGTAGCCTAAGGCTGGGGGATGTTTGCTGGAAGCGAAAGATGTGTAATGCTGGGGGATGTTTGGTAGGATTGGGGGATGTGTAAGGCTGGGGGATGTTTGGTGGATCGAGACCTGTGTAATGCTGTGGGATTGCTGGCAGTGTAATGCTAGGGGAAGTTTGGTGGGATCCGGGGCTGTATAACGTCAGGGGATGTTTGGAGGGGCTGGGGGCTGTGTCATGCCGGGGGATATTTGGGGGGATCGGGGGCTGTGTCATGCCGGGGGATGTTTGGTGGGATCGGGGGCTGTGTCATGCTGGGGGATGTTTGGTGGGATCCGGGGCTGTATAACATCGGGGGATGTTTGGGGGGGATCGGGGGCTGTAAAACACCGGGGGATGTTTGGTGAGATCGGGGCTGTGTCATGTCGGGGGATGTTTGGTGGGATCGGGGCTGTGTCATGTCGGGGAATGTTTGGTGGGATCCGGGGCTGTATAACATCGGGGGATGTTTGGGGGGGATCGGGGGCTGTAAAACACCGGGGGATGTTTGGTGAGATCGGGGCTGTGTCATGTCGGGGGATGTTTGGTGGGATCGGGGGCTGTGTCATGTCGGGGGATGTTTGGTGGGATCGGGGGCTGTGTCATGTCGGGGGATGTTTGGTGGGATCGGGGGCTGTGTCATGTTGGGGGATGTTTGGTGGGATCGGGGGCTGTGTCATGTTGGGGGATATTTGGTGGGATTCCGGGCTGTTTAATGCTGGGGATATTTGGTGGGATCGAGGGCTGTATAATGCCGGAGGGTGTTTGGTGCGATTGGGGGCTGTATAACGCTGTGGGATATTTGGTGGGGGTGGGGTTGGGGTCTGTATAATGCTGGGGGATGTTTGCTGGGATCGGGGGTTGTATAATGCTGGGGGATGTTTGGTGGGATTGCTTGCTTTACAATGCTGGTGGATGTTTGGTGGAATCGAGGGGCCTGTGTAATGCTGGGGAATGTGTGGTGTTGATTAAATAAATGTGCAAAATAACCATATTTAACACCACACATCCCCCAGCATTACACAGGCCCCTCGATTCCACCAAACATCCACCAGCATTGTAAAGCAAGCAATCCCACCAAACATCCCCCAGCGTTATACAACCCCCGATCCCAGCAAACATCCCCCAGCATTATACAGGCCCCAACCCCACCAAATATCCCACAGCATTATACAGCCCCCGATTCCACCAAACATCCCCAGCATTACACCAAACATCCCCCAGCATTACACAGCCAGCAATCCCACCAAACATCCCCCAATATTACACAGCCCCCAATCCCAACAAACATCCCCCAGCATTACACAGCTCCCTCGATCCCAAAAAACAAACCCCCAGCATTATACAGCAACCAATCCCACCAAACATCCCCAAGCAATACACAGCCCCCAATCCCACCAAACACCCTCCAGAGTTATACAGCCCCCGATCCCACCAAACACCCTCCAGAGTTATACAGCCCCCGATCCCACCAAACATCCCCCAGCATCACACAGCCCCAAATACCACCAAACATCCTCCCGCGTTATACAGCCCCCGATCCCACCAAACAGCCCCCGGCAATACACAGCTCCCAATCCCACCAAACATCCCACAGCGTTATACAGCCCCCAATCGCACCAAACACCCTCCGGCATTGTACAGCCCTCGATCCCACCAAATATACCCAGTATTATACAGCCCGGAATCCCACCAAATATCCCCCAACATGACACAGCCCCCGATCCCCCCCAAACATCCCCCGATGTTATACAGCCCCGGATCCCACCAAACATCCCCCGGCATGACACAGCCCCCGATCCCCCCCAAATATCCCCCGGCATGACACAGCCCCCAGCCCCTCCAAACATCCCCCGGCATGACACAGCCCCCGATCCCCCCCAAATATCCCCCGGCATGACACAGCCCCCAGCCCCTCCAAACATCCCCCGGCATGACACAGCCCCCAGCCCCTCCAAACATCCCCTGACGTTATACAGCCCCGGATCCCACCAAACTTCCCCTAGCATTACACTGCCAGCAATCCCACAGCATTACACAGGTCTCGATCCACCAAACATCCCCCAGCATTACACATCTTTCGCTTCCAGCAAACATCCCCCAGCCTTATACAGCCCCTGATCCCACCACACATCCCCAGCATTACTCAGCCCCAAATCCCACAAAACATCCACCAGTGTTATACAGCCCCGATCCCACCAAGCATCCCCAGCATTACACAGCCACCAATCCCCCCCAAACAACCCCTGGCGTTTTACAGCCCCTGATCCCAGCAAACATCCCCCAGCATTATAAAGAACCCCGATCAAACCAAACATCCCCCGGCATTACACAGGCCCCAATCCCACCAAACATCCCCCAGCATTATACAGCCCCCGATCCCACCACACATCCCCCAGCATTATACAGCCCCCGATCCCACCACACATCCCCCGATCCCACCAAACATCCCCCCGCGTTATACAGCCCCCACCCCCACCACACATCCCCCAGCATTATACAGCCCCCGATCCCACCACACGTCCCTCAGCATTACACAGCCCCCGATCCCACCAAACATCCCCCCGCGTTATACAGCCCCCACCCCCACCACACATCCCCCAGCATTATACAGCCTCCGACCCCACCACACGTCCCCCAGCATTACACAGCCCCCGATCCCACCAAACATCCCCCCGCGTTATACAGCCCCCGATCCCACCAAACGTCCCCCAGCATCACACAGCCTCCGACCCCACCACACATCCCCCAGCATCACACAGCCTCCGACCCCACCAAACGTCCCCCAGCATTACACAGCCCCCGATCCCACCACACATCCCCCGATCCCACCACACATCCCCCAGCATTACACAGCCCCCGATCCCACCACACATCCCCCGATCCCACCACACATCCCCCAGCATTATACAGCCCCCGATCCCCCAGCATTATACAGCCCCCGATCCCCCAGCATTATACAGCCCCCGATCCCACCAAAGATCCCCCAGCATTATATGGAGCACCCCCACACCGCCGCAGGGCTGAGGGGTACCCGGAGCCGGGCCTCTGGGATCTCAGTCCTGGGGTTGTCACGGTGGCTAGACCCGGTCCGTGGCCCTGTCTGTCAGTGGGGGTCGTCCGGTGCAATAAGTGGTGTTGTAACGGTGCAGTTGTGGGGTGCAGGTCGCGATAAATAATGAGGACACCAGGTTGCAGTCTCTTTACCTCTTTACTGAAGATCTCTGGGTCCTCAATCCAGAATACGGCTCACCAGGCTGCGCAAGTCCGGCCGGTCCAATGACACTTCCAGAGTTCTCTTCACAGGAGGAAATCTGTGCCTTCCCCCTAGCGCTATGTGTTGTAGTCCTTCCCTGCTGTGCTTACGGAAAGTACCCCACAACTGTTGTGTCTGTTTCTGATGTTCCCTCACAACTCGACTAGATGATGTTCTGCTAATCCTCCGTCCCTTCCTGGTGTTCTGGTTGGGACGGCACCCGTATGACGGGTAGGCTCGGAGCTCTTCCGGGACCCTAGAGTCGCCCCTCTCCACAAGTTGCCCCCCAAGACTTCATAGGTGATTTGAGTTAGACAGCCCGCCTGAGACTGACTGTCCTGCCGCTGTTTGGAGTATTGCTTGAAGCTGAATGTTGTTCTACTCCCTCGGCGTTCCGGCCACCGGTATTGCGCCTCAGTAGGATGTTGCTTCGGTCTTACAGCACGACTCCTACTGGTATTTCTCCTTTGCGTGATCCCGTTTCTCACTCAGCACAATCTATCTCTCTTCTAATCCTTTCTTGGGCACCGCCGCTACCCGGAGCAGGCACGGTCCCGTTACGTTCGTTCTCGTTGCCAAGCCTCTGTCAGGATCCCACCCCTGACAGAGACCCTACTGTATCTTCCCCTACAACACCCTCTGCCACAAGGTGTTGCCTGGTTCCAACCCAGTCAGCTTTCTGATCTAACTTCCTGCCTGACCCCCAGTTTACCCACTATGGTGGGGAGTGGCCTAATGAATAGCACCCTTAGCTCCCCCCGGAGGCCCGGCTGTGAAATGTATTGGTGTCTGTGATACCTGATCAGATGAACTCCTTCAGTGCCATCGGACGCACCATAGCTCCCCATAGTGGCGGAGCCACAGTACTGCAACGACCAGGACTCTGGGGCGCTGCACTCCCCCCTGGTTAAACACAGTACTCCGGGACTGGGAAGAAAACAACAATACAAGTTTAGCAAAAAGACATACAGTTTGGTTGAGTGCAATAACAATAAGTATACTTGAACAAGCTTCCCTTTATGGGAGGTGAGGACACTTGAACGTTACAAAACATGGTTAAATATCATAGCAACATGCTATAATTAACTTTCCTTACCCAACCGGGTATTCTACTAAGTGCAAAAATTGTTGAACAATAATTTAACATTGCCTTTAAGGACATACACTCTGTATCCACCAAAGACCTTCCTATAATCACATTATAAGGTAAATTAACTTTTTTCATTCTCCTTCTTTGAATCTGCAGGACCGCCTGTCCTATCGGCACTAGACCTACTGCCTCTCCTTTCTGTTACAGGACCGCCCCGTTCAGCCAGGGCCTACTGCCTCTTCAACTTCTATACACAGTATAGAACATAACATTACTTTCAGTTTAAGAGCACTGAGCCATCTCTACATGACTCCTATGAGGACTCAGGGTTTACCTTCTATCCTAACTATCTATCAACATTATCAAGCATTTTCTTCTGAACATTAAGCCTTCTCATTATCTTTCTTTCTATCATGCATGCTGGACTCCACGTCTATCCCTACGGGTCCACTGCATCCTTCTTCTACCTTTCACATTTTTACTTCTCAGAGCACATCATCAGTATTTCTTCACATTTAACTAATTAAACACATATAACTTTCTCGTACAACATTATCATCACTTTTCTCTCATCAACATTATTGCTACTTGTCTTAAGCAATATTTCTATCGAAATGCGGCGAATGAACATCCCCTTTAAGAGAGGACCAAGTCTCTGTGAGGTAGCGTATTTTCTCAAGCTACCAGTCCATACTCAGCAAAGGTTCCAGTGCGGTATCTTCGCAAAGAGTCCTTCTTTAAGTAAAACCAGTAGGGAGCGCCTTTAATAAGGTGCAAACTATGTACAAGAAGTTCGGATCATGCACTGTTCATGATTTCAGCAGTTTTTTAAATAACATAGAAAAATAGAAAATAACCAAAAACAATAGGGATCCATAAGGAATTAACCCTGAACGGGTTTAGCAGCAACAGTAAACAAACAGTTAAAAGAAGAACTATTTACACTTTCTTAAAGCATTCATGCTTACTCTTTCGGCGCAGCAGGTGGTTTCCTTCCGGGCCTCACCAGGCCAATGGGCCGCGCTGCCTCACCAGGAAGTGGCTCTGGTCCCAGCAACGACAAGATCCCCCGCCGTGATGTTCTTCTCACCGAGGATCCTGCTCGCCCCCACGGCACATGGCGGGTCCGGGTTCTCTGCTGCTCTGCCGGGTCGGGTTCTTTGGCCTTTTCGGCAGGAGGTTCATCATCAGCTGTTTCAGCGGCGGCCTGGAGCGCAACGCATCGCTGGACACCCCGTGCCATCCAGCCAGCTTCGCCTGTTGCTCTCCTCCACCGGGTGTAAGTCACGGCATCACCGGGCTCCAGGTCGCGAGCAAACCTTCCTCCGCAGTGCTCGACCTCCTTCCGGTCCACGTGGACTTGTAGCGGCTCCCCGATCTCCTGGATAACTCCTCTTCCATATAGGGGGTTGAAGGAGACCACTACACCCCAGTGGGACGAGGGGACCTCCGCGACGGTGGTTAAATCGATCTGGGCTGCCGGTTGCGGTCGGTTCCGCCATGCAGCCATCAAGCGCCGCAGGTGCTCGGCCTCTGGCATAATCTTCAGGCCTTGTGTTTGCAGCGCACCTTCAGCCGCGGCCGGGTCAGAAGGAGCAGGGGACACCGGGGACAAACGGATCTCCGTGGGCTGGCCTAGCCGAGTAAGCACGCGGACATCAGCCTCCAGCCGGCGGGCTAGCTGTCGGGCCTCGGCTGCAGCCACACACTCCTCAGACAGCGGCAAAGGGGGTCGGCCCACCGGTGGCTCCGTAAGGGTCAGACCCCGCAGCGTTGCCGCCTCTGGGGCTGTGTCGGGCTGCGCAGCCTCAGGCCGTATCGGATCAGTCCCACGTGGGATTCCTGGTGCCCCCATCTTTGCCTTCTCTCCAATGTCCTCTTCCCGCGGTCTCTTTCGTGGGCGGCCCCGTCTCCATGGTCTCCACCCTCCAAACAGGATCAGGAGGCGGACCTCGGCCGTTGACGGACACGTCCTCAGGACCAGGAAATGTTTAGACTGGGCGGCCATTGCCCTTCGCGCTCTCTAGCTTGTCTACGCCCACTCCACGCCCCTCTTCTCCTGCGCCTCTCCTCAGCGCTGCAATGGCGGCGGTTTTGGCGGCAAGTGGCGCAGCACACAGTCTTTGCAATAAAGTACAGTCCAAGCACAGTAAATCACAGTTCCAAGGCGCACATGACCCGATTCTTCAGGCTTAAGTAGATCCTGTTCGTGACGCCAAGTTGGAGCGCCCCCACACCGCCGCAGGGCCGAGGGGTACCCGGAGCCGGGCCTCTGGGATCTCAGTCCTGGGGTTGTCACGGTGGCTAGACCCGGTCCGTGGCCCTGTCTGTCAGTGGGGGACGTCCGGTGCAATAAGTGGTGTTGTAACGGTGCAGTTGTGGGGTGCAGGTCGCGATAAATAATGAGGACACCAGGTTGCAGTCTCTTTACCTCTTTACTGAAGATCTCTGGGTCCTCAATCCAGAATACGGCTCACCAGGCTGCGCAAGTCCGGCCGGTCCAATGACACTTCCAGAGTTCTCTTCACAGGAGGAAATCTGTGCCTTCCCCCTAGCGCTATGTGTTGTAGTCCTTCCCTGCTGTGCTTACGGAAAGTACCCCACAACTGTTGTGTCTGTTTCTGATGTTCCCTCACAACTCGACTAGATGATGTTCTGCTAATCCTCCGTCCCTCCCTGAGGTTCGGGTAGGAACGGCACCCGTTTGACGGGTAGGCCTGTAGTTCTTCCGGGACCCTAGAGACGCCCCTCTCCCACAATTGCCTCCCAAGACTTTATAGGTGATTTGAGTTAGACAGCCCGCCTGAGACTGACTGTCCTGCCGCTGTTTGGAGTATTGCTTGAAGCTGAATGTTGTTCTACTCCCTCGGCGTTCCGGCCACCGGTATTGCGCCTCAGTAGGATGTTGCTTCGGTCTTACAGCACGACTCCTACTGGTATTTCTCCTTTGCGTGATCCCGTTTCTCACTCAGCACAATCTATCTCTCTTCTAATCCTTTCTTGGGCACCGCCGCTACCCGGAGCAGGCACGGTCCCGTTACGTTCGTTCTCGTTGCCAAGCCTGTCAGGATCCCACCCCTGACAGAGACCCTACTGTATCTTCCCCTACAACACCCTCTGCCACAAGGTGTTGCCTGGTTCCAACCCAGTCAGCTTTCTGATCTAACTTCCTGCCTGACCCCCAGTTTACCCACTATGGTGGGGAGTGGCCTAATGAATAGCACCCTTAGCTCCCCCCGGAGGCCCGGCTGTGAAATGTATTGGTGTCTGTGATACCTGATCAGATGAACTCCTTCAGTGCCATCGGACGCACCATAGCTCCCCATAGTGGCGGAGCCACAGTACTGCAACGACCAGGACTCTGGGGCGCTGCATTATACAGCCCCCGATCCCACCAAAAGTCCCCCAGCATTACACAGCCCCCGATCCCACCACACATCCCCCGATCCCACCACACATCCCCCAGCATTACACAGCCCCCGATCCCACCACACATCCCCCGATCCCACCACACATCCCCCAGCATTATACAGCCCCCGATCCCCCAGCATTATACAGCCCCCGATCCCACCAAAGATCCCCCAGTATTATACAGCCCCCGATCCCACCAAACGTCCCCCAGCATTACACAGCCCCCGATCTCACCACACATCCCCCGATCCCACCACACATCCCCCAGCATTACACAGCCCCCGATCCCACCAAACATTCCCCAGCGTTATACAGCCCCCACCCCACCAAACATCCCCCCGCGTTATACAGCCCCCACCCCACCAAACATCCCCCAGCATTATACAGCCCCCGATCCCACCACACATCCCCCAGCATTATACAGCCCCCGATCCCACCACACATCCCCCAGCATTACACAGCCCCCGATCCCACCACACATCCCCCAGCATCTAAAGACCCTTTAAATCCCTCATGGGCATGCCCCCACAAATCTTTCCCCTCTCTAAGGACCCCACACTCCGCCCCTTTCTACTTGTAACTTCTTATAGGGTACAGACTAGTGGCTAAAGGACCTTTGCTGACGTCATGCACATGTGAAAGGATGATGTCACGGGGGGCGGGGCCTCCCAGCACAGACCTGATACCAGGATGCTGTGGTGCTGATCACACTGAGGACTGAGGGGTCCGGGGGCATTTGAGGGGGATGGTAAACGCTAGAATGTGTGGGCTGCTTCCAACGCTGGTATCAGGTCTGTACTGGGAGGCCCCGCCCCTTCCCGTGACATCATCCCGTCACATGTGAATGACGTCATGAAAGGTCCTTTACCCACTTGGATTTAGCCTCTACCCTGTAAGAAGTTGCAGGTACAAAGGGGCGGAATGTGGGGTCTTCAGAGAGGAGAACGTTTTGTGTGTGGCGGGGCATGTACATGAGGGATTTGAAGGGGTGTGCGGTGCTGGGGGCTGTGTGGTGGGATCGGGGGCTGTATAACGCTGGGGGCTGTGGTGGGATCGGGGGCTGTGTGGTGGGATCGGGGGCTGTATAACGCTGGGGGCTGTGTGGTGGGATCGGGGGCTGTATAACGCTGGAGGCTGTGTGGTGGGATCGGGGGCTGTGTAACGCTGGGGGATGTGTGGTGGGATCGGGGGCTGTATAACGCTGGAGGCTGTGTGGTGGGATCGGGGGCTGTGTAACGCGGGGGGATGTGTGGTGGGATCGGGGGCTGTGTAACGCTGGGGGATGTGTGGTGGGATCGGGGGCTGTATAATGCTGGGGGATGCTTGGTGGGCTTTGCAGACTGTTTTGGGGGAATTGCATTGTTTGGGTAGTGCATAAAGCAATAAAGGCCCTTGTTTCCCTATTTAACCCCTTTCTGCCATCGGACGGAATAGTACTTCCGATGGCAGATCCCCTGCTTTGATGCAGGCTCTGGTGGTGAGCCTGCATCAATTCCCTGGACTTGTCAGCTGTTTTGTACGCGATTACACCCGACGCTATTAACTAGTTAAATGCCGCCATCAAACGCTGACAGCGGCATTTCACAAGCACTTCTTTGGCAGAGAAAAAATGTTTTAAAAAAAAAAAAATATGAAAAAAATGTAAGTTTAAATCACCCCCCATTCGCTCCATTCAAAATAAAACAATAAAAAAATCAAACCTACAGATATTTCACATCACCGCTTTCAGAATCGCCCGTTCTATCAATAAAAAAAAAATTAACCTGATCGCTGAACAGCATAGTGAGAAAAAAAATTAAAACCGCCAGAATTACTTTTTTTTGGTTGCTGCAACATTGCATTAAAATGCAATAACGGGCGATCACTAGAACGTATCTGCACCAAAATGGTATCATTAAAAATGTCAGCTTGGCGCGCAAAAAATAAATCCTCACCTGACCCCAGATCCCAAAAAATTGAGACGCTACGGGTCTCGGGAAAATTGCACTTTTTTTTTTCTTTTCTTTAGCAAAGTTTGGAATTTTTTTTTCACCACTTATTGTATATGCTCGAATATAAGCTGAGAATTTCAGCCCATTTTTTAGGCTGAAATTGCCCCTCTCAGCTTATACTCAAGTCATTCCCAGGGGTCAGCAGGGGAGGGGGGAGCGGAGCTGTGTAATAATACTCTCCTGCTCCTGGCGCGGTCCCTGCTCGACCCAGGTTCTCCGGGCGCTGAAGCTTCTTCCTGTATTAAGCGGTCACGTGGTACCGCTCATTGCAGTAATGAATATGGACCCAACTCCACTCCAATAGGGGTGGTGCCGCATATTCATTACTGTAATGAGCGGTACCATGTGACCGCTCACTACAGGAAGAAGCTTCCGGCGCCGGAGAACCAGGGACACCGCGCCAGGAGCAGGTGAGTATAACGCAGTGCGCAATATTCACCTGCTCCCCGTTCCATGGCCGCCGCTGCGTCCTCTCCATCCTCTGCAGTAATGCTCAGGTCAGAGTGCGCGATGACGAGATTAGTGTGCGCGCTGCCCTCTGCCTGAACGTCAGTGTAGAGGACAGGGAAGACACAGCGGCGGCCGTCGGTGGAATGCGGAGCAGGTGAATATGGCAAGTGCCGGGGGACTGAGAGGTGAGTATGTAATTTTTTGGGTTTTTTTAATCGCAGCAACAGCATATGGGGCCATGTGCAGCATTATATGGGGCAAACATCTGTATGGGGCAAACATCTGTATGGAGCATCTTATGGGGCCATGTGCAGCATTATATGGGGCAAATATCTGTATGGAACATCTTATGGGGCCATGTGCAGCATTATATGGGGAAAATATCTGTATGGGACCATGTGCAGCATTATATGGGGAAAATATCTGTATGGGACCATGTGCAGCATTATATGGGGCAAATATCTGTATGGGGCCATGTGCAGCATTATATGGGGCAAATATCTGTATGGGGCCATGTGCAGCATTAGGCCGGGATCACACATACGCGAGATGCGGCCGAGTCTCGCAGGTGAAATCCCTCTGGCGCCGGCACTCCGGAGCGGAGCATGCAGCCGCACAGCAATACATGGAGCTGCACGCTCCGCTCCCAAGTGCCGGCGCCAGAGGAGGGATTTCACCTGCGAGACTCGGCCGTATCTCGTGTATGTGTAATCCCGGTCTGATATGGGGCATATCTGTATGGAGCATGTTATGGGGCCATAATCAGCATTTGTGCAGCATTATATGGGGCATATTTTAATATGGAGCATCTTATGGGGCCCATCATAAACTGTATGGAGCATTATATGGGGCTCCTAATTCAATATGGATATTCAAAAATATTTAACCTACTGATGTCTCAATTAATTTTACTTTTATTGGTATCTATTTTTATTTTTGACATTTATTGGTAGCTGCTGCATTTTCCACCCTAGGCTTATACTCGAGTCATTAATTTTTCCCAGTTTTTTGTGGCAAAATTAGGGGTCTCGGCTAATACTCGGGTCGGCTTATACTTGACTATATATGGTAGTTAAAACATAACCTAGACATGTTTGGTGTCTATGAACTCGTAATGACCTGGAGAATCATAATGGCAGGTCAGTTTTAGCATTTAGTGAACCTAGAAAAAAAGCCAAACAAAAAACAAGTGTGGGATTGCACTCTTTTGCAATTTCGCCGCATTTGGAATTTTTTTCCCGTTTTCTAGTACATGACATGGTAAAACCAATGGTGTCGTTCAAAAGTACAACTCATCCTACAAAAAAATAAGCCCTCACATGGCCATACTGATGGAAAAATGCAAAAGTTATGGCTCTGGGAAAGAGGGGAGCGAAAAACGAAAACGCAAATCCGAAAAAAGCTCCAGGGGTTTAGGGGTTAACAGGGCACCTGCTCAGTATTACTAACCCATCCAGCCTAGGGGATACTGTTCATAATTATCTCCTAACTTAAAAATTCAGCGGAGCAGCGAGAGCCCAAATCCAAACCTAACAGCTACTATGAAGATACAACAAAGCACAAAGAAGCGTTCCCATCCTATAGTAGGAATGCTAGCTAACGTAGCTAGTGATGCTAGGGCTAATCACAGTACAATAAGGTGAATGAAAGTAGCAGTATACAGAATTAGAGTGTTAGGCCGGCGTCACACTCAGCGTATGTAAATACGGTCCGTTTATTACGGCCATAATACGCAGAAAAGTCCCCAAAATAGTGATCCGTATGTCATCCGTAGGCAGGGGGTGTCAGCGTATTTTGCGCATGGCATCCTCCGTATGTAATCCGTATGGCATCCGTACTTCGATAGTTTCTCGCAGGCTTGCAAAACCGACATCTAATGGATTTATGTGCTCAAATGTTCGGGAAAACATATATACAGTATATATATATATATATATATATATATATATATATATATATATATATATATATATGTCATCGAGACACATATATATATATAGTCTGCATTTATATTTAATTCAGCGCGAGATATGTGAAAAGCCGGTAATGATATGAGACATGGTTTACATACAGTAAACCATCTCATATCCCTTTTTTTTTTTTGCATATTCCACACTACTAATGTTAGTAGTGTGTATGTGCAAAATGTGGGCCCTGTAGCTTGTAAAATAAAGGGTTAAATGGTGGAAAAAATTGGCGTGGGCTCCCGCGCAATTTTCTCCGCCAGAGTGGTAAAGCCAGTGACTGAGGGTAGATATTAATAGCCTAGAGAGGGTCCATGGTTATTGGCCCCCCCGTGGCTACAAACATCTGCCCCCAGCCACCCCAGAAAAGGCACATCTGGACGATGCTCCTATTCTGGCACTTGGCCACTCTCTTCCCACTCCCGTGTAGCGGTGGGATATGGGGTAATGAAGGGTTAATGTCACCTTGCTATTGTAAGGTGACATTAAAGGGAACCTGTCACCTGAATTTGGCGGGTCATATGGGCGGGGTTTTGGGTCATATGGGCGGGGTTTTCGGGTGTTTGATTCACTCTTTCCTTACCCGCTGGCTGCATGCTGGCCGCAATATTGGATTGAAGTTCATTCTCTGTCCTCCGGAGTACACACCAGCGCAAGGCAATATTGCATGCAGCGAGCGGGTAAGGAAAGGGTGAATCAAACACCCAAAAACCCCGCCCATATGACCCAAAACTGGTCTCGCCAAATTCAGGTGACAGGTTCCCTTTAAGCCAGATTAATAATGGAGAGGCATCAATTATGACACCTATCCATTATTAATCCAATAGTACGAAATGGTTAATAAAACACACACACATTATTTAAAAGTATTTTAATGAAATAAAGACACGGGTTGTTGTAATATTTTATTATACTGGTAATCCAGCTGAAGACCCTCGTTCTGTAACAAAGGAAAAAGAAAAAAACAACAATATCTCATACCTTCCGACGCTCAGGTCAGTCCCACGAAGTAAGTCCATCTGAAGGGGTTAAATCATTTTACAGCCAGGAGCTGTGCTAAAGCAGTGCTGGAGTTACCTTGAGTTTCGGTGAGGCGCCCTCTGCTGGATGTCCTCATATGAACTCGAGCGTGGGAACTTTTACCAGGCTCCAGTTCATGAGGACATCCAGCAGAGGGCGCATCACCGCAGCTCAAGGTAACTACAGGTCACCCTGCTTTCCATTCAGTCCCCGGGGGTTTTACAGCCACGAGCACTGCTCAACCCCCATTCCTTATAATGAGGGCAATGGAGGCACTGTGGACGCTGTCTGACCTGTGATCTGGTGGTGGACAACTTTTTAGGTGAGCATCAAAGCGCTGTCCTACACAGTTTTGTGCACCTCTGAAAAGAAAGATACTGCTAAACAGAGGCCAGATGGAGGCCATAGTATAACTCATTATAGCGAATGGATCAGAGATTTAGATGGAAACTCGGATGTGAGTGCTCAGCGTTGAGCGCAGGATAAATGTGATCCAAAATGTTAAGTAAAATATTCCCAACAAATGCTTCAAGTCATCTACAAAAAAAAACAAGTCCCTACTCAGATCCATCAGCAGATATATAGTGGGCTTTCACATTACTCATGGCACAAAGACTCTGGAAATGTGAAATGACCCCCCCCAAAAAAAAAAAAAAAAAAAAAAAACACAATGAACTCTGCCTCCCCTCCCTTATGAACCCAACAATGTGCCTAAACCACATTTAGCGTCCACATGTTTGGCGTTTCTGTAGCGGTGAGAGTCCGCCTAATTTACGGGGTCCATATCTCCAGAAGCTCAAGCTGGGCACAATGTACAATGAGCAACACTAACAGATTTGCAATTTTTTACTCAGCAACATCCAATGCTGTTTGTTTCTGGAAAACACTCATTGAATCAAAATCTTCACTACATCTGCAGATAAATTCCCAAAGGGGTGTAATTTCCTAAATGGGGTCACATAAGGGGGATTCTGCTCTTCAGCAGAAATTGACAATTTTTGTTCCCAGTTTTACCTATTTCCAGTCATTGTTTCTTCACTGCCCAATGGTATAAAAAATATTAAATGGTGTCACTTTTGGGTATTTTTTGTCGCATAGGGCCCTCAAAGTCACTTCAGATGCAATGTGATCTTTACAAAGTTGGTTTTGTACATTTTGTAGAAAAATTGAGAAATTTCTGATCATCTTTTAACCCTTCTAACTTCTTAACAAAATAAAATTATGTTTCAAAAATGATGCTTATATAAAGTAGACGTGGGGTACGTGATTTATTGAGTATTTTGTGTTCTAAATAATGTATCTGGTTTAAAGTGAACGTGTAAGCAGGATTTTGCTAAGTAACCATCAGATTGGCGGTGTTAAAATGATACCTGAGGTGAAGAGTCTTATCTTCCTGCTCGAAGCCAGAGAAACCAAGGAGAAACCTACCTACAGGCCTGCCCCGAAGCACACACATGTTCCTCATCATAGAGACTGTTTGTGCTTTGGGGCGGCCTGTGGGCAGGTCTCTACTTGGTTTCTTTGGCTTAGAGCACCAAGATAAGACTCTGCCTACAGTCCTGCCGCGAAGCACGAGTATCTCATTAACTGAAAACTTCTAACACTGATTACACAAGAACCACAAGATGGATTTCGTCACTCCAGGTATCATTTTAATCAGTTTAACACTGCCAAATTGGTAATGTCTGTAGGTTACTTAGTACAATCCTGCTGATAGCTTCGCTTTAAGGGCATCAAAATTTAAAGTTTGAAAATTGTGAAATTTTCGAAATTTTTTCCAGCTTCCAATATTTTCACAAATAAATGCCGAACATATATGCCTAAATGTACCACTAACATGAAGTACAATGTGTTGCAAAAAAGAATTCTCTGAATTAATGGGATCCTTTGAAGTGTTCCAGAGTTATTACCACATAAAGTGACACTGGTCAGAATTGTAAAATTTAGCCTGGTCAGGAAGGTGAAAACAGGTTGGGTGGTGAAGTGGTTAATAATTAATCAATTATTTTTAATACAAAATGAACTGCACTTATCCCGCTTATGGGATCCCTGGTTAGATAGACCTATGTCCATCTCACTTCATTGAGACAGGACAAGAATTAGAAAAGTAATGGTAGAATCTCCAGCTTCTCTGTGACCATGCACATGTTAAGTTTGGGTGTAATCATGGAGTAGCAGTTCATGTTGCCTCCTTGTCCAATACATTATGTTTACTGCTTAATATTCAAAGGTTAGTATACAATACATGATTACATGATGGAAAAACTGAGATCACATTGTTATTGATATGTTGCACATATATTATTATTATGCATTTTTATAGCGCCATTTATTTCATGGCGCTTTACATGCGAAAAGGGGGCAAATATAGACAAATACATTAACCCCTTAAGCCCCGAGGGTGGTTTGCACGTTAATGACCGGGCCAATTTTTACAATTCTGACCACTGTCCCTTTATGAGGTTATAACTCTGGAACGCTTCAAAGGATCTTGGCGATTCTGACACTGTTTTCTCGTGACATATTGTACTTCATGATAGTGGTAACATTTCTTAGATATAACTTGCGTTTATGTGTGAAAAAAATGAATATTTGGTGAAAATTTTGAAAATTTCGCAATTTTCCAACTTTGAATTTTTATGCCCTTAAATCACAGATATGTCACGCAAAATACTTAATAAGTAACATTTCCCACATGTCTACTTTACATCAGCACAATATTGGAACCAAAATTTTTTTTGTGACGGAGTTATAAGGGTTAAAAGTTGACCAGCAATTTCTCATTTTTACAACACCATTTTTTTTAAGGGACCACATCTCATTTGAAGTCATTTTGAGGGGTCTATATGATAGAAAATACCCAAGTGTGACACCATTCTAAAAACTGCACCCCTCAATGTACTCAAAATCACTTTCAAGAAGTTTATTAACCCTTCAGGTGTTTCACAGGAATTTTTGGAATGTTTAAATAAAAATAAACATTTAACTTTTTTTCACACAAAATTAATTTCAGCTCCAATTTGTTTTATTTTACCAAGGGTAACAGGAGAAAATAGACCCCAAAATTTGTTGTCCAATTTGTCCTGAGTACGCTGATACCCCATATGTGGGGGTAAACCACTGTTTGGGCGCATGGCAGAGCTCGGAAGGAAAGGAGCGCCATTTGACTTTTCAATGCAAAATTGACTGGAATTGAGATGGGACGCCATGTTGCATTTGGAGAGCCCCTGATGTGCCTAAACATTGAAACCCCCCACAAGTGACACTATTTTGGAAAGTAGACCCCCCAAGGATCTTATCTAGATGTGTGGTGAGCACTTTGACCCAACAAGTGCTTCACAGAAGTTTATAATGCAGAGCCGTAAAAATAAAAAATCATATTTTTTCACAAAAATGATCTTTTCGCCCCCATTTTTTTATTTCCCCAAGGGTAAGAGAAGAAATTAGACCACAAAAGTTGTTGTGCAATTTGTCCTGAGTACGACGATACCCCATATGTGGGGGTAAACCACTGTTTGGGCGCATAGCAGAGCTCGGAAGGGAAGGAGCGCTATTTTACTTTTCAATGCAAAATTGACTGGAATTAAGATGGGATGCCATGTTGCGTTTGGAGAGCCCCTGATGTGCCTAAACATTAAAACCCCCCACAAGTGACACCATTTTGGAAAGTAGACCCCCTAAGGAACTTATCTAGATGTGTTTTGAGAGCTTTGAACCCCCAAGTGTTTCACTACAGTTTATAACGCAGAGCCGTGAAAATAAAAATTCTTTTTTTTTCACAAAAATTATTTTTTAGCCCCCAGTTTTGTATTTTCACAAGGGTATCAGGATAAATTGGACCCCAAATGTTGTTGTCCAATTTGTCCTGAGTACGCTAATACCCCATATGTGGGGGGGAACCACTGTTTGGGCGCATGACAGAGCTCGGAAGGGAAGGAGCGCCATTTGGAATGCAGACTTAAATGGATTGGTCTGCAGGCGTCACGTTGCATTTGCAGAGCCCCTGATGTACCCAAACAGTACAAACCCCCCACAAGTGACCCTATATTGGAAACTAGACCCCCCAAGGAACTTATCTAGATGTGTTGTGAGAACTTTGAACCCCCAAATGTTTCACTACAGTTTACAACGCAGAGCCGTGAAAATAAAAAATCTTTTTTTTCCCACAAAACTTATTTTTTGGCCCCCAGTTTTGTATTTTCCCAAGGGTAGCAGAATAAATTGGACCCCAAAAGTTGTTGTCCAATTTGTCCTGAGTACGCTGATACCCCATATGTGGGGGGGAACCACTGTTTGGGCGCATGACAGAGCTCGGAAGGGAAGGAGCGCCATTTGGAATGCAGACTTAAATGGATTGGTCTGCAGGCGTCACGTTGCATTTGCAGAGCCCCTGTTGTACCCAAACAGTACAAACCCCCCACAAGTGACCCCATATTGGAAACTAGACCCCCCAAGGAACTTATCTAGATGTGTTGTGAGAACTTTGAACCCCCAAGTGTTTCACTACAGTTTATAACGCAGAGCCGTGAAAATAAAAATTCTTTTTTTTTCACAAAAATTATTTTTAGCCCCCAGTTTTGTATTTTCACAAGGGTATCAGGATAAATTGGACCCCAAAAGTTGTTGTCCAATTTGTCCTGAGTACGCTGATACCCCATATGTGGGGGGGAACCACTGTTTGGGCGCATGACAGAGCTCGGAAGGGAAGGAGCACCATTTGGAATGCAGACTTAAATGGATTGGTCTGCAGGCGTCACGTTGCATTTGCAGAGCCCCTGATGTACCCAAACAGTACAAACCCCCCACAAGTGACCCCATATTGGAAACTAGACCCCCCAAGGAACTTATCTAGATGTGTTGTGAGAACTTTGAACCCCCAAGTGTTTCACTACAGTTTACAACGCAGAGCCGTGAAAATAAAAAATCTTTTTTTTCCCACAAAACTTATTTTTTGGCCCCCAGTTTTGTATTTTCCCAAGGGTAGCAGGAGAAATTGGACCCAAAAAGATGATGTCTAATTTGTCCTGAGTACGCTGATACCCCATATGTTGGGGTAAACCCCTGTTTGGGCACACGGGAGAGCTCTGAAGGGAAGGAGCACTGTTTTCCTTTTTCAACGCAGAATTGGCTGGAATTCAGATCGGATGCCATGTCCCGTTTGGAGAGCCCCTGATGTGCCTAAACAGTGGAAACCCCCCAATTATAACTGAAACCCTAATCCAAACACACCCCTTACCCTAATCCCAACCGTAACCCTAACCACTCCTCTAACCCAGACACACCCAACCCTATTCCCCACCGTAAATGTAATCCAAACCCTAACCCTATCTTTAGCCCCAACCCTAACTGTAACCCCAACCCTAGCACCAACCCTAGCAATAACACTAGCCCTATTACTAGCCCTAACACTAGCCGTAATACTAGCCCTAACCCTAGCCCTAACCCTAGCCCTAACCCTAGCCCCAACCCTAGCCCTAACCCTAGTCCTAACCCTAGCCCCAACCCTAGCCCTAACCTTTGCCTTAACCCTAACCCTAGCCCTAACTCTAGTCCTAACTCTAGCCCTAACTCTAGCCCTAACCCTAATGGGAAAATGGAAATAAATACATTTTTTTTATTTTTTTATTTTTCCCTAACTAAGGGGGTGATGAAGGGGGATTTGATTTACTTTTATAGCGGTTTTTTTAGCGGATTTTTATGATCGGCAGCTGTCACACACTGAAAGACGCTTTTCATTGCAAAAAATATTTTTTGCGTTACCACATTTTGAGAGCTATAATTTTTCCATATTTGAGTCCACAGAGTCATGTGAGATCTTGTTTTTTGCGGGACGAGTTGAAGTTTTTATTGGTAACATTTTCGGACACGTGACATTTTTTGATCGCTTTTTATTCCGATTTTTGTGAGGCAGAGTGATCAAAAACCAGCTATTCATGAATTTCTTTTGGGGGAGGTGTTTATACCGTTCCGCGTTTGGTAAAATTGATAAAGCAGTTTTATTCGTCGGGTTAGTACGATTACAGCGATATCTCATTTATATCATTTTTTTTATGTTTTGGCGCTTTTATACGATAAAAACTATTTTATAGAAAAAATAATTATTTTGGTATCGCTTTATTCTCAGGACTATAACTTTTTTATTTTTTTGCTTATGATGCTTTGTGGCGGCTCATATTTTGCGGGACAAGATGACGTTTTCAGCGGTACCATGGTTATTTATATCTGTCTTTTTGATCGCGTGTTATTCCACTTTTTGTTTGGCGGTATGATAATAAAGCGTTGTTTTTTGGCTCGTTTTTTTTTTTTTTCCCCTACGGTGTTCACTGAAGGGGTTAACTAGTGGGGCAGTTTTATAGGTTAGGTCGTTACGGACGCGGCGATACTAAATATGTGTACTTTTATTGTTTTTGTTTGTTTTTTTTAGATAAAGAAATGTATTTATGGGAATATTTTTTTTTTTTTCCTTTATTTAGGAATTTTTTTTTTATTTTTTTTTTTTACACATGGGGAAATTTTTTTTTTTACTTTTTTACTTTGTCCCAGGGGGGGACATCACAGATCGCCGATTTGACAGTGTGCACAGCACTCTGTCAAATCGGCGATCATACTTTCATCGGAGCAGGCTGCAGCTTTCATCTGCAGCCTGCTCCTGACCCGGAAGTCCTCCCTGCAGGACCCGGATGCAGCCCCGCGGCCATTTTGGATCCGGGCCCTGCAGGGAGAAGACGCTCGGTACAAGGTGAGTACATCACCTTGTACCGATCGTCTCAGGGAAGCCCGCAGGGAGCCCCCTCCCTGCGCGACGCTTCCCTGTACCGCCGGCACACCGCGATCATGTTTGATCGCGGTGTGCCGGGGGTTAATGTGCCGGGGGCGGTCCGTGACCGCTCCTGGCACATAGTGCCGGATGTCAGCTGCGATAGGCAGCTGACACCCGGCCTCGATCGGCCGCGCTCCCCCCGTGAGCGCGGCCGATCGCTATGACGTACTATCCCGTCGGTGGGAATTAAGGCCCACCCCACCTCGACGGGATAGTACGTCAGATGGGATTAAGGGGTTAAACATGAGCAAAAAACAAGTTGGGAAGAATAGATGAGAGGGCATTAGAGCAGAAGATGTTGAGAGGATCGGAGGTTGCCTCTACGTAAGTACCGGGAGACCATGTCACAGATGTATGGAGGAGACAGGTTGTGGATGGCTTTGTATGTCATTGTAAGGGTTTTGAGCTGGAGTCTCTGGGCGATAGGAAGCCAGTAAAGGGCTTGGCATAGGGAAGAGGCTGGGGAATAGCGGGGGATAGGTAGATTAGTCGGACAGCAGAGTGTAGGATGGATTGGAGTGGTGCTAGAGTGCTAAAGGGGAGGCCAGAGAGTAGGAGGTTGCAGTAGTCGAGGCGGGAGAGGATGAGGGCATGCACTAGTGTTTTTGTGGTGTCACGGTCAAGGAATGCGCGGATCCGGGAAATATTTTTGCGTTTAAGACGGCAGGAGGAGGCAAGGGCTTGAATGTGTGGCTTGAACGAGAGGGCAGAGTCGAGGATCACCCTGAGGCACCAGGCGTGTGGGACTGGGGAAAGTGAGCAGCCATTAACATTGATGGATAGGTCTGGTGGAGGGGTAGAGTGAGATGGGGGAAAGATGATGAATTCTGTTTTGTCCATGTTCAGTTTTAGAAAGCGAGCAGAAAAGAAGGCCAAGATAGCAGACAGCCAGAGTGGGATTTTGGTAAGTAAGGAGGTGAGGTCAGGTCCGGATAGGTAGATCTTCGTGTCATCGGCGTAGATTCTAAGGGATTCTATGAGCTGTCCCAGGCCGAAGGTGTAGATGGAGAAGAGTAGGGGTCCTAGAACAGAGCCTTGAGGAACACCGACAGACAAGGGGCGAAGTGAGGAGGTGGCGTGGGGGAGGGAAACACTGAATGTTCAGTCTGTCAGATATGACGAGATCCAGGATAGGGCCAAGTCTATGATGGCAAGAGATGAGAGGATGTGTAGCATTAGGGAGTGGTCCACAGTGTCAAAGGCAGAAGACAGGTCCAGGAGAAGGAGGACTGAGTAGTGTTTTTTGTTCTTGGCCGTTAGTAGGTCATTGGTGACTTTAGTTAGGGCAGTTTCAGTTGAGTGATGGGGTCGGAAGCCAGATTGTAATCGGTCAAAGAGGGAGCAGGAGGAGAGGTGGGAGGACAGTTCAAGATGGACGTGTTGCTCCAGTAATGTAGAGGCATAAGGGAGAAGAGATATCGGGCGATAGCTAGACACAGAGGAAGGGTCGAGGGAGGGCTTTTTGAGGATGGGTGTGATCTTGGCATGCTTGAAGGATGAGGGGAAGACACCTGTTGTGAGTGAGAGGTTGAAGAGGTGTGTTAGGGTTGGGATGAAGACCGTGGCAAAGTTATGGATAAGGTGGGACGGTAGCGGGTCAAGCGTGCAAGTGGTGAGGTGTGATCTTGACAGGAGGATGGAGAGCTGATCTTCTGTCATGGTGGAGAAGCTGGTTTTGGAGGAAAAGGGTTGAGCAGCTAAGAGGGGCATTGGGTGCTGTGGGCCGAAGCTTTCTCTGATCGTATCGATCTTCTGTTTAAAGAAAGAGGCAAAGTCTTCGGCAGAAATGAGAGGGAGGGGGTGCAAGGGGGACAGAGTGGTGAATTGAAAGTGTTGAAAAGCTGTGTAGGGTTGTGAGACAGGGAGGATATGAGAGATGAGAAGTAAGTTTGTTTTGCGGCAGTGAGCGTGGACTTATAGCTGGCGAGGTGCTGCTTGTATGCAGTGAAGTGGTTGGCGGAGCGGGATCGCTTTCATCTCCGCTCAGCGATCCTGGAAGCCCGTCTCGGTTCTTTGGTCAGGCTGGTAAGCCAGGGCTGACTGTTGAGTGTACAAGTTTTGCTATGCATGAGCGGGGCAGCCGAATCGAGTGTTGCTGTTATTGTGGCGTTATAAAAAAGTGTCAGCAGCATCTGTGTCATGAAGGGAGGCTATGTCTGTAAGGGGAGAAGGGACACAGAGAGTGATTGTAAATTGAGGTGTTTGAGATTTCGGTGAGGGTGAGTGAGTTTATGGAGTGAGGGTTGCACACTAGGAGAGGAAAGGGAAGATAATGTCAGTAGGTTGTGGTCAGACAGGGTGAGTTAGTGAGATTATTTAGGGAGCAGAGGCGAGTGAAGATGAGGTCCATTGTGTGGTTATCTTTGTGAGTGACCTCAGAGGACCATTGAGTGAGACCAAAAGAGGCGGTAAGTGATAAAAGTTCAGAGGTAGCTGGGGTGGAAGTGTCAATGGGGATATTTAAAGGGAGCCTGTCACCCTCCCCCCCCCCCCCAGTCGTTTCAAACTAAAAGAGCCACCTTGTGCAGCAGTAATGCTGCATTCTGACAAGGTGGCTCTTTTAGGTTTGGGTGCTGTAACTAGAGAAATAATCCGTTTTATAATTTGTCAGAAATACCTGGTCTTCAGTCCTGGAGGCCGGCGTTTCCCCCCTGCTTTAGACGCCACACAGCTGTCACTCACGTCTTCTTGGCGCCGGGCGCCGCCTCCTCCACACCGCTGTGTTGAAAATAGCCGGCGCCTGCGCTCTTCTCCCCTGCCTGGTACAGGCGCAGTGAGCGCTGCCCGTCTTTCCTCATATGCAGTTCAGCTGACTGCGCCTGCGCGGCCGCCCTGCTTGTGATTCCCAGCCCCGCAGTGACTTATGATTTATTCACATTGCAGCCCTGACGAAGAGGGTAGTTAACCCTCGAAACTAGTTGGCAGCTTGTCTCTCTCGCGCACCCGTCCCTGTTTTCTGTGACGTCACACTAGCTCCGCCCCCATCTCGGCACCGCGTCCTCAGCGTTGCTTCCGGCCAGGGCACGCTAGGCGCTGGTACCTTCTTGCCACTCACTGGGACGTTACCGTCCAGGAACCTCGGCCTCAGGCACAGACCGCACCACAATCCGCTGAGCTAATTTAAGCAATACAAACAGCACTGCTTTCAGAGGATTACCTCGCCATCTTCACCGCATGTGGTTTTTTCTAAGCAGGATGTGGTGAGTGCCGGCTGATTCTTATTGATACTGCCGCAATTGTTGTGGTTAGTAATAACCCAATTGATTTAAGGTACTGCTGACATTTGTTACTCTATTTATCTATTAGCATTCAATTTGTCACACCGTGGAAAGAGAAATGCTCAATCACATATAGGAACACTCCGGATGTAGCCTATATAGTCTTATAAAAAGAGTAAGTGTATTTCACCAATACTTATGATAATACATTTATACGGTCCAAATATTATACAGATTTTTTGCATATTCTACCTTTCAGCATTTGGTTTATCACACCGAGAAACACTTAACCCCATATAGGAACACTCCAGGTGCAGCCTATAAAACCTCATATGAGGATAAAATCGCTGTAACCAGGAGCAACCCTTTACCCATAAGGATTCTCATACAACACACAAACAGCCATAATAGAAGTAAGTATATTGATATTTCAGCCTTAGTTTTAGCGCAGTGGTTTGTAATATTATTATTTAGGGATTATTTCTCTAGTTACAGCACCCAGAACTAAAAGAGCCACCTTGTCAGAATGCAGCATTACTGCTGCACAAGTCGCTCTTTTAGTTTGAAACGACTGGGGGGGGGGGGGGGGGTGACAGGTTCCCTTTAAGTCACCCATGATGATAGTGGGGATGTCAGCAGAGAGGAAATGAACTAGCCAGGTGGTGAAGTTCCGGCAGCCATGTTGGCAGGTGGCTGTTTGTATTGAATTTTGGAAACTTAATAAATAAAAATTTATTGGATTAAAAAGAAATTAACTGCACTTCTTTAACCCCATAATCCCATATGATGTACTATACTGACCTGGGATTTAATTCCCAGTGATGGGATAGTACGTCATATGCGATCGGCCGCGCTCACGGGGGGAGCGGGGCCGATCACGGCCGGGTGTCAGCTGACTGTCACAGACCGCTCCCGGCACATTAACCCCCGGCACACTGCGATCAAACATGATTGCAGTGTTCCGGCGGTACAGGGAAGCATCGCGCAGGGAGGGGGCTCCCTGCATGCTTCCCTGAGACGATCGGTACAAGGCGATGTGCTCACCTTGTACCGAGCGTCTCCTCCCTGCAGGCCTCGGATGCAAAATGGCCGCGGGGCTACTTCTGGGTAATGCAGGGAGGTGGCTTACCAAGTGCCTGCTGAGAGCAGGTGCTGGTAATCCAGGAGAAGGGCACGTCAGATCGCTGATCTGACACAGTTCTCTGCAAAGTGTCAGATCAGCGATCTGTCACTATACAGTGATGTCCACCCTGGGACAAAGTGAAAAAGTAAAAAAAAAAAAAAATTATATGTGTAAAAAAAATATATATATTTAGTTCTCATAAATACATTTCTTTATCTAAATAATAAAAAAAACAGTAAAAGTACACCTATTTAGTATCGCCGCGTCCGTAACGACCCGACCTATAAAACTGTCCCACTAGTTAACCCCTTTAGTGAACACTGTAAAAAAAAAAGAGGCAAAAAACAACACTTTATTATCATACCGCCGAACAAAAAGTGGAATAACCATGGTACCGCTGAAAACATCATTTAGTCCCGCAAAAAAACGAGTCGCCACACAGCATCATCAGCAAAAAAATAAAAAAGTTATAGTCCTCAGAATAAAGCGATACAAAAATAAATTTTTTCTATAAAATAGTTTTTATTGTATAAAAGCGCCAAAACATAAAGAAATTATGTAAATGAGGTATCGCTGTAATCGTACTGACCCGAAGGATAAAACTGCTTTATCCTTTTTACCAAATGTGGAACGGTATTATGGCCCCCCCCCCCCCCCCCCCAAGAAATTAATGAATAGCTGTTTTTTGGTCATTCTGCCTCACAAAAATTGGAATAAAAAGCGATCAAAAGATTTCACGTGCCCAAAAATGGTACCAATAAAAACGTCAACTCGTCCCGCAAATAACAAGACCTCACATGACTCTGTGGACCAAAATATGGAAAAATTATAGGTCTCAAAATGTGGTAACGCAAAAAATATTTTTTGCAATAAAAAGCGTCTTTTAGTGTGTGACGGCTGCCAATCATAAAAATCCCCTAAAAAACCCGCTATAAAAGTAAATCAAACCCCCCTTCATCACCCTCTTAGGGAAAAATAAAAAAAAATTAAAAAAATGTATTTATTTCCATTTTCCCATTAGGGCTAGGGTTGGGGTTAGGGTTGGGGCTAGGACTACAGTTAGGGCTTGGACTACAGTTAGGGCTACAGTTAGGGCTGGGGCTAAAGTTAGGGGTAGGGCTGGGGCTAAAGTTAGGGTTGGGGCTAAAGTTAGGGTTAGGGCTACAGTTAGGGTTGGGGCTAAAATTTGAGTTAGGGTTGGGGCTAAAGTTAGGGTTGGGGCTAAAGTTAGGGTTAGGGTTTGGATTACATTTACGGTTGGGATTAAGGTTAGGGGTGAGTAGTGTAGCAGAGGTATTACTCATCAAACTCAATTTGACAGGTGGACACGCCCCTATCAAAGTGTATCAAAGTGTGTAACCCCTCCTCCCCTGTCAGCCAGCTGTCCTCATTGTCTGGCTGTCCCCTTTTGATATAGTTTAATTTGTTAATACAGCGAATATTATCCCAGTAATTGTTTTATATTAGATGTTTATATGATATATTAAGATTAGTCTTGTTTGATAATCCACTGATAGGGAGAGTGAGGCTTTGTTTCTACAGTATTATTCTGCTGTGAGCTTGAATGATTCTAGTACTATAATAGCTAACAGATGCTAAGAGTTTCTGTGATGCAGATACAAACATTCCACCAGCTAGCAGCTGTTACAATGTATCTGTACTGATCACTGATCACTAACTAGATGTCAGGGTGTGTGTGTTAAGAGGTGTTTACCAAATATGTGAAACTTCTTACAAAATAATATGTTGTTACAAGTCATTTATCCACTATAAGATGTGCTTCTGACATTTTCATAAACCTATAGTCCCAATAATATTTATTTGGCCAGCAGATAATTAATTAAAATCGCATAAAGTGTGTTAAATAGACATCATAGTGAGTATAAAATGTATTAAATTGATTACTGATACGATTCCAACAAATTGATAATAAATTGTTATCAAAGTGACAGCAAAGCATATTAAATAGATAACACACCAAAATCATAGTGTATCAAAGTGTATTATTTTATTTATAGTCCCAATAATATTTATTATCTTTTATTGACATTTTCATAAACCTATAGTAGAGCACCCGATCTGAGCATATGTGGCTGACAGTATGACTGTTGATTAGCGTTTATTTATAGTTAAATAATATTTTTCTCTTTTATTGACAATTTGATACATCTACAGTATTTATATAGGTAGGACCCTCTTTTATTGACAGTTTGATACTATAAACAGTACTGATCTTTGTAAAATAAAGAACGAGAGAACTTTTTCAGATAAAAGTAATAACGTTTATACAAAACTTCTTACAAAATAAATATCAATGCTGCATCGTACAAAATAAATAGCACGATGATTACACATCATTACACTTCTTATAATGCGCACATTATGTATGTGGGCCATGTTACAACACCCGCAAGTATGAAGCATGGTGTTTTTATACGTTTATAAAAAGCAAAGACGCGGTAATGTAAAAATGTAAAAGATTTTTGTTGATTAGCGTTTATTTATAGTTAAATAATATTTTTCTCTTTTATTGACAATTTGATACAGCTACAGTATTTATATAGGTAGGACCCTCTTTTATTGACAGTTTGATACTATAAACAGTACTGATCTTTGTAAAATAAAGAACGAGAGAACTTTTTCAGATAAAAGTAATAACGTTTATACAAAATTCTTACAAAATAAATATCAATGCTGCATCGTACAAAATAAATAGCACGATGATTACACATCATTCCACTGGGAGAGTGAGGCTGTGTTTCTACAGTATTATTCTGCTGTGAGCTTGAAGTCTGGGTACTATAACTGCTAACAGCTGCTAAGATTTTCTGTGATGGAGATACAAACATTCCACTTGCTAGCAGCTGTTAAAATGTATCTGTACTGACCACTAACTAGATGTCAGGTTGTGTGTGTTAAGAGGTGTTTACCAAATATGTGAAACTTCTTACAAAATAATATGTTGTTACAAGTCATTTATCCACTATAAGATGTGCTTCTGACATTTTCATAAACCTATAGTCCCAATAATATTTATTTGGCCAGCAGATAATTAATTAAAACCGGATAAAGTGTGTTAAATAGACATCATAGTGACTATAAAATTGATTACTGATACGATTCCAACAAATTGATAATAAATTGTTATCAAAGTGACAGCAAAGCATATTAAATAGATAACACACCAAAATCATAGTGTATCAAAGTGTATTATTTTATGTATAGTCCCAATAATATTTATTCTCTTTTATTGACATTTTCATAAACCTATAGTAGAGCACCCGATCTGAGCATATGTGCCTGACAGTATAATGACTGTTGATTAGCGTTTATTTATAGTTAAATAATATTTTTCTCTTTTATTGACAACTTGATACAGCTACAGTATTTATATAGGTAGGCCCCTCTTTTATTGACAGTTTGATACTATAAACAGTACTGATCTTTGTAAAATAAAGAACGAGAGAACTTTTTCAGATAAAAGTAATAACGTTTATACAAACTTCTTACAAAATAAATATCAATGCTGCATCGTACAAAATAAATAGCACGATGATTACACATCATTACAGTTCTTATAATGTGCACATTATGTATGTGGGCCATGTTACAACACCCGCAAGTATGAAGCATGGTGTTTTTATACGTTTATAAAAAGCAAAGACATGGTAATGTAAAAATGTAAAAGATTTTTATTGTAAAATAAACACATCTCAGAGACATTTCAATGATTCTTGCAGAGTATTGTTACAGTATTTTATTTTCCCGGTGTTACTTTTGTTCATGTATTACCGGATTCTTCTGCAGTTGTGATTCTCACCTTTCTATATAAACAGTGCAATAATTCACACCCACGGCCAGTTTTCCGTTAAAAATATGAATATTATTGAATATAATGTTTTACTTATGTTACAGTTTTATTTTTTATTTTTATTTATTTATTTATTTTTATTTTTTTTTCTGATGCTACTTTTGTTCGTGTATTATCGGCGGCTTCTTCAGTTGTGATTCTCACCTTTTCTATATAAATATGGGGCAAATGAATTGTCCAGTGCCAGCATAATTTTCAGCGTGGCCAGGGGTTGTGTTTAACTATCCTTTTAGAGTGTCTAGTAGTTTTATATTCTTTGTATGATATATTTCTACACAAAGCTTCAAAACTATTTTGTAATTTATAATGTATCACAGTAGTTTCATATGAAGTTACATCTTAGGCTCTGTTCAGACTAATGTAATATCTGTAGCTTAAAATAGAGCCAAATAGCTACTTTCAAATCCGGACACACACCGTTGATTTTAATGGGGTCTAAGGGGATTCTATCAAGCTTTTCCACATAACAGTTATGGAAAGAATAATGCTACAGAATTGGCAGCTCCAGTTATAAAACAAAAATGATGAAAATTATCCTTGATGATAATGTGAAAAAGTCTTATGCAGCAGGTTTATGGATCTCTACAATAAACACCATGTGTAGAAATTTGGTTCTAGAACTTGTTGGATTAGTGAATATAATAACGCTTGGCATATTTTATAACATACAGCTAATGATTCATGCCTTTAACTTGTATGTAACTGGTTAGTGTTACTATTACCCTCTAACATGGGGTCATGGTTCTGCATTTTCTGAAGAGTTGTGTTTCATCTCCATCTTTCTTTAATTCTACATTATTTTATCACATATTCATTTCACAGCTGTCTGTGCGGGCTATTTGCACACAGCCTTCTTGAATTCAATGTTTGTAGATTTTTCTGTCATGGAAAAAAAAAAAAAAAGTGTACAAAGTTAAAACATAATTAAAATAAAGAATAATGACCTAGCTTGTTGTTTGGGTGATATTGTAAAATCATTTACTGTTTCTCCTACTTGGCAAGTGTTACACTCAGTTATTTTTATTTATTTATTTTTATTTTTTTTATTTTTTATTTTTATTTTTTATTTTTTTCCCCTTGGATTTTGTTAGTCATTACAATTATTTCTGCTCCCAAGATAGGGTTTTAGAGTCACCAAGTAACATAAATGTGCAGACTCCTGACTATTACAATTACAAAACATTCAAAGTTTGTTTCTCCACTTTTTGCAGATAATAAATCTTAATTTCTTTATAATTTGATTTTTAGTTATAGTTTGTTTCAGCTCTTTGTCGTTCTATGTATACCGTAAATTTTGCTTCCTTTCAGTGAATAATATAAGACAAATTATTTTTATTCAAAGAAATCTAACTTATGTATACTTTTAAAGCTTTGTTACATTTCTATCCAGTCTACACCATGCTGTGCAACATAAATACATGTGGTCTTGTAGTATGGTTTTGGTTTCTCTGAACTGTCGCAAACAAAACATATAAGGTAGCACGGCACAAGATGTGAGCGTACCCGCAGCTCACTGAGCATTACCGCCGCACTCATGGCCAATTCTCTTTGCAGCTTCTGAATGTACACAATTCTCACCCATGGAGAGTTTTCATTTAAAAATATGAATATTGTTGAATATAATGTTTTACATATGTTACAGTATTTTATTTTCCATGCAAAAATCCATCTTTGTGTTGTGTGTGTTCTGTATGTTGTGTGTGTATGTTTGTTGTGTGTGTTGTATGTGTTGTGTGTGTTCTGTATGTTGTGTGTGTATGTTTGTTGTGTGTGTTGTATGTGTTGTGTGTTCTGTATGTTGTGTGTGTGTGTTTGTTGTGTGTTGTATGTGTTGTGTGTGTTGTATGTGTTGTGTGTGTTGTGTGTGTTCTGTATGTTGTGTGTGTATGTTTGTTGTGTGTGTTGTATGTGTTGTGTGTGTTCTGTATGTTGTGTGTGTATGTTTGTTGTGTGTGTTGTATGTGTTGTGTGTGTTCTGTATGTTGTGTGTGTATGTTTGTTGTGTGTGTTGTATGTGTTGTGTGTGTTGTATGTGTTGTGTGTGTTCTGTATGTTGCGTGTGATGTGTGTGACGGCCTCCAACAGCACAAAGATGGATTTTTGCATGGAAAATAAAATACTGTAACATATGTAAAACATTATATTCAACAATATTCATATTTTTAAAGGAAAACTCTCCATGGGTGAGAATTGTGTACATTCAGAAGCTGCAAAGAGAATTGGCCATGAGTGCGGCGGTAATGCTCAGTGAGCTGCGGGTACGCTCACATCTTGTGCCGTGCTACCTTATATGTTTTGTTTGCGACAGTTCAGAGAAACCAAAACCATACTACAAGACCACATGTATTTATGTTGCACAGCATGGTGTAGACTGGATAGAAATGTAACAAAGCTTTAAAAGTATACATAAGTTAGATTTCTTTGAATAAAAATAATTTGTCTTATATTATTCACTGAAAGGAAGCAAAATTTACGGTATACATAGAATGACAAAGAGCTGAAACAAACTATAACTAAAAGTCAAATTATAAAGAAATTAAGATTTATTATCTGCAAAAAGTGGAGAAACAAACTTTGAATGTTTTGTAATTGTAATAGTCAGGAGTCTGCACATTTATGTTACTTGGTGACTCTAAAACCCTATCTTGGGAGCAGAAATAATTGTAATGACTAACAAAATCCAAGGGAGAAAAAAAAAATAAATAAAAAAAAATAAATAAATAAAAATAACTGAGTGTAACAATTGCCAAGTAGTAGAAACAGTAAATGATTTTACAATATCACCCAAACAACAAGCTAGGTCATTATTCTTTATTTTAATTATGTTTTAACTTTGTACACTTTTTTTTTTTTTTTTATCCATGACAGAAAAATCTACAAACATTGAATTCAAGAAGGCTGTGTGCAAATAGCCCGCACAGACAGCTGTGAAATTAATATGTGATAAAATAATGTAGAATTAAAGAAAGATGGAGATGAAACACAACTCTTCAGAAAATGCAGAACCATGACCCCATGTTAGAGGGTAATAGTAACACTAACCAGTTACATACAAGTTAAAGGCATGAATCATTAGCTGTATGTTATAAAATATGCCAAGCGTTATTATATTCACTAATCCAACAAGTTCTAGAACCAAATTTCTACACATGGTGTTTATTGTAGAGATCCATAAACCTGCTGCATAAGACTTTTTCACATTATCATCAAGGATAATTTTCATCATTTTTGTTTTATAACTGGAGCTGCCAATTCTGTAGCAGTATTCTTTCCATAACTGTTATGTGGAAAAGCTTGATAGAATCCCCTTAGACCCCATTAAAATCAACGGTGTGTGTCCGGATTTGAAAGTAGCTATTTGGCTCTATTTTAAGCTACAGATATTACATTAGTCTGAACAGAGCCTAAGATGTAACTTCATATGAAACTTAGGTAATAAAATATCGCTATGCGAATAAGGTGGACCGCGCTCAGGGGTTCGTGTACTATGATAATGGACAGTAGGAGGCTAACGATAGCATACGATAAATGGTGCTTAAATCGCTACTTAATGCATACACCTGCTGTAGATGACATACGAGTCAAAATGTCATAGATGTACATGCCAGTGTTGGCTATGCAGAAGGTGCTTACTTGTGATTGCTGCGCTATTCCAGCGTCCTGAATGGACCCCGATCTGGAGTCCGCTGTGAGGTGAGATGCGGCGTCCGTGCAGGGCGGGGGGGTTGTTGAAGGAGGACTCGGCAGCTGTAGCGGTACCTGGGAGCCCCGACCGAGGCGTCCCTGGCAACCGCGAGGAGAAAAAAGATGGCCGCTAGCGCCGGCTCACTGTAGCCTACAAAGTGACGTCACTAAGGTACGGAGCGGCGTTGGAGCCAAAAAGGTGGCGACAAACCAACGCGTTTCGAAGGTGCTCGGCCTTCTTCGTCAGGGTTACCGCATGTCTATACCTAGGCTCCCTTTATACGCTGCAGATAAGATGGATCCCCGCCCTCGGTCCGCCTCCACATGAAATTACCTCGGACAGCTAGAGTGTGTTCATGAGATGATGCAAGGGGCAACTAGAGTGTGTACACAGGATGATGCGAAGGGCAAGGCTCAGTATATATATGCCTGTATATGCCTATATATTTATATTTAATGCATCTAGGGTATGGCTGGTACAGGACCATAAAAACATTTGCAACCACATAGATAAGTGGTTACTGATAAAAACTACTTTATTAGAATTACATAGTAAAAACAAATAACCTCTGTTGCAAAAGCATAACGCTCGGGCACTTATAAAAACTAGCTATTAAAAAAGAGAAGAAGAAGCGGCTTGCTTGGAATAAAATCTATATACACATGTAAATGTGTAAATTATGCTAAAAAGAGGGTACTGCTGTGACTGTACGAGGATAACTGCGACAAGGGTGTATCCCTATTATAGGAATGGGATGAGGTGGTGTCCCCTAAATTTCAATGTATATCCCTATTACGGGGATGAACAGGGGTAAACACATGAATACCCTGGCAGTTGTGCGAAAGGGGAGGGGGAAAAAAGGGGAGGGGTTGTTGTAGAAGGGGTTAAAATAGAGGGATAAAAAGCTGGTATAGGGGTAGGTGAACTACCGCAAAGGGATAATTCCCCTGAGTTAGAATGTATAAAAATTAATTTAAAAACCATCCATTTTAGAGAGCATATAATTCTAACTCGTGATTAAGACCCCTCGGAGCTAGGCTATCCAGTGAAAATATCCATTGGGACTCGATCCTTGACATCTGTTTAAGGAAGTCCCCTTTTCTGGCATTCGGCTGGATTTTCTGGATGCCACAGAAAAATACGTCTTTTACTTTCTTCCCATGATGCTCCACAAAGTGCCGTGATAAGGGGTGTCCCATGTATCCCTTCTGGATGTTAGTGAGATGCTCCTTAATTCGTACCCTGAGTTCCCGCTTGGTTCGACCAACATATAATTTCTTACATGGGCACACGATAATATATATAACCCCCCGTTGAGAAGCAGGAAATTTTATTTTTAATCTTGAAGGACTTGGTATTACTACTATCCATAAACTGGATTTGGCGGGTTTTCTTGAATGTTGTATTGATGCAGTTGAAACACCTACCGCAAGGTGTAAACCCCACGTCTGCACTTGGGGGAGCTCCAGTATGCTGTGTTGACTTGTTGAGGGCTAATTTGCTTGTTGGGGCAAGAAGATTGCCCAAGTTTTGGGCTTTCTTGAAAACAAACCTAGGGCGCGGTGGTAGAAACTCCCCCACCACTTTATCCCTTGACAGGATTGCCCAATGTTTGCGTATAATGCTCTGGAACCTCCTGTAACCTGTGTGAAATTGAGTCACAATTGGTAGATTTTTTATTTGTTCAGAAATACTGGCCATCTCCCCCACTGTGGGTTTATTCCCGCCTATTATTGAATCTCTTGGTGTGTCCCTTACTTCAGTTCTAGCTCTCTCCAGGGCGGTTAGGGAATACCCTTTCTCCATGAATTGCTGTTTCAGGTATTCTGATTCGTACTCATAGTCCTTTATGTTCGTGCAATTTCGTCGGACTCTGGTGAACTGGCCCTTGGGAATGTTATTGAGCCAGACTGGCAGGTGGCAACTAGTTAAATGGATGTAGCTATTCGCATCGACCTCCTTGCGATAGCATTTCGTATGCAATTGGCCTTCTTCAATGTATATGGTGAGGTCCAAGAAGTTAATACTACTAGAGCTTATAGTAGGCGTAAATTCGAGACCGAAGTCATTGTTATTAAGATTAGACAAAAATGTTTCCAGCGACTCACATGAGCCGTCCCAGATAATTATTACGTCGTCTATGAACCTACGCCATAGTATCAAGCCCTCATGTAGACGTCCGTTCTCATATGTATGGGATGCCTCCCACTCCGCTACATATATGTTTGCGAAACTGGGCGCAAACCGCGTGCCCATCGCGGTCCCCCATGTTTGCAGAAAGAAACCGTCCTCATACATGAAGTAGTTGTGTTTAGTGATGAAGGTGATTCCTTCCTGGATGAACCGGATCTGATTTTCCTGATAAATTCCCAGTTTCTGGAGGAAAACACCCACCGCTAGACACCCTTTTTCTTGGTTAATCACAGTGTATAGGGATTTTATATCCAGGGTTGCTAGCATGTATTGTGGTTTCCAAGTAATTGTGCTTAGAACCTGTAGCACGTGTCCTGTGTCCTTCAGATATGCTGGGATGAGCGACATGCATTTCTGCAAAAGAGTATCCACATATCAGGATAGATTTGCCGTCAGGCTATCTATCCTGGAAATAATTGGTCTTCCCGGTGGTTTCGTTTTGCTCTTGTGTAGCTTTGGTATATGGTAGAACACGGCTATACTTGGGTTTTCCCTATACACAAACTGGTATTCTTTTTTATTAAGGATACCCTGAGTTTTTCCCCTCATGCATAAAACCTTAAGTTTGCTGACATAGTGTGGGGTTGGGTCTCCTAGTAGTTTCTTGTATGTCGTTCCATCACTCAGGATTCTCTCAGCTTCCTCCTGGTACATTGTGCGATTGAGGACCACAATCCCCCCTCCTTTGTCCGCTGGGCGAACAATGATGTCATTATTGGTCTGGAGCATTTTCAAGGACTTTCTCTCTTTCTGATTCAGATTATGAGAGGCATATGTGGACCCTTGCTTCTTGTGATGTAATTTCCTAATATCTGCTGTTACCAGCGTTTCGAATGTGTGAAACGCATTGGAGTATTCCTGTACCGGGTTAAACGTAGAGGGGTTAGCCAGTGATGTGTGAACGAACTTGGATGGAGCCTGGGTGTTATTTCTAATTCCGGCCTGTTCTTTTTTCATGAAGAACTTCTTCAACGCTAAATTGCGTAAGTACTTTTTCGTGCTTACATATAGGTTAAATGGTCTGGCTGAGTTTGTAGGGGCAAACTTCAATCCTCTTTGCAGCAGGGCAGTCTCTACGTCCGTCAACTGATATGAACTAAGGTTGTGGATTTCCTGGGTCTCTCGAGATGAATTTATTTTCTTTTTGGAGAGTTGCCTGCCTCTCTTGCCTCTTTTGGTTTTTTGTTGTTTCCTACCCGAAAAAAATCCCGATTCAGGAATGTGGTTGGATTATTTGCTTTTCTCTTCTGAGCTGGGCCTGAGATTTTCTTACTGTTGTTGATGATTACACTTTTGCTCTTACTGGTCATATTGCAACCCGTGTTATTATCAGTTTTGCTTGTTTTACTTACTGCTGGAGTTAGGATCCTAGCCGGGAGGAAGGTCTTAATATTCCTCTGTGTCTCCCTACTTATCCTTTTTGTGTGGAGAATTGTTGGTGCTGGGGTAGTACTAGAACAAACTGGTGTCCCTTCTTCCTGGTCCAACTCTCCACATCTCATAAGGGGGGAATATCTATTGGTATCTTGGGTAGATAGGGAGATAGGGATGCTTCTGCCCACGCACGGGCTTGAATGTGCCTCAGATGGTGTATCCAAATATACCGAAAACTCCAAGGTTCTATCTGGACTATGTGGTTTGTATGTCCCGCCCACCTCAGACGTTTCATAATCCAATAGATGAGTAGAGTGGGGTTGGTCCCTTCTGCGTACCGGCGTGTATTGTGTAGAGTTTGAGTTGGCACACGAGAGGTTGATTGATATGTCCCTCTCCTCTTGGATATCCGCAGAATTATACTCATCCAGAATAACTAATTCGCTCGTGTTGATCTGTGAGCTGCTCGATCTATCTGTCCCTATATCTACAGCAGAATGATCCATATACGTCTGCTCGGGGACATGGTCGCGTTGGAATTTTCTCACTTTCTTACTCATAATATCGGTTTCTCTATCCCTCAACCTATGCACTATATTATCTGCCAAATCTTGTGTTTCCTCAGTAATAGTACATGTTTTCAACTGTGTGAACGTATTCGTGATCTCATTACCTATTTTTTTCAAATTACACATTCTTTTATCAATAATGAACTGTAGTGCTTTGAAAGAGAACTCTTCAAACATGTGTTCCCATTCCTGCTTAGTAGCTGGATCCCCAAAGTCCCCTGTAAGGGTCTTATGGATAATTAAACCCCTGGGACTAATACGGCATTGTAAGTATTTTTCTAAGGAGGCTACCTCCCACATATCCCTCATTTCAGTATGGAGTAATTTCTCCAGAGTTTTAAGGAGACTAATCGCTGCTTTTTGTGTGGGAAAGGTGGAGGTGTTGGTGCTAAAATGTTCTTTGATGAAGCGTAAACGTGAATTCCTGTCTTCCAATAATGTCTGGAATACCATTGTGGGGCTGCCTGGCAGTGTGGAGGCACAGGGATATGTAGACTAAAAGCGAGAGAGAACTGTACACACTATGGCGCTCGCCACAAGGGGGGGGGGGGACACAAGTTGGTGGCAGGGAGAGTGGGCAGTGGAATGGAATACCCCTAGCTGCTGGAACCACCCGGGATCTGTGCCTATCCTGGGAAGGAAATGTAGGTAATAAAATATCGCTATGCGAATAAGGTGGACCGCGCTCAGGGGTTCGTGTACTATGATAATGGACAGTAGGAGGCTAACGATAGCATACGATAAATGGTGCTTAAATCGCTACTTAATGCATACACCTGCTGTAGATGACATACGAGTCAAAATGTCATAGATGTACATGCCAGTGTTGGCTATGCAGAAGGTGCTTACTTGTGATTGCTGCGCTATTCCAGCGTCCTGAATGGACCCCGATCTGGAGTCCGCTGTGAGGTGAGATGCGGCGTCCGTGCAGGGCGGGGGGGTTGTTGAAGGAGGACTCGGCAGCTGTAGCGGTACCTGGGAGCCCCGGCCGAGGCGTCCCTGGCAACCGCGAGGAGAAAAAAGATGGCCGCTAGCGCCGGCTCACTGTAGCCTACAAAGTGACGTCACTAAGGTACGGAGCGGCGTTGGAGCCAAAAAGGTGGCGACAAACCAACGCGTTTCGAAGGTGCTCGGCCTTCTTCGTCAGGGTTACCGCATGTCTATACCTAGGCTCCCTTTATACGCTGCAGATAAGATGGATCCCCGCCCTCGGTCCGCCTCCACATGAAATTACCTCGGACAGCTAGAGTGTGTTCATGAGATGATGCAAGGGGCAACTAGAGTGTGTACACAGGATGATACGAAGGGCAAGGCTCAGTATATATATGCCTGTATATGCCTATATATTTATATTTAATGCATCTAGGGTATGGCTGGTACAGGACCATAAAAACATTTGCAACCACATAGATAAGTGGTTACTGATAAAAACTACTTTATTAGAATTACATAGTAAAAACAAATAACCTCTGTTGCAAAAGCATAACGCTCGGGCACTTATAAAAACTAGCTATTGAAAAAGAGAAGAAGAAGCGGCTTGCTTGGAATAAAATCTATATACACATGTAAATGTGTAAATTATGCTAAAAAGAGGGTACTGCTGTGACTGTACGAGGATAACTGCGACAAGGGTGTATCCCTATTATAGGAATGGGATGAGGTGGTGTCCCCTAAATTTCAATGTATATCCCTATTACGGGGATGAACAGGGGTAAACACATGAATACCCTGGCAGTTGTGCGAAAGGGGAGGGGGAAAAAAGGGGAGGGGTTGTTGTAGAAGGGGTTAAAATAGAGGGATAAAAAGCTGGTATAGGGGTAGGTGAACTACCGCAAAGGGATAATTCCCCTGAGTTAGAATGTATAAAAATTAATTTAAAAACCATCCATTTTAGAGAGCATATAATTCTAACTCGTGATTAAGACCCCTCGGAGCTAGGCTATCCAGTGAAAATATCCATTGGGACTCGATCCTTGACATCTGTTTAAGGAAGTCCCCTTTTCTGGCATTCGGCTGGATTTTCTGGATGCCACAGAAAAATACGTCTTTTACTTTCTTCCCATGATGCTCCACAAAGTGCCGTGATAAGGGGTGTCCCATGTATCCCTTCTGGATGTTAGTGAGATGCTCCTTAATTCGTACCCTGAGTTCCCGCTTGGTTCGACCAACATATAATTTCTTACATGGGCACACGATAATATATATAACCCCCGTTGAGAAGCAGGAAATTTTATTTTTAATCTTGAAGGACTTGGTATTACTACTATCCATAAACTGGATTTGGCGGGTTTTCTTGAATGTTGTATTGATGCAGTTGAAACACCTACCGCAAGGTGTAAACCCCACATCTGCACTTGGGGGAGCTCCAGTATGCTGTGTTGACTTGTTGAGGGCTAATTTGCTTGTTGGGGCAAGAAGATTGCCCAAGTTTTGGGCTTTCTTGAAAACAAACCCAGGGCGCAGTGGTAGAAACTCCCCCACCACTTTATCCCTTGACAGGATTGCCCAATGTTTGCGTATAATGCTCTGGAACCTCCTGTAACCTGTGTGAAATTGAGTCACAATTGGTAGATTTTTTATTTGTTCAGAAATACTGGCCATCTCCCCCACTGTGGGTTTATTCCCGCCTATTATTGAATCTCTTGGTGTGTCCCTTACTTCAGTTCTAGCTCTCTCCAGGGCGGTTAGGGAATACCCTTTCTCCATGAATTGCTGTTTCAGGTATTCTGATTCGTACTCATAGTCCTTTATGTTCGTGCAATTTCGTCGGACTCTGGTGAACTGGCCCTTGGGAATGTTATTGAGCCAGACTGGCAGGTGGCAACTAGTTAAATGGATGTAGCTATTCGCATCGACCTCCTTGCGATAGCATTTCGTATGCAATTGGCCTTCTTCAATGTATATGGTGAGGTCCAAGAAGTTAATACTACTAGAGCTTATAGTAGGCGTAAATTCGAGACCGAAGTCATTGTTATTAAGATTAGACAAAAATGTTTCCAGCGACTCACATGAGCCGTCCCAGATAATTATTACGTCGTCTATGAACCTACGCCATAGTATCAAGCCCTCATGTAGACGTCCGTTCTCTTATATATGGGATGCCTCCCACTCCGCTACATATATGTTTGCGAAACTGGGCGCAAACCGCGTGCCCATCGCGGTCCCCCATGTTTGCAGAAAGAAACCGTTCTCATACATGAAGTAGTTGTGTTTAGTGATGAAGGTGATTCCTTCCTGGATGAACCGGATCTGATTTTCCTGATAAATTCCCAGTTTCTGGAGGAAAACACCCGCCGTTAGACACCCTTTTTCTTGGTTAATCACAGTGTATAGGGATTTTATATCCAGGGTTGCTAGCATGTATTGTGGTTTCCAAGTAATTGTGCTTAGAACCTGTAGCACGTGTCCTGTGTCCTTCAGATATGCTGGGATGAGCGACATGCATTTCTGCAAATGAGTATCCACATATCGGGATAGATTTGCCGTCAGGCTATCTATCCCGGAAATAATTGGTCTTCCCGGTGGTTTCGTTTTGCTCTTGTGTAGCTTTGGTAACATCCAGAAGGGATACATGGGACACCCCTTATCACGGCACTTTGTGGAGCATCATGGGAAGAAAGTAAAAGACGTATTTTTCTGTGGCATCCAGAAAATCCAGCCGAATGCCAGAAAAGGGGACTTCCTTAAACAGATGTCAAGGATCGAGTCCCAATGGATATTTTCACTGGATAGCCTAGCTCCAGTCTTAATCACGAGTTAGAATTATATGCTCTCTAAAATGGATGGTTTTTAAATTAATTTTTATACATTCTAACTCAGGGGAATTATCCCTTTGCGGTAGTTCACCTACCCCTATACCAGCTTTTTATCCCTCTATTTTAACCCCTTCTACAACAACCCCTCCCCTTTTTTCCCCCCTCCCCTTTCGCACAACTGCCAGGGTATTCATGTGTTTACCCCTGTTCATCCCCATAATAGGGATATACATTGAAATTTAGGGGACACCACCTCATCCCATTCCTATAATAGGGATACACCCTTGTCGCAGTTATCCTCGTACAGTCACAGCAGTACCCTCTTTTTAGCATAATTTACACATTTACATGTGTATATAGATTTTATTCCAAGCAAGCCGCTTCTTCTTCTCTTTTTTAATAGCTAGTTTTTATAAGTGCCCGAGCGTTATGCTTTTGCAACAGAGGTTATTTGTTTTTACTATGTAATTCTCATAAAGTTGTTTTTATCAGTAACCACTTATCTATGTGGTTGCAAATGTTTTTATGGTCCTGTACCAGCCATACCCTAGATGCATTAAATATAAATATATAGGCATATACAGGCATATATATACTGAGCCTTGCCCTTCGCATCATCCTGTGTACACACTCTAGTTGCCCCTTGCATCATCTCATGAACACACTCTAGCTGTCCGAGGTAATTTCATGTGGAGGCGGACCGAGGGCGGGGATCCATCTTATCTGCAGCGTATAAAGGGAGCCTAGGTATAGACATGCGGTAACCCTGACGAAGAAGGCCGAGCACCTTCGAAACGCGTTGGTTTGTCGCCACCTTTTTGGCTCCAACGCCGCTCCGTACCTTAGTGACGTCACTTTGTAGGCTACAGTGAGCCGGCGCTAGCGGCCATCTTTTTTCTCCTCGCGGTTGCCAGGGATGCCTCGGCCGGGGCTCCCAGGTACCGCTACAGCTGCCGAGTCCTCCTTCAACAACCCCCCCGCCCTGCACGGACGCCGCATCTCACCTCACAGCGGACTCCAGATCGGGGTCCATTCAGGACGCTGGAATAGCGCAGCAATCACAAGTAAGCACCTTCTGCATAGCCAACACTGGCATGTACATCTATGACATTTTGACTCGTATGTCATCTACAGCAGGTGTATGCATTAAGTAGCGATTTAAGCACCATTTATCGTATGCTATCGTTAGCCTCCTACTGTCCATTATCATAGTACACGAACCCCTGAGCGCGGTCCACCTTATTCGCATAGCGATATTTTATTACCTACATTTCCTTCCCAGGATAGGCACAGATCCCGGGTGGTTCCAGCAGCTAGGGGTATTCCATTCCACTGCCCACTCTCCCTGCCACCAACTTGTGTCCCCCCCCCCCCTTGTGGCGAGCGCCATAGTGTGTACAGTTCTCTCTCGCTTTTAGTCTACATATCCCTGTGCCTCCACACTGCCAGGCAGCCCCACAATGGTATTCCAGACATTATTGGAAGACAGGAATTCACGTTTACGCTTCATCAAAGAACATTTTAGCACCAACACCTCCACCTTTCCCACACAAAAAGCAGCGATTAGTCTCCTTAAAACTCTGGAGAAATTACTCCATACTGAAATGAGGGATATGTGGGAGGTAGCCTCCTTAGAAAAATACTTACAATGCCGTATTAGTCCCAGGGGTTTAATTATCCATAAGACCCTTACAGGGGACTTTGGGGATCCAGCTACTAAGCAGGAATGGGAACACATGTTTGAAGAGTTCTCTTTCAAAGCACTACAGTTCATTATTGATAAAAGAATGTGTAATTTGAAAAAAATAGGTAATGAGATCACGAATACGTTCACACAGTTGAAAACATGTACTATTACTGAGGAAACACAAGATTTGGCAGATAATATAGTGCATAGGTTGAGGGATAGAGAAACCGATATTATGAGTAAGAAAGTGAGAAAATTCCAACGCGACCATGTCCCCGAGCAGACGTATATGGATCATTCTGCTGTAGATATAGGGACAGATAGATCGAGCAGCTCACAGATCAACACGAGCGAATTAGTTATTCTGGATGAGTATAATTCTGCGGATATCCAAGAGGAGAGGGACATATCAATCAACCTCTCGTGTGCCAACTCAAACTCTACACAATACACGCCGGTACGCAGAAGGGACCAACCCCACTCTACTCATCTATTGGATTATGAAACGTCTGAGGTGGGCGGGACATACAAACCACATAGTCCAGATAGAACCTTGGAGTTTTCGGTATATTTGGATACACCATCTGAGGCACATTCAAGCCCGTGCGTGGGCAGAAGCATCCCTATCTCCCTATCTACCCAAGATACCAATAGATATTCCCCCCTTATGAGATGTGGAGAGTTGGACCAGGAAGAAGGGACACCAGTTTGTTCTAGTACTACCCCAGCACCAACAATTCTCCACACAAAAAGGATAAGTAGGGAGACACAGAGGAATATTAAGACCTTCCTCCCGGCTAGGATCCTAACTCCAGCAGTAAGTAAAACAAGCAAAACTGATAATAACACGGGTTGCAATATGACCAGTAAGAGCAAAAGTGTAATCATCAACAACAGTAAGAAAATCTCAGGCCCAGCTCAGAAGAGAAAAGCAAATAATCCAACCACATTCCTGAATCGGGATTTTTTTCGGGTAGGAAACAACAAAAAACCAAAAGAGGCAAGAGAGGCAGGCAACTCTCCAAAAAGAAAATAAATTCATCTCGAGAGACCCAGGAAATCCACAACCTTAGTTCATATCAGTTGACGGACGTAGAGACTGCCCTGCTGCAAAGAGGATTGAAGTTTGCCCCTACAAACTCAGCCAGACCATTTAACCTATATGTAAGCACGAAAAAGTACTTACGCAATTTAGCGTTGAAGAAGTTCTTCATGAAAAAAGAACAGGCCGGAATTAGAAATAACACCCAGGCTCCATCCAAGTTCGTTCACACATCACTGGCTAACCCCTCTACGTTTAACCCGGTACAGGAATACTCCAATGCGTTTCACACATTCGAAACGCTGGTAACAGCAGATATTAGGAAATTACATCACAAGAAGCAAGGGTCCACATATGCCTCTCATAATCTGAATCAGAAAGAGAGAAAGTCCTTGAAAATGCTCCAGACCAATAATGACATCATTGTTCGCCCAGCGGACAAAGGAGGGGGGATTGTGGTCCTCAATCGCACAATGTACCAGGAGGAAGCTGAGAGAATCCTGAGTGATGGAACGACATACAAGAAACTACTAGGAGACCCAACCCCACACTATGTCAGCAAACTTAAGGTTTTATGCATGAGGGGAAAAACTCAGGGTATCCTTAATAAAAAAGAATACCAGTTTGTGTATAGGGAAAACCCAAGTATAGCCGTGTTCTACCATATACCAAAGCTACACAAGAGCAAAACGAAACCACCGGGAAGACCAATTATTTCCAGGATAGATAGCCTGACGGCAAATCTATCCTGATATGTGGATACTCTTTTGCAGAAATGCATGTCGCTCATCCCAGCATATCTGAAGGACACAGGACACGTGCTACAGGTTCTAAGCACAATTACTTGGAAACCACAATACATGCTAGCAACCCTGGATATAAAATCCCTATACACTGTGATTAACCAAGAAAAAGGGTGTCTAGCGGTGGGTGTTTTCCTCCAGAAACTGGGAATTTATCAGGAAAATCAGATCCGGTTCATCCAGGAAGGAATCACCTTCATCACTAAACACAACTACTTCATGTATGAGGACGGTTTCTTTCTGCAAACATGGGGGACCGCGATGGGCACGCGGTTTGCGCCCAGTTTCGCAAACATATATGTAGCGGAGTGGGAGGCATCCCATACATATGAGAACGGACGTCTACATGAGGGCTTGATACTATGGCGTAGGTTCATAGACGACGTAATAATTATCTGGGACGGCTCATGTGAGTCGCTGGAAACATTTTTGTCTAATCTTAATAACAATGACTTCGGTCTCGAATTTACGCCTACTATAAGCTCTAGTAGTATTAACTTCTTGGACCTCACCATATACATTGAAGAAGGCCAATTGCATACGAAATGCTATCGCAAGGAGGTCGATGCGAATAGCTACATCCATTTAACTAGTTGCCACCTGCCAGTCTGGCTCAATAACATTCCCAAGGGCCAGTTCACCAGAGTCCGACGAAATTGCACGAACATAAAGGACTATGAGTACGAATCAGAATACCTGAAACAGCAATTCATGGAGAAAGGGTATTCCCTAACCGCCCTGGAGAGAGCTAGAACTGAAGTAAGGGACACACCAAGAGATTCAATAATAGGCGGGAATAAACCCACAGTGGGGGAGATGGCCAGTATTTCTGAACAAATAAAAAATCTACCAATTGTGACTCAATTTCACACAGGTTACAGGAGGTTCCAGAGCATTATACGCAAACATTGGGCAATCCTGTCAAGGGATAAAGTGGTGGGGGAGTTTCTACCACCGCGCCCTAGGTTTGTTTTCAAGAAAGCCCAAAACTTGGGCAATCTTCTTGCCCCAACAAGCAAATTAGCCCTCAACAAGTCAACACAGCATACTGGAGCTCCCCCAAGTGCAGACGTGGGGTTTACACCTTGCGGTAGGTGTTTCAACTGCATCAATACAACATTCAAGAAAACCCGCCAAATCCAGTTTATGGATAGTAGTAATACCAAGTCCTTCAAGATTAAAAATAAAATTTCCTGCTTCTCAACGGGGGTTATATATATTATCGTGTGCCCATGTAAGAAATTATATGTTGGTCGAACCAAGCGGGAACTCAGGGTACGAATTAAGGAGCATCTCACTAACATCCAGAAGGGATACATGGGACACCCCTTATCACGGCACTTTGTGGAGCATCATGGGAAGAAAGTAAAAGACGTATTTTTCTGTGGCATCCAGAAAATCCAGCCGAATGCCAGAAAAGGGGACTTCCTTAAACAGATGTCAAGGATCGAGTCCCAATGGATATTTTCACTGGATAGCCTAGCTCCGAGGGGTCTTAATCACGAGTTAGAATTATATGCTCTCTAAAATGGATGGTTTTTAAATTAATTTTTATACATTCTAACTCAGGGGAATTATCCCTTTGCGGTAGTTCACCTACCCCTATACCAGCTTTTTATCCCTCTATTTTAACCCCTTCTACAACAACCCCTCCCCTTTTTTCCCCCCTCCCCTTTCGCACAACTGCCAGGGTATTCATGTGTTTACCCCTGTTCATCCCCGTAATAGGGATATACATTGAAATTTAGGGGACACCACCTCATCCCATTCCTATAATAGGGATACACCCTTGTCGCAGTTATCCTCGTACAGTCACAGCAGTACCCTCTTTTTAGCATAATTTACACATTTACATGTGTATATAGATTTTATTCCAAGCAAGCCGCTTCTTCTTCTCTTTTTTAATAGCTAGTTTTTATAAGTGCCCGAGCGTTATGCTTTTGCAACAGAGGTTATTTGTTTTTACTATGTAATTCTAATAAAGTAGTTTTTATCAGTAACCACTTATCTATGTGGTTGCAAATGTTTTTATGGTCCTGTACCAGCCATACCCTAGATGCATTAAATATAAATATATAGGCATATACAGGCATATATATACTGAGCCTTGCCCTTCGTATCATCCTGTGTACACACTCTAGTTGCCCCTTGCATCATCTCATGAACACACTCTAGCTGTCCGAGGTAATTTCATGTGGAGGCGGACCGAGGGCGGGGATCCATCTTATCTGCAGCGTATAAAGGGAGCCTAGGTATAGACATGCGGTAACCCTGACGAAGAAGGCCGAGCACCTACGAAACGCGTTGGTTTGTCGCCACCTTTTTGGCTCCAACGCCGCTCCGTACCTTAGTGACGTCACTTTGTAGGCTACAGTGAGCCGGCGCTAGCGGCCATCTTTTTTCTCCTCGTGGTTGCCAGGGACGCCTCGGCCGGGGCTCCCAGGTACCGCTACAGCTGCCGAGTCCTCCTTCAACAACCCCCCCGCCCTGCACGGACGCCGCATCTCACCTCACAGCGGACTCCAGATCGGGGTCCATTCAGGACGCTGGAATAGCGCAGCAATCACAAGTAAGCACCTTCTCCATAGCCAACACTGGCATGTACATCTATGACATTTTGGCTCGTATGTCATCTACAGCAGGTGTATGCATTAAGTAGCGATTTAAGCACTATTTATCGTATGCTATCGTTAGCCTCCTACTGTCCATTATCATAGTACATGAACCCCTGAGCGCTGTCCACCTTATTCGCATAGCGATATTTTATTACCTACATTTCCTTCCCAGGATAGGCACAGATCCTGGGTGGTTCCAGCAGCTAGGGGTATTCCATTCCACTGCCCACTCTCCCTGCCACCAACTTGTGTCCCCCCCCCCCTTGTGGCGAGCGCCATAGTGTGTACAGTTCTCTCTCGCTTTTAGTCTTCATATGAAACTACTGTGATACATTATAAATTACAAAATAGTTTTGAAGCTTTGTGTAGAAATATATCATACAAAGAATATAAAACTACTAGACACTCTAAAAGGATAGTTAAACACAACCCCTGGCCACGCTGAAAATTATGCTGGCACTGGACAATTCATTTGCCCCATATTTATATAGAAAAGGTGAGAATCACAACTGAAGAAGCCGCCGATAATACACGAACAAAAGTAGCATCAGAAAAAAAAAAAAAATAAATAAATAAAAATAAAAAATAAAACTGTGACATAAGTAAAACATTATATTCAATAATATTCATATTTTTAACGGAAAACTGGCCGTGGGTGTGAATTATTGCACTGTTTATATAGAAAGGTGAGAATCACAACTGCAGAAGAATCCGGTAATACATGAACAAAAGTAACACCGGGAAAATAAAATACTGTAACAATACTCTGCAAGAATCATTGAAATGTCTCTGAGATGTGTTTATTTTACAATAAAAATCTTTTACATTTTTACATTACCGTGTCTTTGCTTTTTATAAACGTATAAAAACACCGCGCTTCATACTTGCGGGTGTTGTAACATGGCCCACATACATAATGTGCGCATTATAAGAAGTGTAATGATGTGTAATCATCGTGCTATTTATTTTGTACGATGCAGCATTGATATTTATTTTGTAAGAAGTTTGTATAAACGTTATTACTTTTATCTGAAAAAGTTCTCTCGTTCTTTATTTTACAAAGATCAGTACTGTTTATAGTATCAAACTGTCAATAAAAGAGGGTCCTACCTATATAAATACTGTAGCTGTATCAAATTGTCAATAAAAGAGAAAAATATTATTTAACTATAAATAAACGCTAATCAACAGTCATTATACTGTCAGCCACATATGCTCAGATCGGGTGCTCTACTATAGGTTTATGAAAATGTCAATAAAAGAGAATAAATATTATTGGGACTATAAATAAAATAATACACTTTGATACACTATGATTTTGGTGTGTTATCTATTTAATATGCTTTGCTGTCACTTTGATAACAATTTATTATCAATTTGTTGGAATCGTATCAGTAATCAATTTAATACATTTTATACTCACTATGATGTCTATTTAACACACTTTATGCGATTTTAATTAATTATCTGCTGGCCAAATAAATATTATTGGGACTATAGGTTTATGAAAATGTCAGAAGCACATCTTATAGTGGATAAATGACTTGTAACAACATATTATTTTGTAAGAAGTTTCACATATTTGGTAAACACCTCTTAACACACACACCCTGACATCTAGTTAGTGATCAGTACAGATACATTTTAACAGCTGCTAGCTGGTGGAATGTTTGTATCTGCATCACAGAAACTCTTAGCATCTGTTAGCTATTATAGTACTAGAATCATTCAAGCTCACAGCAGAATAATACTGTAGAAACAAAGCCTCACTCTCCCTATCAGTGGATTATCAAACAAGACTAATCTTAATATATCATATAAACATCTAATATAAAACAATTACTGGGATAATATTCGCTGTATTAACAAATTAAACTATATCAAAAGGGGACAGCCAGACAATGAGGACAGCTGGCTGACAGGGAGGGGAGGAGGGGTTACACACTTTGATTCACTTTGATAGGGGCGTGTCCACCTGTCAAATTGAGTTTGATGAGTAATACCTCTGCTACACTACTGGGGTGTGTCAGGGTTAGGGGTGTGGTTAGGGTTATGGTTGGGATTAGGGTTAGGGGTGTGTTTTGAATAGGGTTTCAGTTAGAATTGGGGGTTTCCACTGTTTAGGCATATCAGGGCTCTCCAAACGCAAGATGGCGTCCGATCTCAATTCCTGCCAATTCTGCGTTGAAAAAGTAAAACGGTGCTCCTTCCCTTCCGAGCTCTCCCGTGCGCCGAAACAGGGGTTTACCTCAACATATGGGGTATCAGCATACTCAGGACAAATTGGAGAACAACTTTTGGGGTCCAATTTCTCTTTTTACCCTTGGGAAAATAAAAATTTGGGGGGTAAAAAAACATTTTTGTGGGAAAAAATAAATTTTTATTTTCACGACTCTGCGCTATAAACTGTAGTGAAACACTTGGGTGTTCAATGTTCTCACAACACATCTAGATAAGTTCCTTGGGGGGGTCTAGTTTCCAATATGGGGTCACTTGTGGGGGATTTCTACTGTTTAGGTGAATCAGGGGCTCTGCAAATGCAACGTGATGCCTGCAGACCAATCCATCTAAGTCTGCATTCCAAATGGCGCTCCTTCCCTTCCGAGCTCTGCCATGCGCCCAAACAGTGGTTTACCCCCACATATGAGGTATCAGCGTACTCAGGACAAATTGTACAACAACTTTTGGGGTCCAATTTCTTCTCTTACCCTTGGGAAAATAAAAAATTGGGGGTGAAAAGATCATATTTGTGAAAAAATATGATTTTTTTATTTTGACGGCTCTGCATTATAAACTTCTGTGAAGCACTTGGTGGGTCAAAGTGCTCACCACACATCTAGAAAAGTTCCTTAGGGGGTCTACTTTCCAAAATGGTGTCACTTGTGGGGGGGTTTTAATGTTTAGGCACATCACGGGCTCTCCAAACGCAACGTGGTGTCCCATCTCAATTCCAGTCAATTTTGCATTGAAAAGTCAAATGGCGCTCCTTCCCTTCCAAGCTCTGCCATGTGCCCAAACACTGGTTTACCCCCACATATGGGGTATTGGCGTACTCAGGACAAATTGTATAACAACTTTTGGGGTTCATTTTCTCCTGTTAACCTTGGGAAAATAAAACAAATTGGAGCTGAAGTAAATTTTTTGTGAAAAAAAGTTAAATGTTCAACCCTTATAACTCCCAAACAAAATAAAATTTTGGTTCCAAAATTGTGCTGATGTAAAGTAGACATGTGAGAAATGTTACTTATTAAGTATTTTGTGTGACATATCTCTGTGATTTAAGGGCATAAAAATTCAAAGTTGGAAAATTGCAAAATTTGCAAAATTTTCGCCAAATCTCTGTTTTTTTTCACAAATAAACGCAAGTTATATCGAAGAAATTTTACCACTATCATGAAGTACAATATGTCACGAGAAAACATTGTCAGAATCGCCAGGATCCGTTGAAGCGTTCCAGAGTTATAACCTCATAAAGGGACAGTGGTCAGAATTGTAAAAATTGGCCTGGTCATTAACGTGCAAACCACCCTTGGGGCTTAAGGGGTTAACAGTTTTTTATTAATGTTTTCAGCAGCCACTGGGGACTGCAATTCGCTTGTGTGTAAGTGTCTGATCACAACACCTCCAATATGGCAGCTCCCGTAAATAGTAGCCTGTGATCAGCATCCGACTGCATCTGTTGCATTTTGGCTGCCTCCTGCTGTGACCTGGTCTGTCCAGGTTACAGCTGTCAGAGGAGATCGGCGCCATTTTCCTAAAGTCTGTCACCGCTCAGTGCCAGTAGATGTCGAGATGCGGAGGTTCGCCTGTTGTGAACTCTGTTCTCGAACTCCCTCCTGTGGTCAGGAATGGTAGTTCTGTGAGTTCTGTCCGTGGGTTCCCTCTGTTGGCTGAAAGTGGAGCTGCTGGTCTTGAAATGGCTTCATCAGCTGCATCGTTTAGGACTGGGCTGGTTCCTCTATTTAACTCTGCTCAGATCGTTACTTGATGCCAGCTGTCAATGTATCAGTACTGGTTCAGATCTCACTTGGATCTCCTCATGACCTGTCTACTCCAGCAGAAGCTAAGTCCCTGCTAAGCTCATTTGTTGTTCATTTGTGTGCTGAATATATTTCTGAGTACCTGCTAAGTTTCTGTCCAGCTTGCTTATCATGATATTGTCTCGCTAGCTGGAAGCTCTGGGTTGCAGAGTGGCACCACCGCACCGTGAGTCGGTGCGGGGTTTTTTCGCTCACTCTGCGTGGCTTTTTGTAGTTTTTTGTGCTGACCGCAAAGATCCCTTTATCTATCTTCTGCCTATTTAGTAAGACTGGCCTCCTTTGCTGAAACCTGTCTCATTCCTGTGTTTGTGCCTTCCTCTTAACTCACAGTCAATATATGTGGGGGGCTGCCCTTTCCCTTTGGGGTATTTCTCTGAGGCAAGGTGAGGCTTTATTTCTCTTTAGGGGTAGTTACCTCTCAGGCTGTGAAGAGTCGTCTAGGCAGTGTCAGGCACGATCCACGGCTAATTCTAGTGTGTGTGATAATAGGATTAGGGTTGCGGTCAGCAGAGCTCCCACTTCCCAGAGCTCGCTCTATTTTGCAGTTTGACTATCAGGTCATTCCAGGTGCTCCTAACCACCAGGTCCATAACAGTACAGCTGGCCGCAAAGTGTTAATGCATCTCAATAGAGGGATAGGAGAAGTTCTGAGACCATTTTTTTTTCTCTGTAGTGTGCTTTGCCTTTCTTTTCCCCTAAATCTCTGGGTGGTTCAGGACTCAGGTGTAGATATGGACATTCAAGGTCTGTCTTCTTGTGTGGATAATCTCACTGCAAGGGTACAAAGCATTCAGGATTATGTAGTTCAAAATCCTATGTTAGAGCCTAGAATCCCAATTCCTGATTTGTTTTCTGGGGATAGATCTAAGTTTCTGAATTTCAAGAATAATTGTAAACTGTTTCTTGCTCTGAAACCTCGCTCCTCTGGTGACCCTAGTCAGCAAGTAAAGATCATTATTTCCTTGTTGCGTGGTGACCCTCAAGACTGGGCATTCTCCCTTGCGCCAGGAGATCCTGCATTGCTTAATGTTGATGCGTTTTTTTCTGGCGCTTGGATTGCTCTATGACAAACCAGATTCAGTGGATCAGGCAGAGAAAATCTTGCTGGCTCTATGTCAGGGTCAGGATGATGCTGAAATGTATTGTCAGAAGTTTAGAAAGTGGTCTGTGCTTACTCAATGGAATGAGTGTGCCCTGGTAGCAATTTTCAGAAAGTGTCTTTCTGAGGGCCTTAAGGATGTTATGGTGGGGTTCCCCACGCCTGCTGGTCTGAATGAATCAATGTCCTTGGCTATTCAGATCGATCGGCATTTGCGGGAGCGGAAAGTTGTGCACCATATGGCGGTGTCCTCTGAGCAGAAGCCTGAGCCTATGCAATGTGATAGGACTTTGACCAGAGCTGAACGGCAAGAACACAGACGTCAGAATGGGCTGTGTTTTTACTGTGGTGACTCCACTCATGCTATCTCTGATTGTCCTAAGCGCACTAAGCGGTCCGCTAGGTCTGTCACCGTTGGTACTATACAGCCTAAATTTCTTTTGTCCGTTACTTTGATTTGCTCTTTTGTCATCCTACTCTGTTATGGCGTTTGTGGATTCAGGCGCAGCCCTGAATTTGATGGACTTGGAGTATGCCAGGCGCTGTGGTTTTTTCTTGGAGCCCTTGCAGCATCCTATTCCATTAAGGGGAATTGATGCTACGCCTTTGGCCAAGAATAAGCCTCAGTACTGGACCCAGTTGACCATGTGCATGGCGCCTGCACATCGGGAAGATATTCGCTTTTTGGTGTTGCATAATTTGCATGATGTGGTCATGTTGGGTTTGCCATGGCTACAGGTCTATAATCCAGTATTGGACTGGAAATCAATGTCTGTGTCCAGTTGGGGTTGTCAAGGGGTCCATGGTGATGTTCCAGCGTTGTCAATTTCTTCTTCCACTCCTTCTGAAGTACCTGAGTTTTTGTCGGATTACCAGGATGTATTTGATGAGCCCAAGTCCAGTGCCCTGCCTCCTCATATGGATTGTGATTGTGCTATTAATTTGATTCCTGGTAGTAAGTTTCCTAAAGGCCGACTTTTCAATTTATCTGTGCCAGAACACGCCGCTATGCGGAGCTATATAAAGGAGTCCTTGGAGAAAGGGCATATTCGCCCGTCGTCATCACCGTTGGGAGCGGGGTTCTTTTTTGTGGCCAAGAGGGATGGTTCTCTGAGACCTTGTATAGATTACCGCCTTCTTAATAAAATCACGGTCAAATTTCAGTACCCTTTGCCTCTATTGTCTGATTTGTTTGCTCGGATTAAGGGGGCTAGTTGGTTTACCAAGATAGATCTTCGAGGAGCATATAATCTTGTGCGTATTAAGCGGGGCGATGAATGGAAAACCGCGTTTAATACACCCGAGGGCCATTTTGAGTATCTGGTGATGCCATTCGGGCTTTCTAATGCGCCATCTGTGTTCCAGTCCTTTATGCATGACATCTTCCGAAAGTATCTGGATAGATTCATGATAGTATATTTGGATGATATTTTGGTCTTTTCGGATGATTGGGAGTCTCATGTGAAGCAGGTCAGAATGGTGTTCCAAGTCCTTCGTGCTAATTCCTTGTTTGTGAAGGGGTCTAAGTGTCTCTTCGGAGTTCAGAAGGTTTCCTTTTTGGGCTTCATTTTTTCCCCTTCTACTATCGAGATGGATCCAGTTAAAGTCCAGGCCATTTATGACTGGACTCAGCCTACTTCTGTAAAGAGCCTTCAGAAATTCCTGGGCTTTGCGAATTTTTACCGTCGCTTTATCGCTAATTTTTCTAGTATTGTCAAACCACTGACTGATTTGACCAAGAAAGGTGCGGATGTGGTGAATTGGTCCCCTGCGGCCGTTGAGGGGTTTCAGGAGCTGAAACGTCGTTTTTCTTCGGCCCCTGTGTTGTGTCAGCCAGATGTTTCACTCCCTTTTCAGGTCGAGGTTGATGCTTCTGAGATTGGAGCAGGGGCTGTTTTGTCTCAAAGAAGTTCTGATGGCTCTGTGATGAAGCCATGTGCTTTCTTTTCTAGAAAGTTTTCGCCTGCTGAGCGTAATTATGATGTTGGCAATCGGGAGTTGTTGACCATGAAGTGGGCATTCGAGGAGTGGCAACATTGGCTGGAGGGCGCCAAGCATCGCGTGGTGGTCTTGACTGATCACAAGAATCTGACTTATCTCGAGTCTGCCAAGCGGTTGAACCCTAGACAGGCTCGATGGTCACTGTTTTTCTCCCGTTTCGATTTCGTGGTTTCATACCTTCCGGGTTCTAAGAATGTGAAGGCTGATGCCCTTTCAAGGAGTTTTGTGCCTGATTCTCCGGGAGTTTCTGAGCCGGCTGGTATTCTCAAAGAGGGGGTAATTTTGTCTGCCATCTCCCCTGATTTGCGGCGGGTTCTACAGGAGTTTCAGGCGGATAGACCTGACCGCTGTCCTGCAGAGAGACTGTTTGTCCCTGATAGATGGACTAGTAGAGTTATCTCTGAGGTTCATTGTTCGGTGTTGGCTGGTCATCCTGGAATTTTTGGTACCAGAGATTTGGTGGCTAGGTCCTTTTGGTAGCCTTCCTTGTCGCGGGATGTGCGTTTTTTTGTGCAGTCCTGTGGGACTTGTGCTCGGGCGAAGCCCTGCTGTTCTCGTGCCAGTGGGTTGCTTTTGCCCTTGCCGGTCCCGAAGAGGCCCTGGATGCATGTTTCCATGGATTTTATTTCAGATCTCCCTGTCTCTCAAAGGATGTCGATCATTTGGGTGGTTTGTGATCGCTTCTCTAAGATGGTCCATTTGGTACCCTTGCCTAAGTTGCCTTCATCTTCTGATTTGGTTCCGTTGTTTTTCCAGCATGTGGTTCGTTTGCATGGCATTCCGGAGAACATTGTGTCTGACAGAGGTTCCCAGTTTGTTTCAAGGTTTTGGCGGTCCTTTTGTGCTAAGATGGGCATTGATTTGTCTTTTTATTCGGCTTTCCATCCTCAGACAAATGGCCAAACTGAACGAACCAATCAGACTTTGGAGACCTATCTGAGATGCTTTGTTTCTGCTGATCAGGATGATTGGGTGACCTTTTTGCCATTGGCTGAGTTCGCCCTTAATAATCGGGCCAGTTCGGCTCCTTTGGTTTCTCCTTTTTATTGTAATTCTGGTTTCCATCCTCGTTTCTCTTCAGGGCAGGTTGAGCCTTCGGACTGTCCTGGTGTGGATTCTGTGGTGGACAGGTTGCAGCAGATTTGGACTCATGTAGTGGACAATTTGACATTGTCACAAGAGAAGGCTCAACGTTTCGCTAACCGCCGTCGCCGTGTTGGTCCTCGACTTCGTGTTGGGGATCTGGTTTGGTTGTCGTCTCATTATGTTCCTATGAAGGTTTCTTCTCCTAAGTTTAAGCCTCGTTTTATTGGGCCTTATAAGATTTCTGAAATCCTCAATCCTGTGTCATTTCGTTTGGACCTTCCAGCTTCTTTTGCCATCCATAATGTGTTCCATAGGTCGTTGTTGCAGAGATACGTGGCGCCTATGGTTCCTACCGTTGACCCTCCTGCTCCGGTGTTGGTCGAGGGAGAATTGGAGTATGTGGTGGAGAAGATTTTAGATTCTCGTATCTCGAGACGGAAACTTCAGTATCTGGTCAAATGGAAGGGCTATGGTCAGGAGGATAATTCCTGGGTTCTTGCCTCCGATGTCCATGCTGCCGATTTAGTTCGTGCCTTTCATTTGGCTCGTCCTGATCGGCCAGGGGGTTCTGGTGAGGGTTCGGTGACCCCTCCTCAAGGGGAGGGGGTACTGTTGTGAACTCTGTTCTCGAACTCCCTCCTGTGGTAAGGAATGGTATTTCTGTGAGTTCTGTCCGTGGGTTCCCTCTGGTGGCTGAAAGTGGAGCTGCTTGTCTTGAAGTGGCTTCATCAGCTGCATCGTTTAGGACTGGGCTGGTTCCTCTATTTAACTCTGCTCAGATCGTTACTTGATGCCAGCTGTCAATGTATCAGTACTGGTTCAGATCTCACTTGGATCTCCTCATGACCTGTCTACTCCAGCGGAAGCTAAGTCCCTGCTAAGCTCATTTGTTGTTCATTTGTGTGCTGAATATATTTCTGAGTACCTGCTAAGTTTCTGTCCAGCTTGCTTATCATGATATTGTCTCGCTAGTATTAGGGTTGAACAATTAATATAAATGTTCAATTCTCTAGTTGCCTACTCCTGGCCTAATGGATATTGATCATGTGCACTAAAGAAATACACCAGACACAGTCAGCTGTAACTCTCCTTGATCAAAGTGTGGCTCAGCTCCAAGAAGGGAAGTTTATTAGTCAAACACAATGTTATATATCTCCTGTAAGGGGGCTCGGTTAGTTCTAAAATGGGAGTGATCGGATGTATTCCATTGGTTAGTGGGTTGGGCATGAGCAAGTCCATGGGCGGATCCATGAGGTCATCTAGGTGGGTTGGTCCGTGAGGTCATCAGAGTGGGCGTCGCTGTGGGTGGATCCATGAGGTCATCAAAGTGGGCGTCATCTTGGATACCAGACCGCATGGTCTGCTGAAACAGGAAATGGTGGCCATCTTCAGTGTCTTCATTGTTCATCTTGGATACCAGACCGCATGGCTCTGGTATAGGAGATGGCAGCCATCTTAAGTGTCTTACTTTGTCTGAGGAAAACTTATGTAAGGTTAAACAATACATGTTATAGGTTGCTTCCCACAATTACCTTATGTGTTGAGGTTAATTAAGTATTTGATCTTATGGCTCTCCTCAACAGTCCCCCCTAAATACTTTATTAACCTTTTCTTTTATCTTGATCCCACCGTGGTTCCCTAACCCATCGATGTTAAGTGTTATTATGACATCAGAGGCTTCATGACAATATGGATGCTATAGACACCAGAGAATGTGTGACTAATTATGGGTATACTGAGGAGGTATATCGGAGCGTGTTACCAGTGTCCTCGGGACTTCCCAACCTGCTGGATCTATTACTCTCCAATCTCCCATCTCCATGGTTACTTAGAGTAAAATACACATGTGCGACTAACCCTGTTGTACACATCCTAGATCCGACCGTCTTGCCCGGGAGGGGGAATTGGAGTTTTCACCAGTTTGAGACAAGTTTTCCCTTGTGGAAAACCTCCCTTTGTAGCTGGACTTTGACAAGCAGGTCAGATCCTACTCTGTCCCTAACTGTCTAACAAGTTTATAATGTGAGAGATGGATCCAGGAGGCGCTCAGCAATCCTGACCGAAGTAGGAGTAGTCAGGAGCACTTGGTAGGGACCCTTAAATCTCGACTCCAGGAATGTCTTTTCTGATGAACTTCTTTACAAGCACGTAGTCACCAGGTTGGAAAGCATGGGTACCTTCACTGGAATCTGGACCTGGAATGGATGATAAAACTCGTACATGTGTTATTGACAGTTCTTTAGTAACAACAATTACATAATTTACAAGAATATCACTTCCCAAGGCTAGCTGTTGTGGAAAATATTGACCCAATCTTGGAGGCCCCCCAAAAAGAATCTCGTATGGTGTGAGTTTAATGGGACCCCTTGTAGTGTTTCTGACTGAGTATAAGGCAACGTGCAAAATGTCTGTCCCAAGTCTGACCTCCTAACTGGCTTTCAGTATTTTATTTTTCAAGGTGCCATTCAGTGTTTCTACTTTCCCACTGCTGTGTAGGTGATATGGAGTATGTAAACCCAAATCCGCTCCCACTAATGTTCATAGTTCCTTAGACAGTGCTGCAATGAACGCAGGTACTTGGTCACTCTCAATTACCTCTGGGACCCCATATCTGCAGACTACTTCAGTCATCAGTCTCTTAACAGTCACTCTGGCAGTCATGTTGGTTACTGGATAGGCTTCGGGCCATCCTGAGAACATGTCAGTCACTACCAGTACGTACTCGCACTTCCCTACTTTTGGCATTTGAATACGATCGATCTGAACTCTCTGAAAGGGATAGTGGTTTAGCCAAATGTTTCTGAGGCGGTGCTGGATTGCATGTTGCACACACAAGGCAGGACTTGCAATATTTTTGGGTGACAGTAGAAATCCCAGGTGCCATGTAGGTCTTCCAAATCAGGTCATTCATCCGATTCTTGCCTCTGTGGGTGATACCGTGTGCCCATTCTGTCACTGAAGGGTACAGATTACGGGGTAGACCTTTGTGTTCACCCTCCAGACTCCATCTTCATCTTTTTTTAGTTCCTCCTTCTTGCCATGACTTCTTTTCATCATCTGATGTCTTGTCTTGATGTAGATGGATAATCCTCATAAGAGAGGCTTTAGTCCCTTCTTCAGTGTCTTGTGACACGTACATCGCTGCTTTCTCTTTCCTAAATGGATCCACAGCATAGGTTTTTTCTGTTTTGTCAGCAAAGAAGTTCCCCCTTGCTTCTGGAGAATCCAATCTCCCGTGAGCTTTGATCTTGATCACTGCAACCTCTGAAGGTAGATTCAGAGCGACCACAAGTTCTTGTATGATAGCAGCATGTTTTACAGGAGTTCCACTGGACGTTAGGTATCCTCTGGCTGCCCAGATACTGCCGAAGTCATGAGCCACTCCAAAAGCGTATCTTGAATCCGTGTAGATGTTGACCACCTTCTCCGTCGCTTCCTGACAAGCCAACGTCAAAGCTTTAAGTTCCGCTTCTTGTGCAGACATGTGCGGTGGTAGCGATCCAGCTGAGATGACCTGGTCATGTGTAACCACGGCATACCCCGTATGGAATCTTCCTGTTTTATCTGCAAATCTGGAACCATCAGTGAAGAACGTCAGGTCAGCATGTGGGAGTGGGTCTTCAGACACGCTTTTCTGGGAGGCTACTTCTTCATGCATTTGTTCGAGACAGTCATGATCCTCTGAGTGTGTAGAGGCATCTTCTCCGAGAGCATCAGTATCATCCACATCCCCCCTGGAAAGAGGAAGCAGCGTGGACAGTTTGAAGATGCTGCAGCGGACAAGAGTGACATTATCCGGAACCAAGAGCGAACATTGGAGTCTCATATGATGCTGCACCAACAGATGTTTAGGTTCCAACAAAGCAATTATGTCGTGTGGAGCCATTAAGAGAACTGGATGTCCTCAGATGATATCAGAAGTTTTGTCCAGAAGCATATGTGCAGCATGAACAGCTCTGAGGCAAGTCGGGGAAGCTTGAGACACAGAGTCCAGGCGGGCAGAGTAGTAGCCGATTGGTCTTGTTCTTCCCCCATGTTTTTGTGCTAGGACTCCGAAAGCATGTCCTGCTACTTCATTGACAAACAAGTAAAAAGGTAGTTGATAATTTGGGATTCCAAGAGCTGGTGCAGACTGTATGGCCTGTTTAAGAGCTTAGAAAGCTTCCACGGATTTGGTACATAGTGGAAACACTGACGTCTTGAGGTCATCGTACAATGGCTGCATCAGCTTTGAGGCATCTGGAAACCTTTGGCAACAATAATAATTGATAGGTCAGCCAACTCATCCGAGGCCCTTGTCTTAGGTTCTTGGCAGAACTCAACACCAGAGTCCCATGTCTCGTCATGCTCCTGTAGAAAGGCATCGGCTGTTTTTCTGGATCTAGAACTTGGTTCAACAGAGTAGCAGCGTGCCGGGGTGTAAACTTGACACAGATGGTGGGCTCCTCAGACATGAGCATTGGCACTGTTGGCGGTGGCACCTGAAGCGGGAGTAGAGATGTAGTCCCTTGTGTATGAGGAGCCGGAGGAGGTAACAGTCCTGGAATGAAGGGCTCTATTTGGGCAGCTCCAGTATCATGGTATGGGCTCCAGGTGACGCAGGCAGTCTTAAAAGCTTTAACAGTCCTGTCCTCATTAATGCGAGTTATTGCTGCACGAAGTTGTTGAGCACTAACGTCTGGATGAATAGGGTCATAAGTAGGGGTCACAGTGTGTATGATCATTCTACATGGAAGATTGCCAGCTTTAGTCACCGCTATGTCCCCAACAGCTATCTGACCACGTGACTCAACAATGATTTGACTGTCAGCTTGAATAGTCGCCCCTCCTGCTTCCACTATAGCTCTAGCTACACCTCCATTGTGCTCTAACCGAGAATTGGCAGCATTAACAATAGCGTCTGTCTCCATTGTTGTTATGTCACCCTTTCCCACCACTAACAAGGGTCCCTCAGGAAGTTCTTTTTCAAAAATAGGTTGCCAACATTCCCTCCCCTTTGTGCTTCCTGTGCTATTGGTATCCCCCTCCCACATTGAGCCCCCCCCTTGATACAGTCGCCACCGTCCCATACAGGTGTGCGCTTGGCTGCGAGACAGCCTGTGAGGTACTGGGCATAGGGTTATGTAGGCTGCGTGAGAGTGCTGTTGTGGAAGCATTGGGAGGAGAGGCCGCTGCTTGGAGCATCTCATGTGGGTGTGCGGCTAAATTGGCAGTGGAAGTGACAGTAGAAAGGGTAGGTGCTGGGGACGATCCAGGTGGGAGGACTGCTGGATTCACAACAGGAGTGATAGAGGAAAGGGTTGGTGCCCCATTGGAAACAACAGAGATAGGAAACATGGGTAAAGCCTGTTCACTTCCCGAAGGAATATAGTATTGGCCGTTAGTGGTCATTACTGGGTAACAAGGATTTGGTGATGTGGCGTGTAGCCTTAATCTGAGATGTTCACCACCAGGAGCAGCACATTCGCCATCCACAACATGGCTGCCTTCAGAATTAACACCTTTGCCATCCACAACATGGCTGCCGTCAGAATTATATTTACCACCACCAAGATGGCTGCCGTCAGAATTATATTTACCACCACCAAGATGGCCGCTATTAGAATTATATTTACCACCACCAAGATGGCTGCCATTAGAATTATATTTACCACCACCAAGATGGCTGCCATTAGAATTATATTTACCACCACCAGGATGGCTGCCGTCAGAATTATATTTACCACCACCAAGATGGCTGCCATTAGAATTATATTTACCACCACCAAGATGGCTGCCGTTAGAATTATATTTACCACCACCAAGATGGCTGCCATTAGAATTATATTTACCACCACCAAGATGGCTGCCATTAGAATTATATTTACCACCACCAGGATGGCTGCCGTCAGAATTATATTTACCACCACCAAGATGGCTGCCATTAGAATTATATTTACCACCACCAAGATGGCTGCCGTTAGAATTATATTTACCACCACCAAGATGGCTGCCATTAGAATTATATTTACCACCACCAAGATGGCTGCCGTCAGAATTATATTTACCACCACCAAGATGGCTGCCGTCAGAATTATATTTACCACCACCAAGATGGCTGCCATTAGAATTATATTTACCACCACCAAGATGGCTGCTATTACATTTAACACATTGGCCATTAACAAAATGGCGACCATTACATTTACCACATGGCTCTGAGCCACCATTTTGGCTGCTATTACATTTAACACATTGGCCATTAACAAAATGGCGACCATTACATTTACCACATGGCTCTGAGCCACCATTTTACGGTGGTGGCCGCTCACAAGATATATTTTTGTAATACACAACTCAAAACTCTATTCTTTCTATTCCTTTTCTCTTCTACCCAATTTCCAATTTTTCCTTTTTTTTTTTTTTTTTATATATATGTACTTTCAGAGACTCTTTCTCCTGCCCTAGCAATAGACAACAATCCATTATCTTCTAGGATACCTTTTCTTTTATCTCAAGACAAGCTTCCACTCCAGGGGCTGTAACCATCCCCCCTTCTGGCATTCCACACAATTTCCACTAATTTGCATGAGTCTAACTTGCCATCTGAATTTGGCTTAGTGCCCATACGGCAGAACTGCATTAATTTCTTCATCTTTCTATAGATATACAGTATATATATATCTATCTATCAAGATAACAAACACCAAACAAACAATAAGACGGGGGAGATGACTCAAACCTGAGATTCTAAAAGGGAACTGAGTCTGCAGTACTCAGCTCCTATGCCTTCTTGTCACGTGGTCCCTGTCTGACTTCCGTGCTCCGTACTTTACAAACCAATTATTCCCTACTTTGTCAAATTGCTCCCTAACTCACCGGTCCCCGTGCAGAGTCACTCACTCGATGTCACGGGGCAAAAAAAAAAAAAAAAAAGGAAAACTATAAATTTAATTGGCTCAAACTGAGTCAATCACTCCAAGTTTCAATGAGCCGCTACACAATTTATTATGCCCGAACTGAGCCAATTCGCTCCAAGATTTACCGGGTCCCCCTAGGCCGAGTCAATCACTCAAGGTCCTAGTCCTCATGTACAGAACTGAAAATCTTATCACAGGCGACAACCGTATACCACAGACAAAAATTATTTTATTTTTTTTCCTACACTTGCTTTCTTTCCTTCTTTAAAAACAAAACCTGTTTTTCTCGTCCTACCACATGCTTTGCTTTCTGTAAACACTTGCTTTGACTTTCCTAGAAACCCGTTCTGTTCCAAACACAATGACTACCAGTCATACCCCTCTGTAAAAACCAGTTTTTCTTGTTTTATCACTTGCCTCTAGCCCTCTGTAAACACTAACCTGCTTTGACTGTCCTTACACAATATTTCTCTTCTTTACTACCAATCATCTCCCCTCTTCACAACATGTAACAGGCAGTAGGCAACTAAAACGTGACGGTTCTTGCAATTAAATGACCAGCAGCGGAGATACCCTTTCTGCCGTCTTACAGATACCAAGAAAACCGGGCACGGTCAGGCAATCTGCACAGGATACCCCGAAGGACACAGGTAAAGACTACAGATTATAAAAATCAGCAGACTTACCGTGTTCTGTTAAGGAGTTGATCAGTCTCCAGGTTCGGGGTACTCAGTGCATCCAGCCGTTCCAGTCGCCGGTTCTACAGGGTTCAGGGCTCTTCCTCTGCTGGCCCCCCGTTGGGCGGCCAAATATTAGGGTTGAACAATTAATATAAATGTTCAATTCTCTAGTTGCCTACTCCTGGCCTAATGGATATTGATCATGTGCACTAAAGAAATACACCAGACACAGTCAGCTGTAACTCTCCTTGATCAAAGTGTGGCTCAGCTCCAAGAAGGGAAGTTTATTAGTCAAACACAATGTTATATATCTCCTGTAAGGGGGCTCGGTTAGTTCTAAAATGGGAGTGATCGGATGTATTCCATTGGTTAGTGGGTTGGGCATGAGCAAGTCCATGGGCGGATCCATGAGGTCATCTAGGTGGGTTGGTCCGTGAGGTCATCAGAGTGGGCGTCGCTGTGGGTGGATCCATGAGGTCATCAAAGTGGGCGTCATCTTGGATACCAGACCGCATGGTCTGCTGAAACAGGAAATGGTGGCCATCTTCAGTGTCTTCATTGTTCATCTTGGATACCAGACCGCATGGCTCTGGTATAGGAGATGGCAGCCATCTTAAGTGTCTTACTTTGTCTGAGGAAAACTTATGTAAGGTTAAACAATACATGTTATAGGTTGCTTCCCACAATTACCTTATGTGTTGAGGTTAATTAAGTATTTGATCTTATGGCTCTCCTCAACACTAGCTGGAAGCTCTGGGTTGCAGAGTGGCACCACCGCACCGTGAGTCGGTGCGGGGTTTTTTCGCTCACTCTGCGTGGCTTTTTGTAGTTTTTTGTGCTGACCGCAAAGATCCCTTTATCTATCTTCTGCCTATTTAGTAAGACTGGCCTCCTTTGCTGAAACCTGTCTCATTCCTGTGTTTGTGCCTTCCTCTTAACTCACAGTCAATATATGTGGGGGGCTGCCCTTTCCCTTTGGGGTATTTCTCTGAGGCAAGGTGAGGCTTTATTTCTCTTTAGGGGTAGTTACCTCTCAGGCTGTGAAGAGTCGTCTAGGCAGTGTCAGGCACGATCCACGGCTAATTCTAGTGTGTGTGATAATAGGATTAGGGTTGCGGTCAGCAGAGCTCCCACTTCCCAGAGCTCACTCTATTTTGCAGTTTGACTATCAGGTCATTCCAGGTGCTCCTAACCACCAGGTCCATAACATTCGCCTGCATGAGGTGAGTATTGGCAGCGGTATTCACAGCATGACCTTAGAAGTACAGTTCAGGCTGCTGATCACCGCTCCCCACCGCCACTGTAAGAGCATGTCAGTGTAATCCGCACACAGCTGAGCGCGGTCACACATTACAACACTGCTCCCATAGAAGTGGAAGAAGCAATAGACTATTTTTTACCCAGTATATGCAACAGTGCAAGAAGTACTTTATCGGTTGCTTTGAAAAGTTAGCTGTGCATGTGAGCTAGTGTACCACCCAGGGCAGGCATCTAATCATAATGGCAATTGGTGGGTGCGAGAAGTGTGGTGTGGATGTGTGAGATGACTGTGGGGGGGGCGCTTTGCTCATTTTCAGCCTATTGTGGTACCTTAATGGATAAGTGAGTGTGAGAAGCGGAGTCCTCCTTTTACAATCATATCCAAGTCACGAGTGCAGCAAGTGGGTGATGCTTATCACATTACAGTTTATACGATCTGAGAATACAACATCTACACGTTCCATCTCCTCATATGTTCCCGTTATTATTTCCTGTAATTGTGTTATTACATGGGATCTTTATGATGTTACATCATCATCTTCTCCACATTCAGGTCCCTACAATATTGGATCCTCTCAGTGGAGATCGTCTGTATAAGAGAATTTTTCTGATTTACCCATCATGGATGGATAGGGACAGGGACAAGATGGCGGAGAGGATATTACACCTCACCCTAGATATCCTCTTCCAGCTTACTGGAGAGGTGAGAGATTCTGATGACGTCATATTACATCGTTCTTATCTATGGGAATAACAGATGGACAGAACTGGAGAGGTGAGGACTCTGGAAATGTCTGTAGGGAGATTTATTAATGAGTCTCTCCATAACCAGGATTACGCAGTAGTGAAGAAGACCTCTAGTGAGCGCTGTCAGGAACGTTTGTCTGAGGGATGGGGAAGACTCCTTAGCCCAATCATTGTGCCTCCACCTCACCCCCTGATACATGAGGACATCAATGACCAGAAGATCCTAGAACTCTCCTACATGATGATTCATCTGCTGACTGGAGAGGTGACACTGCTGGGAATGCTGGGACATTATACAGTAACGCTATGGAGGGATCGGGGGATGACGTTATCATTGTATGTGTCAGGTTCCTATAAGGTGTCAGGATGTCGCCATCTATTTCTCCATGGAGGAGTGGGAGTATTTACAAGAACACAAAGATCTGTACAAGGACGTCATGATGGAGGTTCCCCAGCCCCTCACAACACCAGGTAATAGATAGGACTAAATACGCACGGCCTATAATTATCTATATGTAAAGAATGAATTCAGTCCCTGTATGTGTTTCCTCCAGTTCTATCCAGTAAGAGGACAAAACCAGAGAGATGTCCCCATCCTCTTCTTCCACAGGACTGTAATCAAGAAAATCCCAATGTTCCTCAGGATCATCAGGTAGATGGAGAGAAGGTGTCATGAGATCTCCCCTATGATGTGTAGACGGCTGTGAAGGTCTTGTGCTCAGTCTTGTTTTATCCACCAGTATTACCGTATTTTTCGCTTTGTAAGACGCTCCGGATTATAAGACGCACCCCAAATTTTGAGGAGAAAAATATGAAAAAACTTTTTTTTAATAAATTGAGGGGGCTTCTTATAATCCATGCGTCTTATTGCTTACCAGGGGTTGTGGCTGCGGTGGATCAGGGTCCCAGGGTCGTTGCTGGAGGCAGGAGTGGAGCATTGCTGCAGGCTGGGATGATGGGGTCTGCAGGGGGGCTTCGGTGCTGCATGGGGGATGCTGTGCTGCAGGCTGGGATGAGGGGTGCTGCAGGGGGCTCTGGTGCTGCAGGGGGCTCTGGTGCTGCAGGGGGCTCTGGTGCTGCAGGGGGCTCTGGTGCTGCAGGGGGCTCTGGTACTACAGGGGGCTGTGGTGCTGCAGGGCTGTCTCCAGTGCTGCAGGGCTGTCTCCAGGGCTGTCTCCGGTGCTGCGGGGGGCTCTGGCAACATTTTGTGAAAGACCAGAGCCCCCAGCAGTTCGTCCATGCGTTCCTGTATGACTGACTCCGGGAAAATGGCCGCCGGAATCTCGAGAGATGAGATCTCAGTGCTGAAATCTCATCTCCCGAGATTCCGGCGGCCATTTTCCAGGAGTTAGTCATACTAGAACGCATGGACGAACTGCCGGGGGGCTCTGGTCTTTCACAAAATGTCGCCAGAGCCCCCCGCAGCACCGGAGCCTCCAGCATCACCCGGGGCAGCAGCGGACAACCCCGGCAGTGGCGGCGGGTGACAGCGGCGGCGGGCGGTAGCAGCGGCGGACACCCCCTCATCCCAGCCTGTAATGGTAAGCGGTATATCCGCTTTGTTAGACGCACCCACATTTCCCCCCCAAATTTGGGGGAAATAAAGTGCGTCTTACAAAGCGTAAAATACGGTATATGTTTTATACTTGTGTAATAAGAACGGTGGAGATGGCAGGATTAGAGCTGATCATAGATGTGACTTCTATATCTGGCTGTGATTTAAAAAAAAATTGTTTCAGGGTAAAGATCTGAAACCATAAGACGTTCCTGTATTTAACACGTTTATTTTTTAACTGTTTTTATTTCTTTGCGTGTAAATCTTATAATTTCATTTATCTGTCCTTTTTAACCCCTTCCCGACATGTGACGTAATAGTACGTCACATGTCGGGACCCCCGCTTTGATGTGCGCTCCGGCGGTGAGCGCACATCAAAGTCGCGACATGTCAGCTGTTTTTTACAGCTGACATGTGCGCGCAATAGCGGCGGGTGAAATCGCGATCACCCGCCGCTATTAACTAGTTAAATGCCGCTGTCAAACTCAGACAGCGGCATTTAACTACCGCATCCGGCCGTGCGGCCGGATATGAGCGCATCGCCGACCCCTGTCACATGATCGGGGGTCGGCGATGCTTGTGCATTGTAACCATAGAGGTCCTGGAGACCTCTATGGTTACTGATTGCCGGTGGCTGTGAGCGCCCCCCTGTGGTCGGCGCTCACAGCACACCTGCATTTTAGCTACATAACAGCGATCTGATGATCGCTGTTATGTAGCAGAGCCGATCGGGCTGTGCCTGCTTCTAGCCTCCCATGGAGGCTATAGAAGCATGGTAAAAGTTAAAAAAAAAAGTAAAAAAAAATGTGAAAAAAATAAAAAAAATATAAAAGTTTAAATCACCCCCCTTTCGCCCCAATCAAAATAAATCAATAAAAAAAAAGCCCAACCTACACATATTTGGTATCGCCGTGTTCAGAATCGCCCGATCTATCAATAAAAAAAAAGCATTAACCTGATCGCTAAACGGCGTAATGAAAAAAAAAATCGAAACGCCAGATTTACGTTTTTTTGGTCGCCACGACATTGCATTAAAATGCAATAACGGGCGATCAAAAGAACGTATCTGCACCGAAATGCTATCATTAAAAATGCCAGCTCGGCACGCAAAAAATAAGCCCTCACCCGACCCCAGATCACGAAAAATGGAGACGCTACGGGTATCGGAAAATGGCGCAATTTTATTTATTTATTTTTTTGCAAAGTTTGGAATTTTTTTTCACCACTTAGGTAAAAAAGAACCTAGTCATGTTAGGTGTCTATGAACTCGTACTGACCTGGAGAATCATAATGGCAGGTCAGTTTTAGCATTTAGTGAACCTAGCAAAATAGGCAAGCAAAAAACAAGTGTGGGATTGCACTTTTTTTGCAATTTCACTGCACTTGGAATTTTTTTCCCGTTTTCTAGTACACGACATGGTAAAACCAATGATGTCGTTCAAAAGTACAACTCGTCCCGCAAAAAATGAGCCCTCACATGGCCAAATTGACAGAAAAATAAAAAAGTTATGGCTCTGGGAAGGAGGGGAGCGAAAAACGAAAACGGAAAAACGGAAAAAGCTCCGGGGGTGAAGGGGTTAAGCACTGTACTTTAAACTTTAGATGTAATGTATAAAAAATAATCAGTTTGTCCTTTGCTGTTCTAAATGTACCGACATCAAAGATGAAAAGTATAGCTTGGTTCTTTTATCCAGTGTATGCCGAACTGCAAGAAGTACCTATCGGCAGCTTTGAAAAGTTAGTTGTGCATTTGAGCTAGTTTACCACCCAGGGCAGGTGTCTTGGTGGCCTATCAAAATGGCGAGTGGTGTGTGCAGGGATTGTGGTGTGGATGTGTGAAATGACTGTGGGGGGCGCTTGGCTCATTTTTAACCTATTGTGGTAGTTGAATGGACAAGTGATTGTGAGAAGCGGAGTTGCCCTTTACAGTCACATTCAAGTCACGAGTGCAGCAAGTGGATGATGTTTATGATATTCCAGTTTATGCGATCTGAGAATACAACATCTTCACGTTCTATCTCCTCATATGTTCCCCTTATTGTCTCCTGTAATTGTGTTTTTACATGGAATCTTTATGATGTTACATCGTCATCTTATTCCCATTTAGGTCCCTACAATATCGGATCCTCGCAGTGGAGATCTTCAATATAATAAAGTTTTTATGATTGATCCGTCAATGATGGATATGGACAAGGAGAAGATGGGGAAGAAGATGTTACACCTCACCCTAGAGATCCTCTTCCGGCTTACTGGAGAGGTGAGAGATTCTGTTTACGTCACATTACATCATTCTTATCTACACTCCCTGACAGAAGTTATGTCGCTTATCCATGTTATGTAAATAAAAGCTTATAACCTGACGTTAAATTCATCCATTGGTTGTATAAATTATTCTTTTGAAAGCTGAAACCCTCTGAAATGTAGTTTAGATTAAGAAAATAAATTGGCATCAATGCAGAAATATTGATCAGTTAATGGACACAGAATGGTCAGATTTTGGCAAGACAAAAGTTTTGTCGCCTGGTCATATAATGCACCCAATCCTAGTTTACATCCTCATCTGTGCTCAGCAAATGATCGGCTAGTTGGTGTGTGTGTGTGTATATAAAAGGAAACCCAGCGCCCCAGACCTTCACTTGAGCTGCAACTTGAGCTCTGACAACATGCCAAAAATCCACCCTGCGACCAAAGCCTGGATTTTCAAGAGGCTGAGGACCAGATCCACTGCAGAGGTGGCTGGCACCTTTAATGTGTCTCAGTGTCAAGTACAAAGAATTAAAAAAAAGATTTAAAGATACTGGAGATGTTTTTGACAAGCCCATGTCCAGCAGACCCCACAAGACAACTGCTCACGAGGAACGTTTATTGGTTAGAAAATACAAAACAAGCCTCTCTTCCACTGCAGCAGAGCACCAACAGGCCTGGTCACCTCAAGTCCCTGTGTCAACTAGAACAGTTTGTAGGATTCTGTCTCAAAATGGCCTCCCTGGTCAAATCAGTGCCCAGAATCCAGCACTAAACAAAAGGCCTGCTAAACAGATGGATGCTGGAAAAGTGTCAGAAGGTGGATGTCTCTGATGAATCTTCAGTAGAATTACACCACAGCTGGCGCAAATACTGCAGGAGACCTACTGCAGCCCGTATGGATCCAAAATACACCCAGAAAACAGTTAAATTTAGTGGTGGAAAGATCATAGTCTGGGGTTACATTCAGTATGGGGGTGTGTGAAACATTTGCAAGGTGGAAGGCAATATCAATAGCCTAAAATATCAAGAAGTATTAGCTACCTCTTATATTCCAAATCATAAAAGGTGTCAAATTCTGCAGCAGGTTGGTGCTCCATCTCATACATCCATCTCTACAACAAAGTTCCTCCAGGCAAAAAATATCAAGGTGCTCAAGGACTGGCCAGCCCAGTCACCAGACATGAACATCATTGAGCATGTTTGGCGTAGGATGAATGAGGAAGCTTGGAACACAAAACCAAGGAATCTAGATGAACTCTGGGAGGCATGTAAGACTGCATTCTTTGCTATTCGTGATGAATTCATTAATAAATTGTACCTGTTGAACCGCATGGATGCAGTCCTTCAAGCTCATGGAAGTCACACAAAATATTAAATATGACTCTAATAGCACCACAACTTCATTCACCAATGTTATGCAACATATATTTGTATTTTAAGTTAATTATTTGTTTGAATATCACATTACTTTCTGTGGGCGACAAAACTTTTGTCTTGCCAAAATCTGACCATTCTGTGTCCATTAACTGATCAATATTTCTGCATTGATGCCAACTTATTTTCTTAACCTAAACCACATTTCGGAGGGTTTCAGCTTTCAAAAGAATAGTTTATACAACCAATGGATGAATTTAACGTCAGGTTATAAGCTTTTATTTACATAACATGGATAAGCGACATAACTTCTGTCATGGACTGTATGGGAATAACAGATGCACTGTACTGGAGAGGTGAGGACTCTGGAAATGTCTGTAGTGAGATTTATTAATGTCTCTCCATAACCAGGATTACATAGTAGTGAAGAAGACATCTAGTGAGCGCTGTCAGGCCCCTGTGTCTGAGGGATGGGGAAGACCCCTGAGCCCAATCACTGGGCCTCCACCTCACCCACTGATACATGAGGACATCAATGACCAGAAGATCCTGGATCTCGCCTACAAGATGATTGAGCTGCTGACTGGAGAGGTGACACTGTTGGGAATGCTGGGACATTATACAGTAATGATATGAAGGGATCGGGGGATGACGGTATCATTGTATGTGTCAGGTTCCTATAAGGTGTCAGGATGTCACCGTCTATTTTTCCATGGAAGAGTGGGAGTATTTAGAAGGAAACAAAGATTTGTACAAGGACGTCATGATGGAGGTTCCCCAGCCCCTCACATCACCAGGTAATAGGACTAAATACACACGGCTATAATTATCTGTATGTAAAGAATGAATTCAGTCCTTGTATGTGTTTCCTCCAGTTCTATCTAGTAAGAGGACAACACCAGAGAGATGTCCCCGTCCTCTTCTTCAGGACTGTAAACAAGAAAATCAGGATCATGATGTAGATGAAGAGGTGTGGGAATATTTAGAAGGACAGAAAGATCTGTACAACATTGTTGTGATGGAGGATCCTCGGCCCCTCACATCACCAGGTAATAGACAGGACTAAATACACACGGCATGTAATTATCTGTAAGTAAAGAATGAATTCAGTCCCTGTATGTGTTTCCTCCAGATCTATCCAGTAAGAAGACAACACCAGAGAGATGTCCCCGTCCTCTTCTTCCACAGGACTGTAAACAAGAAGATCCCAATGTTCCTCAGGATCATCAGGTAGATGGAGAGAAGGTATCATGAGATCTCTCCTATGTGAAGGTCTTGTGCTCAGTCTTGTTTTATCCACCAGTATAATATGCTGTATACTTGTGTAATGAGAACGGTGGAGATGGCAGGATTAGAGCTGATCATAGATGTGACTTCTCCATCTGTCTGTGACTTTTACAATATTTCTTTCAGGGTAAAGATCTGACCCATATTAATACTACAGAGATATTTGTGAAGGGTGATTGTCCGTGTAAAGAAGAGATTCCTACAGATAACAGCACAGGTGAGTAGTAACTACAGAGAAGTGCAGAGAAGTCACAGATTTTCCTCAGCCACCGGCTGTCACTGATTTGTCGGTGGTGTAATCCGACCATATCAGAATTAAAGGTCACCATTCTGCCATTATGCCACTGCATGCTCCTCCACCCAAAACTGCCCCTGTTAATATGTGCTTGTACGGTATGAAATAAATTGTACTGGAGCTATCCATTGTTCAATCCGCATGGCCAGAAAGTAAAAGTTACCCCTCAGTAGGGCACACGGCAGGGCTCATAAGGTAAGGTGCACAATTTGGCTGGGGGAATTCAGATTTTGCTGGAATAATTTGCTGACACCATTTGCAGATCTCCTAAAGTCCCAGAACGGTGGAGAAACAAGACAGTAGAAACCTGCACACAGTGACTGTATTACCCTCAGGGAATTCATCTTTAGGACTAGTGACTATTTTGACTCAAGAGGTAATATCTGGAAACTATCACACAGCTGATGCTGGTGTCACGAGGGTGTCACATCCCCCTGTAAGACCTGGAGTTAGACTGTCATATTGGGTAATGAATCACAGGTCTTCTTTAGAGATGGTGCGATTCATGTCCTATTTTACATGGATTACCTTTCCTTCAGTGCTGAGAGGGTTAAGCACTCTTTCCCTGCTGTCTGAGACCATACAGCCTGGTTGTTCTCAGCTGCAACTGCTTATCATTTACATCCTCTATATATACTAGCTCTGGGCATTAAGTCCCTGTCAGAGAAAGATTCATGTTCCTGTGCTAAAGCTAAGTAGTTGTATTGGAGTTGTAGTAGTATTGATCTGTAGTTTGCCGTGGTACGTATATGTTTATCTCATGGTCCCTATCCCATTTCATTTTTTTCTGCCTGTCCCTATCCTCCCTATTGTTGGTGAGTTCTTTTGTGTAATAGATGTTTTCTGTTATCCCTGTTTTGTCTTTGTGGCTTGTTTGCCTTAAGGTACCTTCACACGAAACGACATTATAACGATATCGCTAGCAATCCGTGACGTTGCAGCGTCCTCGCTAGCGATATCGTTTCGTTTGACACGCAGCAGCGATCAGGATCCTGCTGTGATGTCGCTGGTCGCTGAATAAAGTCCAGAACTTTATTTGGTCGTCCGATCGCTGTGTATCGTTGTGTTTGACAGCAAAAGCAACGATACCAGCGATATTTTACACTGGTAACCAGGGTAAACATCGGGTAACTAAGCGCAGGGCCGCGCTTAGTTACCCGATGTTTACCCTGGTTACTAGCGTAAAATGTAAAAAAAACAAACAGCACATACTCACATTGCGTCCCCTGCAGTCTGCTTCCTCCTCTGACTCAGCGCCGCAAAGTGAAAGTGAAAGCAGCACAGCGGTGACGTCACCGCTCTGCTCTCACTGTACGGCGCTCAGTCAGTCAGGAAGTGGACGCAGGGGGACGTGAATGTAAGTATGTGCTGTTTGTTTTTTTTAGATTTTACGCTGGTAACCAGGGTAAACATCGGGTTACTAAGCGCGGCCCTGCGCTTAGTTACCCGATGTTTACCCTGGTTACCAGGGGACCTCGGCATAGTTGATCGCTGGAGAGCGGTCTGTGTGACAGCTCTCCAGCGACCAAACAGCGACGCTGCAGCGATCGACATCGTTGTCGCTATCGCTGCAGCGTCGCTTCGTGTGAAGGTACCTTTACATTTCTGTTCCATGCCTCATGGAGTGGGCGAGGGGACAGATTAGGGGTTAACAGGAGCACAGTAAGGTTGGAGACCCGAACCTTTCTATCTTCAAGAGGACCCCCAGGACAGGGATAGTTAGGGTCCCAGTTCCAGGGACAGTTTGAGACACCTCTTCCTTTCTGAAGACTGTCGCAACAGGACAGCTGGAGAGTAAAGATTGCATATATTCCATTTTAGTGTTTAATATATGGTGTTCAGCTTCTTTTGTTTCTGGACACACAGCCACCATAAATTTTGAAGTGGCTTCTCCCTGCTACAGCAATGCTAAAATTGTGGATGGGAATAGTATTTGGGCACACTGCAGGACTCGGAAGCGAGGGGATTTTTGGCTTTGGGAGCACAGATTTTGCTGGATTGGTTCAAGGAAGCCATCTTTTTAAGATCTACTTTCTTTTCAAGGTCTACTGTTGATGTACAGTAACAGATGATGTTGTGGTACCGTGTTAGTCAGAAAAATTGATGTAAATATTTTTGTGCCCATCGATGACGAGTATTCTCAGAGTGATACCTTTATTGGCTAACCAGAAAAAAATATATGTTTGCAAGCCTTCAGAGCACAGAGGCTCCTTCAGGCAGGAGAAAATTGAATTAATAAAACAAAGACGCAACATTCAAGAGATGTATAAAAGAGGCTGCCGCGCTGAAGGCACTTACAATTTTAAAGTGTAGTCCTATGTAGAAAATGTCCGCATGTGACAGCAAAACCTTCTCCACTATTCAGTGGTACTCAGCAATGGGAGCGTCCTCCCCGTGATTGCAGTCCCCGGAAAATACCCGCCGCTGTGTGTCAGCGGTGACCACGGCCGATGGCGCCGCTGTAGCGTGGCGGGGTTAGTGGGGGGCGTGGTGTGTTGGTGACGTCACCTGTCCGTAACTGACGGACGTGTGCAAGGGCCAATCCCGACGCGTTTCGAGGGAACCGTCCCTCTTCCTCAAGGTATGGCGCCCGCACTGCCGCTGTTCCCCTATATACACACCACAATCCTGCGATCTTACTGGTAAACCAATGTATTGCACTAATCAGCTCGGCCTGATCAAACTAATTGCAATCAGCCCGGCTGTCACTCTCAGAAAACCAATTAAGCTATGAAATGCGATCACAATAAATGTATGGAAACTTTAAACAATAGAAATATTTGCTACAAAAACACCCTCCACCTCATAAAAAATATATATCTCCCCCTCATAAAAAACAAACTTTATTTATTTATTTCATAAAATTATGTGGATGATAAAAAAAATATATATGTGCATATAAATATATATATACATACATGCATATATCCAGCAAAAAGCATGTTCATCCATATATAAATGTACCACCATGCAACCATAAAATCTTATAAAATCTTGTATAATTTTAAGCACTGAACTTTATATAAATTATATTCAAAATATATGAAAATGTGCTGGTGTACAAATATGCATGTATGAATTGTTGAAATATTCATAAAAAAGGGGAATGCCCTGATTTTTCCAAATAAAAACATCATAAAATTCTAGAGGGCGTACAATTCTATTTCATGATTGAGTCCTTTGGGGACTAGGGTGTCCAATGTGAAAATCCATTTGGACTCAATACGGGACATGCTTTTAATATAGTCCCCTCCCCTTGGATTTTTGGGTACCGTTTGTATACCACAAAATGAAAAACCTACAATTGAACGTTCATGTTTTTCAGCGAAGTGCCGCGATAGAGGATGTCCTACACATCCCTTCTGGATGTTGTCCAGGTGTTCCTTAATCCTATCCCTGAGTCGTCTTTTTGTACGACCCACGTACATTTTTTCACAAGGACATCTTATTATATATATGACACCTGTAGTATGGCATGAGATCTTTTCTTTAAAATAAAACTCCCTCGTTTTATCCATATTCCAAAATGATTCCTGTTGTATCCTTGGGCTTTTTATACGCAAACAGCATGGGCACCTCCCACAATATGTAAAGTTGCCTCCATTGGGGTTTAGATTATTTTCCTTTATAGCTTTGCCCATACTAAACCCCATTTTCATGGTAGGTGCTACAATATTTCCAATATTCTTCACCTTTCGGTAAACAAACCTAGGTTTTGTGGATAAAAGTTCCCCCACCACTTTATCTTTTTGTAAAACTGGCCAATATTTATTAATAATTTTTGAGAATCTCCCATGGTCTGCATGATATTGTGTGACCAGTGGGATTCTCCCAATTTCTTGTGCCAAGGACCTTGTTTCTTTATTTTCTCTATTTGTATAGATCAAATTAGATCTTGAGATGGATTTGGCCTCCTGGCTTGCCTGTTCGAGGGAGGGGAGGTTATACCCTTTTTCTAAAAACTGTTTCTGTAAAATATCGGATTCAGCATCAAAATCGTCATCTTTCGTACAATTTCGCCTGATTCGTATGAACTGACTTTTTGGAATGTTATGAAGCCAAGCGGGAAGATGACAGCTGTCCATCTGAATGTAGCTGTTGCAGTCTACCTCTTTGTGATAACATTTCGTATATATGGCATTATTTTCAATAAAGATATTTAAATCCAAAAAATTAACCTCCATTTTGCTAAATGTACCTGAAAATTCTAAGCCATACGTGTTTCTATTTAAACCCCCCACAAATTCTTCCAACAATTGATGGGACCCTTCCCAAATGAAAAGGACGTCGTCTATATAGCGACGCCACATGATCAGACCTTTACGTAACATCCCATCCTGAAAAATAAACGACTCCTCCCACTTCCCAACATACAGGTTGGCATAACTTGGAGGAAATTTTGTCCCAATCGCCGTTCCCCACATTTGTATATAAAATTGATTATTATATACAAAATAATTATGTTGGAGGATAAATTTCATACCCTCCAAAATAAAATCTCTTTGTGTGGGGTTGTATAGCTGGGATTTAGTCAAAAAATACTCTACAGATTCACACCCTTTTGTTTGATCGATCACAGTATAGAGGGACTTAATATCCAAAGTGCCAAGTATATATTTATCAGTCCACTCAATACTCTCTAAGGCCCTGATAGTATCTTGAGTTATAAAGAAAAATATAAGTGAGGGTAAACAAATACAGAAAATTTATAACTTGAGCTCGCATGTGTTGACAGAGAGTGAGAAATCCCTTCTTCAAAAGGGCTTAAAATTTGCACCAACAACGGGATCTAATCCTTTTAATTTATATGTCTGTATGAAGAAATTCCTTCGTAATTTAGCCCTCAAAAAATATTTTTTAAAAAAGGAGATAGCAGGATCTAATCTAACTCAACAAAATTCTAATGGATATGTGCATACTACATTAGCCAATCCATCAACTTTTAATCCGATTAGTGAATACTCACAGGCCTTCCATACATTTGAAACTTTAGTAACCGCAGATATAAGGAAAATGAAAAAAGGAAATCCTAAATATAGGCGGAAAAATCTCACTAGAGGAGAAAGGAATGCTCTTGTTGAGCTCCAGGAGAATAATGATATAGTGGTCCGAAATGCGGACAAAGGGGGAAGTATTGTGGTTATGGACAGAAGTAAATATCATGAGGAGTCCTTAAAACTTTTGAGTGACGAGGTCACATATAAGAAATTATTGGGTGACCCCACCCCCCATTTTGTGAAAAAGCTCAATATTCTAGCCACAAAAGGGAAGGTAGCGGGTATTCTGAATAAGAAAGAATATGAGTTTATTTACAATAAAGACCGAGTTTAGCTATATTCTACCATATCCCGAAGATCCATAAGGATTCCAAGTGCCCTCCGGGAAGGCCTATTATATCGGGCATTAATTGCCTAACGGCTAATTTGTCAGAATATGTGGACATACAGTTACAAAAGTGTGTCCCATCTCTTCCAGCCTTCCTCAAAGATACTCAAGATACTATCAGGGCCTTAGAGAGTATTGAGTGGACTGATAAATATATACTTGGCACTTTGGATATTAAGTCCCTCTATACTGTGATCGATCAAACAAAAGGGTGTGAATCTGTAGAGTATTTTTTGACTAAATCCCAGCTATACAACCCCACACAAAGAGATTTTATTTTGGAGGGTATGAAATTTATCCTCCAACATAATTATTTTGTATATAATAATCAATTTTATATACAAATGTGGGGAACGGCGATGGGGACAAAATTTGCTCCAAGTTATGCCAACCTGTATGTTGGGAAGTGGGAGGAGTCGTTTATTTTTCAGGATGGGATGTTACGTAAAGGTCTGATCATGTGGCGTCGCTATATAGACGACATCCTTTTCATTTGGGAAGGGTCCCATCAATTGTTGGAAGAATTTGTGGGGGGTTTAAATAGAAACACGTATGGCTTAGAATTTTCAGGTACATTTAGCAAAATGGAGGTTAATTTTTTGGATTTAAATATCTTTATTGAAAATAATGCCATATATACGAAATGTTATCACAAAGAGGTAGACTGCAACAGCTACATTCAGATGGACAGCTGTCATCTTCCCGCTTGGCTTCGTAACATTCCAAAAAGTCAGTTCATACGAATCAGGCGGAATTGTACGAAAGATGACGATTTTGATGCTGAATCCGATATTTTACAGAAACAGTTTTTAGAAAAAGGGTATAACCTCCACTCCCTCGAACAGGCAGGCAAGCCAGGAGGCCAAATCTATCTCAAGATCTAATTTGATCTATACAAATAGAGAAAATAAAGAAACAAGGTCCTTGGCACAAGAAATTGGGAGAATCCCACTGGTCACACAATATCATGCAGACCATGGGAGATTCTCAAAAATTATTAATAAATATTGGCCAGTTTTACAAAAAGATAAAGTGGTGTGGGGAACTTTTATCCACAAAACCTAGGTTTGTTTACCGAAAGGTGAAGAATATTGAAAATATTGTAGCACCTACCATGAAAATGGGGTTTAGTATGGGCAAAGCTATAAAGGAAAATAATCTAAACCCCAATGGAGGCAACTTTACATATTGTGGGAGGTGCCCATGCTGTTTGCGTATAAAAAGCCCAAGGATACAACAGGAATCATTTTGGAATATGGATAAAACGAGGGAGTTTTATTTTAAAGAAAAGATCTCATGCCATACTACAGGTGTCATATATATAATAAGATGTCCTTGTGAAAAAATGTACGTGGGTCGTACAAAAAGACGACTCAGGGATAGGATTAAGGAACACCTGGACAACATCCAGAAGGGATGTGTAGGACATCCTCTATCGCGGCACTTCGCTGAAAAACATGAACGTTCAATTGTAGGTTTTTCATTTTGTGGTATACAAACGGTACCCAAAAATCCAAGGGGAGGGGACTATATTAAAAGCATGTCCCGTATTGAGTCCAAATGGATTTTCACATTGGACACCCTAGTCCCCAAAGGACTCAATCATGAAATAGAATTGTACGCCCTCTAGAATTTTATGATGTTTTTTTTTTGGAAAAATCAGGGCATTCCCCTTTTTTATGAATATTTCAACAATTCATACATGCATATTTGTACACCAGCACATTTTAATATATTTTGAATATAATTTATATAAAGTTCAGTGCTTAAAATTATACAAGATTTTATAAGATTTTATGGTTGCATGGTGGTACATTTATATATGGATGAACATGCTTTGTGCTGGATATATGCATGTATGTATATATATATTTATATGCACATATATATTTTTTTTATCATCCACATAATTTTATGAAATAAATAAATAAAGTTTGTTTTTTATGAGGGGGAGATATATATTTTTTATGAGGTGGAGGGTGTTTTTGTAGCAAATAATTCTATTGGTTAAAGTTTCCATACATTTATTGTGATCGCATTTCATAGCTTAATTGGTTTTCTGAGAGTGACAGCCGGGCTGATTGCAATTAGTTTGATCAGGCCGAGCTGATTAGTGCAATACATTGGTTTAACAGTAAGATCGCAGGATTGTGGTGTGTATATAGGGGAACAGCGGCAGTGCGGGCGCCATACCTTGAGGAAGAGGGACGGTTCCCTCAAAACGCGTCGGGATTGGCCCTTGCACACGTCCGTCAGTTACGGACAGGTGACGTCACCAACACACCACGCCCCCCGCTAACCCCGCCACGCTACAGCGGCGCCATCGGCCGTGGTCACCGCTGACACACAGCGGCGGGTATTTTCCGGGGACTGCAATCACGGGGAGGACGCTCCCATTGCTGAGTACCACTGAATAGTGGAGAAGGTTTTGCTGTCACATGCGGACATTTTCTACATAGGACTACACTTTAAAATTGTAAGTGCCTTCAGCGCGGCAGCCTCTTTTATACATGTTTATTACCTTTTGACAGTTTCACACACCTTACTGGCTGGTTGCCTGCTGCTGTTCCTTTCAGGCACACGTGTCAAAAAGCGCCTTTGTGATTTTTAGTGTTTCTAACATTCAAGAGATATTACAGCAGGATGTTTGTTTCATGGGTTGGGAGGTGTGATACCTCCTAAAGGAAATCAAATTAGGCATTTTGTTACAAATGGAGAGGCAGTGGGAATGTTCTTCTTAGTTATCTGGAGTCCGTCTGGTGGAGGTGTGAATTGTATCCATGTAGTGAGTCATAAATCCAGGTGATAAATTTAATCCTTCTATCAAACAACATTGAACAACTTTATCAGTTTGCATTCCCAAATTTTTCTCTGTTGTCCTTAAAATGACCTTTTAGGATTAAGACTTTTAAATCCATCATACAGTGTCCACGTCCAGAGAAATATTTTCCCACAGGTGTGTCCATATCATTCCTTATCGTGTGTCTGTGTAGATTCATCCTTGTTTGTAGTTTTTGCATGGTTTCCCTAATATAGATACTTCCAGGGCACCTCGTACATTGTATCATGTACACCACATTGGAGGATGTACATGAAAAAAAAACCATGACCTTATATTCCTGATTTGTGATTGGTATGCGGATTGTATTTGTTGGCAATATGTGGTGCGGTAAAGCGACTCACTCGGCAGGACACAGAAATATAACTGGAACTTTGTCTCTTTAAGAAAAGGCTTGGATAAACCAAGCTGGGAAAGTAAACACAGCCCTCCGGGCAAAACAAAGAAGCAGCCGCCACATACGTTCGCTGGGAAACTGCCCGCACTTTTAACAACACCTGTGGTTGAGCGGCTCACTCAGCTGGACACAGAGGTATAACTGGAACACTGTCTCTTTAAGAAAAGGCTTGGTTTATTGTAGCACCATAAACCAAGCTGGTAAAGTAAACATAGCCCTCCAGCAGCAAAACAAAGAAACCAAAAAAGCATAGTCCTTTTTCCTAGTGGGATCAGCTCGCTCACAGGCAGCAATGTCCAGGTTCAGATAGAGTCCTATCTCTCCAGGAACCACTGAACACTGGAAGCTCTGGCAGTCAGCCATTTAAGCCCAGACCTTCTGACTCCTTCATCATGTGAGTAGTAGCTAGACTCTAGGTTTAAGAGGAACCAAGGAATACTTCATACGATAAGCGGGTTCCTAAGTAACTAATGCTAAAATATAACTTTTATTAGTTTATAGTCTAAAAAAGTGCAAACATATAGTGCTGACAAAAGTGCTAGGTGCGTACATACAAACAGAAGACACATTAAAACGTGTCACCGCCAGAGAATAATGTCCAATTACCTATTATTAACTGGTTTCTCATATATACCAAAATAAACATTCAGGACATATCACCACAAAACCAACAGGGCAGCCAGTCCTGATGTTTCGAACACATATATCCATTATGACTTGATATCTATGTGATCAGACAGGATATAACACATAAAAAATCGTACCGTCACCGATATGGCTTTATACAGACAAAATAGAGAGGGCCCTTTTCTCTCAGGTAACCACTCCTAAATCATGGTTATACTCCTTCCATTGACCTTCATGGCGGTGGCAATAATTTGTAATTACAGCGTGCTCATATAGAGAAAAGCAGCGACCGTGCAGCAATATGTACCCTTTCTATCATCCAGTCTCATACAGTACATGCCTTCACATACATAATCGCATGCATATACAATCAATGTTTTATACTCATCTGCCTTCTCACGGTCATCATCTAGACTCAGTGCAGCTTGAGTTATTGTGGACCATTACAGCGATTCTCAGCCTATATTCGCATCATTCCTTTTGGGTCCACCTTGATGAATAGTGCCTCCCAACACGTTTCATACAGTTTGGAATCATCAGGGGATTGTGTCACCTTCATGCATAGTAAATGAGCATATCGCTAACCCGGCATCCACTCTGCCTTCTTTTTATACACTACTCACCGGTGTTTGCAGCCACGTGCTTCCGGACGCCTGGAGTCAGATTTCCGGTGTATTCGGGTGTGTGCACCATAGATTACAGCGCGCACATTACTTCCGGACACAAAGACGTCGGCAAACCATGCCGTAATGTCATGTCCGGTGGGCGGACCCTTCCACCTCTGTACCGCCTCCTCAATAGTGATGTGCGCAAGCGCATTACGCTTCGTGCGATACAGAAACAAGAGACAGACGTCATTCAAACACCTCCTGTACTCCTGTATCCATCTTACCAAATGGGAGCAATTGTTTTTCTCCCGAGTCCCGAGAATGGCATGTGCAAATAAACCAACCACATTGTTGTAGTTATACCCCCATAGATCGAGGATTAAATAGAGCTTCAGAATTCGGTTTTAGATTTCACTCAGCAGATTGTGTACACACTTAGGGTACGGTCTCACAGTGGCACTTTTGTCGCTACGACGGCACGATCCGTGACGTTCCAGCGATATCCATACGATATCGCTGTGTCTGACATGCAGCAGCGATCAGGGACCCCGCTGAGAATCGTACGTCGTAGCAGATCGTTTGGAACTTTATTTCGTCGCTGGATCGGTGTGTGTGACACCGATCCAGCGATGCGTTCGCTTGTAACCAGGGTAAACATCGGGTTACTAAGCGCAGGGCCACGCTTAGTAACCTGGTGTTTACCCTGGTTACCATCGTAAATGTAAAAAAAAAAAAAAACAGTACATACTCACATTACGGTGTCCGTCAGGTCCCTCGCCGTCTGCTTCCCGCACTGACTGTGAGTGCCGGCCGTAAAGTAAAAGCAGAGCACAGCGGTGACGTCACTGCTGTGCTCTGTACTGCCGGCACTCACACAGTGCAGGGAAGAGGACGCCGGGGGACGCGAATGTAAGCAGAAAGAGTCCAGAAATCGGCCAGACGGTAAGACTAATCACTATCTTCTAAATTTACTTGCCTTTCTTTTCCTCCCCTGCTCTTTAACCATGCTCACATTTTCCCCACCGTTTTTGCTCCACTAATCCTCATTTTCCTTCACCCACCTTTTTCCCTTCTCTCCACTTATTCTCACTGCTGGTGACACATCCCCCAATCCTGCCCCCGCCTCATACATTACTACCCCTTACCCTATCCTTCTCACACTATGAGAAACCACCGCAACCCCTCACACTTAAAACCTGTGCAACTGACCCCCACCACACTGCTTCCCCTCTCTGGGGCACTCTGGAATGCCCGCTCTGTCTGCAACAAGCTCCACATGGTCCATGATCTCTTCACTTCCCACAACCTTTTCTTCCTGGCCCTCACTGAGACCAGGCTGACGCCCCCTGACACGGCCTCGCCTGCAGCACTAAGTTACGGCGGCCTCCAATTTACACACACTCCTCGCTCTGGCAACAGACATGGTGGAGGAGTGGGTATCCTTCTTCCTAAAAACTGCTCCTTCAACCCTATCCAACCCCCACCCTCCCTTCTTTTGAGGTTCACTCTGTCCGTATTTACACTCCCACCAATCTCCAAATGGCTGTCATATACCGACCACCTGGCTCAGCCACTGCCTTCATCGACCAATTCTCCACCTGGCTCCTTCACTTTCTCTCTGCCGACATCCCCACCATCATCATGGGCGACTTTAATATCCCTACTGACACCCACCAGCCAGCAGCCTCCAAACTACTGGCCCTTACTTCATCCTTTGGGCTCACCCATTGGTCCGCCACAGCCACCCACACAGACGGACATACACTAGACCTCATCTTCACCCGCCTATGTTCCTTATCTAATCTCACAAACTCTCCCTTCCCCCTATCTGACCACCATCTACTCACCTTCTCATCCTTGTCCTCCTCACCTGCCCCCCACGTCCAGCCATTACCACATCCTTGCAGAAACCTCGCACATCTAGACACTCACAGACTCTCAGACTCTCTCCTACCCCTGTCCTCCATATCTTCACTACACGACACGGACAGCGCCACCGCTTTCTATAACTCGACCCTCACATCAGCCATAGACTCAGTCGCCCCTCTCACGCATGGCACAGTGCGACAAACCAATAGGCAACCTTGGCATAACAATGTCACAAAAAAACTTCGACAAGCATCCAGGGTTGCGGAGCGGCGTTGGAAGAAAACACGCCTGCCAGACGACTTCACTGCCTTCAAACAAGCTACATTTGACTTCAAATCAGCCCTCAGCTCTGCTAAACAGACCTATTTCACTAACCTTGTATCTTCACTATCCTACAACCCAAAACAACTGTTCAGCACATTTAACTCCCTCCTCCGCCCACCACTGCCACCTCCAACTCCCTTCCGCTCTTCCGAGGACTTTGCCACCTACTTCAAAAACAAGATCGACCAAACAAGGCAAACTTTTACTTGTCCACCACCCCAACCACTCCATATACCAGACCTCTGCCCTTCCCTAATAACCTCCCTCTCCAACATCACTGAAGGAGAGCTTACTCGCCTCTTTTCCAAATCACACCTCAACACCTGTGCACTTGACCCCATGCCTTCCCCCCTGCTCCCCAACCTCACTAACATGCTTATTCCAGCCCTAACCCATCTCTTCAACCTATCGCTCTCTTCTGCTACCTTCCCCTCTGCCTTCAAACACGCCACCATCACACCCATCCTCAAAAAAACTAACCTTGACCCAACTGCTATGCCCAGCTATCGCCCCATATCATTGCTCCCGTTTGCTTCAAAACTCCTTGAGCAGCATGTCCATGGTCAACTTTCCTCCCACCTCTCATCCAACTCTCTCTTTGACAACCTCCAATCTGGCTTCCGCCCCCACCACTCCACCGAAACTGCCCTGACAAAAATGACTAATGACCTAGTCACAGCCAAAGCTAACAGACAGTTCTCCATCCTCCTCCTTCTTGACCTGTCCTCTGCTTTCGACACAGTCGATCACTGCCTACTGCTACAGATTCTTTCTTCCCTTGGCATCAAAGACCTCGAACTGTCCTGGATTGCCTCATACCTATCCAACCGCACATTTAGCGTTTCCCACTCCCACACTACCTCCTCATCTCGCCCTCTCTCTGTCGGAGTCCCTCAAGGCTCTGTCCTAGGACCCCTACTTTTTTTCATCTATACCCTTGGCCTAGGACAACTCATAAAGTCCCATGGCTTCCAGTACCACCTGTATGCAGACGACACTCAGATCTACCTCTCTGGCCCAGATGTCACCTCCCTGCTGTCCAGAATCCCGAAGTGTCTGTCAGCCATATCCTCCTTCTTCACCTCTCGCTTCCTAAAGCTCAATGTAGACAAAACCGAATTCATCATCTTTCCCCCACCTCACGTATCCCCCCTACCCAATCTATCTATTATGGTGAACAGCATCACGCTCTCTCCCGCTCCTGAAATCCGCTGCCTCGGGGTAACTCTTGACTCTGCTCTGTCCTTCAAACCTCACGTCCAAGCTCTTGCCACCTCCTGTCGCCTCCAACTCAAAAATATTGCCAGAATCCGTTCCTTCCTCAGTCCACAATCTACCAAAACTCTTGTGCATGCTCTCATCATCTCCCGCCTCGATTACTGCAACACCCTCCTCTGTGGCCTCCCCGCTAACTCTCTCGCACCACTCCAGTCTGTCCTCAACTCTGCTGCCCGCCTAATCCACATCTCTCCTCGCTACTCCCCTGCTTCTCCCCTCTGCAAATCCTTCCACTGGCTCCCAATCCCCCAACGAATCCAGTTCACACTACTAACACTGATCTACAAAGCCATCCACAACCTGTCCCCTCCCTATATCTCTGAACTAATCTCCCACTATCTTCCCTCACGTAATCTTCGTTCATCCCAAGACCTCCTACTCTCCTCCACACTTATTCGTTCCTCACACAATCGCCTCCAAGATTTCTCCCGAATATCCCCCATCCTCTGGAATTCCATGCCTCAACACGTCCGATTATCCACCACCCTCGGATCCTTCAGACGGAACCTGAAAACCCATCTCTTCAGGAAAGCCTACAGCCTACAATAACCGAGCCGCCGCCCCACCACCGCCAGAGCCGCCGCTGCCTCACCCCTACCTTCTGTCTCTTTCCCACTATCCCATAGAATGTAAGTCCGCAAGGACAGGGTCCTCTCCCCTCTGTACCAGTGTGTCACTGTAAACCTGTTTACTGTAAATGATATCTATAACTCTGTATGTAACCCCTTTCTCATGTACAGCACCATGGAATTAATGGTGCTATATAAATAAATAATAATAATAATAAGTATGTAGTGTTTGTTTTTTTACATTTACACTGGTAACCAGGGTAAACATCGGGTTACTAAGCGCGGCCCTGCGCTTAGTAACCTGATGTTTACCCTGGTTACCCGGGGACTTCGGCATCGTTGGTCGCTGGAGAGCTGTCTGTGTGACAGCTCCTCAGCGACCACACAGCGACGCTGCAGCGATCGGCATCGTTGTCGATATCGCTGCAGCATCGCTTAGTGTGAAGGTACCTTTAGAATGCTAATTCATTCTAAGTGTGTACATAATCTGCTGAGTGAAATCTAAAACCGAATCTTCCCTCCATCACTTCACCAGTGACTCTGTCACATATTCCCCCCTCTGCCCAAAGCCGGGGGTTTTTGGCACATTCACTCGGTAAACAGGAGACATGGCATCTGGACAGGGCATCTGTGATTCCAAGCAACCTCCCTGGCCTGTGCTCCACATGGAAAGTGAAGTCCTGGAACTCCAGAAACCACCTAGTTGCCCGAACATTCTTCCCATTCTTTTACCTCCTCCATCTCAGGGGCGCATGATCATATATTAACCTGAACTTCCTGCCTAACAGGTAGTGTCTCATGATGTCGACTGCCCACTTGATGACCAAGCACTGTTTCTCCACGATGGCATAGTTCTTCTCAAAGGAGGAGAGTTTCCTACTCCGGTATAGGACTGGGTGTTCGTCTCTGTTTATAACCTGGGACAGCACAGCTCCTAAACCGACTTCGGAGGCATCCATCTGGAGCACAAACTCCTTCATGAAGACTGGCTGTCTACACAGAACAAGCTCCAACTCCTGGAATGACATCTCTGCTTCAGAGGACCATTTGACCATCGTCGACTTTGTGCACTTGAGAAGATCAGTCAGGGGGGCAACTATCATGGCGAAATTCGGGATAAATCACTGATAATATCCCACAATCCCGAGGAGCACCCTGACCTGCTTTTTGGAGACCTGCTGTGGCCACTTCAGGATTGCCTCCACTTTGTCTACTTGCTTTATCTCGCCTCTTCCAACGATATAGCCCAAGTATTTCGCCTCCTCTTTACTGAGGGCGCACTTCTTTGGGTTTATAGTAAACCCCGCTTTTATTAGTGTAACGAGTACCATCTGGACTTTCGCCAGGTCACTTCCCCAATCCGGGCTGAAAATCACAATGTCGTCCAAATAAGCGGCTGCGTACTTATAAGGGCCTAGAATCCATAGCCATCTAGAAGGTGACTGGGGCTCCTTGTAGTCTGAACGACTTCCTGATATATTGAAGCACTCGTCAGGTATAGAGAAGGCCGTCTTCTTCTTAGCTGTTGGAGACAGGAGAATTTGCCAGTACCCCTTTGTTAGGTCCAGGGTAGTGATGTTCCTGGCTGACCCTAGCCTCTCAATAAGCTCATCAACCCGGGGCATCAGATACGCATCGAACTTGGACACCTCATTGAACTTTCTGTAATCCTTACAGAAACGCCACTCTCCACTTGGCTTCGGTACCAGTACAATAGGGCTGGACCAGCCGCTCTTTGACTCCTCGATGACACCCAGGCTCAACATTCTCTTCACCTCCTGGGAGATCACCTCACGGCAAGCTTCAGGAATCCGATACGGCGTTTCCTTCACCCTCACATATTGTTCAGTCAAGATCTCATGCTCCACCACCTGGGTGCATCCTGGTAACTGCAAAAACAAGTTTCGGTTCCGCTGAAGCAGCTCATGGCACAGTTGTTTCTGGTCCGGCGACAGTGTCTCTGCCACTGTGACATCCTTGACATTGGCTTCAGGATGGGCCCCTAGGCACGGTGCTTCTACCGAATCCCTGTCTCATCACGGTTTCAGCAGGTTAACATGGTACGCTTGGTACAGCTCCCTTCTGCCTGGTTGGTGGACCTTATAGTTGACATCACTCAACTTCTCAACCACCTCTTATGGCCCTTGCTACTTAGCCAGGAATTTGCTTTCCACGATGGGGTCAACACGAGCACCCAGTCCCCAGGGCTAAATTGTTTCAGCCTCGTGGCCCGGTTGTAGACCCTCGCCTGGGCTTCTTGTGCTTGAAGGAGACTCTCCTTCAAAGTCGGCATCAACCTTGCGATTCGCTCCTGCATTTGGGCCACATGCTCGATGACGCTCTGGTGGGGTGTAACTTTTGCTTCCCATGTCTCCTTCGCAACATCTAGAAGTCCCTGGGGGTGCCGCCCATATAACAGCTCAAACGATGAGAACCCTGTAGAGGCCTGGGGAACTTCCGTGATGGAGAACAGTAGGTATGGCAGGAGGCAATCCCAATCTCATCCATCCTCCTCCACAACCTTCTTTAGCATGGACTTCAGTGTCTTATTCAACCTCTCCACCAGGCTGTCTATCTGCTGATGGTACACAGACATCCTAAGTTGGGTAATCTGGAGGGCCTTGCAGAACTCCCTCATTACCTTGGACATAAACCGTGTCCCCTGGTCTCTCAGGATCTCCTTCGGCAGTCCCGTCCGGGAGAAAATATGAACTAGCTCTCGTGCTATACTCCGGGCAGAGGAGTTTCTCAGGGGTACCGCTTCTGGTTACTGTGTAGCATAGTCCATTACCACGAGGATGTATTGATGACCCCTGGCGGACAAGGTCCATAGCAATATGGTCGAACGGGATTTCGATTATGGGTAACGGAACTAGGGAACTGCGGAAGTATGATACAGGGGCAGTTAAATGAGAGGTAGGGCAGGAGCGGCAGAAATTAACAATGTCCCTGTGACACCCAGGCCAATAAAACCTCATTCTTGGGTCTTAGCTACACCTAGGTGCCCCCCCCCAAGACATGAGCATGGGCCAGATCTAGCACCTTACTCTATAGGGTCCCGGGACTAACAGCTGCTCTAATACTTCCCCTCTCTGTTTAGTAACCCGATATGGCAACTCCCCATTGACCGCCAAGTATGGGAACCTGGTGTTGACCTCCGGCACTTGGGCAACTCCATTTATCACAGTCACATTTTCAATTACATTTTTGAAAGTCAAGTCCTGCATTTGGGCAGTTCCAAAATTCCCGCCAGAAACCCCAGATCAGGAATTTCAGTCTAACTGGTAACCATCTTGCCCTCGTCACCGGCCAGGACACACAAGGGGAACTCATCCATCTCTTACTTTGTTGGAGTTTCGAATGGCTTGGGCTGGCTCCTGTCTGTGTACTTTGATATCTCCGCCTTTCCTCACAAGTCCCAGAAAAGGCTGAAGTCCCTCTCAATTATCACGGGCTGGCTCCTGTCTGTGTCCTTTGATATCTCCGCCTTTCCCCACTGAAGCTCCTCTTAATTATCATGGGGTGCAGCAAACCTTTGACCACCCCGACCTCATGGGACTCCGTACCCTGGCTTATTTTAACCGACACTCTGGTAACAGGAAAACGCTTGGAGTCTGTGGGAATACAGCGAACACCCATGTGTTTCCCTGGGATTAAGTAGTGGGGTAGTGTGGCCCTTACCAGGGTCGTCAAACTCTGAGACATGTCACCAGCACCCCATTTATTGACATGGGACATGCCTGTGGCCCTTAACCGGACTGATAGTCCACACTGCAGGCAGGGTAGGCATAGTAGGAGCAGCGCCTCCCTAGGCTACAGTCCATCTCCTTGGAGGACAAGGGACAATGGGCGGCTATATGTCCAGGACTGCGACATCTCCAGCAGATCAGGTCTTTACCCGTGGCCTTTGACTACCCCTCAGTGACCACTTGGGATCTAGGACTCCCTCCCAGTCAGTGGTGGCTTTACTACCTCTCTTTTCTGGCTCAGGTTCTCGCTGGGTACCCAAGTATGATGATGCACCACCCCATGGCTCTCTTAGGGACCTCTCGACCACCTGGAACCGTTCCACTAGGCCCACCAGTTCATCTGCATTTCAGGAATTTCCCTGGGCAACCCAGGTCTACACTGGTCTAGGAAGGGAGTGCATGAACCTGTCCATGACAACGTGCTCAACTATCTGGCTTGTAGTGGAGAATTCTGGCTACAGTCTTTTTGTACCAGATGTAGCAGGTCAAACATTTGGGACTGAGGTGGTTTGTCCTCACAATAGACCTAGTGGTGATCCCGTTGTGCTCTGACTGACATAGTCACTCCTGCGCGTGCCAAAATTTCAGTTTTTAGTTTGGCATACTCCTCCGCATCCTGCAGTGCCAAATCATAACAGGTTTTCCCGTCTCCCATGACAGCACACATGAGAGAGGGGATCCACCCAGTCAGGACAGGAAACCTACTGAAATAAAAGGGCGGTACCTCTCCCTCGCTTCAGTTGGGTTTCCTGTCCTGATGGGAACCCTTGTGCTGAATCACGGCGGTATTTTTTTGCTTGAAGATTCCACTCACCCACTCCTGTCCCGGCACTGGAAGAACAGGCAGCATGCCTGTATGCCGGCCTTCAGGGTGTGGAAGCGCCGTTCGCAGGTCCTGGGGCCTTTGCGCACGTGCGGGCGTTGGACAGCGCAGTCCGGAGTCCTTTGGCTCTTCTGCGGCTGCCACGTCGCTCTCTGCCCCCTCTGCTGCTGCCGTCGGCTCTGGTCTGCATTCCGGGTGCACGGCGGTGATGCGCGCAGGGCACGCTGGAAATGGGCGTGCCCGCGTGACGTTACTGCTGCGCGCCGGATCCAAGATAGCGGCGCCCATAGACAGACGCTGCAGCGTCACAGGGATCTTCTGGGTCTCCTGGTGGGCGCAGAGGTGGGGGAGGAGCAGAGTTTTTGTACCGGATGAGGTGGTGAGCAGAGTGGATCACCCTTCAAAAGGGGGTGAGTCCACAGGAAAAGTGCTCACATCTACAGAGCTCAGATATGGAGGATTGTATGGAGCAGCACTCACAACAGTCATCACCACAGCAGCAGCAGGAAAGCTTACCAGGAAGAGGAGAAGCGGCAGTCGTCCGGATCGAAGGTCGCTGGACTCCTCAGCTTCTAGGAGGGATGTTATCCGTACTCCAGATCAGCCTCAAAATCCGGTACCCTTGAGTGTCAGCGGGTGGTGAGTGATCTTCGTGAATGTCACATTGGTGGTAATGGGCTACATTTCTCTGCTTGCTTGTCAGGCGCCGAGGAAGGCTAGTGCCAAGTCCAAGAACAAAGAATGTGCCCTCTGCAAAGCCCCGCTAGCAGTCCAATGGCAGAAAAGCATCTGTGCGGACTGCATCCAAAAAACTATTCAGGATGAATCCCCTGACTTTGCCGCTAGCCTCAGGGCCATGATTAGAGCAGAGGTTAAAGGGTCTTTAAAATCAGTCCTAAAAAGAAAAGTAGCAAGATCCTAGAGACTGTTTCAGATTCTGGTACCCCTCAATCTGAGGAATATCAAGAAGGACCTCTGTCTCCATGTTCGTCCTCTTCCGTGTTCTCTGGCTCCTCTTCGGATAGTTATGTTGGGGGCCGACCATGCTTCCTAACTGAGAATACAGATAAACTGGTTAAATCAGTTAGGGCTACAATGGGCCTTAAAGATGAGAAGGAGTACAGATCAGTAGAGGACGTTATGATTGGTGGTTTGGAGGAGAAGAGGAAGCGTACCTTCCCAGTAAATACTAGAGTTAAAACCCTTATAGAGAAGGAGTGGAAGAAGCCTGAAAAATCTGGTAGTCTTCCCTCAGCTTCTAAGAGATGTTATCCTTTTGAGGAAAAAGATTCAGAAGTATGGAATAAAGCCCCTAAAATTGATGGTGCGGTGGCGAGATCATCTAAAAGGTCATCCCCTACCCTTGGAGGATTCAGGCGTCCTAAGAGACCCTTTAGATAAAAAAGCGGATGCTTTTTTAAAACATACCTGGGAGGCAGCCGCAGGAGGTCTAAAACCGGCAATAGCTGGAACATGTGTTGCCCGCTCCCTTATTGTCTGGCTGCAACAAATAGAGGATCAGTTGAAATCTAGAGTGCCGAGAGATGAGGTCCTAGCCAATATGGCAATGGCACAAGGGGCGGCAGCCTTTATAGCTGATTCCTCAGCAGACTCTGTAAGACTTGCAGCTAGGGCAGCAGGATTGTCTAACGCGGCAAGACGTGCCTTGTGGTTGAAGGGGTGCCCAGGGGACTTACCCTCAAAAAATAGACTCTGTTCCATTCCGTGCAACGGAAAATTCCTCTTTGGTCAGAAACTGGAGGACATTTTAGAAAAAGCTGGCGACAAGAAAAAAGGGTTTCCTCGTTTTCCAGTGGATATCAGACGGCCTTATTTTCAGAGAGGAAAATTCAATAGAGGTCGCCCCCCGGGAGAAAAAAGGAACTGGGACTATAGAGATGGAAAAGGATCGGGGTACATGTTTAAGGGCCCCTCCACATCCACAAAAAAGCCCTCCCAATGACGCCAAGCTGGAAGTAGGGGGAAGGCTTTCTTTCTATCTTCACGCCAGGTTATATATTTCCCCCAGTCGTTGGGCGTTGAATGTTGTCGGCGACGGACTAAAAATAAAAATTATTCATCCACCTCGACAGACTTTTGTGTTGACACCATGCAGAAAACTTCCAGAGGAACAACTAGCTCTGGAAACAGAGGTATTGGGGCTAGTTCTAAAAAAAAGTCCTAGTAGAAGTTCCAAAGGAAGAAGAAGGAGAGGGGTTTTATTCCCCTCTCTTCTTAATACGAAAGCCAGATGGCTCACTAAGGACTATTGTCAACTTAAGAAAAAACCCAACCGGTCAATACAAAATTACTCCTTCAAGATGGAGTCGGTAGGCTCAGCAATAAAGATACTGTTCCCGGACTGCTTCATGGCAGCTATAGACTTAAAAGACGCTTACTACCATGTCCCAATTCATCGGGACTATCAAAGGTTTCTGAGAGTAGCAGTGATTGTCCAAGGACAACTCAAACACTACCAGTATGCTGCCTTCCATTTGGTCTATCAATAGCACCAAGAATATTTACAAAATTAATGTCGGAAGTCATGTCCTTCCTCTGTTCCCGGGACATAGTCATTGTTCCGTACCTAGACGACTTCCTGGTAATAGGAAGGTCAATAGATCACTGTCTTGCACAAATAGAAGAAGTGACTACGACCCTAGCAGTATTAGGTTGGGAGATAAATGTCGCCAAGTCGAGATTAACACCAGAGAAAGTTCAGTCCTTCCTGGGGTTGGTTCTGGACTCACTCCACACGTCAACTCTGTCTCCTGCCGGAGAGCAAAATATCCAAAATACAAAGTCTTGTGGAACTGGCGATACATCAGCCTGTGATGACGCTAAGAAAGGCGATGTCTCTGCTAGGGTCACTAACATCCTGTATTCCCGCTGTAAAATGGGCACAGTTCCACCTGAGGCAATTGCAGTGGGAGGTCCTGTCAACACAAAGGTTGTTAGAAGGGCATTTGGAGGGAAAAGTTCGTCTCTCGTTACGCGTCAGAGATTCCCTAGTCTGGTGGTCAGTGAGGGATCACTTAAGCTCAGGGGTTCAGTGGCTAACTCTGGTAGAAGACGTGATCACAACGGACGCGAGTGGTACAGGATGGGGTGCACATCTAGGGACCCTTTCCATACAGGGGTCCTGGTCCCATACAGAAAAATATCAAACATCCAATATAAGAGAGTTATGGGCTGTAGAAAGAGCAGTAAGACATTTCCTTCCAATCCTTCAGGGTCGTCATACCAGAGTGATGTCCGACAATTACGCAGTGGTAGCCTATATCAATCATCAGGGGGGGACGAGGTCCCTTTCACTCATGAGGGCAACTTCGGCGCTTCTTCAGTTGGCAGAATCTCACCTACTGTCCCTCACAGCTCTGCACATAAAGGGGGTCGAAAACACGAAGGCGGACTACTTAAGTCGCAAAAAGCTAAGACAGGGAGAATGGTCGCTGAATTCCAGAGTATTCCAACAAATAGTGCAGGCCTGGGGCGAACCAGTTATAGACTTGTTTGCCACAACAGGAAGGTGGAGAGGTTCTGCTCGTTAGACCCGAGGGGGAACCCGGTTGCAGTGGATGCCCTCTGAATACCGTGGAGGTTCAGCCTCGCTTACGTGTTTCCACCGATATCATTAATTCCGGTTGTAGTGAGGAAGATCAGGATGGAGCAGGCAAGAGTGATACTGATTGCTCCATTTTGGCCGAAAAGACCATGGTTTTCTCTCCTAAGACAAATGTCGGTAACCGATCCATGGATCCTACCAGAGGTCCCGGACCTGCTTACCCAGGGTCCAGTATGCCACTCTCAAGTGAAGGGCTTCCATCTAGCAGCCTGGAATTTGAGAGGGCATTACTGAGCCGACAGGGATTCTTGCCAGGGCTAGTCTCCACCCTGCTGAAAAGTAGAAAGCCGATTACATCGAGAATTTATGGTAGGACATGGAAGAGGTTTCTAGAGTTTTTAGGACAACCTTTGTTGGATGAGGCTCCTGTGGGTGCTATTGTAGAGTTTCTGCAAGCAGGCTTACAGCTAGGATTGGCTACCAATACACTTAAGGTTCAAGTGTCAGCATTAGGAGCTTTATATCATTGTAATTTAGCCTCCAATACGTGGGTTGCCCGTTTTATTAAATCATGTAGTAGGTCTAGACCTGTAGTAATTCAGAGAATTCCTCCCTGGGATTTAAATCTGGTTTTAGATGCTCTAACTAAGAGTCCTTTTGAGCCTTTGCAAGAATTATCGATAAAATTTCTCACTCTAAAAACGGTACTATTAGTAGCTTTGACATCCGCACGTAGGGTGAGTGACTTGCAAGCCCTGTCCATTTGTCCTCCATACACTCAGATATATGACGACAGGGTGATTCTAAGACCAGATCCGGCTTATCTACCTAAGGTAGTTCTTAAATTTCATAGGAGTCAGGAGATTGTATTACCCTCATTTTGTGTTAATCCAAAAAATCCAGGTGAGGAGAGGTTTCACACTCTTGATGTAAGAAGGTCTATGTTACAGTACATATCCTTAACCAGTCAGTGGAGGAAAGATCAGTCTCTATTTGTAGCTTTCCAGGGTAGCAGGAAAGGTCATGGGGTGTCCAAAGGTACTATTGCCAGGTGGATTAGGGAGGCCATTAGCTTATCCTATGCTGCATGTGGCGTTCCGATCCCTGAAGGCATCAAGGCTCACTCCACCAGGGCCGTGGCTACTTCCTGGGCTGAAAAAGCAGAGGTATCGATAGATCAAATTTGTAAGGCCGCTACCTGGTCCTCTCCGTCTACCTTCTTTAAACACTACCGACTGAACTTATCTTCCTCTACTGACCTTACCTTTGGTAGAAGGGTGCTGCAAGCGGTGGTCCCTCCCTAAGGTGTTCCTTTCTCCAAAAATCTCTCATGTGTGCTGTCATGGGAGACGGGAAAACACCAAGGTTACTTAACGGTAGCTGTTTTTTCCGGAGCCCATGACAGCACCTGTATATTCCCTCCCTTCTTTTTTCACCCTTTGGTGCGCACTTTTAGCTGGGTGTTTTTTGTTGTTATTATAATGTGGTGGTAGATTGCCATGTGTACTAACCAAGGGGGCCTCTCATGCTCTGGAAACCAACTGAAGCGAGGGAGAGGTGCCGCCCTTTTATTTCAGTAGGTTTCCTGTCCTGACTGGGCGGATCCCCTCTCTCATGTGTGCTGTCATGGGCTCCGGAAAAACCGGCTACCAGTAAGTAACCTTGGTGTTTTCTGGAGCTCACCAGCGCAATAGGGGGCCAGTACCTCCGCCCACTGCTCTGCTGGTAGCTTCTCACGCTCCGCCACCTACTCGAATATTGTCAAAAAGGCCTCCACATCATCACCCGTGGTCATTTTTTGCATGGCTCATCTTACCGTCTTCCTGACGTACGTGTTGTCACCTGGACTTAGGGGAGGGGCTGCCGGCCTTCCACGAACCGCTTCTGCCAGTAAGTCAATCTGCTGCTAGTGTTCCTGCTGCTGCATCTGCTGTATAAGCAGCTTGTCTCGTGTTGTGCCATTGGTTGCTGCAGTAGTTGCTTCTGATGTTGTAGCTGCTGTTGCTGCTGTGCTTGTAGCAGATGTTTGAGCAGGTCCCCCATCTTGACTGCCATCTACGCTGGCTTACGGCCGCCACACTTGTTCGCTGGGAAACTGCCCGCACTTCTAACACCACCTGTAGTCAAGCAGCTCACTCAGCTGGACACAGAGGTATAACTGGAACACTGTCTCTTTAAAGGTACCGTCACACTAAGCGACGCTGCAGCGATAGCGACAGCAATGCCGATCGCTGCAGCGTCGCTGTGTGGTCGCTGGAGAGCTGTCACACAGACCGCTCTCCAGCGACCAGCGATGCCGAGGTCCCCGGGTAACCAGGGTAAACATCGGGTTGCTAAGCGCAGGGCCGCGCTTAGTAACCCGATGTTTACCCTGGTTACCAGCATAAAAGTTAAAAAAACAAACAGTACATGCTCACCTGCGCGTCCCCCAGCCTCTGCATCCTGACGCTGACTGAGCTCCGGCCCTAACAGCACAGCGGTGACGTCACCGCTGTTGCTTTCACTTTCAGTTTAGGGCCGGCGCTTTAGTGTCAGGAAGCAGAGGCTGGGGGACGCGCAGGTGAGTATGTACTGTTTGTTTTTTTAACTTTTACGCTGGTAACCAGGGTAAACATCGGGTTACTAAGCGCGGCCCTGCGCTTAGTAACCCGATGTTTACCCTGGTTACCAGTGTAAAATATCGCTGGTATCGTCGCTTTTGCTGTCAAACACGGCGATACACGGCGACCTAGCGACCAAATAATGTGCAGACCTTCTAGCAGCGACCAGCAATTTCACAGCGGGATCCAGATCGCTGCTGCGTGTCAAATACAGCGATATCGCCATCCAGGTCGCTGCAACGTCACGGATTGCTGGCGATATCGCCTAGTGTGACGGTACCTTAAGAAAAGGCTTGGTTTATTGTAGCAACATAAACCAAGCTGGGAAAGTAAACACAGCCCTCCAGCAGCAAAACAAAGAAACAAATAAAGGCATAGTCCTTTTTCCTAGTGGGATCAGCCCGCTTACAGGCTGCAATGTCCAGGTTCAGATAGAGCACACAACTTCCCGGAGTCCTATCTTTCCTGGAACCACTGAACACTGGAAGCTCTGGCAGTCAGCTATTTAAGCTCAGACCTTTTGACTCCTTCATCATGTGATTGATCACATGATCCTGACATCACACAGGTCCTGTAAAGATATTGCAGGTGGAGATACGTGGACCTCCTCCCACCCGCTCTATGGAGTTCCACTAAAACCAGACCATTATATAACTTTATATAAACCATCCCAACATGCAGTGTTCTGGAGGAAACTATTCTGGTTTCACTTCACAGATGCCATCATGCGCAGTGACACGTATCTCCGCTCCATCACTTTACCAGTGACTCTATCACAGTGGGTAGAAGTTTTGCATTTTTTATTCAAATTTTCTCTTCAGAGAGGAAGAGGACTAAACTCTAGTGCTACCTATTGGAAGTAGCAATCCTAACAGTCAATGTCGACCCTTTAACGAGCCTTGTCACATGACTTAGGATAAAAGCCAAACCAGAATCTCAATTTACAGACCCTGTGTTTCGGGGTACTGCCCCTCGTCAGTGCAAAGTGGAGATCTGGTTTGGCTGAGTGAGAGGCGTCTGACCGGGATCCAAGAAGTATCGTTTCTCCTTGCGGAGAATGACATGTTAATCATGTCGAGATGAGGAGACTTAAAGCCGCAATGGTCCTCTGGGAAATATGTAAATTGTCTGTTCAGAGAGGAAGAGGATTAGAACTCTTGTTCCACCTATTGGAAGTAGCAATCCTAACAGTCAGATCTGGATTGGCTGAGTGATTTTTTCTTTTTATTGTTACATAGGAATTTGGCCATCACTGATGGTGATGAGAGGACATTTTTGACAAGGAGATTCCTTAAGTTAGGGGGCTGTTTGTATGAGAGAAGAGGTAGTTCTGAGAATATTTATTTTCGTTTGTGGTCTCTGTGGAATATGAGTTGGAGATCAGCACCAATTTTCCTTAGGATGCTCATGTGGGTGTTGTATGTGATCACAAGAGGCATCCTGTTGTTGTCCTCTCTGTTTGTAATCCAGGAGGCTGCTTCTTCGCATAATTTAGCTCTGTGGATCTGGTCATCTATTACCAGTGGGTGGTATCCTTGTTGTAGCAACGTATTCCTTAGTGATAGCAGGTATAGTTTACTGTATTTACTGTCTGAACAGATTCGAATACAAGTACTTCTTACTAAATTAGAATATCACAAAAAGTTAATTTATTTCAGTTCTTCAATTACAAAAAGTGAAACTCATATATTATATAGAGTCATTACAAACAGAGTGATCTATTTTAAGTGTTTATTTCTGTTAATGTTGATGATTATGGCTTACAGCCAGTGAAAACCAAAAGTCATTATCTCAGTAAAATAGAGTACTTTATAACACCAGCTTGAAAAATGATTTTAAAAATCCAAAATGTTGGCCTACTGAAATGTATGGTTAGTAAATGCACTCAATACTTGGTCGGGGCTCCTTTTGCATCAATTACTGCATCAATGTGGCGTAGTATGGAGGCGATCAGCCTGTGGCACTGCTGAGGTATTATGGAAGCCCAGGTTGCTTTGATAGCAGCCTTCAGCTCGTCTGCATTGTTGGGTCTGGTGTCTTATCTTCCTTTTGACAATACCCCGTAGATTTTCTATGGGGTTAAGGTCAGGTGAGTTTGCTGCCAATCAAGCACAGTGATACTGTTGTTTTTAAACCAGGTATTGGTACTTTTGGCTGTGTGGACAGGTGCCAAGTCCTGCTGGAGAATGAAATTTCCATCTCCAAAAAGCTTGTCAGTGGAGGGAAGCACAAAGTGCTTCAAAATTTCCTGGTAGACAGCTGAGCAGATTTTAGTCTTGATAAAACACAGTGGACCTACACCAGCAGATTACATGGCTCCCCAAACCATCACGGATTGTGGAAACTTCACACTAGACCACAAGCAGCTTGGATTGTGTGCCTCTCCATCTTCCTCCACACTCTAAGACCTTAATTTCCAAATGAAATGCAAAAACGACTTTACTCTTTCACAACTGAGCAACAATCCAGTTTTTTTTCTCCTTGACCCAGGTAAGACACTTCTGGCGTTGTCTATTGGTCATTAGTGGCTTGACAGAAGGAATGCGACACTTGTAGTCCATATCCTGGATGGTCCGTGTGTGGTGGCTCTTGAAGCACTGACTCCAGCAGCAGTTCACTCCTTGTGAATCTCCCCCAAATATTTGAAGGGCGTTTTCTTAACAATCCTTTCAAGGCTGTGGTTATCTCGTTTGTTTGTGCACCTTTTTCTACCACACTTTTTCCTTCCACACAAGTTTCCATTAATATGCTTGGATACCGAACTCTATGAACAGTCAGCTTCTTTAGCAAAGACCTTTTGTGGCTTCCTTTCCTTGTGGAGTGTGTCAATGACTGCCTTCTGGACATCTGTCAAGCCAGCAGTCTTCCCCATGATTATGGAGCCTACTGAAACAGACTAAGGGACCTTTTTAAACGCTTAGGAAGTCTTTACATGTGTTCTTGGTTAATTATTCTAAATTACTGAGATAATGACTTTTGGGTTTTCATTGGCTGTAAGCCACAATCATCAACATTAACAGAAATAAACACTTGAAATAGATCACTCTGTAATGACTCCATATAATATATGAGTTTCACTTTTTGTATTGAAGAACTGAAATAAACCTGTCAGCAGATTTTGCCGCTATAAGATGTGGCCACTGCCTTTCAGGGCTTATCTACAGCATTCTATAATGCTGTAGACAAGCCCCGGTCTGAGCTGCAAGATAAGAAAAATATGTTTTATTTTACTCACTCCGGGGCGGTCTGGTCCGATGGGTGTCGCAGGTCCGGGTCCGGTGCCTCCCATCTTATGATCGCCGCCCTCCTGCTTCTTTATCGCTTCATGGCATTGTGCTCCCCGCAGGTGTACTTATCTGTCCTGTTGGGGGCAGATTAAAGTACTGCAGTGCGCAGTTGCGGGGTCTCTCTGACCTTTCCCAGCACCTCCGCACTGCAGTCCTTTACTCTGCCCTCAACAGGGCAGAGAAGTATGCCTGTGCAGGAGCGCGATGTCGGGGAACGATGAAGAAGCAGGAGGGCGGTGTCGCAAGAAGATGGGAGGCGCCAGACCCGGACCTGCGACACCCATCGGACCGCCCTCCCGGGTGAGTATAATATAACTTATTTTTCTTCACTTGCAGGTCGGACCGGGGGCTTATCTACAGCATTATACAATGAAGCCCTGAAGGGCAGTGGCCGCATCTTATAGCGGCAAAATCTGACAAGTTCCCTTTAACTTTTTGATGATCTTCTAATGTAGTGAGGAGCACTTGTGCCTTAGAGGTTGACTGTAGATGATGGATTTTTTTGTGTGTCTTGGATGAAAGCTGTTCCATCTAAGATACGCCGGACGTCCTATGGGCTTATGGTAAATTAATGTTTGTATGCTGCTGTCCTTCATGTATATGGTTGTGTCCAGAAAATATATTTGAGACTTTGAGAAATTGAGGGTGAGCTTGATGGTTGGGTGGAACTTGTTGAAGTTATTGTGGAAGGTAATCAGATCATCTTTTGAGCCTGTCCAGATTATTAGCAGATCATCAATGTAGCAGAAGTATGCCGGAGGTTTAATAGAGCAAAATCTCCTCCTCTTAGTTTGTGGGGGCATTTTGCTTCCCATACACTGTTGGTATAAATTGTTCCCAGAGGAAAAATAGTTGTGATGGAGCAAAAAACTGATAATTGCAGTGTTTATTCTGTGGCTAGATTGTTGTTGTTTTTTAAGGAACTATTTGCATGGCGCAACCCCATCCTCATGAGGAATGTTGGAATACAGAGGCTCTACATCCATGATGGCTAGTATTGTGTCCTCAGGAAGTGGGCCCAACGCTGACAATTTGCAGAGAATATCCGTGGTGTCCTGCATATAACTGGGTGTGCACCTCACTTATGGTTTCAGAATATTCTCTACCCATCCTGAGATATTCTCAGTTATTGTCCCAATATCAGAGATAATTGGCCTCCCAGGATTACCTTCTTTATGTATTTTATGCAACATGTAGAAGAAGGTACCTGTTTGGGGATTGTCGGGTATTAGTTCCAGTAATGAGGATGAAGTAAAATCAAACCAATTTATGATATGCGTTAGTTCCTCTGTGTACTTTTTTTGGTTGGATCTTCCTGAAGTGGAGTGGAGTTTTTTCTATCCAAGAGTTGTCTGTGTGCTTCCTGGATGTAAAAATGCTGGGGACAGAGAAGATGGTGGAAAATAAGGTTTTAACCATATAAAGTAGGGGTATAGGCGTTAGATTGTGCTAACCTGATTAGATTTCTTTTGAACTTGTAGTAGTTTTCAGCTGCTGCAGATCCACGGGTTACAGTGTAACCTAGAAGACTCTCATCACAAAGAAATATTTAGTGGAAATCCTCTGTGCTGCTGGATGATTGAAGAGACATCAGTCCATGTGTGGCTTATTAATAAATTGTGGCTTTATTCTATGCATTTTGAAGTTACAAGAACTTCTTCCTCAGGAAAAAGAAGGACCACATGTACATAGAAGATACAGTGGTGGATTTCTTATAGGTGCACTTTTTGAATTTAGGCGCTAAAAAGATACCACCTGAGTTTAAGTTTTAGACATCAGTAATTTATTAGAACGTAAACTAGAAACTTGTCTCTGATCTAAATGAGTTCTCACCTATACTAATCATCCAGCATCAGACAGAATAGCGGGCAATGTAGAGCAGCAGGACATTGAATGTGTATTCTTTTTTTAGCTAATGTAAAGGTACCTTCACACTAAATGATATCGCTAGCGATCCGTGACGTTGCAGCGTCCTGGCTAGCGATATCGTTTAGTTTGACACGCAGCAGCGATCAGGATCCTGCTGTGATATCGCTGGTCATTGAACAAAGTTCAGAACTTTATTTGGTCGTCCGATCGCCGTGTATCATCGTGTTTCACACCAAAAGCAACGATACCAGCGATGTTTTACACTGGTAACCAGGGTAAACATCGGGTTACTAAGCGCAGGGCCGCGCTTAGTAACCCGATGTTTACCCTGGTTACCAGTGTAAAATGTAAAAAAAACAAACAGTACATACTCACCTTCGCATCCCCCGCCGTCCGCTTCCTGCACTGACTGAGCGCCGTAAAGTGAAAGTGAAAGTACAGCACAGCCGTGACGTCACCGCTCTGCTGTTAGGGCCGGCGCTCAGTCTGTGCAGGAAGCGAACGCCGGGGGACGCGAATGTAAGCATGTACTGTTTGTTTTTTTTACATTTTACGCTGGTAACCAGGGTAAACATCGGGTTACTAAGCGCGGCCCTGCGCTTAGCAACCCGATGTTTACCCTGGTTACCCGGGGACCTCGGCATCGTTGGTCGTTGGAGAGCGGTCTGTGTGACAGCTCTCCAGCGATCAAACAGCGACGCTGCAGCGATCGGCATCGTTGTCGCTATCGCTGCAGCGTCGCTTAATGTGAAGGTACCTTAACAAGGGTTCTACAACAGACCAAAATTCCAATGTATTTTACCTTTTTTATCTTTTAATCCCTTTTGGGCCATTTTAACAAACGTTTGCAACATATTGTATGTCTATTTTTATTTATTCATCGTAAGATCAGATACGCTTGCATTGAACTTTGACACAGCCTGAACTATCAGGTGGCATCTGTTTGGCACCTAAATTCAAGAAGTGCACTTATAAGAAATCCACAATTGTATCTGATATGTACATGTGGTCCTTCTTTTTCCTGAGGAAGGAATTCGTGTAACTTTGAAACAAGTAGAATAAAGCCACAATTTATTAATAAACCACTCGTGGACTGATGTCTCTTCAATCATTCAGCAGCACAGAGGATTTCCACAAAATATTTCTTCTTGATGAGTCTTCCTGGATGTAATCCGACATGTTCATGATGACTACAACTCCTCCTTTGTCTGCTTGTTTGATGATGATGATAATTTTGTTAGCTATGGCTTTTCTTTCCTGTTTAGTGATATTCTGTGGCACTTTACTGTTTAATTGCTAACTGTTTTTGTCTTAGTAAATAATTTGATTTTGCTACATAACTTGCAATTTCCATGGATATTTTAGAAACCTTATAAAAATAATTCAAATAATTTATTCAAAAATAATTTTTATTCTTGGCAGGTGACCTCACCAAGAGATCAGAGGAACAAGTAACATCTTCAGTTTTTAGGTCAGATGAACTTGATTTCATTCAAGATATAACTGACATCAATGCCAAACAGGTCCTTTCTTTCGATTTTTCACAAACTGTTAAGAAAAATAAAAATCACAAAAGAGCTGATAAAAATGTAACTGCTCTTACAGCAAACAAGCCATTATCAAGTGTTGAATGTGAAAAAAGTTTTTCACTCAGAACATCTTTTGTTACACATCCAAAAATTCACGTGGACGAAAAACATTTTTTCTCCTCTGAGAAATGTTTCACAAGTAAGAAAAAACTTGTTAAGCATAAGAAAACTCAAGCAATAGAGAAGCTGTATTCATGTTCAGAATGTGGAAAACTATTTAACAAGAGATCACTTAATAAACATCAGAGAACTCACACAGGGGAGAAGCCATTTTCATGTTCAGAATGTGGGAAATGTTTTGCAGATAAATCATATCTTGTTAGACATCAGAGAACTCACACAGGGGAGAAGCCATTTTCATGTTCAGAATGTGGGAAATCTTTTGCAGATAAATCATATCTTGTTACACATCAGAGAACTCACACAGGGGAGAAGCCACATTCATGTTCAGAATGTGGTAAATGTTTTGCAGATATATCATGTCTTATTAAACATCAGAGAACTCACACAGGAGAGAAGCCATATTCATGTTCAGAATGTGGTAAATGTTTTGCAGAGAAGTCACATATTATTGCACATCAGAGATCTCACAGAGGTGAGAAGCCATTTTCATGTTCAGAATGTGGGAAATGTTTTGCGGAGAAATCATATCTTGTTAGACATCAGAGAATTCACACAGGGGAGACACCGTTTTCGTGTTTAGAATGTGGAAAATGTTTTGCAAATAAATCAAATCTTGTTAAACATCAGAGAACTCACACAGAAGAGAAGCCATTTTCATGTTCAGAATGTGGGAAATGTTTTGTACATAAATCATATCTTGTTACACATCAGAGAACTCACACAGGTGAGAAGCCATTTTCATGTCCGGAATGTGGTAAATGTTTTGTACATAAATCATATTTTATAACACATAAGAGAATTCACACAGGAGAGAAGCCATTTTCATGTACAGAATGTGGGAAATGTTTTGCACGGAAATCATATTTTGTTACACATCAGAGAATTCACACAGGAGAGAAGCCATTTTCATGTTCAGAATGTGGGAAATGTTTTGCAGATAGCTCACATCTTGTTAGACATCAGAGAACTCACACAGGAGAGAAGCCATTTTCATGTTTTGAATGTGGGAAATGTTTTGCAAATAGAGCACATTTTGTTAGACATCAGAGAACTCACACAGGAGAGAAGCCATTTTCATGTTTTGAATGTGGGAAATGTTTTGCAGATAAAAAAAGTCTTGCTAAACATCAGAGAACTCACACGGGGGAGAAGCCACTTTCATTCTAACAATTTTTACCAACAAAAGGAATCTTACTAAACATCAAATATCTCACAAAGTGAGAAGCCATTATTATACCTAGAAGGTGGGAAATGTTTTACTTGAAAATCATATTTGTTGACCAGAAATTAAAACTCACACAGGTATAAACTATATATTTTGACAAACTGTGCAAGAAAACACATAACAGAGTCAAAGTAGCAACAAATAAGTAAACGAGAAAATAAGTTAGAGCTTACATTTGAAGTTATTAATATACATCTATTATCTAAAATTAAAATTATATGCAATATTCCCTTGAATATTTCAGTAACATTTATATATTCACTATATATACAGCAGTATTTCAACACCTTCCCTTAAACCTTCTCAAAAATACCCGATATATTCTCCTCCCTGTTGTCTCTAACTCCCAATCTCAATGATCTGCCATTCATCAGTCTCTTTCAATCCACAATCTCCATGTGTGAACAAAGTCTTTAACTTTTCTATACTGCAATAATAAACCTGTTCATATTGTAAATTACCATTCACATGTACGATCTATTCCTTGTCTGTTGGAACATCTGTGATTATCCATTCCAATTAAAATAAAATGTCTCCCTCTCCCCACCTCCCTTATCTAAATTTGAAATGCTGGGGTAAGATTATCTATTCAGAGACCTCATGTGCAGAAATATTAGGGCTACAGGAACATCACATACAGCTCTGACAAAAATTAAGAGACCACTGCAAAATGTTCAGTTTGTCTGATTCTTCTCTTTATAGGTATATTTTTGAGTAAAATGTAAATTCTTCTTTTATTCTATAAACTACTGACAACATGTCTCCGAAGTACCAAGCAATAAATTTTCTATTTATTTTCTGAAAATGAGAAATGGTCAAAATAGCAAAAAAATGCATTGCTTGCAGACCTCAAATAATGCAAAAAAACAAGTTCATAATAATTTAGAAACAGCAATACTAATGTTTTAACTCAGGAAGAGTTCAGAAATCAATATTTTGTGGAATAACCATGATTTTTAATCACAGCTTTCATGCGTCTTGGTATGCCTTCCACCAGTCTTTCACACTTCTTTTAGATGACCTTATGCCACTCCTGGTACAAAAATGTAAGCAGTTCTTCTTTGTTTGATGGCTTGTGACTATCCATCTTCCTCTTGATTACATTCCAGAGGTTTTCAATGGGGTTCAGGTCTGGAGATTGGGCTGGCTATGACAGGGATTTGATGTGGTGGTCCTTCATCCACATCAACTCCTCAGAGTTGGGGATCATTGCCTGACCAGAAGGAATCAACTTATATCAAATATATCTATAAAGAGAAAAATCAGACAAACTGAAAATTTTTGCAGTGGTCTCTTAATTTTTGCCAGAGCTGTATTCTATACAGAAAAATAGTGCCATCTCCATAGTTCTTTATACAATGATATATAGATCAGACCAGGTTCTCGTATTTAGGCAGTTTCTATCTTACTAAAACGCTCTGTATGTCAACAAGATCAGTGAGTCTCATACTGAGTAGAGAAGCTCCAGGGACGAATACCCCGTCTCTTATTAATATGCTGGAATCCAGGCCTGAAGTATTCAGCCACGGGGCCCGGATCCTCTCATTTTTACCTCTAGCCTTTCTTTTAGAATAATTCCCTTTCTCATACAGTCTTGTAGCAATGACTCTATCACGTTTTGTAGGAGAGTTAATCTGAATCCATATAAATGTTATCAATCTATGTGCAAGAAACAATAAATATCCTACCACAGTTTTACCATGTGTGTCAAGTGTCATTTATTCTACATTCCCCCAATAAAAAATACCTTGGTGTGTCCAAACAAAAACCTATCAATTATGATTACACAATTGTAGAAACTTTACTCTTAACAAGTATTTACAACACATCAGACTCTCGCCTACCATCGAAATCTTCAAAAAGAACCTGAAGACCCACCTCTTCCGACAAGCCTACAACCTGCAGTAACCACCGATCGAAAAAACCTCTGCATGACCAGCTCTATCCTCACCTACTGTATTCTCACCCATCCCTTGTAGATTGTGAGCCTTCGTGGGCAGGGTCCTCTCTCCTCCTGTACCAGTTATGACTTGTATTGTTTAAGATTATTGTACTTGTTTTTATTATGTATACCCCTCCTCACATGTAAAGCGCCATGGAATAAATGGCGCTATAACAATAAATAATAATAATAATCCCGGAGCATGTGTATAAGATCAGCAACTCCCGTTAAGCACTTCAGACCTTTGACCCGTATTCCAACTTCGTGGAGAAATAGGTGCCATATATTCCCTATGGATAATATACAGTGGGGCAAAAAAGTATTTAGTCAGTCAACAATAGTGCAAGTTCCACCACTTAAAAAGATGAGGGGCGTCTGTAATTTACATCATAGGTAGATCTCAACTATGGGAGACAAACTGAGAAAAAAAAAATTCAGAAAATCACATTGTCTGTTTTGTTTATCATTTTATTTGCATTTTATGGTGGAAAATAAGTATTTGGTCAGAAACAAACAAGATTTCTGGCTCTCACAGACCTGTAACTTCTTCTTTAAGAGTCTCCTCTTTCCTCCACTCATTACCTGTAGTAATGGCACCTGTTTAAACTTGTTATCAGTATAAAAAGACACCTGTGCACACCCTCAAACAGTCTGACTCCAAACTCCACTATGGTGAAGACCAAAGAGCTGTCAAAGGACACCAGAAACAAAATTGTAGCCCTGCACCAGGCTGGGAAGACTGAATCTGCAATAGCCAACCAGCTTGGAGTGAAGAAATCAACAGTGGGAGCAATAATTAGAAAATTGAAGACATACAAGACCACTGATAATCTCCCTCGATCTGGGGCTCCACGCAAAATCCCACCCCGTGGAGTCAGAATGATCACAAGAACGGTGAGCAAAAATCCCAGAACCACGCGGGGGGACCTAGTGAATGAACTGCAGAGAGCTGGGACCAATGTAACAAGGCCTACCATAAGTAACACACTACGCCACCATGGACTCAGATCCTGCAGTGCCAGACGTGTCCCACTGCTTAAGCCAGTACATGTCCGGGCCCGTCTGAAGTTTGCTAGAGAGCATTTGGATGATCCAGAGGAGTTTTGGGAGAATGTCCTATGGTCTGATGAAACCAAACTGGAACTGTTTGGTAGAAACACAACTTGTCGTGTTTGGAGGAAAAAGAATACTGAGTTGCATCCATCAAACACCATACCTACTGTAAAGCATGGTGGTGGAAACATCATGCTTTGGGGCTGTTTCTCTGCAAAGGGGCCAGGACGACTGATCCGGGTACATGAAAGAATGAATGGGGCCTTGTATCGTGAGATTTTGAGTGCAAACCTCCTTCCATCAGCAAGGGCATTGAAGTTGAAACGTGGCTGGGTCTTTCAACATGACAATGATCCAAAGCACACCGCCAGGGCAACGAAGGAGTGGCTTCGTAAGAAGCATTTCAAGGTCCTGGAGTGGCCTAGCCAGTCTCCAGATCTCAACCCTATAGAAAACCTTTGGAGGGAGTTGAAAGTCCGTGTTGCCAAGCGAAAAGCCAAAAACATCACTGCTCTAGAGGAGATCTGCATGGAGGAATAAGCCAAAATACCAACAACAGTGTGTGGCAACCTTGTGAAGACTTACAGAAAACGTTTGACCTCTGTCATTGCCACCAAAGGATTTATTACAAAGTATTGAGATGAAATTTTGTTTCTGACCAAATACTTATTTTCCACCATAAAATGCAAATAAAATGATAAAAAAACAGACAATGTGATTTTCTGGATTTTTTTTTCTCAGTTTGTCTCCCATAGTTGAGGTCTACCTATGATGTAAATTACAGACGCCTCTCATCTTTTTAAGTGGTGGAACTTGCACTATTGCTGACTGACTAAATACTTTTTTGCCCCACTGTAATTGTGACAGACTGCTACTTTCCCACAGGTACTGTATAGAGATCTGACCACTTCAAGGATGCTTGTCCATTGGTCATCAGTAATGGGCCCAATGTCCCTTTTTCATGTGCCCATAATTACAAGGGGATAATTTTCCAAATATTTACATGGCGACATTTTATAAAGTCCAGAAATGTGTTCAGCAACATGTCTGACTGCATTTAAGGTTTTTTAATCCTGTTTTGTGCATCAAATGTTTGTCGTGTCTGAATACGATTAAATCTATAAGGAGGTTCTATTCCTCCTGTAATTACGGGAGACTAACAGAAAGCATTATTGGACAATAGACATCTGAGTCTCGTAATACATGTTCTTTCGTGGCATGGAAACCTTAGTGGTTTATCACAAAAAGTTTTTCATGGACATGGTTTTACGAGCAGGACAAATGCAGATAAAACATGCAAAAGTACAGGACCCTGTTTTATCTGCACTTTTCCTGCCCGTAAAACCATGTCCATGAAAAACTTTTTGCAATAAAGGACTAAGGTTTACACGCCACGCAAGAACGAAGTGTTGCTGCTCTTTTTTTCTTTTCATTGGATTGATTCATGTGTGATTTCTTCAGCAAGCACCTTCATCATCGTGTTTTTACTCTATGTGCCGTGGACTCAGAGGTCATCTACTATACCAGTAAGTAGACAAATTTCTTAGTGCCATTCGATTTTTTTTTCTTTTATTGACAGAGTTATGGATCAGCCCAACAGTAAGTGGTCCGGACCTAACTTAATTAAATGTTACATTTTTCGGCATCTTCCTCTAAACCACTGATATCCCTCATATATAAATACTTAATATCAGGCTTTCTGAAACAGTTCCCTATAAGTTCCCTATAAGACTCTCAATAGGGAAGATGTCGGCCATTTAAATGAAGGGCAATGGAGCACAATTATGGAAATCACTCCACATTTATCAATATATGAAGCGCAAAGGTTGTCACAATTGTATCTTATACATAGAAAGTTTAGAACGCCTAGCTTCTTTTATAATATATATTATAATTTTATATTATATAAAATAGGAATAAGATCAGATGACAAATGTGTAAAAGGGAAAATGCACATTTAATGCATATGATTTTTGAATGCTCTTCTCTGGAAAATTACAGGAAGGGGATACTTAGGTTAATTCACAGAGTGTGTAAGTATTTTATAGGATTATATATAGTATTGACTTACAGATAAATCCTAAAATATGTATCCTGGGAATGCTAGAGGATGAAATGGATTTTGACCTGACACAAATAGGTATCTGTAGAATCTTATTCCCGGCCAGAAAGTGCCTAACTATTCGATAGATTCAAAGTAAACACTCCATCATTATCAGACTTTAAAAACAGAATGAATCCCATAATTAGAATAGAGAAGAACATATATAAGAAAATAAATGCTATGTGTAAATATGAAAAAGTCTGGGATCCATGGCTCGATGCTCCTGGTTTACGACCCATACAGTTACTTAGGGATAGAATGATGGATGACCCCACTGTAAGCAGGATATACGGGATTGAAGGCTAACCCAAATTGCTAAACATGGGGCTTTAGAGTATGCAATAAGGACTAAAGGATAATGAAACTAGGGCATATGAGACATTACGTTCTGATATATGGGTGGATATATATTTGGGTTATAATAAAATGTTTGTTCTTTTCAGATGTATGTACCATATAAATGTTTAATTGTATTTATGCATGGAAAATAGAAAATGATTTTTTGTGGTTAATAAAAATATCTGATTAAAAAAATGTTCCATTTTCCAAAGCCGATAATAAATCCATATACTTGATAATGAAACATGTCACCACTCACACCTATTCTTAGTCCCTCTCACCACCATCTTAAATGATGGCTTTGTGCTGCAAGGTAATATGGCCACAGGTTTGAGTGAGACAGCCCGTCAACACCAAAGAAGAAAAAAGGATTTCCCGACACTTCTATCCTTAAACTTTTTATTCAAAATCTGCTTAAAAATAGGAGGATCCATCACGAGGATCAAACCTTACACGTTTCTACGCTCTTAATCATAGGAATATACACACAACCAATGGCAATGCTTGTCATAAATTGAACTAAATACGCATGCAAAGTGCGACACTAGCAGCCCTTGTCATAGGTGATTTTTTTTTCTAACAGTAAACTTTTTATTCAGTTAAATCTTATAACACCAGAAATAACTTGTTTACACAATTACATCAATATAGCAGCCATGTCCAAATAACTCGCGCCACCACTTTTAAGATTTTACATGTCCAAATAATCACCACTAAAATAAACCAAATCTAAATTGGATATTATAGGAGAGGGGAGTAAAAGAAAGGATCACACAGAAGGAAAAGGCGTCTGAATTGGGCACAAAAAGTAAATTAATGGATAGTGTGTGTGTGTGTGTGTGGCGGGGGGGGAGGTAATGAGCTTTAAGAGCTTTGTTTTAAACATTTTTGTATACCAATCTGATTATGCGAAGGCCAGAAAAGCCAGGAAAAATATTAAAACCATCCTAAGTGTTAGCTAATGCCAATGCAGAAGTTTCCCAAATCACCCACTGGCGACTGACTTGTTCTTTATGCTTTATCAAGTGAACCAAACAACATTCATGTAGATCAGGGGTGGGGATCTCTTATGGATCCTGGTGGTAAGGATCACAAAACTGACCTGATAGGTAAACGGAATATAGGACAAGCTCTGGGGATGTGGTAACTATACTGACCGCGACCCTGATCCTATCCAAACACACTAAAGGCAGCCGTGGAGCGTTACCTGAAAACCTAGACACCTCTTCACAGCCTGAGAAACTAGCTACCCCTAGAGAGAAAGCAAAGACCTCTCTTGCCTCAGAGAAATAACCCCAAAGTTTAGACAGCCCCCCACAAATAATAATGGTGAGTTAAGGGGAAAGCACAAACGTAGAAATGAAAACAGGTTTTAGCAAATGAGGCCCGCTAATACTAAATAGTAAGAAGATAGCGAGGGATCTGTGCGGTCAGTACAAAAGCTAACAAAAAAACAGACCAGCCGTATAGCTAAAGGCCACAAGAGGGAGCCCAAGAACAGATCTCACAGTACCACTCATGACCACAGGAGGGAGCCTGAGAACGGAATTCACAACAGTACCCCCCCTTGAGGAGGGGTCACCGAACCCTCACCAGAGCCCCCAGGCCGATCAGGACGAGCCATTATCTTAAGCCATTTTTTGGAACCATGGAGGGAAATCCCATGGGACCAGGGATCTTCAACTATACTGTTGAGGATGAGGAACGTATACTTAATAGTATAGAGGGGGATGCAACATTCTTGAAAACCCCATCTATTGTTGAAATTAAACGGAAATATGAAAATGACTCTAAACGTCTAGTTAGTTCACAGTTACATCTATCAACACTGGGACAATATTATAAGGAACGAAAAATTCCCAGGGGATTAAGGTCAAACATTAGACCAAATTTGTTTATGGGGAATTCCACTTTTTGTACCCGGTTTACAATGATCTCTAATAAATACGCTATGGACATAATGCTGCTTAATATAGAATTTTTACAAATGGAAGTAAAAAAGATGCAATTGAGTGTTGGAGAAATGGAAAAGAAATTGCAAGAAGTGTTGAATAAGGAAGATTGGATTGTTTTTAAAGAAAAAATAGAAAGAGATTTATGTAAATTTAGAGGTGATTTGGAAGAAACAAAACGAAAAAAATGGAGTAGGGACGCTGGTGATTATGAAACCGGACATGTCTACACTTGGCAAAATGATAGTGCTAGGATACCGTGGAAGAAGAGAGGTCAATTGGAATCCAGGAAAACAGATGAATATAATCAAACTGAGTGTGTGATTAATGAATTTATTCCCTCTAGACCCAATAGGTGGAATGGAAGCCGGAAAAGACGAGGAGGCAAACGCCACCATCGGAGGCAAAAAGAAACCAGAAAAAATCAAGCCACAAGCCCAAAGACAACCGAACCTCAGGAGGCGGGAACAGAACTTGTAGTGAGCATTTCAACAAAGGTACTCACTAATATGCAGGTGTCTGTGCTAAGTAAGGGACTTTCGTTTAGTCCATGTTCACATATGGACTGGTTCAATTTACAAGTGGACTTGGCACGTTTTTTCAGGGCAGTAAGACTGAAAGAATGGTTTTATAACAAGGATAGTATTACAAATGTGAAAAGTGAATTTGATCTAAGGATGGTTGAATTGCGTAATAAAAGTAATTTTATGCCCCCTACTAGTTCAGCTGTCATAGACGCTTTTGAGGAGGTGGTTATGATGGAGATAGAAGAATTGAGAGATAATATGCAGAAAGAATTTCAACACCCGAACATATTGAGAGATGAGGTCTTGGCATTGCAGGAACTTGTCCATGATGGCGACGTCATCATCAAACCCGCAGACAAAGGGGGTGCCGTCGTCATCATGGACAAGTGTATGTATATAAATGAAATTAATAGACAACTGCAAGATGAAGAAGTCTATGGTAGGATGGATGGAGACCCCAGGTTTCGCATTGAGAAGGAAATTAGGATGTGCCTGAAGGAAGCTGTGGATTCAAAAGTAATTGATCAAGATTTATTTGATTATCTACAGGTGGAGGCTCCCACAACCCCGGTGCTATATACTATCCCCAAAATCCACAAGAGTTTGATAAATCCACCGGGACGCCCAATAATCTCCGGGGTTAACTCAATATTTAGTAAGATGGGTATATTTTTGGACAGAATTTTTAACCCTTTAGTTAAAAGTGGAAAATCGTATATTAGGGATACAACGGACTTTTTAAAAAAATTGGAAGGAATACAGTTGACGGATGAGATTATTTTAGCGTCTTTTGACGTGGTATCCCTATATACGTCTATTGATCACGAAAGGGGGCTACGGGCGGTGGATAAAAAATTGGATTCGGCAAAATTTACAGTGGAAGGTAGAACCTTTTTATTAAGACTGTTAGAAATAATATTGAAACGCAACTATTTTCTTTTTGGGGATACGTTTTATGCACAAAAGCGAGGAACTGCAATGGGGGCCAATATGGCCCCCGCATATGCAAATTTGGTAATGGAGGTGCTGGAGGAGGACTTCGTCTATGTGTCCCACCACTTCCGACAAGTTTTGGTGTGGTGGAGATACATAGACGACGTCTTCCTCCTGTGGACAGGTACACAAAGGGCACTAGATGATTTCCACTGTTTTCTCAATACAATTGACGAGACTATCAAATTCACTTTGGTATCATCTAGACTGGAAATTCAGTTTTTAGATGTATTGGTTACACAAAAGGAGGGGGGGCTAAATACAACGCTTTTTGTAAAGAAAACAGATAGGAATAACTTATTGACATATGATAGCCAGCATCCACGTAGTATGTTAAAATCGATCCCGCTTAGTCAATTATTGAGAGTACGACGAATTGTTAAAGAAGAAGATGAGGTTGATATTGTGCTTGACAGACTAACTGATAAATTTCTGAGAAGGGGGTATCCGAAGAGTTTGTTAGAGAAAACAAAACAAAGGGTGCTTCAACAGGATAGAGAGGGTTTGATCAATAAACCACCCAGTGCAAAGAGAAGTAGGCAGTTGGATCGGATTCCACTGGTTACGACCTATGTGGAAGAAAGCAAAGAAGTAGCCAAAATAGTTAGGAAACATTGGGGGATGTTGGGTAGGTGTCTCCCTGATATTAAGGAGTTTAAGATGCCGCCCATTTGTTCCTATAAGAAGAGTAAAAATATTGGTAACTATCTGGTTAAATCAGATATAGGAACAATGAAAAAAAGTTTCCAGTCGACATTAACAGGCCTAAGTAAAAAAGGATGTTTTCCGTGTCTGAATTGCGTGAACTGTACACATATGGTGAAGGGCTGTACATTTCAGCATCCTCGGACAGGGAAGACATATAGGATTAATGAATATCTGACATGTAGTTCCGAATTTGTCATATATCTCCTAATGTGCCCGTGCAATTTGTGGTATATTGGTGAGACTACATGCGAGTTCAAGGTAAGAATGAACCAGCACCGGTATACAATAAGAAAGAAACGAATGGATCTTCCGGTCCCGAAACATTTTGTGGAACTAAATCATTCCGAGAGGGATTTAAAGTGCAAAATAATTGATATAGTCCCGGTACAAAGGAGAGGGGGTGACAGGGAAGGGATCCTTAAAAAGAAAGAACTAAAATGGATCTATGAACTGGATACCCTCAAGCCTAAAGGCCTAAATGTAGATTTTAAAATTCATACAGTCATGTAATTTATTTCATATGGTTTGTTAAGTATATGTTTTTTATCCTTGAAGTATTTTTGAGGGTACATGGTTATTTGAAAAATTTATTCCCTGATTTTAATATTTTGTATGGTTCTCCATTTTTTAGGTTCGTCTACTCTGTGTTGAGGAACATGGTCGCATGAGGACGGAAGGCCTAGATTTGAAATTAATCCAGAAAATATGTCACATATTTGATAGATTCATATAAAAAATTCTTATATAAAAAATTCTTTAAAAATATTTTGAAGTGGTGGATTGCAGACATAATTGATTTATTTATGTGAAATAAAATGTCAATTTCAAAGGAATTTTTTCTTTTGTTGTATGATTATACTGGGGCATAAAATAAAATATATATAAATATCTATAAACATTAGTGGAGAGGGTTATGTTACCTTACGGTTGTCCAGTTTGGGGCGGTTGGCTCGGAGGGGCTGGCTGTGACATCTGGAGGCTGTGTGGCGCCCGGGGGCAGCCTTTATAAAGGTGTCGTCCGGGTAGTCAGGGTAATGAACCCCATTTCAAGGATAATAAAACAAAGATATCTTTAAAATATGCCCTGGTATTTAATTAATATGCAATTTTCACTGTATATTGTGCAGGTGACCTAGTGGATTACGGAGTAAGTTGATCCGCAAAATTGTTTAAAAGCTCTAAAATAGAAATTTATAGTGTGCCACAAATGAGTAGATATACTTGGAGGCTCATGCGCAATAGTGGCGCTATGATACGGTGTTATTAGGCGCCCTTGCACAAACGTATCCTAATATTTTGAACTCAGTTTATCGGCAATCCTCTACATTCAATGTGCGCCTTGACATGCGCAGTAAACTATGCTTGTGACGCGCTGGGACATGCGCAGTAGGTATTGGCAGACGCTGAGTACGGTGAATGGCGTCCTACATGCGGCACATGGGCTCCTCATTACCACAGTATGTATTCATGAAATATTATGTTACATTAGTTAGTTATATTCTAAGAAATGAACCTAATGTGGAGATGATTTTAATGAAATATAGTATATACAAGCACAGAGCACTTTATATATACAAGCACTTTATATTGATCTATGATCATGAATGAATTTGCACATATATTTCCACATATAATTGTATCTGTATGATATATGAGGTATTCACTGTATGATATATTTATTCACTTTGGCTGAAATTATTGTTGAGAGTACTATAAATTGACACCTGTTTGTTACACCCATTGCTTGAGAAAGGCTCAGTCTGAGCCGAAACGTCGCCCAAACCAGTGGGTTGATTAAAATCCTGCACGTCTAACATTGCAAAGATGGAGTGCTGCCTCGTTTTTTCTGTATATTGACCAGCTTGGATATATGGACTATTATCCTGGGGGCCTGCACCCGAAGATAAGTAGAAAGTGTGCTGTTCCTTTTCTTTTTTACCTAAAGGCCACAAGAGGGAGCCCAAGAACAGATCTCACAGTACCACTCATGACCACAGGAGGGAGCCTGAGAACGGAATTCACAACAGTACCCCCCCTTGAGGAGGGGTCACCGAACCCTCACCAGAGCCCCCAGGCCGATCAGGACGAGCCAAATGAAAGGCACAAACCAAATCGGCCGCATGGACATCAGAGGCGACAACCCAGGAATTATCTTCCTGACCATAGCCCTTCCATTTGACTAAGTACTGAAGCTTCCGTCTTGAAACACGAGAATCCAAGATCTTCACCACATACTCCAATTCTCCCTCGACCAAGACCGGAGCAGGAGGATCAACAGAAGGAACCACTGGCACCACATACCTCCGCAACAAAGACCTATGGAACACATTATGAATGGCAAACGATGCTGGGAGGTCCAAACGAAATGACACAGGGTTGAGGATTTCGAGAATCTTATAAGGACCGATGAACCGAGGCTTGAATTTAGGAGAGGAAACCTTCATAGGAACATAACGAGAAGACAACCATACCAAATCCCCCACACGAAGTCGGGGACCCACACAGCGAGGGCGGTTGGCAAAGCGCTGAGCCTTCTCTTGTGACAGCGTCAAATTGTCCACCACGTGGTTCCAAATCTGATGCAACCTATCTACCACAGAATCCACCCCAGGACAGTCAGAAGGCTCAACCTGACCCGAGGAAAAACGAGGATGAAAACCAGAATTGCAAAAAAAAGGCGAAACCAAAGTAGCAGAACTAGCCCGATTATTGAGAGCGAACTCAGCCAAAGGCAAAAAAGTCACCCAATCATCCTGATCAGCAGAAACAAAACATCTCAGATAAGTTTCCAAGGTCTGATTAGTTCGTTCGGTTTGGCCATTCGTCTGAGGATGGAAAGCTGACGAAAAAGATAACTCAATGCCCATCTTAGCACAAAAGGACCGCCAAAATCTGGACACAAACTGGGATCCTCTGTCAGACAAAATGTTCTCCGGAATACCATGCAAACGAACCACATTCTGAAAAAACAGTGGAACCAAATCGGAGGAGGAAGGCAGCTTAGGCAAGGGCACCAAATGGACCATTTTACAAAAACGATCACAAACTACCCAGATGACAGACATTCTCTAAGAGACTGGAAGATCCGAAATAAAATCCATGGAAATATGCGTCCAGGGCCTCTTCGGGACAGGCAAGGGCAAAAGCAATCCACTGGCACGAGAACAGCAAGGCTTGGCCCGAGCACAAATCCCACAGGACTGCACAAAGGAACGCACATCCCGCGACAAAGAAGGCCACCAAAAGGACCTAGCCACCAAATCCCTGGTGCCAAAAATCCCAGGATGACCCGCCAACACTGAAGAATGAACCTCAGAAATGACTCTACTGGTCCATCTATCCGGGACAAACAGTCTCTCCGGTGGACAACGGTCAGGTCTATTGGCCTGAAATTCCTGCAGCACCCGTCGCAAATCAGGGGAGATGGCATACAAAATCACCCCCTCTCTGAGGATACCAGCTGGTTCCGAAACTCCCGGAGAGTCAGGCACAAAACTCCTAGAAAGGGCATCAGCCCCCACGCTCTTCGAACCCGGAAGGCACGAAACCACGAAATCGAAATGGGAGAAAAACAGCGACCAACGAGCCTGTCTAGGATTTAGCCGCTTGGCAGACTCGAGATAAGTCAAATTCTTGTGATCCGTCAAGACCACCACATGATGTTTGGCTCCCTCAAGCCAATGTCGCCACTCCTCAAATGCCCACTTCATTGCCAACAACTCCCGATTACCAACATCATAATTCCACTCGGCAGGCGAAAACTTTCTTGAAAAGAAAGCACATGGTCTCATCACAGAACCATCAGAGCTTCTCTGCGACAAGACAGCCCCAGCTCCAATCTCAGAAGCATCAACCTCGACCTGGAAGGGAAGAGAGACATCAGGCTGACGCAAAACAGGAGCCGAAGAAAACCGACGTTTCAGCTCCTGAAAGGCCTCCACGGCCGCAGGAGACCAATTCGTCACATCAGAACCCTTCTTGGTCAAATCCGTCAAAGGCTTAACCACACTGGAGAAATTAGTGATGAAGCGACGGTAAAAATTAGCAAAACCCAAGAACTTCTGAAGACTCTTCACCGATGTAGGTTGAGTCCAGTCATGAATAGCCTGGACCTTGACTGGATCCATCTCAATAGTAGAAGGAGAAAAAATAAAGCCCAAAAAGGAAACCTTCTGGACTCCAAAGAGACATTTAGAGCCCTTCACAAACAAGGCATTGGCTCGCAGGACCTGAAATACCATCCTGACCTGCTTCACATGAGATTCCCAGTCATCAGAAAAGACCAAAATATCATCCAGGTACACAATCATAAATCTATCCAGATACTCTCGGAAGATATCGTGCATGAAGGACTGGAACACAGAAGGGGCATTAGAAAGCCCAAAAGGCATCACCAAGTACTCAAAATGGCCTTCGGGCGTATTAAATGCTGTTTTCCATTCATCGCCCTGCTTAATACGCACAAGATTATACGCTCCACGAAGATCTATCTTGGTGAACCAACTGGATCCCTTAATCCGAGCAAACAGATCAGACAATAGAGGCAAAGGGTACTGAAATTTGACCGTGATATTATTTAGAAGGCGATACTCTATACAGGGTCTTAGAGAACCATCCTTCTTGGCCACAAAAAAGCACCCCGCACCCAAAGGGGACGAGGACGGGCGAATATGCCCCTTCTCCAAAGACTCCTTTATATAACTCCGCATAGCGGCATGTTCTGGTACAGATAAATTAAAAAGTCGTCCCTTAGGGAACTTACTACCAGGAATCAAATTTATAGCGCAATCACAATCCCCATGAGGAGGTAGGGCACTGGATTTGGGCTCATCAAATACATCCTGGTAGTCCGACAAAAATTCAGGGACTTCAGAAGGAGTAGGAGAAGCAATTGACACCAAAGGAGCATCGCCATGAATCCCCTGGCAACCCCAACTTGACACAGACATTGCTTTCCAATCCAGGACTGGATTATGAGCCTGCAGCCATGGTAGACCCAACACGACAACGTCATGCAAATTATGCAACACAAGAAAGCGAATCACCTCCTGATGTGCAGGAGTCATGCACATGGTCACTTGAGTCCAGTACTGAGGTTTATTCTTGGCCAATGGAGTAGCATCAATTCCCTTTAGTGGAATAGGGAACTGCAAAGGCTCCAAGACAAAACCACAGCGCCTGGCAAAAGACAAATCCATCAAATTCAGGGCAGCACCTGAATCCACAAAAGCCATAACTGAGTAGGATGACAGAGAGCAAATCAAAGTAACAGACAAAATGAATTTAGGCTGTACAGTACCAATGGTGACAGACTTAGCGAAGTTTTTTGTGCGCTTAGAGCATGCTGAGATAACATGAGCAGAATCACCACAGTAAAAGCACAACCCATTCTGACGTCTGTGATTTTGCCGTTCAATTCTGGTCAGAATCCTGTCACATTGCATAGACTCAGGCTTCTGTTCAGAAAATACCGCCAGATGGTGCACAGGTTTGCGCTCCCGCAAACGCCGATCAACCTGAATGGCCAAAGACATTGACTCATTCAGACCCGCAGACGTGGGGAACCCCACCATAACATCCTTGAGGGCTTCAGAAAGACCCTTTCTGAAAATCGCTGCCAGGGCACACTCATTCCACTGAGTGAGCACAGACCATTTTCTAAACTTCTGGCAGTAAACCTCTGCTTCATCCTGAAGATGGTGAGATCTGTCAAGGACAATCCTCAGACCATCTCCAGAGAGCTGCAGCATCAACTTGCTGCAGATGGTGTCACTGTGGATCGGTCAACTATACAACGCACTGTGTTTTTTTTGCCACCATGCATAACGCCTTTTGTATGACCAAACAACTCAATCTTGGTTTCATGGGTACACAGGACCTTCTTCCAAAAAGAAATTGGCTTCTCCAAATGTGCTTTTGCATACCTCAGCCGACTCTGTTTGTGGCGTGCTTGCAGAAACTGCTTCTTTCGCATCACTCTCCCATACAGCTTCTCCTTGTGCAAAGTGCGTTGTATAGTTGACCGATGCACAGTGACACCATCTGCAGCAAGTTGATGCTGCAGATCTCTGGAGGTGGCCTGAGGATTGTTCTTGACTGATCTCACCATTCTTCTTCTCTGCCTTTCTGATGTTTTTCTTGGCCTGCCACTTCTGGCCTTAACAAGAACTGTACCTGTGTTCTTCCATTTCCTTACTATGTTCCTCACAGTGGAAATTGACAGGTTAAATCTCTTAGACAGCTTTTTGTATCCTTCCCCTGAACAGCTATGTTGAATAATCTTTGTTTTCAGATCATTTGACAGTTGTTTTGAGGAGCCCATGATGCCACTCTTCGGAGGAGATTCAAACAGGAGAACAACTTGCAAGTGTCCACATTAAGTAGCTTTTCTCATGATTGCATACACCTAGCTATAAAGTACAAAGCTCAATGAGGTTACAAAACCAAAAAAAGTGCTTTAGTTAGTCAGCAAAAAGTAGGTAGGAATATTTAAAACAAGAAAATGCTAAGGGTGCCCATACTTATGCACCTGTCAAATTTTGTTTGAATGCAGATTGCACATTTTCTGTTAGTACAATAAACCTCATTTCAAGGCAGAAACATTACTGTGTCCAACAGTTATTAGATATATGAAACTGAAATAGCTGTTGCAAAAAAAACAATTTTTATAAAACATTAAGCTTAAGATTAATAGGGGTGCCCAAACTTTTTCATATGACTGTAAATAGGGATTTTATCAATGTTCTATCAAGGTTATTCCAATAATAAATAAACGAGGACATCACCTGTAAAGGAAACTTCGAATTCAGGGGCTTCAGTAGTTCAATCTCTAGCAAAACTCTAATAGACCTGTGGGGAGCAAACTGCCTTTCTATTTGGAGCCATCTATAATTAAGATCCCCAACCCACCTTTTGTGGCCTCGAGTATGGCTGCCTTGTATGTATAAAGAAAGATTTGCTACACCCATGCCACCTCGGGAATATTAGAAATGCAGTGCTCCGACCTCCACCCTTGATTTTTTGTTTTTCCAAATAAACTTACCCAGCAGGGATTGTAGGAGCCCTATCATCTAGATGGGAATATGAGGGGGAGACATCTAAACAAGTAGGTAATCTTAGGCAGCAACATCATTTTTACTATATGTACTCTGGCAACCCAGGACAGTGGAAGGAGGGTCTGCCTCTCCAAGTCCCCACAAATTTTGTAATTTTAATTCCCAAATATGTAAATCCCTCTTCCTCCTACTTAAAGGGAAAATGCTCTAGTATTCCATCCTTTTCCAAAGGTGTAATATTCATGGGTAATATGATAGACTTTGTGGCATTTAATTTGTAATATGAGATTCTGGAGAATTCAGTCAGGGTGTCCATGACACCTGCCATTGACCCCTCCATGCTGGTGAGAGATATCACATCATCTGCATACAATCCCACCACATGGTCAATACAGTGCCTTGTGTAAGGGTACCGTCACACAGTGGCATTTTTATCGCTACGACGGCACGATTCGTGACGTTGTAGCGATATAGTTACGATCTCGCAGTGTCTGACATGCAGCAGCGATCAGGGACCCTGCTGAGAATCGTACGTCGTAGCAGATCGTTTGGAACTTTCTTTCGTCGCTGGATCTCCCGCTGTCATCGCTGGATCATTGTGTGTGACAGCGATCCAGCGATGCGTTCACTTGTAACCAGGGTAAACATCGGGTTACTAAGCGCAGGGCCGCGCTTAGTAACCCGATGTTTACCGTGGTTACCAGCGTAAAAGTAAAAAAAAAAAAAACGTACATACTCACCATCTGATGTCCGTCAGGTCCCTTGCCGTCTGCTTCCCGCTCTGACTGTCTGCCGGCCGGAAAGTGAGAGCAGATCCCAGCGGTAACGTCACCGCTGTGATCTGCTTTCACTTTACGGCGGCACTCAGTCAGAGAGGGAAGCAGACGGCAAGGGACCTGACGGACATCAGATGGTGAGTATGTACTGTTTGTTTTTTTTTACTTTTACGCTGGTAACCACGGTAAATATCGGGTTACTAAGCGCGGCCCTGCGCTTAGTAACCCGATGTTTACCCTGGTTACCAGCGAACCTCGGCATCGTTGGTCGCTGGAGAGCGGTCTGTGTGACAGCTCCCCAGCGACCACACAACGATTTACCAACGATCACGGCCAGGTCGTATCGCTGGTCGTGATCGTTGGTAAATCATATAGTGAGACGGTACCCTAGTATTCGGCCCCCTGGAACTTTTCAACCTTTTCCCACATATCATGCTTCAAACATAAAGATACAAAATGTAAATTTTTGGTGAAGAATCAACAAGTGAAACACAATTGTGAAGTTGAACGAAATTTATTGGTTATTTTAAGTTTTTGTGGAAATTCAAAAACTGAAAAGTGGGGTGTGCAATATTATTTGGCCCCTTTACTTTCAGTGCAGCAAACTCACTCCAGAAGTTCATTGTGGATCTCTGAATGATCCAATGTTGTCCTAAATGCCTAATGGTGATAAATATAATCCACCTGTGTGTAATCAAGTCTCCGTATAAATATGCATATGCTCTGTGATTGTCTCAGGGTTCTGTTTGAAGCACAGAGAGCATCATGAAAACCAACGAACACAACAGGCAAGTCAGTGATACTGTTGTGGAGAAGTTTAATGCTGGATTTGGATACAAAATGATTTCCAAAACTTTAAACTTCCCAAGGAGCATTGTGCAAGCGATCATATTGAAATGGAAGGCGTTTCATACCACTGCAAATCTACCAAGATCTGGCCGTCCCTCTAAACTTTCATCTCAAACAAGGAGAAGACTGATTACAGATGCAGCCAAGAGGCCCATGATCACTCTGGATGAACTGCAGAGATCTACAGCTGAGGTGGGACAGTCTGTCCATAGGACAACAATTAGTTGTACACTGCACAAATCTGGCCTTTATGGAAGAGTGGCAAGAAGAAAGCCATTTCTCAAAGATATCCATAAAAAGTGTTGTTTTAAGTTTGCAACAAGCCACTTGGGAGACACACCAAACATGTGGAAGAAGGTGCTCTGGACAGATGAATCTAAAATCGAACTTTTTGGCAACAATGCCAAACTATATGTTTGGCGTAAAGGCAACACAGCTTATCACCCTGAACACACCATCCCCACTGTCAAACATGGTGGTGGCAGTATCATATATGGTTAAAATTGATGGGAAGATGGATGGAGCCAAATACAGGACCATTCTTGAAGAAAACCTGTTGGAGTCAGCAAAAGACCTGAGACTGGGATGGAGATTTGTCTTCCAACAAGACGATGATCCCAAACATAAAGCAAAATCTACAATGGAATGGTTCACAAATATACGTTTCCCGGTGTTAGAATGGCCAAGTCAAAGTCCAGACCTCAATCCACCCGAGAATCTGTGAAAAGAGCTGAAAACTGCTGTTCACAAAAGATCTCCATCAAACCTCACTGAGCTCGAGCTGTTTGCCAAGGAAGAATGGGCAAGAATTTCAGTCTCTCGATGTACAAAACTGATAGAGACATGCCCCAAGCGACTTGCAGCTGTAATCGCAGCAAAAGGTGGCGCAACAAAGTATTAAGTTAAAGGGGTGGAATAATATTGCACGTCCCAGTTTTCAGTTTTTGAATTTCAACTAAAATTAAATTGTTAATTAGAGTTAGTAGGTCTGACACTGCCGCCTCTCTCTTTTCCTTTCTATTGCTGCCATTTTAATAAAAATACCTCTCATATATGGCTTGTGGGCTGACCAAACCACTTCATCTGAGGTGGTAATAATTTATGTCAAAGAAGTCCTTTAATTTGGCCTCTATTAACTCAATGTTTTGTTTGTTAGTCAGTAAAAAATTATTTAAACGCCACTTATTAGCTTTGACCAAATAATCACTATCAGATATCGTGAGCGAGACAGGAGCATGGTTAGACCACGAGATAGTAACATAGTAACATAGTTAGTAAGGCCGAAAAAAGACATTTGTCCATCCAGTTCAGCCTATATTCCATCATAATAAATCCCCAGATCTACGTCCTTCTACAGAACCTAATAATTGTATGATACAATATTGTTCTGCTCCAGGAAGACATCCAGGCCTCTCTTGAACCCCTCGACTGAGTTTGCCATCACCACCTCCTCAGGCAAGCAATTCCAGATTCTCACTGCCCTAACAGTAAAGAATCCTCTTCTATGTTGGTGGAAAAACCTTCTCTCCTCCAGACGCAAAGAATGCCCCCTTGTGCCCGTCACCTTCCTTGGTATAAACAGATCCTCAGCGAGATATTTGTATTGTCCCCTTATATACTTATACATGGTTATTAGATCGCCCCTCAGTCGTCTTTTTTCTAGACTAAATAATCCTAATTTCGCTAATCTATCTGGGTATTGTAGTTCTCCCATCCCCTTTATTAATTTTGTTGCCCTCCTTTGTACTCTCTCTAGTTCCATTATATCCTTCCTGAGCACCGGTGCCCAAAACTGGACACAGTACGCCATGTGCGGTCTAACTAGGGATTTGTACAGAGGCAGTATAATGCTCTCATCATGTGTATCCAGACCTCTTTTAATGCACCCCATGATCCTGTTTGCCTTGGCAGCTGCTGCCTGGCACTGGCTGCTCCAGGTAAGTTTATCATTAACTAGGATCCCCAAGTCCTTCTCCATGTGAGATTTACCCAGTGGTTTCCCATTCAGTGTGTAATGGTGATATTGATTCCTTCTTCCCATGTGTATAACCTTACATTTATCATTGTTAAACCTCATCTGCCACCTTTCAGCCCAAGTTTCCAACTTATCCAGATCCATCTGTAGCAGAATACTATCTTCTCTTGTATTAACTGCTTTACATAGTTTTGTATCATCTGCAAATATCAATATTTTACTGTGTAAACCTTCTACCAGATCATTAATGAATATGTTGAAGAGAACAGGGCCCAATACCGACCCCTGCGGTACCCCACTGGTCACAGCGACCCAGTTAGAGACTATACTATTTATAACCACCCTCTGCTTTCTATCACTAAGCCAGTTACTAACCCATTTACACACATTTTCCCCCAGACCAAGCATTCTCATTTTGTGTACCAACCTCTTGTGCGGTACGGTATCAAACGCTTTGGAAAAATCGAGATATACCACGTCCAATGACTCACCGTGGTCCAGCCTATAGCTTACCTCTTCATAAAAACTGATTAGATTGGTTTGACAGGAGCGATTTCTCATAAACCCATGCTGATATGGAGTTAAACAGTTATTCTCATTGAGATAATCCAGAATAACATCCTTCAGAAACCCTTCAAATATTTTACCAACAGTAGAGGTTAGACTTACTGGCCTATAATTTCCAGGTTCACTTTTAGAGCCCTTTTTGAATATTGGCACCACATTTGCTATGCGCCAGTCCTGCGGAACAGACCCCGTCGCTATAGAGTCCCTAAAAATAAGAAATAATGGTTTATCTATTACATTACTTAGTTCTCTTAGTACTCGTGGGTGTATGCCATCCGGACCCGGAGATTTATCTATTTTAATCTTATTTAGCCGGTTTCGCACCTCTTCTTGGGTTAGATTGGTGACCCTTAATATAGGGTTTTCATTGTTTCTTGGGATTTCACCTAGCATTTCATTTTCCACCGTGAATACCGTGGAGAAGAAGGTGTTTAATATGTTAGCCTTTTCCTCGTCATCTACAACCATTCTTTCCTCACTATTTTTTAAGGGGCCTACATTTTCAGTTTTTATTCTTTTACTATTGATATAGTTGAAGAACAGTTTGGGATTAGCTTTGATCTCCTTAGCAATGTGCTTCTCTGTTTCCTTATTGGCAGCTTTAATTAGTTTTTTAGATAAAGTATTTTTCTCCCTATAGTTTTTTAGAGCTTCAATGGTGCCATCCTTCTTTAGTAGTGCAAATGCTTTCTTTTTACTGTTAATTGCCTGTCTTACTTCTTTGTTTAGCCACATTGGGTTTTTCCTATTTCTAGTCCTTTTATTCCCACAAGGTATAGTAGTAGTGCAAATGCTTTCTTTTTACTGTTAATTGCCTGTCTTACTTCTTTGTTTAGCCACATTGGGTTTTTCCTTTTTCTAGTCCTTTTATTCCCACAAGGTATAAACCGCTTACAGTGCCTATTTAGGATGTTCTTAAACATTTTCCATTTATTATCTGTATTCTTATTTCTGAGGATATTGTCCCAGTCTACCAGATTAAGGGCATCTCTAAGCTGGTCAAACTTTGCCTTCCTAAAGTTCAGTGTTTTTGTGACTCCCTGACAAGTCCCCCTAGTGAAAGACAGGTGAAACTGTACAATATTGTGGTCGCTATTTCCTAGATGCCCGACCACATGCAGATTTGTTATTCTGTCAGGTCTATTAGATAGTATTAGGTCTAAAAGTGCTGCTCCTCTGGTTGGATTCTGCACCAATTGTGAAAGATAATTTTTCTTGGTTATTAGCAGAAACCTGTTGCCTTTATGGGTTTCACAGGTTTCTGTTTCCCAGTTAATATCCGGGTAGTTAAAGTCCCCCATAACCAGGACCTCATTATGGGTTGCAGCTTCATCTATCTGCTTTAGAAGTAGACTTTCCATGATTTCTGTTATATTTGGGGGTTTGTAACAGACCCCAATGAGAATTTTGTTACCATTTTTCCCTCCATGAATTTCCACCCATATGGACTCAACATCCTCATTCCCTTCGCTAATATCCTCCCTTAAAGTGGACTTTAGACAAGACTTTACATAGAGACAAACCCCTCCTCCTCTCCGATTTTTACGATCCTTTCTAAACAGACTGTAACACTGTAAGTTAACTGCCCAGTCATAGCTTTCATCTAACCATGTCTCGGTTATTCCCACTATGTCAAAGTTACCTGTAGATATTTCTGCTTCTAGTTCTTCCATCTTGTTTGTCAGGCTTCTGGCGTTTGCGAGCATGCAGTTTAGAGGATTTTGTTTTGTTCCAATCTCCTCGCTGTGGATTGTTTTAGAAATGTTCTTACCTCCCTTCTGAGTATGTTTTCCTGGGTCTTCTTTGTTCGAGTCTAATGTTTTTCTTCCCGTCCCCTCTTCTTCTAGTTTAACGCCCTCCTGATGAGTGTAGCGAGTCTTCTGGCGAATGTGTGTTTCCCAGGTTTGTTGAGGTGTAGTCCGTCTCTGGCGAGGAGTCCATCGTACAAGTAATTCACACCGTGGTCCAGGAATCCGAATCCTTGTTGTCTGCACCATCGTCTTAGCCAGTTGTTCGCATCAAGGATCCTGTTCCATCTCCTGGTGCCATGCCCATCTACTGGATAGATAGAAGAAAAAACTACCTGTGCATCCAGCTCCTTTACTTTCTTCCCCAACTCTTCAAAGTCCTTGCAGATTGTCGGTAGGTCCTTCCTTGCCGTGTCATTGGTGCCAACATGTATCAGAAGAAATGGGTGGACGTCCTTGGAGCTGAAGAGCTTTGGTATCCTATCAGTCACATCCTTGATCATCGCACCTGGAAGGCAGCATACTTCTCTTGCGGTTATGTCCGGTCTGCAGATGGCTGCTTCTGTGCCTCTCAGTAGTGAGTCTCCCACCACCACCACTCTTCGTTGCTTCTTGGCTGTACTTTTTGCTGTCACTTGTTGCTGTGTACCCTTTTCTTTTTTGCTTGCTGGTAGTGCTTCATCCTTAGGTGTGCCATCTTCATCCTCAACAAAGATTTGATATTGGTTCTTCAGTTGTGTGGTTGGTGATTTCTCCATGGTCTTCTTGCTTCTTTTGGTCACATGCTTCCACTCATCTGCGTTTGAAGGTTCTCTGACACTTTTTTCACCTTCTGTGACCAGTAGAGATGCTTCTGTTCTGTCTAGGAAGTCTTCATTCTCTTTGATGAGTTTCAAAGTTGCTATTCTTTCTTCCAGACCCCGCACCTTTTCTTCTAAAAGGGCCACTAGTCTACACTTCTGACAGGTGAAATTGGATTCTTCTTCTGGTCGATCTGTGAACATGTAGCACATGCTGCAGCTCACCATGTAGGTTGTCACCTCTGCCATGTTGCTCCTAGATCCTGCTGACTTGCTGTGTGTTTTCCCTCTTGTGTAATCTACTCAGCCAAGCTTTCTTGCAATAATGTCCTACAGGTAAAAATTTGCGCGCCGTAAGGCGCGCGGTTTGGTGATGCTTTCCAAGCAGCTGGTCCCGGCTGTACCCAACGATCTTCTTGCTGAGGGAGACTCTTCGCTTTTCCCAGAAGGCACCTGGAGATGGCACCTATCTTTGCTTCAAGTGCACAACCTAGAGTTCTATCATCAACAAGAATATAGTCTATCCTTCTATAGGAATAAAATCTTGAGGAGAAGTGAGAATAATCTCTCCCAGAGCTCTGGAGATATCTCCAGATATCATGTAAGGCCGGTTTCACACGTCAGTGCCTTCGGTACGTGTAGTGACAGTTTTCTCATGTACCGGAGACACTGACACACGTAGACCCATTCAAATGAATGGGTCTATGCAGGTGTCAGCATGTTTTGACGGACTGTGTGTCCATGTGCAAAATATGCAGACATGTCTGTTTTTACCCGGACACACGGCCCACCAAACGTCCCGCACACGTGCATACAGAGAACAGTGAACACTGTCCTCCGTGCTCACAGACGGCCACTGGAGAAGTAGCGCTACTGTAAGCCACTGTCCCTTCATGTGGTGCTGAACCTGGCTTTCATCCATTGTCCCCTGCTGTGCCGGCGAGCAGCGCAAGCAGGGGACAATGAATGAAAGAAAAAAAACGATGTGGGGTCCCCCCTATACTTTACAATCAACCTGGCAAAACTCACAGGTTCAGGCTGCTATTCTCAGGCTGGTAAGGGGCCATGGATATGGGCCCCCTGGCCTAAGAAAAGAAGCCTGCAGCTGCCCAGAAAAGGCACATCTATTAGATGCGCCAATTCTGGAACTTTGCCCGGTTTTCCCCACTTGCCCTGTAGTGGTGGTAAGTGGGGTAAATGTCACCTTCCTATTGTAAGGTGACATTAAGCTGGACAACATCAATAAGACACCTATCCATTACTAATCCTATAGTTGTTAAAGGGTTAATCAAACACACCACACAGTTAGAAAAAAAGTCTTTTAATGAAATAAAACAATATACACATTTTTTCCATCTTTATTACTCTGCCATTCCAAGTGAAGCCCTCGATCTCCTGAAAAAAATGTCAAAAAAATAAACCAACAATATACCATACCTATCCGGCATACAGTCATTCCCACACAGTAATCCATATATAGGGGAATTTACAACCGGGAGCACTGCTAATGTAACTGCTCCCGGCTGTAAACTACTGGTGAATGAATGAAATGCTGGGAGCAGAGCTTTGGTGAATACCGGTGACGTCACTGAAGCTGCGCTCTCTGGCGACCTGAACCAAAATGAACTCTTCAGCGAGGGAAAATCAGCTGGCATTTTCCCATGCTGAAGAGTTCATTTTAGTTTAGGCCGCCAGGGAGCTCAGCTTCGGTGACGTCACCGCTATTCACCAAAGCTCCGCTCCCAGAATTTCATTCATTCACCAGCATTCATAGCCACTCCAACTCTTTTGTTGTTGTTTGCAAAGAACTGATGTGGATATCATGGGTTATTTAGAAGAGTATTATCCTGCGCCAACAAGTGCGTTTCTTGAACACAGATTACATCAGCAGTTTGCAAATATTCTTCCAAAAGATGGATCGTTTACCTGGTGAGTTCAAACTGTTGGCATTTATAGATAAAACTGTAACATGCATTATTAATACTATATACTGCTTTATGTGAAACCACTGCTCCTAAATGAGTGACAAACATGGGGAGAACAGACAAGGGGAGGACGGACAGGGGAATAAATATGTTTGTATAAAGAAATGAAGGGTCATCAAACCTAGATTTTTGCTTAAACATGAGGAAGTTCCCTTATAGTTCAAAGAACAAGCAAAGAGTAAAGAAAAAGAGTAAAAAAAAACACTCTGTGGGGAAGTTTGCCTGGTTTCAACATCGCCATACAGGCACCAGGCAAAGAGTAGAAAGCAGGAAACCCAAAACGGCTCTCCAGCAATCAATCAGGCCTTACACTAGTCTGGGTCCATTTTTTTCTTTTCCTGTGCCTGAGGAGCTCTTTTGTCATTCAGATATATAGGCTGAATCTTCCACTTTCGCAATAAGCCTTTTCCAGGGATATGCAAACAAATCTGGAATTGTTCCTCGTGAGTTTCAATTTTGTGGGGAATCCCCAGTTGTACTTTATCCATTGTTCTCTGAGGGCTGTAGTATACGGCATATATTCCGTCCTCTGAGCTAAAGTACCTGTCGATAAATCAGGGAATACCTTCAGCTGGGCCAAATTATCTGGAAGCTTCAGCCTTTTCCTAAGGCAAGCCATAAAAGTCTGTATAGAAATGAATGTGGGCAATAACGGCTTGTGATAAATCTGGGCTGAGGCCTTTTCGTTTTGGAACTCAATGATTGATATAATACACAAAGTCCTTGCTGTCTGCAGAAGGGATCACTGTTTGTGTAAAGCTCTGCAGGAGACCTGGCAAGTCTCTGTCAGGAGTAGATTCATTAATCCCTATAATGCGAATATTGTTCCTCCTGGACCTGTCCTCAAGGTCCAGGCTTTTGTTATAAATTTTGTGAAATGTTTTCTAAAGCCTCATTAGCATCTATTAGTTCATTATTAGTGATGAGCGAGTGTACTCATTGCTTGGGTTTTCCCGAGCACGCTCGGGTGACCTCCGAGTATTTGTTAGTGTTCAGAGATTAAGCTGAATGATTTACAGCTACTAGACAGCTTGATTACATGTGAGGATTCCCTAGCAACCATTCAACCCCCACAAGTACTCAGCCTGGCTAATAGCTGTAAATCATTCAGCTGAGGTGATGAAAACTTAATCTCCGAACACTAAAAAATACTCGGAGGTCACCCGAGCATGCTCAAGAAAACCCGAGCAACGAGTACACTCGCTCATCGCTATTCATTATGATAAGCTCTGTCAGTTTTTTCTCCAGATGATCTGTTCTAGTGCCCAGCTCCTGCAACTCTCCCTTAGGGCTCTTTCACACGTCAGTGTCTCCGGTACGTGTAGTGACAGTTTTCTCAAGTACCGGAGACACTGACACACGTAGACCCATTTAAATGAATGGGTCTATGCACATGTGCGTGTTTTCACACGGACCGTATGTCCGTGCTGAAAACACGTCGACATGTCCGTTTTCTACCGGCAGCACGTACAGCAATACGGACAGCACACGTGCACACGGAGAACAGTGTGCACTCTCCTCCGTGTGCACGTACCGCCCGCAGGAGAGACAGCGCTACAGTAAGCGCTGTCCCCCCTGCATGTGGTGCTGAAGGCAGAATTCCTCTCTTCTCCCCCGCCGGAGAGAAGAGATGAAAGATCAAGGTTTGTTTTTTTTTTGGGGGGGGTGAAAAATAAAGTTTGCATGTGCCCCCGCGTCCCCCCCCCCCAGTGCGCCGCCTGGCCCCTTGCCGCAGAAATACTCACCCGGCCAGCTCCCGCTATGTCTCCTCTGTCCTCTCAGCGATGGCAGCTTCTCCTGTGTGAGCGGTCACGTGGGACCGCTCATTACAGTCAGGGAATATTCACTGACTGTAACCACGTAACCGCTCACACAGGAGAAGCTGGCAGCGCGGAGAGGACACAGGAGACATCGCAGGAGCAGGCCGGGTGAGTATTTCTGCGGCAAGGGGCCAGGTGGCGCACTGGGGGGGGGGACGCGGGGGCACATGCAAACTTTATTTTTCAGCCCCCCCCAAAAAAAAAAACAAACAAAAAAAAACAACTTGATCTTTCATCTCTTCTCCCCGGCGGGGGAGAAGAGAGGAATTCTGCCTTCAGCACCACATGCAGGGGGGACAGCGCTTAGTATAGCGCTGTCCCTCCTGCACGGTCCGTGTGGTCCTCAGGCGGCACACGGGCGGCATACAGATGCCGCACGTATGTGCCACTTGAGCACACGGACATACGGACACAGATATCTCCGGTACCGGTTTTTCCGGTACCGGAAATATCAGGACGTGTGAAAGAGCCCTTAAAGTCTGATATCATTGCTTTCAGATCAGATTGGAGTTCATGTCTTGGAGACTTCAGCAAAGCCTCCATTGTTTTTTTTTTTGTGTAAGGGGGATATCAGTCTGTTCCTCCTCACCTCTTTCTGAAACTGCTGCCTGTGAGCCATCAAGGGGTGAAACAATGGATACTTGAAGCCTGTGCTGGCATTTCTTCAGTGGTGTTGCTATCAGTGTGTCAAGAGTGGCAGAAGAGGGTTGCATTGACAATCCAACACAATGGGCAGCACTTTAGCACATTTTATAAGTGATCATAAACTTGTAAATAACAACAATTGGTCGCTGAATAAATACTTTTTTTCCCCCACTGTACCCTTTGGGGCTATGCTCAGGAATCTTCCCAAGTTCACGAGGAGCAGTGTGTTGCTGTGGGACTGGGTAGAAAGGCTGAAAAGCATAATCTGCATGTATCCCTTGACCCCTGCCTCTAAGGCTGAGGTAGCAATGCTGACCATTGATCGGAAGGCACATCATACGGTTATCTATCACTCACCTAGGACACTGTGGATAAGGTGGTAGAAATCCTGGAGGACATGCATGGCGACAGCATAGACTTAGGGCACCTCTGCATGCGATTATTCCAGCAGGACCAAGGGGAACGTGAGACCAGAGCTCAGTATGTTAATGCTTTGCAGGAAGTGACGGCCCATATCACCAAGAAGAGCCAAGATGACCACCGAGGACTGCGTCCATTGGACAAAGTGCTGTGGAATCAACTAGTTGCTGAACTGAAAGATCCCTCCATTAGGCAGGTCTTAAAGGAACGACTATGCTTGAATCCTGATCTGAATGGGAGAAAAATGGCTAAGCAACAGCACATGTGAAAAAGACTTGAGTATACTAATAGATCATAAACTGAACATGAGTCAACAGTGCGATGCAGCAGCAAAAAAGGCAAATGCAATTCTGGGATGTATTAACAGAAGCATATAGTCTAGATCACGCAGTCATTATTGCCCTCTACTCCTCTTTGGTCAGACCTCATCTAGAATACTGTGTCCAGTTTTGGGCACCACATTTTAAAAAAGACATCAACAAACTGGAGCAAGTTCAGAGAAGAGCGACAAGAATGGTGATCGGTCTGCAAACCATGTCTTATGAGGAACGGTTACAGGATCTGGGAATGTTTAGCATGCAAAAAAGAAGACTGGGAGGAGACTTAATAGCTGACTACAAATATCTCAAGGGCTGTCACATTGTAGAAGGATCATCTTTATTCTCATTTGCACAAGGAAAGACTAGAAGCAATGGGATGAAACTGAATGGGAGGAGACACAGATTAGATATTAGAAAAAACTTTTTGACAGTGAGGGTGATCAATGAATGGAACAGGCTGCCACGAGAGGTGGTGAGTAGTGTTGAGCGATACCATCCGATACTTGAAAGTATCGGTATCGGATAGTATCGGCCGATACCCGAAAAGTATCGGATATCGCCGATACCGATACCCGATACCAATACAAGTCAATGGGACACCAAGTATCGGAAGGTATCCTGATGGTTCCCAGGGTCTGAAGGAGAGGAAACTCTCCTTCAGGCCCTGGGATCCATATTAATGTGTAAAATAAAGAATTAAAATAAAAAATATTGATATACTCACCTCTCCGGAGGCCCCTGCACCTTACCGCTGTTAACCGGCAGCCTCCTTTGCTTAAAATGAGCGCGTTTAGGGCCTTCCATGACGTCACGGCTTCTGATTGGTCGCGTGCCGCTCATGTGACCGGTACACGACCAATCACAAGCCGCGACATCATTCTCAGGTCCTAAATTCCTAGAATGAGGAGTTTAGGGCCTGAGAATGACGTTGCGGCTTGTGATTGGTCGCGTGGCGGTCACATGAGCGGCACACGACAAATCAGAAGCCGTGACATCATGGAAGGCCCTAAACATGCTCATTTTAAGCAAAGGAGGCTGCCGGTTAACAGCGGTAAGGTCCAGGGGCCTCTGGAGAGGTGAGTATATCAATATTTTTTATTTTAATTCTTTATTTTACACATTAATATGGATCCGATACCGATTCCCGATACCACAAAAGTATCGGAACTCGGTATCGGAATTCTGATACCGCAAGTATCGGCCGATACCCAATACTTGCGGTATCGGAATGCTCAACACTAGTGGTGAGTTCTCCTTCCATGGAAGTTTTCAAACAGAGGCTGGACAGACATCTGTGTGGGATGATTTAGTGAATCCTGTTTTGAGCAGGGGGTTGGACCAGATGACCCAAGAGGTCCCTTCAACTCTACAATTCTTTGAGATCTGAGGTTGAGGAGCAGGTCTGCAGATGAAGTCAGGTGAGGAGGTGAGAGGGAAGGAGAGATAATTATTTGACTAGAGGGTGCCGGGGTGTGGGGAGAGTGAGGATTAGTGGTGCAAAAACTTTAAGGGCATGGTGAAAGACTTTGGGCGCATATGGAATAGGCCAGGCTATTAGCTACTAGGCCAGTTATTGAGGATCTCACAGTGAGTATATATATATATATATATATATATATATATATATATATATACACACACATACACACACACACACACACACACACGTGCTTCTCACAAAATTAGAATATCAAAATGTTAATTTATTTCAGTTCTTCAATACAAAAAGCGAAACTCATAAATAGTCATTACAAACAGTGATCTATTTCAAGTGTTTTTTTTCTGTTCATGTTGATGATTATGGCTTACAGCCAATGAAAATCCAAAAGTCACTATCTCAGTAAATTAGAATAATTAACAAAAAACACCTGCAAAACCTTCTTAATCATTTAAAAAGGGTCCCTTAGTTTGTTTCCGTAGGCTCCAGTCATGGACACGACTGCTGACTTGATAGATATCTAGATAGCAGTCACTGACACACTCCACAAGGAGGGTAATCCACAAAAGGTCATTGGTAAAGAAGCTAGCTGTTTACAGAGTGCTGTATTCAAGCATATTAATGGAACATTGAGTGGAAGGAAAAAAGTGTGGTAGAAAAAGGTGCACAAGCAACCGGGATAACCGCAGCCTTGAAAGGATTGCTAAGAAAAGGCCATTAAAAAATTTAGGGGAGATTCACAAGGAGTGGACTGCTGCTGGAGTCATTTCCTCAAGAGCTTCCAAACACAGACGTATCTAGGACATGGGCTACAAGTGTCATATTCCTTGTGTCAAGCCACTCATGACCAATAAACAGTGCCAGAAGCATCTTACCTGGGCCAAGGAAAAAAACTGGACTGTTGCTCTGTGGTCCAAGGTGTTGTTTTAAGATGAAAGTAAGTTTTGCATTTCATTTGGCAATCAAGGTCCCAGAGTCTGGAGGAAGAGTGGAGAGGCTCACAATCCAAGCTGCTTGAGGTCTAGTAAGTTTTCACAATCAGTGATGGTTTGGGGAGCCATGTCTTCTGCTGGTGTAGGTTCACTGTTTTATCAAGACCAAAGTCAGCCAGTTCATAACTCACATGTGCTCAAATGGAAGCATGCTCCTGCTGCTTTGAAATTCTACCGCATCCCCCTTATTCACCTGACCTCGCACCATAGGACTTCCACCTCTTTCCAACAATGAAGTTATTGTTGAAGGGCAAGCCTTTTCCAGATGTTGAGACCCTGAATTCCAAAGTCACAACATGGCTTTTGGAGCAACCTGTCGACTTCTACAAGCGAGGTGTTTACAGTTGCTTACAAAGAAAGTGTGTCCCTAGGTGGCACCTATGTAGAGAAGGACTAATAACTTTGCCTAGTTTCATTGCTCTCAGTCCACAGGAAGCGTGTCAGGGTAAATTTTTCATGAACACCCCTCGTATATCTCCCATAAATATCGGCATATCGGATCGATGCAAACCCCAATATTCACTAGTTTCAGAGCATCTGAGAAAAATCCTTTGCACAGAAGCAGCTAATTTCTTGGAACAGAAAAAGCCTGATAGTCCCCCACGTCTGAGTATACAAATCCTACTGTAACAAGGAGGTTTTCTCAAACATAACCAATTGTCATGGAGGAGTTAGGTCTGTGGATTCCACAAATTCATACTCTCCTTCTTCTGACTTCATGGATAACTGGTTCGTGCAGCGTGACTCCGGTGTCAACGAGAGTGTTATGTGATTGGGCTTCCATTTTGCCCTGTCTGTCTTGTTTTATATTTCCTCATACATTTCACAGACTAGTGCTACTTAGGAGCATAGCAAGGAACAAGGCCCAGGCATCTCCAGTTTAAGGGGTAATCCTGTGACAGAAAAACATTATGTGCTGGGAAGCGAATTAGGATTTGGTGAACATATATCCCCTTAAAACAAATAATTTTTTACTATAAATATTTTAAAATACACCACCCATTGCTTTTTAGGCAAGGAAGGCCTAAAATAAAAATAAGACCAAGGTCTAGCGCACACCCTGCAATCGCCTATTCTGTCACCTGCCTGGCTGTGGAGGTTGGCACCCTAATAACGATTTTTTGGCGCCCCCACTCAACGTGGACTACCCCTCACTGCCCTAGATCACCCTAAACTGCAGGTGTGAAAACAATAATGCTTAAGAACAGAGATGAAGAAAGCAAAAAAATGGTCAAAAAAACAGAAAAAACACAATATAATAAAATTAGCAAAAAGAAGGCGGGAGCAGGATAATTACTATGACTTTTACAGAATACAGCCCCTTTCCTGAATCAATTTGCTAAACACTGATAATTAGCAATGGGTATGCTGTCAGATATGCCACATAAAAATATTAGCATCAATTACTGCAGCCTATACCACACATACTTATCTCCTGCAGATTGTATGGCTGACTTATAGCATAAATTGTGCCCATATATAGGGTTGACACCTGCAGTTAAAGAGAAATTAATATTCACTGCTCCACACGCCCATAGTCACTCCCACATCTCAGCGCTAGCTTAAGTGCATAGAGGTGAGAGGCATTATGGGCGTGGGGAGCAGTGAATATTAATTTCTCTTTAATAGCAGACACAAGGGTTAACAGCAGCTGCTCCTGCCTCCTGTGACCCGCTGCTCCACAGCTGCTCCTGCCTCCTGTGACCCGCTGCTCCACAGCTGCGGCTCCCCCACCTCTCCATCTAAAGCAGGTACATCTGGACTATAAGATGCACCCCCCCATTTACCTCCAAATTTTTGGAGGAAAAAAGTGCGTCTTATAGTCCGAAAAATATGGTATATATCATTGTAAAAAGGAACTATGGATATCCCGCTATTCTTCTGTATAAAATATGTGATATTGCTGTAGCCCTAAATTTCCGTACATGAGGTCTCTGAATAGATAATCTGAGGGTATGTGCACACGTCAGGATTTCTTCAGGATTTTTTAAGTTTTTTTGCAGATTTCCCTGATAAAAGCGCTATAATTCTGCACAAAAAACGCATACATTATGCATCCTATCATTTAGAATGCATTCTGCATTTTTTGTGCAAATGTTGCGTTTTTTTCCGCAAAAAAAACGCAATCCAGAAAAATTCCGCAAAAAATCCGCACAAAAAAACGCTCAAAAAAAAAAACGCATGCAGATTTCTGGCAGAAATGTCCGGATTTTGTAAGGAAAATTTCTGCAAGAAATCCTGACGTGTGCACATACCCTCACTCCAGCATTACAAATTTAGATAAGGGAGGTGGGGAGTGGGAGACATTTTATTTTAATTGGAATGGATAACACCAGATGTTCTAACAAAGAAGAAATGGATTGCACATGTACATAGCAATTTGCAATATGAACAAGTTTATTATTGTAGTACAGAAAACTTAAAGACATGGAGATTGTGGATTGAAAGAGACTGATGAATGGTAGATCGCTGAGATTTGGAGTTATGAAGAAGAGGGAGTAGGAAATATTGGATATTTTTGGGAGGGTAAAGGGGAGATGTTGCAATACTCTTGTCCTCCAAATAGTGAATATATAAATATGTAACTGAAATATTCAAAGGAATATTGCATTTAATTTGATTTTTAGATTACAGATGTATATTAATAACTTCACGTTTTAATTCCAATTTAAGTTCTAACTTACTTTCTCGTTTACTTCTTAGTCGTTACTTTGACTATTGGTTATGTCTATTCTTGTCATTTGCCAAAAATATATGGTTTACACCTGTGTGTTTTCTTTCGCAGTCAATAAAATATGATTTACAGGTTTACACCTTCTAGGTATGATAATGGCTTCTCCCTTTGTGGGATATTTGATGTTTAGTAAGACTCCTTTTGTTGGTAAAATATTTCTCACATTCTGAACATGGAAATGGCTTCTCCCCAGTGTGAGTTCTTTGATGTGTAACAAGATGTGATTTCTGGTTAAAATGTTTCCCACATTCTGAACATTTAAATGGCTTCTCACCTGTGTGAGTTCTCTGATGTTTAACAAGACTTGATTTATTTGAAAAATATTTCCCACATTCTAAACATGAAAATGGCGTTTCCCCTGTGTGAGTTCTCTGATGTTTAATAAGAGTTGATTGATCTGCAAAACAATTACCACATTCTGAACATTGAAATGGCTTCTCACCTGTGTGAATTCTCTGATGTGTAACAAGACTTGATTTATTTGAAAAACATTTCCCACATTCTGAACATGAATATGGCTTCTCACCTGTGTGAGTTCTCTGATGTGTAACAAGATATGATTTATCTGCAAAACAATTACCACATTCTGAACATGAATATGGCTTCTCCCCTGTGTGAGTTCTCTGGTGTGTAGCAAGATACGATTTATTTGCAAAACATTTACCACATTCTGAACATGAAAATGGCTTCTTCCCTGTGTGAATTTTCTGATGTTTAACAAGATACGATTTATCTGCAAAACATTTTCCACATTCTGAACATAAAAACGGCTTCTCCCCTGTGTGAGTCCTCTGATGTGTAACAAGATAAAATTTATCTGGAAAGCATTTACCACATTCTGAACATGAAAATGGCTTTGTCCCTGTGTGAGTTCTCTGATGTTTAATAAGATTTGATTTTTTGTTAAAATGTTTCCCACACTGTGAACATAAATATAGTGTCTCTCCTGGTTGAGTTCTCTGATGTGCAACAAGTTTTGACTTACTTCCAAAACATTTCCAACATTCTGAACATGAACACGGCTCCTTCATTGCGTGAACTGTTTTTTGTCTAACATGCTCTAATTTCGGATTAAAATATTTCCCACACTCGGAAGAAAATCTTTTCTCCTCTACGTGAATTTTTGGATCTGAAACAAAAGATGTTTTGAGGGAAAAACTGTTTTCACATTCTACACTTGAAAATTGCTTGTGTGCTGTAAGAGCAGTCAGATTTTTACCACCTATTTTGTGACTTTTATTTTTCTTAATAGTCTGTGATGAATCAGAAGACAGAACCTGTTTAAAAGGATAAGATGATAGATCTTTGCTGTGAAAGGATGACTGTATTTCTGGAACAGTGGCATAGATGTCAGCTATATCTTGAGTGATAGAAAGGTCATCTGATTTAAAAATTGAAGATGTCAGTTGTCCCTCTGAACTCTTGTAGCAGTCACCTGCCAAGAATAAACAATATTTTTTTAATAAACTATGTTGAATTATAGTTTCATAACATTTCTAAATTACCTAAGAAATTGCATGTTATGAAGCAAAATTAAATTATTTACCAAGACAAAAACAGTTAAAGGGAACCTGTCACCCCCAAAATCGATGATGAGGTAAGCTCACCGTCATCAGGGGCTTATCTACAGCATTCTGTAATGCTGTAGATAAGCCCCCGATGTTACCTGAAAGAGGAGAAAAAGAGGTTAGATTATACTCACCCAGGGGCGGTCCCGCTGCGGTCCGGTCCGATGGGTGTCTCAGGTCCGCTCTGATGGGTGTCTCAGGTCCGCTCCGGCGCCTCCTATCTTCATTCCATGACGTCCTCTTCTGGTCTTCACGCCGCAGCTCCGGCACAGGCGTACTTTGTCTCCCCTCAACAGAGGGCAGAGCAAAGTACTGTAGTGCGCAGGCGCCGGGACTCTCTGACCTTTCCAGCGCCTGCACACTGCAGTACTTTGCTCAGCCCTCAACAGGGCAGACAAAGTACGCCGGAGCCGCAGCGTGAAGACAAGAAGAGGACGTCATCGTAAGAAGATGGGAGGCGCCGGAGCGGACCTGAGGCACCAATCGGAGCGGGACCGCCCCTGGGTGAGTATAATCTAATGTCTTTTTCTCCTCTTTCAGGTAACATCGGCGGCTTATCTATAGCATTACAGAATGCTGTAGATAAGCCCCTGATGACGGTGAGCTTACCTCACCATCGATTTTGGGGGTGACAGGTTCCCTTTAACAATATAACAGCAGACCTTGAAAAACAACATCCATGAATGAATCCAGCAAAATCTGTTCTCCCAAAGCCAATCCCCTCATTTCGGAGTCCTGCTGTCTGCTCAAATACGGCTTCAATCCACATTTTTAGCATTGCTGTAGCAGTGTAAAGCCAATTAAAAATTTGTGGTGGTCGTGTATCCAGAAGCCCAAGCTGGGCACCACTTATTGGGCACTAAAATGGCATATCTGCTATTTTCACTCTCCAAGATCAACTGCATGCTTGTTTTCAGAGATTAGCTGTGGAGTCAAAATAGTCACACTCCTAAAGATGAATTCTATGAGGATAACACAGTTTTTCTACTGTTCTGTTTTTCCACCATTTTGGCACCTTCGGTGATCTTCAAATGGTGCCCTCAATTTATTCCAGCAAAATCTAAATTCCCATAGCCAAATTGTGTTCCTTCCCTTCTGAGCTCTGCTATGTGCCCAAACAGTATGATATTGTCCGATTCAGGAGAAATTGGAAAATATATTAATCGGGTCAATTTTTTTTCTATTTCCACTTGTAAAACTGAAAAAAAATTGGGAATACTTCAACAATATAGTGAATTTTTGTTTTTTAACTTTTTCATTGCAATTTTTGTTAATTATTGTGATACACTTAAAAGGTTAAATTTATTGTATTATTCACAGTTTTAAGGTTGAAGGTAGAATTAAGTCCATCGAGTTTAACCTATAGCTCAATATGTTGATCCAGAGGAAGGTAAAAACCCAATGGGACAGACAGTAATGACAGGCAGCACGGTGGCGCAGTGGATAGCACAGCAGCCTTGCAGTGCTGGAGTCCTGGGTTCAAACCCCACTAAGGACAACATCTGCAAAGAGTTTGTATGTTCTCTCTGTGTTTGCGCGGGTTAACTCCGGGTACTCTGGTTTCCTCCCACATTCCAAAGACATACTGATAGAGAATTTAGATTGTGAGCCCCATTGGGGACAGCGATGATAATGTGGGCAACCTGTAAAGCACTGCGGAATCTGTTAGCGCTATATAAAAATAAAGATTATTATTATTATTATTATTAATGACTCCATATTAAGGAAAAAATTCCTTCCCGACTCCACATACAGCAATCAGACTAGTTGCATGGATCAACGTTCTCTCACAGATTATAGTATCCATAAACTATAATAATATATTTTTCAAAAAAGGCATCCAGACCTTTCTTGAATTTTAGTAGTGAATCTTCTATTGAAACATAATGTGTCAGAGAGTTCCATAGTATCACTGTCCGTGATTATCATTAAACCTTCTTTCCTCTAGACGTAGAGGATGCCCCCTTGTCACTGTTGCAGGTCTAGTTGTAAAAAAATCATTAGAAAGATCTCTTTACTGTCCCCTCATATATTTGTACATTATAATAAGATCGCCCCTAAGCCTTCATATTTCCACACTGAATAACCCAAAGTTTAATAATCGGTCTTGGTATTATACTTCACCCGTTCCCCTTAATAACCTTAGTTGCTCTTCTCCGCACCCGCTGTAGTTCAGCTATGTCTTTCTTATACACTGGAGACTATAACTGTCCGCAGTATTCTAAGTGTGGGTGCAGTAGTGACTTGTATAGAGGCAAAACTATGTTCCCGTCATGAGCATCTATGCCTCTTTTAATGCATCCCACTAATTTATTTAAAGTAATTTGGTCCCCCAAAAATAGGTTTTGTAAATTTCCTTGAACATATGATAACTGGTTGTTCAAGTCTTTTGAAATCCTAAAAATATAAAAAGGATGTTTGAAAAATGCTGCAAAGAAGACATACGGTAAATGCTATTTATTAGATATTTTGTGTGGTATCACCATTTGCTTTTAGGGCATACAAAAATCAATGTTTGAACTTTTCTAATACTTTAAAACTTTTTGGCAAATTTCAGATTTTTTCATAAAGAAACTCAAAACAAATTAACCTAAAATTTCAACTAATTAAAAATACAATGTGTCATGGAAATAAAACAATCACAGAATCACCTGGATCAGGTGAAGCATTTTAAAGTTATTTACTACATCAAGTGACACATGTCAGATTAGAAATATGGGGAGAAAACTGGCTACGGAAGAAAGTTATTAACGGAGAGAAACTTGTGCTATAACTACTGTAGATAAAAACTGTGACATCTCTGGGGTAATTAGAGCAGGCCTGCACAACATATGGCCCCATAGGTAACATACGACACACTAAAGGATGTTGTGCGGGCCTTGGAGCTGACAGGGAGGGAGACGCCGCTCCCTCCATAGTATATTGAAATGTATTCATGTTTTTTAGATATGAATACATGTCCCGGCTTACATTGGCGTTGTCAGGTCAGCATGTCACTTATCTCATCACACTGCTGCTGGAGCCAGACCACAGTGGTGGCGAGGATGCAGCAGGCACCAATAAGATCTCCAGGAGACACTAAAGATGAAATTTGCTTTGTGTTTGGTATTACTTTCCAGGGGATATTATGGGGCAATGGAGGACATTATGAGGCAATAGGGGACATTATGGGACAATAAAGGAGGGGCTGTGAAAGAGGGCATAGTATAGTGTACGGTGAAAGGAGACGTCACATAGACGAGCAGTCTGCGGAGATATAACGGAACTGGAGGAAACACATACAGAGACTGAATTAATTCTTTACATACTGATATTATAGGCCATGTGTATTTAGTCCTGTGAATTACCTGGTGATGTGAGGCGCTGGGGAACCTCCATCATGGCGTCCTTGTACAGATCTTTGTGTTCTCCTAAATACTCCCACTCTTCCATGGAGAAGTAGATGGCGACATCCTGACATCTTATAAGAACCTGACAAATACAATCATACCGTCATCCCCCAGATCCTGTTACTGTATAATGTCCCAGCATTTACAGTAGTATCACCTCTGCAGTCAGCAGCTCAATGATGTTGTAGGTGAGTTCTAGGATCTTCTGGTCATTGATGACCTCATGTATCAGGGGGTGATATGAAGGCAGCTTGATTGGGCTTAGTGGTCTTCCCCATCCCTCAGACACAGGGGCCTGACTGCGCTCATTAGAGGTCTTCTTCACTACTGTGTAATCCTGGTTATGGAGAGACACATTAATAAATCTCACTACAGACATTCCCAGAGTCCTCACCTCTCCAGTTCTGTCCATCTATTATTTGCATAGATAAGAATGATGTAATGTGACATCATCAGAATCTCTCACCTCTCCAGTAAGCCGGAAGAGGATCTCTAGGAAGAGGAGTAATATCTTCTCCGCCATCTTCTCCTTGTCCATATTCATGCTTGACGGGTCAATCAGGAAAATTTTCTTAAATAGAAGATCTCCACTGAGAGGATGCACTATTGTGAAGACCTGAATGGGAATAAGATGATGACGTAACATCATAAAGATCTCATGTAATATCACAATTACTGGAGATAATACTGAGAACATATCAGGAGATAGAACGTATAGATGTTGTATTCTCAGATCGTATAAACTGGAATGTCATAAACATCACCCACTTGCTGACTTGGATGTGATTGTAAAGGGGGACTCCACTTCTCACAATCACTTGTCCATACAACTACTACTACTATAGGCTGAAAATGAACTAAGCGCACAATCATCTCACATATCCACACCACACTTACAAACTTCTCGCAGCCACCACTCAGCATTTTTTTAATCGTTTTATTGAAAACTGCTACACAACAATAATACATGTATTCCAAAAGATTAAGGTAACTTAGGTAACTAAAACAATATGCATTGTTCTCATTGTGACTGAGCCCTTATACTCACATGGGGATGAACAAACCAAGGGAGATGTTTAACCTGCACACCTCAGGTTCATAGACTATGAAAATTCCTAACCTGACCCTGATTTGTTCTTGCCTGACCTCGGATGTTGTCTTTCTAAAATTACACAATGGCGCCCCCAAACAATGTTTGCTGACCCTGAGTGTTCTTAACTGCAGAGTCTATGCCTGATGAAGACACCTGTGTAGTCTCGAAAACTTGCAATTTGTTACCATCTTTTCAGTTAGCCATATAAAAGGTATCAACTACTGTGGACTCTCAATTCTTAATATTGTTCTTAACTGCACCCTTAACTTTACACAGAGAGTAACCTGAAACAGCCACAAAAGAAAGTGCACAGAGAAAGAGGGTGAGACACAAAGCTGAAGACATGTTCACACAGTAATATATCAAAAAAGAAAGGAACTCAAAAAGACCTTTGGTATAAGTGAAAACCCACAGATCTTAAATATAACTAAAGGGAAAAGTGCGGAGACGGGGAACACGCAAACAAACCGTAAGAAAAGGAATACAGAAAAACATAGCAAGATAATCCTCCACTGGGGAGCTGGGACACGAAACATCCACTTAATTTAGAATATAGACAGCAAAGACTGCATGTGCCAGGTAAGTAAAAATAACCCATCCCAAGATGTGATAGGACAAACCAAAACAAGAAAGTTAAAACACCTGACAACAGCATCATCATTAGCAGTTGGACAAAGACAACACAGGCTGTGGGCCAACAGAGAGGGAAACTAACCCACAAACAGAAGTTACCGGATCATGCTTAGCAGACGACCCATGACAGTTCTTCAAAAGATGTACAGTGGGTACGGAAAGTATTCAGACCCCTTTACGTTTTTCACCCTTTGTTTTATTGCAGCCATTTGGTAAATTCAAAAAAGTTCATTTTTTTCTAATTAATGTACACTCTGCATTCCATCTTGACTGAAAAAAAAAAAACAGAAATGTAGAAATTTTTGCAAATTTATTAACAAAGAAAAACTGAAATATCACATGGTCATAAGTATTCAGACCCTTTGCTCAGACACTCATAAGTCACATGCTGTCCATTTCCTTGTGATCCTCCTTGAGATGGTTCTACTCCTTCATTGGAGTCCAGCTGTGTTTAATTAAACTGATTGGACTTGATTTGGAAAGGCACACACCTGTCTGTTATGATTTTCCCAATGGCAGGGAAATCAAAAATAACAAACGGACTAGCTCTCGGGTGATGGAAACTAAAGTGACCGTGACCTGAACCTGACACAACACTGGAAGTAGCCGGGGAGTGTTTCCTACGATGCCCTAGACACCACGCGCCAGCCGGAGATCTAACTACCCCTATCAGAGGAATATACAGGCCTGCCTTACCTCCAGAGATGAACCCCAAAAGGAGATAGCAGGCCCCCACAAATATTGATGGTGAGTCAAGAGGAAAAGACATACGCAGGATGAACAGCAGATTTAGCACAGTGAGGTCCGCTTACTAGATAGCAGAAGTACAGGAAAGAGTTACTTCACGGTCAACTTCAAAACACTACTCAAAAACACCATCCTGATATTACTTTAAAACTCCAGTGACAACTCATGCCACTGGAGTGGCAATTTCAGTCCACGAGAGCTTCCAGCTGCAGAGAGTCACATTGCAGATAGCTGGACAAAAAATAACATTAACTAGGAACAAAATTCAACTTAGCTGAACTGGAACTTGAGGCAGGAGAATGCAACAGAATGCTACTGATACATTGTTGGCCGGCATCGGACCAGCAGCCAAGCAGCCTTAAATAGGAAACTCCCCTAATGGGTGTCAACAGGTGATCAAGGATAGAAGAAGGCAAATAAGTGGCAATACCATAAAACACCACCGGGGGAGCCCACAAACAGAATTCACAACAGTACCCCCCCTTAAGGAGGGGGCACCGAACCCTCACCAGAACCACCAGGGCGATCTGGATGAGCACTATGGAATGCACGAACCAAATCAGGAGCATGAACATCAGATGCTGTCACCCAAGAATTATCCTCCTGACCATAGCCTTTCCACTTAACCAGATACTGAAGTTTCCGTCTGGAAACACGGGAGTCCAAGATCTTTTCTACCACATACTCCAACTCACCCTCAACCAGCACAGGAGCAGGAGGATCAGCAGACGGAACAACCGGCACCTCATACCTCCGCAATAATGACCGATGAAAAACATTATGAACAGCAAAAGATGCTGGGAGGTCCAAACGAAAGGACACAGGATTGAGAACCTCCAGAATCCTATAAGGGCCGATAAACCGAGGCTTAAACTTAGGAGACGAGACCTTCATAGGAACAAATCGAGAAGACAACCAAACCAGGTCCCCAACACAAAGACGAGGACCGACACGCCGATGACGATTAGTGAACTGTTGAGTTTTCTCCTGGGACAACTTCAGATTGTCCACAACCTGTCCCCAAATCTGATGCATTCTATCAACCACAGCATCTACTCCAGGACAATCCGAAGATTCCAATTGACCGGACGAAAAGCGAGGGTGAAACCCTGAATTACAAAAAAAATGGAGAAACCAAAGTGGCAGAACTGGCCCGATTGTTAAGGGCAAACTCTGCCAATGGCAAAAAATCAAGCCAATCGTCCTGATCAGCGGACACAAAACACCTCAAGTAAGTCTCCAAGGTCTGATTAGTACGCTCAGTCTGGCCATTAGTCTGAGGATGGAATGCAGACGAAAACGACAAGTCGATGCCCATCCTGGCACAGAACGCCCGCCAAAATCTAGACACAAACTGAGTACCCCTGTCAGAAACTATATTCTCAGGAATACCATGCAAACGCACAACATTCTGAAAAAATAGAGGGACCAGCTCAGAGGAGGAGGGCAATTTGGGCAAAGGTACCAAGTGAACCATCTTGGAAAAACGGTCACACACCACCCAGATGACGGACATCCTACGAGAAACAGGAAGGTCAGAAATAAAGTCCATAGAGATGTGCGTCCAAGGCCTCTTAGGAATAGGCAAGGGCAACAACAACCCGCTGGCCCGGGAACAGCAGGGCTTAGCCCGAGCACAAACATCACAAGACTGCACAAAAATACGTACATCTCGAGACAAGGAAGGCCACCAGAAGGACCTAGACACCAGATCCCTGGTGCCAAAAATTCCAGGATGACCTGCCAACGCGGAAGAGTGAACCTCCGAAATAACTCTACTGGTCCAGTCATCAGGGACAAACAGTCTACCAGGCGGACAGCGATCAGGCCTATCCACCTGAAACTCCTGCAAAGAGCGCCGCAGGTCTGGGGAGACAGCTGACAATATCACCCCATCCTTCAGGATGCCAGTAGGTTCGGAATCACCAGGCGAGTCAGGCTCAAAACTCCTAGAGAGGGCATCCGCCCTCACATTCTTAGACCCAGGCAGATATGAGACCACAAAGTTAAATCGAGAGAAAAACAACGACCAGCGCGCCTGTCTAGGATTCAGACGCCTGGCTGACTCAAGATAAATTAGATTTTTGTGGTCAGTCAAGACCACCACCTGGTGTCTAGCACCCTCAAGCCAATGACGCCACTCCTCAAATGCCCACTTCATGGCCAAGAGCTCCCGATTTCCAACATCATAATTTCGCTCAGCGGGCGAAAACTTTCGAGAGAAAAACGCACATGGTCTCATCACTGAGCAGTCAGGACCTTTCTGCGACAAAACTGCACCTGCTCCGATCTCGGAAGCATCTACTTCAACCTGGAACGGGAGCGAAACATCAGGCTGGCGCAACACAGGAGCAGAAGAAAAGCGGCGCTTAAGCTCCCGAAAGGCCTCCACAGCCGCAGAGGACCAATTAGCAACATCAGCACCCTTCTTGGTCAAATCAGTCAAAGGTTTAGCAATGGCAGAAAAACCCGCTATGAATCGGCGATAGAAATTAGCAAATCCCAAGAATTTCTGAAGACTCCTTAGAGAAGTAGGTTGTATCCAATCACAAATAGCCTGAACCTTAACAGGGTCCATCTCCATAGATGAAGGAGAAAAAATATATCCCAGAAACGAAATTCTCTGAACCCCAAAAATACACTTTGAGCCCTTCACAAATAGAGAATTAGCTCGTAAAACCTGAAAAACTCTCCTGACCTGTTGAACATGAGATTCCCAGTCCTCCGAAAAAATCAAAATATCATCCAAATACACAATCATAAATTTATCCAGATATTCACGGAAAATATCATGCATAAAGGACTGAAAAACGGAAGGGGCATTCGCGAGACCGAAAGGCATTACCAAATACTCAAAATGGCCTTCAGGCGTATTAAATGCGGTCTTCCACTCATCCCCCTGCTTAATCCGCACCAAATTATACGCACCACGTAGATCGATCTTAGTGAACCACTTCGCCCCCTTTATGCGAGCAAAAAGATCAGTCAGTAAAGGTAACGGGTACTGGTATTTAACAGTAATCTTATTCAGAAGTCGATAGTCGATACAAGGTCTCAATGAACCATCCTTTTTACCCACAAAGAAAAACCCTGCCCCCAATGGAGACAAAGAGGGGCGAATATGACCCTTTTCTAAAGATTCTCTGATATACTCCCGCATAGCAGTATGTTCAGGTACAGACAAATTAAACAAGCGACCCTTAGGAAATTTACTACCGGGAATCAACTCAATAGCGCAGTCACACTCTCTGTGAGGGGGGAGAGAATCAGTTTTAGGCTCCTGAAAGACATCATAAAAATCTGACAGAAATGCTGGGATCTCAGAGGGAGTAGATGAAGAAATGGGAACCAAAGGTGCATCCCCATGAATCCCCCGACATCCCCAACTCAGCACAGACATTGATCTCCAGTCCAAGACTGGATTATGAATTTGTAACCATGGTAATCCAAGTACTAATACGTCATGTAGATTATATAACACAAGGAAACGAATAATCTCCTGATGGTCTGGGGAAAGATGCATAGTCACTTGTGTCCAATATTGTGGTTTATTGCTAGCCAAAGGTGTAGAATCAATACCCTTTAAGGGAATAGAAAACTCCAGAGGCTCTAAATCAAACCCACAACGCTTGGCAAAGGACCAATCCATGAGACTCAGAGCGGCGCCAGAATCCACATAAGCATCCACAGTAACAGATGATAAAGTACAAATCAATGTCACGGACAAAAGAAATTTAGACTGCAAGGTACCCATAGAAAAAGATTTATCAACCTTTTTATCAACCTTCTTTATGCGTTTAGAGCATGCTGATATAACATGAGCTGGATCTCCACAATAGAAGCACAACCCATTTTTGCGCCTGTAATTCTGTCGTTCGCCTCTAGACAATACACTATCGCATTGCATATGCTCTGGTGCCTTTTCAGAGGTCACCGCCAAATGATGCACAGGTTTTTGCTCAGAAGATACCGCCATATGGTGCACAGGTTTTTGCTCAGAAGATACCGCCATATGGTGCACAGGTTTTTGCTCAAAAGATACCGCCATATGGTGCACAGATTTTTGCTCAGAAGATACCGCCATATGGTGCACAGATTTGCGCTCCCGTAAACGCCGATCAATCTGGATAGCCAATTTCATGGCATCATTCAGACCTGTAGGCACAGGGAACCCCACCATGACATCCTTCACGGCATCAGAGAGACCTTCTCTGAAATTAGCTGCTAGAGCGCACTCATTCCATTTAGTAAGCACCGACCATTTACGAAATTTCTGGCAGTATATCTCAGCTTCATCTTGCCCTTGGGAAAGAGCTATCAAGGCTTTCTCAGCCAAAATCTCTAAATTAGGTTCTTCATAAAGCAACCCCAAAGCCAGAAAAAACGCATCTACATTTAATAACGCAGGATCCCCTGGCGACAATGCAAATGCCCAACTTTGTGGGTCACCCCGCAATAGAGAAATAACAATTTTAACCTGTTGCGCAGGATCACCAGCAGAGTGAGATTTCAGAGACAAAAACAATTTACAATTCTCTCTGAAATTCAAAAAACGGGATCTGTCTCCGGTAAAAAATTCAGGCATAGGGATCTTAGGTTCAGACATTGGAGCACGTATAACAAAATCTTGTAAGTTCTGGACCTTTGAAGCCAGGTTATTCAGACCTGCAACCAAACTCTGTGGATCCATGATTCAAACAGGTGTAACCAAAGCCATTCAAAGATTAAGAGGAGAGGAAAAAAAAAAAAGGCTGAAGACTGCAATTTAAGCAAGGAGTACAAATAAGCACTAAGGTGCACTTTACAAACACAGAAGGAGAAAAAAAAAAACCTTTTCATATCCTTTCCTGCTTTAGTGCATAGTTTTAACACATGGGCCGGCCAAACTGTTATGATTTTCCCAATGGCAGGGAAATCAAAAATAACAAACGGACTAGCTCTCGGGTGATGGAAACTAAAGTGACCGTGACCTGAACCTGACACAACACTGGAAGTAGCCGGGGAGTGTTTCCTACGATGCCCTAGACACCACGCGCCAGCCGGAGATCTAACTACCCCTATCAGAGGAATATACAGGCCTGCCTTACCTCCAGAGATGAACCCCAAAAGGAGATAGCAGGCCCCCACAAATATTGACGGTGAGTCAAGAGGAAAAGACATACGCAGGATGAACAGCAGATTTAGCACAGTGAGGTCCGCTTACTAGATAGCAGAAGTACAGGAAAGAGTTACTTCACGGTCAACTTCAAAACACTACTCAAAAACACCATCCTGAAATTACTTTAAAACTCCAGTGACGACTCATGCCACTGGAGTGGCAATTTCAGTCCACGAGAGCTTCCAGCTGCAGAGAGTCACATTGCAGATAGCTGGACAAAAAATAACATTAACTAGGAACAAAATTCAACTTAGCTGAACTGGAACTTGAGGCAGGAGAATGCAACAGAATGCTACTGATACATTGTTGGCCGGCATCGGACCAGCAGCCAAGCAGCCTTAAATAGGAAACTCCCCTAATGGGTGTCAACAGGTGATCAAGGATAGAAGAAGGCAAATAAGTGGCAATACCATAAAACACCACCGGGGGAGCCCACAAACAGAATTCACAACACCTGTCTATATAAGACCTCACCGCTCACAATGCATGTTAGACCAAATGAGCATCATGAGGTCAGAGGAACTTGCCAAGGAGCTCAGAGACAGAATTGTGGCAAGGCACAGACCTGGCCACGGTTTCAAAAGAATTTCTGCAGTGCTCAAGGTTCCTAAGAGCACAGTGGCCTCCATAATCCTTAAATGGAAGAAGTTTGGGACCACCAGAAGTCTTCCTAGACCTGGCCCTCCAGCTAAATTGAGTGATCATGGGAGAAGAGCCTTGGTGAGAGAGGTAAAGAAGAACACCAAGATCACTGTGGTTGAGCTCCAGAGATGCAGTAGGGAGATGGGAGAAAGTTCCACAAAGTCAACTATCAATGCAGCCCTCCACCAGTTGGGCCTTTATGGCAGAGTGGCCCGACAGAAACCTCTCCTCAGTGCAAGACATATGAAAGCCTGCAAAGAGTTTGCTAAAAAACACATAAAGGACTCCCAGACTTTGAGAAATAAGATTCTCTGGTGTGATGAGACAAAGATAGACCTTTCTGGTGATAATTCTAAGTGGTATGTGTGAAGAAAACCAGGCAAAGCTCATCACCTGCCCAATACAATCCCAACAGTGAAACATGGTGGTGGCAGCATCATGCTATGGGGGTGGTTTTCAGCTGCAGGGACAGGACGACTGGTTGCCATTGAAGGAAACATGAATGCGGCCAAGTACAGAGATATCCTGGATGAAAACCTCTTCCAGAGTGCTCTTGACCTCAGACTTGGCCGAAGGTTCACCTTCCAAGAAGACAATGACCTTAAGCACACAGCTAAAATAACAAAGGAGAGGCTTCAGAACAACTCTGTGACCATTCTTGACTGGCCCAGCCAGAGCCCTGACCTAAACCCAAGCATCTCTGGAGAGAGCTGAAAATGGCTGTCCACCAACGTTCACCGTCCAACCTGACGGAACTGGAGAGGATCTGCAAGGAAGAATGGCAGAGAATCCCCAAATCCAGGTGTGAAAATCTTGTTGCATCATTCCCAAGAAGACTCATGGCTGTAATAGCTCAAAAGGGTGCTTCTACTCAATAATGAGCAACGGGTCTGATTACTTATGACCATGTGATATTTCAGTTGTTCTTTTTTAATAAATTTGCAAGAATTACTACATTTCTGTTTTTTTTCAGTCAAGATGGGGAGCATTAATGAGAAGAAAAATTAACTTTTTTGAATTTACCAAATGGCTGCAATGAAACAAAGAGTGAAAAATTTAAAGAGGGCTGAATACTTTCCCTACTCACTGTATATAAAGGATATGCTCAGGTACACATATCATTGCATAGTTTTATACTAGCAAGTCAATTAAAACCAGATTTGTGTTGAAGAAACATATAAACACTATACACGTTATCAAATCTGAAAAACAAGCTCAGAATTTCAATAATTGAGAAATAACAATAATACAGTGTGCTGCCCACTGTAAGAGTCCAACGTACATCTCCAAACTATATGTAACCTTTAACTGGTAATATAAATAATACCTCAACTGTGAAAGAGCGCATGCAGCGATGAGTTCCATATGTCCCATACCCTGAGGGCATCCTCTATTATGATACACTGTTTTCTCATATGTGATTGCTGTGTTTACGGAATCAACCCAGACTATTAACATTGGGGGAGAATTCATCTTGTAGCTATCAATTTCCTGTCAAGAAGTAAAGTTTCTGTAAGAAAGATTCTGGTATGATGACTCCATACTTCCTGTTCTATTACTCCAAATAAACATATTTTAGGATCTAGTGGAACGCGAATGGATATCAAGGAAGATAGGAAGGTGACAATACTTTGCCAGAAGGAGAGAATAATTGGACAAGCCCAAACCATGTGCTAGAAATCTATGTTTAAGGTGTGACACTGAAAAACATTTTGAAAGGGTTAATCTACCCATTCCATAGAATCTTCATGGGGTTATGTAGTCTTGGTGAATAATATATATGGTAGTTGAGTCATGCAGGTTGGGGATTCCAAGATCTCCTCCTAGTGCTCCTCATTAACTGTGGGAATAAGGAGCTCCCTACTTGTCTTTCGCCTTCAGTGAAGTAGAACCAATACCTATTGATACCATGTATGTGTACAGACTGATATGAATCATAGAATCATAGAATGGTAGAGTTGGAAGAGACCTCCTGGGTCATCTGGTCCAACCCCCTTCTCAAAGCAGGATTCACTAAATCATCCCAGACAGATGTCTGTCCAGCCTCTGTTTGAAGACTTCCATGGAAGGAGAACTCACCACCTCTCGTGGCAGCCTGTTCCACTCATTGATCACCTTAACTGTCAAAAAGTTTTTTTTCTAATATCTAACCTGTGTCTCCTCCCATTCAGTTTCATCCCACTGCTTCTACTTGAGGATCTTGCGATTTAAGAATACCTATCAAAGGGAAGGTAGATATGATTACCCTTGCATTTTGTGAATGCAATTGTGATTGAAGAGCAGACCTTAATTGAGAATATCTAAAAAAATTGGGATCTCGTCACTTCATATTTATTCCTCAACTGGTTGTAAAATAACAGTATATTTTGGTCATTAAGGTCGCCAAGTAAAAGGACGTTTTGTGTGCTCTAAAAATGGAGAAGACCTTGGATAGAAAGTAAGGGTTCTGCGATAGAGGCATGTCCGCTAAAATATGAGTATTTGATACTCGTTTCGCCTGTCTCCAGACTAACCGTGCCATCGTGAGCACAGGCAACATTTTGGGAAGGTCAGGTTTATCAAGCTACAAAAATCCTACTAGACAGCTCTGAATTTGGCAGTTGAGAATCTGGCATCAAACTACTTAGTGTCTATAGCTGGCCTGCTATGTAATATAACAAGAAGTTGGCGATGCAATACCCCCGAGCTTTTTTAGTCTTTGAAGGGTAGATAATTTATGTTTGGCCAGAGAACTACCCCACACAAATGAAGACATTAGCAAGTTAAGTGTTGTGAAAAACTAGAACTGAATTTTTGCAAGAATATCATCTCAATTAGGTTTTTGCGTACTGGAACTGATAAAGTTAGTTTAGCACAGAGATTAAACTTCAGTTTAGCATAATTAAATAGAGGCAGAATGTTAGGGTACCGTCACACAGTACCATTTTGATCGCTACGACGGTACGATTCGTGACGTTCTAGCGATATCGTTACGATATCGCAGTGTCTGACACGCAGCAGCGATCAGGGATCCTGCTGAGAATCGTACGTCGTAGCAGATCGTATGGAACTTTCTTTCGTCGCTTGATCACCCGCTGACATCGCTGGATCGTTGTGTGTGACAGCGATGTGTTCGCTTGTAACCAGGGTAAACATCGGGTAACTAAGCGCAGGGCCGCGCTTAGTAACCCGATGTTTACCGTGGTTACCAGCGTAAACATAAAAAAGACAAACAGTACATACTTACATTCCGGTGTCTGTCCCCGGCGTCTCAGCTTCTCTCCACTGTGTGAGCGTCTGCCAGCCGGAAAGCGAGCACAGCGGTGACGTCTGACGTCACCGCTGTGCTTTCCGGCTATGGCGCTTACACAGTGGAGAGAAGCAGAACGCCGGGGACAGACACCGGAATGTGAGTATGTACTGTTTGTTTTTTTTACGTTTACGCTGGTAACCAGGGTAAACATCGGGTTACTAAGCACGGCCCTGCGCTTAGTTACCCGATGTTTACCCTGGTTACCGGGGACTTCGGCATCGCTCCAGCGCCTTGATTGCAACGTGAGACCGCAGTCTACGACGCTGGAGCGATAATCATACGATCGCTGCGACGTCACGGATCGTGCCGTCGTAGCGATTAACATGGTACTGTGTGACGGTACCTTTAGAAGAGAGATTTCTTTTACTGTCTTGATGAATGTTGATCCCTAGATATTTAAAATGTGTGACCACTGGTAAGTGACAAAGAATCTAAATAGGTGGAAGGCCCACATGAAAGATTCATTTACGCTGACCTGTTACAGTTTGTTGAAAGGCCTGAAAATCTATCTACGGTATCTATAGTAGAGATAGCATAAGGTAAAATGGCCTCAACCCTGTCCATTAAAATGATCATGTCATCACCATATAACTCAATGGTATCAGTCTGATCAGCTATAGATATGCCTTAAATTAGTGGCGTGGGGTGTACGCTAATCGCTAATGCTTCAATAGTCAGAGCAAATAAAGCAAGGGAAAGCCCTGACAAGTTCCTCTTTCAAGTATGGTAGATGCAGATAGCAGGCCATTCACTACTACCTTAGCCTTAGGGGCCACAAATAGAATATATATCCATTTATGGAATTTGGTGCCAAATTAAAAGTTTTGAACACATGTCGCATGAAATGGCCATTCTACTGAATCAAATGCCTTCATGGTATCAAATGAGGCTAATCTCCAGCTGTTCTCAGGCCGTAGTGAAAAGTGTTGGATTACGGAATGTACCCTTATGATATTTATGGAGGTGCTCCGTTTGGTCTGGATGTACTAAATCTAGAATCACCTTTATTAATTTTATGAACAAGGCAATTAGATTTGTATAAAGTGTCATAATACACTTGAAAACAATGAGTAACGCAGACGTTACTATAGAGCCATCCATAGCTCTGACCTTAACAACAAGATTAGACATATTTTGCTGATGAACCATAAAAGCCAAAAGTTTCCTAGATCGACAAGTAAAAAACAACTTACGGTTAGATTTAGTATCAGTATGCTGCGCATAAAAGGATTTGAAACTGTAAGGCTAGGTTCACATTGCGTCAAGTACATGGCGTTAAACGGATCTGTTAAACGCATGTACAGAAAAGGATCAAATTTGTTGAAAAATCGGCTTCACGTTAACGCTTTTGATAGTGTTTTTCTCATTTTGATGTCCGTTTGCGATGTATCCGTTTGTCTGCGTTTGTCACTGTCAATAAAGTTTTTTTTTTTTTTTTCTCCTTTTGTCCTCGTCGGGGTGTGGGTGCAGACTCATTCTCCATTTTGAAAGCATTGAGTGAACTTCTGCTAGCAAGATGTTTGTGTCTGAGCTGGTTCGATTTCGCTTGATGCGGTTGCGACTTCGGCAGAGAAAGCGTAGTTCGCAAAGGAGATATTGGATCCACAAAGTGAATTTCTTGCGGAGTACATATGGTGCCTTTCACACCCTGTATCTTCAGCTTCGGGATCACCCTTCAAAATTCCAACGCTATCTACGGATGTCCATTGAGACCTTTGATGTTCTGCTTTCACATGTGAAGGATGAGATACATCATCATCGCAGCACATTCCGTGAAAGCATCTGTGCGGAGGAACGATTAGTAGTGACTGTGAGGTAATTATAAAAATTTTTCTCATTCTATTGACAAAGACTAGATCTAGGCATCGTGGGGCATAATGTTCATTTAGCAATTGTATATTCTATTGTATGTAGCCTTTTAGTTGTGCTTTAAAATCCTAAACAATTTCATTTTTTTTTTCTTTTTGAATGCCAACAGATATCTGGCTACTGGAGAATCTTTTGCGTCACTGCATTACCAATTTAGACTGGGGAAGTCAACAATTTGCCAACTGGTTCGGGAAACTTGTGATGCCATTTGGAACAACTTGCAACCACTTGTGCTACCAACCCCGACATCAGAAATGTGGCTAGCGATTTCCCAACAGTTCGAGGATGTGGCTAATTTCCCCAATTGTGTTGGTGCCGTGGACGGCAAGCACATACGGATTCAGAAACCAGCGCATAGTGGGTCCCTGTACTATAATTATATAAAATACTTCTCGATAATCTTGATGGCTATTGCGGATGCAAGATACTGGTTTGTAGCTGTGGATATTGGTGCGTATGGCCGTACTAACGATTCAAGAGTCTTCAGAGACTCCAACATGGGGAGATGTTTGTACAGCAACAATTTTAACTTACCCTCATCACGACCTCTACCGGGGACCGAAGACCCAAGTTTGCCCTTTGTTTTAGTTGGTGATGAGGCGTTCCAACTTGGGCAAAATCTCCTCAAACCGTACTCAAGCCGCAGTCTGAACTCCACCAAGCGCATTTTTAATTATCGCTTGAGCCGGGCAAGACGTTATGTGGAGTGCGCCTTTGGTATTTTGACATTAAAATGGCGAATTCTACTAACGTGCATGCAACTGCAACCAGAAAATGTGGACCGTGTTGTGAAGGCATGCATCTGTCTGCATAATTTTGTGGCCAGACATGAACCCCAGGTGGTTGACCCCGATGAATGTGAGTCGAACCTCATGAGCATTGAATCTACTGCTGTTCGGTCTACAGCACAAATAATGAGGATTCGTGACCAATTTGCACAGTGCTTCATACATGAGGGGCATGTTCCATGGCAAGACAGACACGTGTAAAATTTATTTCAAGTCTGAAGCTGTGTCCTGATGTGTTTTTGTTTTTTGGGTTTTTTTTTATTTCCCATATGTCTTGTAAAATATGTCTTGTAAAATGTTACATTACTGTTATGTTGTGTTCACAGTCATACAAGAATCAGATTTTAAACAGTTTACTTAAGTTTCCAAATTTTTATGAAAGAACAGTTGTGAACTTGTTACATATGATATCCCATAGGGATGTAAAAAAACACACACGAAATTGGGTGGGAAAAAAAACAATAAACCAAAGAACGTGAAACACAGTTTGCACCTGGCTGGGGACAGTGAGCTGTACTATAGACTCTGGTATTGCGCGGGTGTATTGTCTGCCCAGGTGTATGATGGACTGCTACTTTGTCTCTGATGTTCAATGCTCGGTTCACACCGGGCTCTATATTGAGGGTTGTAGGCCGGCATGTCTATGCTTCTGGTTGTCGATGGAGCTGGTTCCTGGGGTCCCACAAATTCCTCAAGAAGGTCATTCAGTCTTTGCCGAAACAAAAGGTTTCTGTGTGCCGGGATATTTTGTGCTACAGGAACATAGGACAAAAAAAGTAGCTTCCATTCATTTGCAGAATATACAGACTCGCGAGATTGCAAGTCGGTAATTTCCCGCCTCAGGTCTTTCAGTTCAGTCCGACACATGTCCTCAACCCGCTGAAGTCCATCGACAATAATGGCATCAGCTTCATCTTTTTGTGAAGCTCGCTTGCGTCCACGCACTGATTGCAACCGGGCACTCACACCTGAAGCCACAGTGCTTCTCTCCCCAGATCGTGGCTCGCTGATGACAGAGACGTCTTCAGCGCCCGTCTGCTGACTTGGTTCCAGTGGAGATGGCTCCAGTTCTTCTGCCTGTCTAGGCGCGGCGTTACTGCATATCGTGCTGTAACCCAAAAAAAAAATATATAATTTTGTTTTCATTTTTAAACAATTTTGTCTCGCACACAGACCAATTTGTACTTACGAGCGCTGAGACAATGTTTTTTGAAGAAAGAGCAATTGCTCGTAATGCACATACGGGGTCACCCGTTTTGCACCTGCTCCGCTTGGTACATTTTGACTACTCTGGTAGTCACGGACAAAGCGGTCCCTTATTGATTTCCAGCGGGTATGGACCGCATCCGCTGTAAGTTTGAAAAGAAGGTTTAAAAAAAAATAATATATATATATATATTAGTAGACAGTTCTTATATTGATAGTTTAAAAATTGTGTATAGTTAGTTAAGATAGTTGATATATAGCTAGTAGATAGATAGTTGATAGATAGTAATTATTATAGATGACAGAGAAATAGTTTAGTGTATAGGTAGTTGATAGTTCAGAGATAGATAGTAGACAATTTAACATCACCAATATTTACCAATTTTTGTTTTTGAGGTTGACGACTTCTCCATGTATCGGGGATCGAAGTGAGAGATAATTTGATCCCACAACTTGCGGTTCTTTACTATGTCATGGTGGGAGCTGTCGCTTTGGTCCCATATTGAGGGGTTGGCTTCCACAAGGTTGATCAGTGTCTCGTTGTGAATGGTCAACGGCTCTTTGTCAACCACAATCCTTTTTTGGGGGGGGGCTCGCTGACTTGGACTATGTAAACACAAAACGTTATGTTGAAAGGTTCAATTTCAGTTTATTGGTAGACTAATAGATAGATAGATAGATAGATAGATAGATAGATAGATAGATAGATAGATAGATAGATAGATAGATACATAGATAGATAGATAGATAGATAGATACATAGATAGATACATAGATAGATACATAGATAGATAGATACATAGATAGATAGATACATAGATAGATAGATACATAGATAGATACATAGATAGATACATAGATGGATAGATAGATAGATACATAGATAGATAGATAGATACATAGATAGATACAGCGAGAGAGAGAGAGAGAGAGATAGTGGATAGATAGTTTATAGATATAGCAGACACAAAATGAATAGATAGATTGTAGATAAATATTGGATAGAAAATTTCTAGTTTTATATTTACCACTGGCAGTTGTGGAGACGACAGACGGCGAGGAACCTTCTTCCTCTTGTGTCCTCCGTGTGCCACAACCTATTGTGTATGTAAATGGAAAAAAAAAAATTACATTTCTTTGATCAATAAATTTATGTTTGCAAAACTTAAAAATGTCTGCCATGTACCTTTGTTGGTTTTGCCTGTTTTTTTTTGGGGGGGGCCTAGCAGCCTCGGGCTCCGAAGACTCCTATTTGCAATAGAAACATGATTATACACGTGCTTAGCTTAATACACTGAATTTACACACAAATTTTAGTGGTTTTTTAAAGTGCAAGCCTACCGACTGAGATGAAAAAACCGCAGACACGCTGCTGCTGCTGCTGCTGCTTCCCTCACTATCCGACATCTGCAACAAAGCAATACATTTTTAGTACACACACATCCGTCGTACAATACAGACTCCCATGATGTATACAGAGATATCTACTATATAATTGTCTAGGGTACTTCCGTCTTTCTGTCCTTCTGTCATGGTATTAATTCGCTGATTGGTCTCGGCAGCTGCCTGTCATGGCTGCCGCAACCAATCAGCGACGCGCACAGTCAGAAAAAAAAGGGCCGCCCCGCACTCACTGCCCGGCGCCCCCATACACCCCTCAGCTCACCGCTCACACAGGGTACTGTGACAAACGACGCTGTGCAATATACTACGTGACTGGGTTCTGTATACTACGTCGCTGGGTGCTGTATACTACTTCACTGTGCAATACACTACGTGGCTCTGTGATGTATACTACGTCACTGGGCAATATACTACGTAGCTGGGCAATATACTACCTCACTGGGCAATATACTACATGGCTGGGCAATATACTACGTGGCTGGGCAATATACTACGTGGCTGGGCAATATACTACGTGGACATGCATATTCTAGAATACACGATGCGTTATCGGGACACCATCTAGTATATATATATATATATATATATATATATATACAAATGTACTTACATTTCCGGTGAACTTTTGCAAGACACTTTTTCTCTGGTGTGGAGCAGGCCTCAGGATGTGCTCTGGGGACAGATAATGGCCGAAATCCTGTTTCCTGTCACATGACCACATGGACCTCCCTCAAACGCTATTAAAACGTATGGTTCTTTTTGGAAATTTATCAAGATTTGCGTCTGGCTGCGTTTGCCATAGACATCAATGGCAGAATTAACGCTTCCGTAAGTATTGCGTTAGCTTGTCCAGACCTAAAACCGCTGCAAGCCGCGTTCCAAGGTCCGTCAGAAAAAAACGTTATGTGACTAACGCATGCCAAATTTGGCATGCGTCACGAGGCGTCAGACAATGCAAGTCTATGGGCGCGTTAGTATGTGCGTTATATTGCGTTTTCACTACTTAAAAACGTGTCCGTTAGACGGACTCACCTAGCGCAATGTGAACCTAGCCTAACCAACTCCCTTTATTTGGCTCACTCTCCATTTTGATAGGTCACCAAGACGCCTGTCCTGGATGGCACACTAGCTCACATGCACAGCTAACATTTCAAAGTACGTGATAGGTTCTACTTACACTTTGTCATACACTGAGTGAATACTTTTCCTCTTTGATGTAGATACGTTTAGAATATATTAAAAATAAAGTACAGTGCTTAAAAAATGACAAATAAATGAAATAAGATTTAAACACAAGGGAAAAAAAAACAATCCAAAAACTGGGTTAAATACAGAACTGTCTTACAATTTCAGATCTTTACCCCGAAACAAATATTGTAAAAGTCACAGACAAATGGAGTATTCCCATCTACGTTCAGCTCTAATCCTGCCATCTCCACCGTTCTCATTACACAAGTATACAGCATATTATACTGGTGGATAAAACAAGACTGAGCACAAGACCTTCACAGCCGTCTACACATCATAGGGGAGATCTCATGACACCTTCTCTCCATCTACCTGATGATCCTGAGGAACATTGGGATTTTCTTGTTTACAGTCCTGTGGCAAAAGAGGCCGGGGACATCTCTCTGGTGTTGTCCTCTTACTGGATAGGACTGGAGGAAACACATACAGGGACTGAATTTATTTTTTACATACAGATAATTATAGGCCGAGTGTATTTAGTCCTGTCTATTACCTGGTGATGTGAAGGGCTGAAGAACCTCCATCATGATGCTCTTGTACAGATCTTTGTGTCCTTCTAAATATTCCCACTCCTCCATGGAGAAATAGACTGTGACATCCTGACACCTTATAGGAACCTGACAAATACAATAATTCCATTATTCCCCTGATTCCTTCAAAAAGTTACTGTATAATGTCCCAGCATTTCCAGCAGTGTTACCTCTCCAGTCAGCAACTCAATTATCTTGTAGGCGAGTTCTAGGATCTTCTGGTCATTGATGTCCTCATGTATCAGGGCGTGCGGTGGAGGCCCAGTGGTTCGGCTCAGGGGTCTTCCCCATCCCTCAGACACAGAGGCCTGACACCTCTCACTAGAGGTCTTCTTCACTACTGTGTAATCCTGGTTATGGAGAGACACATTAATAAACCTCACTACAGACATTCCCAGAGTCCTCACTTCTCCAGTTCTGTCCATCTGTTATTCCCATAGATAAGTATAATACAATGTGACGTCATCAGAATCTCTCACCTCTCCAGTAAGCCGGAAGAGGATCTCTAGGGTGAGGTGTAATATCCTCTCTGCCATCTTTTCCTTGTCTATATCCATCCTTGATGGGTCAATCAGGAAAACTCTCTTCTATAAAAAGATCCCCACTGAGAGGATCCGATATTGTGGGGCCCTGAATGAGAAGATGAGCCAATGTGACATCATAAAGATCCCATGTAATAACACAATTAACACCCACTTTTTGCACTCGTGACTTAGATGTGATTGTAAAGGAGGACTTCGCTTCTCCCAATCACTTGTCCATACAACTACCACAATAGGATAAAAATGAGTTAAGCGTCCCCCACAGTCTTCTCACACATTCGCTTTCATATTAACCTGTGTTGTCTTCGATTTTAATCTGTAGTTGCTAAAAATTTTGCTTTGTACAGACCAGATTAATTTTGGTTTGATCTAATGTTATGATCGATAAGAGAGCACTTACATTTATACACTATGAGATGAATTATGTGGATGCATTAGGAATTTTTTTGAATTGTTGAGTAATTCTGGTATATCTTTTGGTGTTATAATCGTGGTTACTGTCACCTTAACCATGGCTGAACAGGGCCAGAAGGGTCAGCCATCAGTGAGCGGGGATACCATTTGTACAGATATGCGGTGAAATAATTGTCTAATATACTTTATATACTAATTGTTCCCTTTGGTCTATGAACTTAAGGGATCGTGGGGGATAATTAATATAACTATTACTATTTTATTATTTTATAGTAGTCAGTTTTTTTCTTTACATCTACTATACCTATATATTTGAGGCCACACACACACAACAAGCCGTTTTTTCCTTGGATTCTTCAGCTGAATATGTTTCCCATAGACTCATCTTCCATAACGGTAATTCATGTCCCATTTACCGACACTGGGATCAGCATTAGCAATACTGCAGGAGATATTCATTACACGTGACATGAGAAATAACTACCGTATTTTTCGCTTTATAAGATGCACCCCCAAATTTGGAGAAAAGAGAAAAAAATATTTTTTTTGTTAAATGGGGGTCTGTCTTATAATGCCAGTGTCTGTCTTACAAATCATATATACGGTATGTCCCTCATCCTGGTATCTATATAACCCCCATCCATGTGCTGGCACATGGCCCCCCTGTGTTGCTGGCAGGCACATGGCTCCCCCGCGCTGCTGGCAGGCACATGGCCCCCCCAGTCACTATATGCCCCCCTGTGCTGCTGGCAGGAACCTGGCCCCCATGGTCAGGGCTGCCACTAGAAATTTCGGGGCCCCATACTGGCAACATTTTCGGGGCCCCCTTGAGACTCCGCCCAGGTTCCACCCCAGCCCCGCCTCCACGCTCCACCCCTCGAACTGTCCACAGTCCCACCGCTCTCTCTTGGAAAAACTCCACTTCTCACCAATCACACATTGAGGGTACGTGTCCACCTTCAGGATGGCCAGCGGTTGCTGCGTCGGAGCGGCAAACCCGCTCAGCGCGGCAAACCCGCTCGGCGCTAAGCCCCTCCCCCTACTGTGACGCGATGATGCCGGATGTGTTAATTGCACACATCCGGGATCATCGCACCCCACACATAGGGCCCTGTGTTATAGCTTGCGGCGGCGCAGCTGCCGCAAGGAACACGGACATGCTGCGATCTTAAAAGAAGCGCCGCATGTCCGGAGTCGCAGGGCCGCCGGGTGCGTGTTACCACGCATAGTGGAGACGGGATTTCATAAAATCCCCTCCACTATGCTGGAACATCTGAACGCTGCGTGTTTGACGCTGTGGCCCCACGCACCGTCAAACACGCAGCGTTTACTTAACGTGGACACATACCCTAACAGTTCCCATCACCAGATCACACATACAGCCGGCAGCTTTTGTTTTGGCCAAAAGATTTTGTAAGCCGCCACCATAACACGGTAGACTCTTTTGGTGAGGCCCTACTCTGCTGTAACCTATTAAATATTTGTTAAAATATGCAAAACAATTTAGGTATATTTTTATTTATTTTTCAATTTTTAAAATGACCAATAATATCACATAAAAAACAAATACCGCTACACCATGACCAGATGACATATTACCACCAGTGATCGAATAATATCACATACAAAGAACTAATACCGCTACACCATGACCAGACCGCATATTACCACCACAGTGATCGAATAATATCACATACAAAGAACAAATACCGCTACACCATGACCAGACCGCATATTACCACCACAGTGATCGAATAATATCACATACAAGGGACAAATACCGCAACACCATGTCCAGACCACATATTACCACCACATAGTGACTGAATACTACAATTCTGATCAGTAATAAAAAAAAAAGCACCACACTATCACCATAAGGCCGGAGACACACTGGTGCGAGATATGGACGAGTCTCGCTGGTTAAAAGCAAGCTGTGGCACCGGCACTCCGGAGCGGAGCGTGCAGCTCCATGTATTGCTATGCAGCTGCACGCTCCGCTCCGGAGTGCAGGTGCCACAGCTTGCTTTTAACCAGCGAGACTCGGCCGTATCTCGCACCAGTGTGACCCCGGCCTAAGTGCCATTATACACAGGAGAGCTGTACTTAGTATGCAGTGTCTGTGTACAGATAATACAGTGATCACTAGTGAAATTATACACAGGAGCTCTGTATATAGTATACAGTGTATAGTGTCAGTGTACAGGTAACACTGACTTACCAGTGACGTCTCTAGGTGAAGTCCTTCATCTTTCATCCAGCACAGACCGCCATCATGTCTTCCAGCCAGGACTCGTCTCTGCAGGAAATAACAGAGTTATCTTGAGCTCCGCTTGTAGAACACATTACTTAATTTTTCCCAACTTCTACATTACACCGCATAAAGAAAAAGAGGCGACATAGTGTCACTCTACACAGTAACAGGACCGCCCCCTCATTTAAAACAGTGTCCTCAAAAAATAAATACATCACTGCAGTAATAATATCCCTTAATTAGTCCCTATGGTAATAATATTCCCCATCCTGGCCCCGTGTGTCTCATTCCTGGCGTCAGCCATATGTTCTCCCATCCTGCCCTCATGAGTATCCATCCTGCCCCATATGACCTCCCCATCCTGCCCCATCTGTCTCCATCATATCCATCCTGCCCCATGATCCTGCACGATCTGTCTCCAATCATGCCCCCATGTCTTTCGTTATACCCCATATCTCCATTCTGCCCGTGTCCAGCATCATTCATAGCCCCCGTGTCCAGCATCATTCATAGCCCCCGTGTCCAGCATCATTCATAGCCCCCGTGTCCAGCATCATTCATAGCCCCCGTGTCCAGCATCATTCATAGCCCCCGTGTCCAGCATCATTCATAGCCCCCGTGTCCAGCATCATTCATAGCCCCCGTGTCCAGCATCATTCATAGCCCCCGTGTCCAGCATCATTCATAGCCCCCGTGTCCAGCATCATTCATAGCCCCCGTGTCCAGCATCATTCATAGCCCCCGTGTCCAGCATCATTCATAGCCCCCGTGTCCAGCATCATTCATAGCCCCCGTGTCCAGCATCTCTGCCCCCGTGTCCAGCATCATTCATAGCCCCCGTGTCCAGCATCTCTGCCCCCGTGTCCAGCATCTCTGCCCCCGTGTCCAGCATCTCTGCCCCCGTGTCCAGCATCTCTGCCCCCGTGTCCAGCATCTCTGCCCCCGTGTCCAGCATCTCTGCCCCCGTGTCCAGCATCTCTGCCCCCGTGTCCAGCATCTCTGCCCCCGTGTCCAGCATCTCTGCCCCCGTGTCCAGCATCTCTGCCCCCGTGTCCAGCATCTCTGCCCCCGTGTCCAGCATCTCTGCCCCCGTGTCCAGCATCTCTGCCCCCGTGTCCAGCATCTCTGCCCCCGTGTCCAGCATCTCTGCCCCCGTGTCCAGCATCTCTGCCCCCGTGTCCAGCATCTCTGCCCCCGTGTCCAGCATCTCTGCCCCCGTGTCCAGCATCTCTGCCCCCGTGTCCAGCATCTCTGCCCCCGTGTCCAGCATCTCTGCCCCCGTGTCCAGCAGGGACGCAAGGATACGGACGCAAGGATACTTTATATGTGTACCACCTCCACCTGTGCCTTGTTGGAATGTGCAGCAAACAAACCCCCCCCTCATTGAATCCATGCAGGCAGCAAACCAACCCCCCCCGGGCCCTGTTTGAATCCATGCAGGCAGGCAGCAAACAAACCTCCCCACCCCCGGGCCCTGTTTGAATCCGACCCCCCCCCCCCCGTGCAGGCAGGCAGCAAATAGACCCCCCCAAACAGGGCCCGGGGTGGGGGGGGGTTTATTTGCTGCCTGCCTCAGCCTGCACCACGGGTCGGATTCAAACAGGGCCCGGGGGTGAGGGCCCGGGGGTGAGGGCCCGGGGGTGAGGGCCCGGGGGTGTTTATTTGCTGCCTGCCTGCACGGGGGGTCTGATTCAAACAGGGCCCGGGGGTGGGGGCCCGGGGGGGTTTATTTGCTGCCTGCCTGCACGGGGGGTCTGATTCAAACAGGGCCCGGGGGTGGGGGCCCGGGGGGGTTTATTTGCTGCCTGCCTGCACGGGGGGTCTGCTTCAAACAGGGCCCGGGGGTGGGGGCCCGGGGGGGTTTATTTGCTGCCTGCCTGCATGGAGGGTCTGATTCAAACAGGGCTTGGGGGTGGGGGCCCGGGGGGGGGGTTTATTTGCTGCCTGCCTGCATGGAGGGTCTGATTCAAACAGGGCTTGGGGGTGGGGGCCCCCCGGGCCCTGTTTGAATCAGACCCCCGTGCAGGCAGGCAGCAAATAAACCCCCCCCCCGGGCCCTCACCCCCGGGCCCTCACCCCCGGGCCCTGTTTGCATCCGGAGTCCGGACGGACGGTACTAACCCTGCTCGCCCGCCGCCGGCTCCACTCGTCTGGTCCGGTCTGCAGAGCAGCTCCAGCATCCTGCACGTCCTCGGTCCTCTCATCGTGCGGTGGTCCCCTGCTGCCGCCGGCCTGCCTCTTCTGCTCCGCCGTCTGCTCCACCGCCGTCCGCAGCAGGCACGTGGCACACCGCACGCTGCTCTGCTCTGGTATGAGGAAGTGGAGCAGGGCAGCGTGTGACGTCACACGCCCATGATGCACCGGGCCCCTTAAAGCTACAGCGCTCATTTAGCCTGCATTTACACACGCCAGACGCGGAGACGCCAGCCCACAGGTAGTTAATCGGCTCAATAGCAGCGCAGCAGCTGCAGCAGCATGAATAAAATGTCAGAGGGGGCCCGAGCAGAGCGCGGACCGGGTTGTCAGCGTGCTCGGGCGGCGGGCCCCCCTTTTTGCTCCTCATCTCCGGGCCCCATACAGCAGTGATGCCTGTCATGCCCTGATGGCGGCCCTGCCCATGGTCACTATATGCCCCCCTGTGCTGCTGGCAGGCACATGATAAAATAACAAACACTTAACTCACCTTCCGATGATGGCTCCGTGCTCCCAGCTTCTCGGTTGCGCTTCCTGTTTCTCGGGCATCGGATCATGCGACCTAGACATCACTGTGCTGTGCCGATCACATGTTGGCACAGACACAGGAAGAGCCATGGGGCCGGGGGGGGGTCCATATCCATGATTGGAGGGGGGGAGAGTGCAGGCACATGCAATATGCGCTGCTCCCCTGTCAACCAACTCGGCGCGGCTTCAGCAACAAGGTGATGAACAGCGGGTGCAGTGAATATTACATGAGGCTACTGAGAAGGAGCACGTGACCCCCCCGCTGTCCCTGCAGCCCGCAGCCAGCCCACTCCAGCCCCTCGACACCACTCCAGAGCTGCCCCCCTTCCTTTACAGCACAGCACACAGATTCGGATTATAAGACGCAACCCCCTCTTTCCCCCAAGATTTGGGGAACAAAAGTGCGTCTTATAATCCGAAAAATACAGTACTTCCTAATGAGGACAACATCTTCATTTTTACTACGGATCTATAACATATTTGGTCAGAGTCCGTCAATGACTACATTACCACCAACCAGCTTACAGTGGTGTGAGAAACTGTTAGCCCCCTTCCTGATTTCCTATTCTTTTGCATGTTTGTCACACTTAATCACACAGATCACCAAACAAATTTAAATATCATACAAAGATAACACAAAATGCCGTTTTTGAATTAAGGTATTTCTTATTAAGGGAAAAAGAAATCCAAACCTACAGGGGCCTGTGTGAAAAAGTGACTGCCCCAAAACCTTATAACTAAATAAGCCACCCTTAGCAGCAACAACTGCAATGAAGCTTTGAGATAACTGGCAATGAGTCTTTTACAATGCTCAGGAGGAATGTTAGCCCACTCATCTTTGCAAAATTGCTGTAATTCAGCCACATTGGAGGGTTTCCAAGCATGAATCACCTTTAAGGTCATGCCACATCATTTCAATCGGATTAAGGTGAGGACTTTGACTAGACCACTCATAAGTATTAATTTTGTTTTTCTTAAGCCATTCAGAGGTGGACTTGCTGGTGTGTTCTGGATCATTATCCTGCTGCATAACCCAAGTGCGCTTCAGCTTGAGGTCACGAACAGATGGAAGGACATTCTCCTTCAAGATTTTTTGGTAGACAGCAGAAGTCATGGTTCCAATTACCAAAACAAGTCTTTCAGGTCCTGAAGCAGCAAAACAGCCATAGACTGTCACACTACCATTACCATATTTTACTGCTTTTTTGGTGTTCCTTTTCTGAAATTTTGTGTTACAACTACACCAGATGTATTAGGATATACACCTTCCAAAAAGTTCTACTTTTGTCTCGTCAGTCCACAGAGAATTCTCCCAAAAGTTTTGGGGATCATCAAGATAATTTCTGTCAAAACTGATATGAGCCTTTATGTTCTTACTGCTCAGCAGTGGTTTTCATCTTGGAACTCTGCCATGCAGGCAATTTTTCCCAGTCTCTTTCTATGGTGGAGTCATGAACACTGACCTTAACTGAGGCAAGTGAGGCCTGCAGTCCTTTGGATGTTGTTGTGGAGTCTTTTGTGACCTCTTGGATGAGTCAAAAGGGAGAATAGAGGAGGCTCGCTCCTGGTGTAATACCCGGTGATCAAATGGAGGAAATTGAGAACAAAGTACACTAACCTGATGTGGTTATGCTGCTGGCATAACCACGTTTGTAGGGCCTGTGGTGCTTAGCGTGCACCATTCGCCATCCCCGCTTCCTTGTTCGGGGGTTGACTGGTCATGTGGAATGACATGTGATGCTGATGTCACCGCAGGTCCTACGTCTTAGGCTGCCGTCACACTAGCAGTATTTGGTCAGTATTTTACACCAGTGTTTGTAAGCCAAAACCAGGAGTGGAACAAATAGAGGAAAAGTATAACAGAAACATATGCACCACTTCGGCATTTATCACCCACTCCTGGTTTTGGCTTACAGATACTGATGTAAAATACTGACCAAATACTGCTAGTGTGACGGCAGCCTTACAGGTTCTACAGGATGATAGATGGTCTGCTGGGACCGTGCTGCACCCAGCCGCTCACTCAGAAGGGGTGTAAATTGCAAGGAAGGAAAAGTGCGGCTGATTAGTGCGCTCAGACCAAGACAGACACTTATTATACAGCTCTGGCGAAAATTAAGAGACCACTGCAAAATTTTCAGTTTGTCTGATTTTTCTCTTTATAGGTATATTTTGGAGTAAAATGTAAATTGTTGCTTTATTCTATAAACTACTGACAACATGTCTCCGAAGTTCCAAGCAATAAATTTTGTATTTATTTTCTGAAAATTAGAAATGGTCAAAATAACAAAAAAATGCATTGCTTGCAGACCTCAAATAATGCAAAAAACCAAGTTCATAGTCATCTAGAAACAACAATACTAATGTTTTAATGTTGCAAAAAAAGGAAAATCCGAACTCCTAAATCAAACTATCACTCCTAGTGAAATAAAATTAGCTATTCAGCAACTGAAAATGAATAAAAAACCGGGTCCCGACGGATTTACGGCCCTCTACTATAAAAAATATGCTTCGGTACTAATCCCTCACCTCACCAACTATTTTAACTCTTTATGGGATGGTAACAAACCAGGGGGAGCCTCTTTAATGGCTGCAATATCCATGATACCAAAACCTAGTTCTGATCACTTACTCTGGTCTAATTATAGGCCAATATCCCTTATTAACATAGACCTTAAAATACTGGCTAAAATTCTATCTCAGCGTTTAAACTCAGGCCTAGGAACTCTAATACATAGAGATCAGGTAGGCTTTGTCCCTTGTAGACAGGCCTCAGACAATATACGAAGGGTCTCCCACCTGCTGCATCACTGCAAACAGCGCAACATACCAAGCATGTTACTGTCGCTGGATATTAAAAAAGCCTTTGACTGTTTCTTGGCCTTATCTGTTTGCGGTCCTGCGGAAGTGGAAGATCCCTGACTACTTTCTCTCATGGATTCATGCTCTTTACAGTTCCCCATCGGCTTATGTACGCTATAATGGCTTCTCCTCTGTGCTTTTCCCCATTAGTAGAGGCACTCGACAAGGATGTCCCCTATCACCCTTATTATTCCTTTTGGCATTCAAACCCTTAGCTATCCATCTTCGACTCAATTCAAATATATAGGGAGTAAATATAGCATCAGTATCCCATAAACTCTTTTTGTTTGCAGATGACATGTGACTTCTCCTAACAACACCCCAGACATCCTTGCCGGCCCTACTTCAAACTCTTAGTAATTTTGAATATATATCTGGTTTACAGGTCAATCCTTCTAAATCTTATGCCATGAATATATCCCTCCCTTCACCTACTGTCTCACAGCTCCAACACGACTGTCCGTTTCAATGGGCCAATAACCACTTGGACTATCTAGGAGTGAAACTAACTGCCAATTTAGACTCCCTTTATGCAGCCAATTACCCCCACATGCTCCGTAAACTTCGTTTACTACTCCAGTCATGGGAGAAGTTGCACCTCTCCTGGCTCGGCCGCGTACGTGCATTGAAGATGACTATCCTCCCCAAATTACTTTATTTATTTCGAGTTTTGCCAGTCCCTGTCCCTTCACACTACCTCAAAATAGCCCAACGACTAGTTGATACTTTTGTTTGGAGGGGTGGCCTTCCTAGGGTTAATAGAGCTACCCTCTATCGCTATCGCTTGAAAGGAGGTTTAGGGGTTCCCAACCTTTCTAAATATTATCAAGCAGCCCAACTAGGTCAATTGACCCTATATCATGCCTACTCTGAACCTTCTCTGTGGCTTTCTCTAGAGGCCCCTGAATTTCACTCGGGTACCCTCGATACAATAGTATGGATTCTCCCAGCTCAGCGTAGACACGTCTCAAATCCCATTTTAGCTCAATCTCTTAAGATTTGAGATTCGTTTAAATATTCCTCGCAGCTAATCTCACCATTCTTGCCTCTCGCCCCCCTTTGGGGCAATATCCAGTTCCTCCCAAGCATGGAGTCCCTTAGGAACTTTCATTTATGGGTCGCTGCAGGGATAACCAGAATCCATCACCTTTTTAACGTGGATGGGATTATTCCTTTTTCAGTCCTGAGTGAAAGATACCATCTCCCCCGTGGAGAGGTATTTTGTTACTTGCAACGTAAAAATTTTGTCAATTCATTACTAAAAACTCTACCCCTCCTTATTCCTTCACTCCCTTTGAACAAAGATGCCACCAAAATCCACACGCTCCAGGCATTATATCTCTCCTTACTCTCATATCAATTCCTCCTCTCATAGGCGCTGTTTGAACTACATTTCTCGCTGAGAGTCTGACATTGGTTCCACTTTGACCGATTCAGAATGGTCTCAAATCTGGTCCTACTCTACTGGAGGAATATTAAATACTCTCATGCTAGAAATGAATTATAAGGTGTTGACCAGGTGGTACCTGACCCCAGCCAGAGTGGCTAAAGCAGTCGCCAACTGTTCTCCAAATTGCTTTAGAGGATGTAATTCCACAAGTGATATGTTCCATATCTGGTGGCTATGCCCGATTGTACGCAGATTTTGGATTAGAATATACCACCTGATCTTCTCTATAACAAATATCAATCTTACAAAAAAAACCTAAACACGCTCAAGCCCTCATCACATTTATATTCCTGGCAGCCAAACAAACCATAGCTTCGGCTTGGAAAAAACAAATCTAGAATTATCTGCAGTTAAAACACGCCTTTCTTGGTACATGATAAACGAAAAATTATCTGCCATACTTACACACAAAGTTGGCAAGTTTGAGAAAATTTGGCTTGCCTGGGTGGAGTATGCCAACCACACCCCCTTTGCCACACCAGTATTTCATCTGACCAACCCTGACCCTGATTGAATCATTTAACCGGAATCGAACACACTATAACCCTCTTCTCGGGTTCCCCCCCTCCCCTGCCTTTTACCCTGTTGTTTGTTCGTTTGTTTGTTTGTTAACTGCTTATATGTCCTCTTAAACATATTGTAAAAATATGTTTGTATTGAGGTTTTTTCTTCACAGTATGTGCAAAATTCAATAAAAATCTATTGTTTTTTTTTTTTTTTTTTTAAAAAAGGAAAATCCAGCTTCCAAAAAATTTCCAAATTTATTGTGAATAAAACATTAAGTCCAGTAGGATGAATTCACATGATAATGAGTAACAGATTACGTGTTTCGAACAACAGCTTGTTCTTTCTCAAAGGCTTTGAGAAAGAACAAGCTGTTGTTCGAAACGTGTAATCTGTTATTCATTATCATGTGAATTCATTCTACTGGACATAATGTTTTATTCACAATAAATTTGGAATTTTTTTGGAAGCTGGATTTTCCTTTTTTTTTTGCTACATTTGTTCCACGTGATGACTACATAATATCCGTGCTTCCCCACAACACATGCCTAACAGGTGAGCTTGTTTTCCTATTTCTGTGTATCTACTAATGTTTTAACTCAGGAAGAGTTCAGAAATCAATATTTTGTGGAATAACCATTATTTTGAATCACAGCTTTCATGCGTCTTGGCATGCTTTCCACCAGTCTTTCACACTCCTTTGGGGTGACCTTATGCCACTCCTGGTACAAAAATTTAAGTAGTTCTTTGTTTGATGACTTGTGACTATCCATCTTCCTCTTGATTACATTCCAGAGGTTTTCAAAGGGGTTCAGGTCTGGAGATTGGGCTGGTCATGACATTTGATGTGGTGTTCCTTCATCCACACCTTGATTGACCTAGCTGTATGGCATGTCGCATTGTACTGCTGGAAAAACCAGTCCTCAGAGTTGGGAAACATTGCCTGAGCAGAAGGAAACAACTGTTTTCCCGGGATAACCTTGTATGCGGCTTCATTCATACGTTATTCGCAAAGATTAACCTGCCCAATTCCAGCCTTGCTGAAGCATCCCCAGATCATCACCGATCCTCCACCAAATTTCACAGTGGGTGCAAAACACTGTGACTTGTATGCCTCTCCAGGTCTCCATCTAACCATTAGACGACCAGGTGTTGGGCAGAGCTGAAAATTAGACTCATCAGAGAAGATTACCTTACTCCAGTCCTCTATGTCCAATCCTTATGGTCTTTGGCAAACTTCAACCTGGCTCTCCTTTTAGGCCGGGATCACACATGCGAGAAATACGTCCGAGTCTCGCATGGTAATACCCGGGATTGCCGCCGTCACTCAGGAGCGGAGAGAGCGGCCGCATAGCAATACATGCAGCCGCACGCTCCGCTCCAGAGAGACGGTGGCAATGACGGGTATTACCATGCGAGACTCAGACGTATTTCTCGCATGTGTGATCCCGGCCTTATTCTCATTGATGAAAGGCTTTTTTCTAGCGATACATGACTTGAGTCCTGCCTCTAGGAGCCTGTTACGAACTGTTCTTGTCGTGCACTTCACCCCAGCTGCCATTTGCCATTCCTTTTGTAGGTCACTTGATGTCATTCTGTGGTTGCTGAGTGACATTCTAATAAGATGACGGTCATCCCGGTCAGTAGAGAGTCGTTTTTGCCCTCTGCTGGTCTGTAGCTTTGTTGTCCCCAATGTCTGCTGCTTGACCTTGTTGTAATGGACTGCCATCTTAGAAATTTTAAGGATGGAGGCAACATAACGTTTACTGTGTCCCTCTGCTAGTAAAGCCAGAATTGAGCCCTTCTTTTCCTCACTCAAGACGTTTCTTTTCAACTCCTTTGGCATGGTTAAAAGATTTGGTTCAGGTGATCACCTATTCAGAAGCACATTAAGTATAATGAGGTGTACTCTGGTTGGAATTTAACGGACACTGGAATGAAATGGCTGTCAGACATGTAGAGAAGCTGATTTTTATAAAACTGTGCAGTGGTCTCTTAATTTTTGCCAGAGCTGTAGATTGAAGAAAAGAAACTTCTTTACTTGGTCATTCTACTCACAAAGCTTTTTGGCGGTGAATCCACCTTCATCGGGTATTCACCCGATGAAGGCGGATTCACAGCTAATAAGCTTTGCGAGTAGAATGACCAAGTAAAGAGGTTTGTTTTTAATTTATAATAAGAGTCTGTCTTGAAAAACCCAATTGAGATGCATTGAGATGCCGCTCTAGATCATGGGTGGAAACGGAGGCTGAAAAATAAGTGTTGAAATACCTCTAGGTGATGTGGCTGATGTGTCAGAAGTGACACTGACACGTGCCTGAAGTGGTTGCTTCTGTTGCAATGGTGCCGTCCATGCCGCTGAGGGTGAAGCCGGCGCTAGCAGTCCAAAAAGAGAGGGAGCGTCCTTCCGTAGATGAAAATCCCCTGCACGCTCGTAGCTGTGGTGGTCGGCAGGCAGCCTCGGCCGATGGCGCCACCGTTTGGTAGCGTAACGAATGGGGGGCGTGGTTTAGCGGTGACGTCACCTGTCTGTAATGACGGACACTAACAGAGGCCAATCCAGGCGCGTTTCGAGGGACCCGTCCCTCTTTCTCAAGGTATGGCTCCCCTGCTATCGCTGCCTAAAATATAACAACGCTCACCCTAAGTCCATACTTGTCATTTAACTCAGCTTCCCAAGGATGAGATAAACCACAGTTAATTTATGCTTTAAGGGGGCAATCACCTTTTCACATAGGGCCCTGTAGGTTTCAATATATTTTACCATTAAAGGGGTTGCCCACTACTAGGTAAATCCCTTCTTAAGCTAAATGTTCTGCCCCAATAAAGTAATAAAGACTATACTCGCCTTCCGTGCTGGCGCTGTTCCCATTGTGTCGGCACTTGCTCTTCCAGGGGCAGTGATGCGATGTTGTGATATGTGACACCAGCGCCCAGTCAGCGCCGGTGTCACTGTATCTGCCTTCAGACAAACTGAACAATAAGAGGAAGCCAAGGCTGCAGCTCATCCCAGACTTACTATTCATGTTCAGTTTGTCATAAAGCAGAGACAGTAACACCAGTGCTGATTGGGCATCACGTGTCATTCCACCGCATCACAGCCCTGGAACCACTAGTGCCAGCACCAAATGGAGCCGGCACTGAAGGTGACTATAAGCTTTATTGTTTTATCGGGCAAAACACTTAGATTAAGAAGAGCTTGTCTTAGTAGTGGACAACCCCTTTAATAATAAAGACCTTCATTTAAAAACTGTATTTTGTGTTTACTTGTGTTATTATTGTCTTTTACTTAACCCCTTAACGACGATATGCCTTTTCACGGCGGTAGTTAAGGGTACTTAAACCAAGGCACTATGGAAAAAGTGTATAGCACCCACCAGAGTTGGATTTTCTCCAGGGTCTCAGCTGCCGGGGTTAGCCGAGACCCCAGGGAACATGATTTGGGTTGGTTTTTACCAACCCCAGGGTTGCGATCAGCGTTATTAATCGCATAAAGGCAACTGCAAAAAAAAAAAGTCCGATTTGCCATTTAATTTGTCTCTCCTCTGATGTGATCGCACATCAGAGGAGAGAGAAATAGGGTCCCCCAATCCCCCCCCGATACTACGTGGCAGTGTTATATAGTATGTGGGCTGTGTTATATACTGCGTGGATGCTATATATTACGTGGGCAGTGTTATATACTACGTGCGCAGTGTTATATACTACGAGCACAGTGTTATATAATATGTGGGCAGTGTTATATACTGCGTGGATGCTATATACTATGTGGCAGTGTTATATACTACGTGGGCAGTGTTATATACTACGTGGGCAGTGTTATATACTACATGGCTGTGCTATATACTATGTGGCTGTCTGTGTTACGTGGCCTCTGCTATATGTTATGTAGCTGCTATATATATATATATATATATATATATATATATATATATATATATATATATATATATATATATATATATATATATATACATATTCTAGAATACCCGATGCGTTAGAATCGGGCCACCATCTAGTATACTATAAACTGATGAAGAGACCGGAGGAGTCTGGATAGCGACTATTTGTTCCCATCTTTTCAGTCATTAAAATGCATCAACTACTGAGGACTCTCAATGGTGATTATTTGTTATTTGATCGGAGGAGCACAGAGAGGGAGGGCTGTTCCCACCAACACACCCTAATATATTGCCATGACAGACGGGGCCTAACAATGAGGTCCTAGATCAGTGTAACTAAGATTATAAGGTGAAGAAAAAGCTAAAATACAGCTACATTGTCTACAGAACTAAAAAGTTCTATGGCTGCACTATGGGAACATTATACTGTGTGTGGGGGATGGCGGCACTGTGGGGACATTATTCTGTGTGGGGGGTATGGAGGCACTGTGGGGACATTATACTGTGTGTGGGGGATGGCGGCACTGTGGGAACATTATTCTGTGTGGGGGGTATGGAGGCACTGTGGGGACATTATTCTGTGTGGGGGGGATGGCGGCACTGTGGGGACATTATTCTGTGTGGGGGGTATGGAGGCACTGTGGAGACATTGTACTGTGTGTGGGGATGGCGGCACTGTGGGGACATTATACTGTGTGTGGGGGGATGGTGGCACTGTGGGGACATTATATTGTGTGTGTGGAGGGATGGCGGCACTGTGGGAACATTATTCTGTGTGGGGGGTATGGAGGCACTGTGGGGACATTATTCTGTGTGGGGGGGATGGCGGCACTGTGGGAACATTATTCTGTGTGGGGGGTATGGAGGCACTGTGGGAACATTATTCTGTGTGGGGGGTATGGAGGCACTGTGGGGACATTATACTGTGTGTGGGGGATGGCGGCACTGTGGGAACATTATTCTGTGTGGGGGGTATGGAGGCACTGTGGGGACATTATTCTGTGTGGGGGGGATGGCGGCACTGTGGGGACATTATTCTGTGTGGGGGGTATGGAGGCACTGTGGGGACATTATACTGTGTGTGGGGGATGGCGGCACTGTGGGAACATTATTCTGTGTGGGGGGTATGGAGGCACTGTGGGGACATTATTCTGTGTGGGGGGGATGGCGGCACTGTGGGGACATTATTCTGTGTGGGGGGTATGGAGGCACTGTGGAGACATTGTACTGTGTGTGGGGATGGCGGCACTGTGGGGACATTATACTGTGTGTGGGGGGATGGTGGCACTGTGGGGACATTATATTGTGTGTGTGGAGGGATGGCGGCACTGTGGGGACATTATACTGTGTGTATCTATCGGAGGAGAGGGAAGAAAGCGTTATAGCTCTTAGTGATGGGGAATCTCCAGCACCTACCTCCACCTGCAGAGCCGCACACCACATATATGGCTGTTCTGTGTGCACAGGACCTGTGGTGAGGTCACAGGAGGGGAGGAGTCAGGGGTCACATGATCAGGCGCCTCAGTGTATGCAGGACTCTGCTGTGCTGGTTGTCATGGTGCTGGATGAGGGGAAGTTTCTGTGTGGGGTCAGGAGGGGTTTACAGGGTGGATGTAGCAGAGCCGTGTGTGTATGAGGTGTACGGAGCGGAGCCGTGTGTGTGTGTGTATGTGTGTACGAGGTGTACGGAGAGGAGCTGCGTGTAGGATAAATAATGGGAAACTTTTATAGATCGGTTTGTTACAAAAGGGCCAATTCCCAGTAGATGTACGTTTTCTTGTTTTATTTTTACATAACAACAGTGTTTTTAGTGACTAAATATTTTTCAGGACATTTTGGACTTAGATGGAAAATAGAAAAAGTCTTTGTTTTTCATTTGTCAACTTTTATTTTTACATAGAAAACTATTTTAGTGGCTCAACATTATTCTATTTTTTTTTTTTTTTATTATTATTATTTTGTTGAGGTTTTTCAGATCTATTTTTACAAACCTTATTTGGCTTTTTTTATAATTTGTCCCAGTTCGGAACTTCAACCTTCACTTATCTGATGGCCAGTTTATTAGCTTCAAAACCACAGAAATGAGCCCGACTATAAGCTGTTATATGTGCAGAGTGTAAGAGCACGTTCATACTGTGGCCATTTCACAGAGGAAACCCAAGAAAAAACCTAAATAATCATATACCCTGCAGTAAGGCTACGTTCACATTTGCGTTGTGCGATGTTGCGTCGGAGACGCAACGCACAACGCAAACAAAAACGCAACAAAACGCACGCAAAAACGCTGCGTTTTGCGACGCATGTGTCCTTTTTTGCCGAAATTTGGACGCAAAAAAAATGCAACATGCTGCGTTTTCTGCGCCCAACGCTTGCGGCCAAAAAAACGCATGCGTCGCAAAACGCAGCACAACGCATGTCCATGCGCCCCCATGTTAAATATAGGGGTGCATGACGCATGCGGCGACGCAGCGGCGCCCGACGCTGCGTCGCACAACGCTAATGTGAACGTAGCCTAAGGCTGGTTTCACACCTGCGTTTTTATCTGCATGCGTTTTTAAAAAAAACGCATGTGTGAAAAACGCATGTAAACGCGGTAAAACGCATGCGTTTTTTAGACGCATGCGTTTTTATAGAAAAACACAAGAAAACACAAGAAAAAACAAGAAAACCCTAACCCTACCCCTACCCCTAACCCTAAGCCTAAACGTGACTGAAATACGTGGCACTGAAATACGTGCAACTGAAATACGTGGTACTTAAATACGTGGCACTTAAATACGTGGCACGTGGCACTTAAATACGTGGCACGTGGCACTTAAATATGTGGTACTTAAATACATGGCACTTAAATACGTGGCACGTGGCACTTTAATACGTGGCACGTGGCACTTAAATATGTGGCACGTGGCACTTAAATACGTGGCACGTGGCATACGTGGCACTGAAATACGTGATACGTGGCACTTAAATACGTGGCAATATGACTGTCAGAAAATGTTCATTAAACGGTTAGGGGTGAGGTTAGGGGTAGAGTTAGGGTTAGGGTTTGGATCCCTTTATCACCTTGATGGTGGTGGGTGGCTTTTCAGTGTGTTTTCTGTTTTTTTTCTATAAAAACGCATGCGTTTTTAGCGCAAACAAACGCATGTGCTTAAAAACGCATGCGTTTACATAGACAGCAATGCATTTTTTTGCCGCGAAAAAACGCATGCGTTTTTTTCGCGGCAAAAAAACGCGCAAGAAAATACTGCAGGTAGCATTTTTGTAAATGAACGCATGCAGACAAAAAACGCATGCGTTTGAAAACGCGACCAAACGCATGTGCAAAAAAACGCATGCGTTTTCAATGTTAAATATAGGAAAAAAACGCATGCGTTTTTTGTGCAAAAAACGCTGCAGACAAAAACGCAAGTGTGAAACCAGCCTAAGGTAATAGTACATGTAATAACATCAGGGACTTCATTACCGCTATTTTGATAAATAAGCATAATAATAATATTCCCATTGTTACTTGGCCTGGGGTCTCCATGGCAATCACTGACAATGCACAATTGTGGGTGGTCTGTGAGGATAAAGAGGGGGCCCATCCCTCATATAACCCTCTAGATACTGCAGTCACCAGTGACAGCGGCATTGGGGGGGGATTATATGGCTGTGGTCAGTACCGGCCCAGATCGCAGCTGTTGCGGCACCTATAAGTCACAATATTATTGTGCAGCTCTGAAGAATATTGCGACATTTGCCGTTAGTACAAGAAATGGCAGAGGGCCAGCGTGAGAGAAGAAGATGCTAACCGCACCCTCATTGTTAGGCCGGTTTCACACGTCAGTGGTTCCGGTACGTGTGGTGACAGTTTCCTCACGTACCGGAGACACTGACTCACGTAGACACATTAAAATAAATGTGTCTCTGCACATGTCAGCGTGTTTTCACGGACCATGTGTCCGTTTGCAAAACACGGAGACATGTCAGTGTTCGTGGGAGCGCACGGATCACACGGACCCATGAAAGTCAATGGGTCCCTGTAAACACATACCACACACGGATGCTGTCCGTGTGCCATCTGTGTGCTGCCTGTGTGCATTTTTCCTGTCATAGGGTTAATATTGTTGCAATACACAGACACACGTACAGCACACGGACCCTAAAAATGTACTCACAGACATCACACGGATGGCCTACGTGAGCACACGGACAACTCCGGTACCGTTTTCTCTGGTACCGGAATTATCTGGACGTGTGAGACTGGCCTTACACTGCTACTGGAATACCCGAGAGAGGAGGAACTGCCGGAATTCCACCTGTGCTCTGCTCCAGGCCAATCCACATCTCTCTGCCCTCAGTATTATGACAGATTGCAGGACTCAAGAGATATCTTCAGAGAGGAAGAGGAGCTGATCTCTAGTGCCACCTATGAGAAGTAGCGATCCTAAAAGTCAATATAGACCCTTTTGCATTGCTACATGACTTGGGTTAAAAGTCAAACCAGAAACTATTTACAGTATCAATGAGCCTTGCCACATCACTTAGGCTAAGGCTATGTGCACACGTTCAGGATTTCTTGCAGAAAATTCCTGAGAAAAACCTGAAATTTTCAGCAAGAAATCTGCATGCGTTCTTTGCGCGTTTTTGCTGCGTTTTTTCCCGGACATTTCCCAATGCATTTTATAGTGGGAAATCCGCAAAAAAACGCAAAATTAATGAACATAATGCGTTTTTTACCGCGATGCGTTTTTTTCACGGAAAAAACGCAAAAAATCAGCAACGTGTGCACACAGCCTTAGGGTATGTGTCCACTTTCAGGATGGCCAGCGGTTTGGACGGAGCGGCAAACCCGCGCCGCCCCCTTCTGTGACGCGATGATGCCGGATGTGTTCATTGCACACATCCGGCATCATCGCATCCCACACATAGGGCCCTGTGCTTTACCTTGCGGCGGCGCAGCGGTGCCGCAAGGTAAACGGACATGCTGCGATCTTAAAAGACGTGCAGCATGTCTGGAATCGCAGGGCCGTGGGGTGCGTGTTACCACACATAGTGGAGACGGGATTTGATAAAATTCCCTCCACTATGCTGTAACATCTGGACGCTGCATGTTTGATGCTGCGGCTCTGCGCAGCGTCAAACACGCAGCGTTTCCTGAACGTGGAAACATACATATTTATAGTCAAAGCAGAAACTATTTGCAGACACATGTTTCGGGGTGTTTTCCCATCATCAGTGCAAACAAAAATGTCTGATTTGGCTGTATGTGAGGCCACGGACCAACGTCTAAGATCTACTGTCTGTGTGCAAAAGGCTAAGGAGAGTGCATGTGAACAGTGTGAGGAGACTTCTAGGCAATGAAATGTTCCTCTGGGAAATTACAAATTTCAAAAAACCCGTTATAAAAGGAAGGATACTTGAGCTCTAGTGCCATCTATTGGAAGAACATGGGTCTCTGCAATTAACATCAAAGTCAGGTTAAGATTAGATAAAATTGTAAGGAATTAAAGGTACCGTCACATTAAGCGACGCTGCAGCGATATAGACAACGATGCCGATCGCTGCAGCGTCGCTGTGTGGTCGCTGGAGAGCTGTCACACAGACAGCTCTCCAGCGACCAACGATGCCGAAGTCCCCGGGTAACCCCGCAGGGCCGCGCAGTAACCCGATGTTTACCCTTGTTACCAGTGTAAATGTAAAAAAAAACAAACACTACATACTCACATTCCGGTGTCTGTCGTGTCCCCCGGCGTCTGCTTTCCTGCACTGTGTAAGCGCCTGCCCTAAAGCAGAGCGGTGACGTCACCGCTGTGCTCTGCTTTACGGCCGGACGGCGCTGACACATTCAGTGCAGGGAAGCCGCCGGCGGGGGACGTGACAGACATCAGAAGGTGAGTATGTAGTGGTTTTTTTTTTACTTTTACAATGGTAACCAGGGTAAATATCGGGTTACTAAGCGTGGCCCTGCGCTTAGTAACCCGATATTTACCCTGGTTACAAGTGAACACATCGCTGGATCGGTGTCACACACACCGATCCAGCGATGTCAGCGGGTGATCCAGCGACGAAATAAGGTGCTGGCCTTCTAGCTCCGACCAACGATGTCACAGCAGGATCCTGATCGCTGCTGCGTGTCAAACACAACGATATCGCTATCCAGGACGCTGCAACGTCACGGATCGCTATCGTTGGAAAGTTGTTCAGTGTGAAGGTACCTTAAAGAGTACATGTTGCTTTAATCTTTTCGCTCTAATCTACATAAGCTTCTGTACAGACTAGAGCGCAGGGCACAAGCTGTGTCACATTGGTAATTGCCGGCAGTTACTTATCCTGAGACTGCTACCTATCAGCACAGGTCTCTGCAATTCACTCAAAATTTAATTTAAGGCTGCCGTCACACTAGCAGTATTTGGTCAGTATTTTACATCAGTGTTTGTAAGCCAAAACTAGGAGTGGGTGATAAATGCAGAAGTGGAGCATATGTTTCTATTATACTTTTTCTCTATTTGTTCCACTCCTGGTTTTGGCTTACAAACACTGATGTAAAATACTGACCAAATACTGCTAGTGTGACGGCAGCCTAATATACACTGCTTAAAAAAACCAAAAATGAACACTAAAATACCACATCCTAGATGTCACTGAATGAAATATTTCGGTTACAAATCTTTATTCATTATATAGAAGAATACATTGAGAACTAAAAATCATAAAAATGGTCAATGTAAATAAAAATTAATATCCTATGGAGGTCTGGATTGGAATGACACTCAAAATCAAAGTGGAAAATCACAAAATCAAATTACAGGCTGATCCAACTTCAGTGGAAATGCCTCATGACAAGGAAATGATGCTTAGTAGTGTGTGTGGCCTCCAAGTGCCTGTAGGACCTCCCTACAATGCCTGGGCATGCTCCTGATGAGGCAGCAGATGTTCTCCTGAGGGATCTCTTCCCAGACCTGGATTAAAGCATCAGTCAAGTCCTGGACAGTCTGTGGTGCAATGTGGCATTGGTGGATGGAACAAGATGTCCCAGATGTGCTCAATTGGATTCATGTCAGGGGAACGGGTGGGCCTGTCCATAGCATCAATGCCTTCATCATGCAGGAACTGCTGACACACTTCAGCCACATATGGCCTAGCATTGTCATGCAACAGAAGGAACCCAGGGCCCATTGTCTTGCTAATTGCCTATAATGTCTACTTGTTTCTGTTGCATTTGCACAACAGCAGGAGAAATTGATTCACAGTGTTGCGTCATAACTGGATAGGTTGATTTCACAGAAGTGTGATTGACTAGGAGTTACATTGTGTTGGTTAACTGTTCCCTTTATTTTTTATACAGTGTATATATAAAGTATTGTGCACATTTACCACTGAGACTAAGTGGTAATAGGCAACCAAAGATATGTGTGGACTCCACGGCTGCTCCTGCTGAGCATCTGAATGCTGATCACTATGTCTGCAGGACGACCAAGTTAAAGGGACTCTGTCACCTGAATTTGGAGGGAACAATTTTCAGCCATAGGGGCGGGGTTTTCGGGTGTTTGATTCACCCTTTCCTTACCCGCTGACTGCATGCTGGCTGCAATATTGGATTGAAGTTCATTCTCTGTCCTCCGTAGTACATGCCTGCACAAGGCAATCTTGCCTTACGCAGGCGTGTACTATTGAGGACAGAGAATGAACTTCAATCCAATATTGCAGCCAGCATGCAGTCAGCGGGTAAGGAAAGGGTGAATCAAACACCCGAAAACCCCGCCCCTATGGCTGAAAATTGTTCCCTCCAAATTCAGGTGACAGAGTCCCTTTAAGTACCCACCTCTTACAGGTGCAGCACGTTGTGATCCGCCTTGTCATTTTATTACCCTCTTAAACAAAGTACATATAAAATATTTACATGTGCTTCTCACAAAATTAGAATATCAAAAAGTTAATTTATTTCAGTTCTTCAATACAAAAACCGAAACTCATTATATAGAGTCATTACAAACAGAGTGATGTATTTCAAGTGTTTATTTCTGTTAATGTTGATGATTATGGATTACAGCCAATGAAAACCCAAAAGTCATTATCTCAGTAAATTAGAATACTTTATAGCACCAGCTTTAACCCCTTTCTGACCTCTGACGGGATATTATGTCTGATGGTAGATCCCCTGCTTTGATGCGGGCTCCGCTGGTGTTTTGAACAGCTGACATGTGCCCGCAATAGCGGCTGGTAGAATCGCGAATCCTTGAGACCTCTATGGTTGTTGATGCCGGATTGCTATGAGCGCCACCCTGAGGTCGGCGCTCATAGCAATGCTGTAATTCTGCTGCATGGAGGTGATCTGTGGATCACCTCTATGTAGCAGAGTTGATTGAGATGTGCCAGCTTCTAGCCTCCCATGGAGGCTATTGAAACATGGTAAAAGTAAAAAAAAAAAATGTTTTAAAAAATATGAAAAAAAAAAAATAAATAAATAAAAGTTTAAATCACCCCACCTTCACCCCATTCAAAATAAAATAATTAAAAAAAATCAAATATACACATATTTGGTATCGCCGCTTTCAGAATCGCCCGATCTATCAATAAAAAAAGGATTAACCTGTTTGCTAAACAGCGTAGCAAGAAAAAAATTTGAAACGCCAGAATTGCGTTTTTTTTTTGGTTGCCGCGACATTGCATTAAAATGCAATAACAGGCGATCAAAAGAACGTATCTGCACTAGTGATGAGCGAGTGTACTCGTTGCTCGGGTTTTCCCGAGCACGCTTGGGTGGTCTCCGAGTATTTGTAACTGTTCGGAGATTAAGTTTTCATCGCCTCAGCAGCATGATTTGCGGCTACTAGACAGCTTGAACAAATGTGGGGATTCCCTAGCAACCAGGCAACCCCCACATGTACTCAGGCTGGGTAGTAGCTGTAAATCATTCAGCTGCCGTGATGAAAACTAAATCTCCGAACACTATCAAATACTCAGAGACCACCCGATTGTGCTCGGGAAAACCCGAGCAACGAGTATACTCACTCATCACTAATCTGCACCAAAATGGTATCATTAAAAAAGTCAGCTCGGCACACAAAAATTAATCCCTCACCCGACCCCAGATCACAAAAAATGGAGATGCTACGAGTATTGGAAAATGGCACAATTTTTTTTTTTAGCAAAGTTGGGATTTTTTTTTTCACCACTTAGATAAAAAATAACCTAGACATGTTTGGTGTCTATGAACTCATAATGACCTGGAGAATCATAAAGGCAGGTCAGTTTTAGCATTTAGTGAACATGGTAAACAAAATACCCCAAAAAATTGTGGAATTGCCCTTTTTTTGCAATTTCACCATATTTGGAATTTTTTTCTCGTTTTCTACTACATGACATGCTAAAACCAATGATGGCGTTCAAAAGTACAACTCGTCCAGCAAAAAATAAGCCCTCACATGGCCATATTGACGAAAAATAAAAAAGTTATGGCTCTGGGAACGAGGGGAGCGAAAAACAAAAATACCCAGGGTCTTGAAGGGGTTAAAAATTATTTTAAAATCCAAAATGTTGGCCTACTGAAATGTATGTTCAGTAAATGCATTCAATACTTGGTCGGGGCTCCTTTTGCATCAATACGGCGTGGCATGGATGCGATCAGCCTTTGGCACCACTGAGGTGTTATGGAAGCCCAGGTTTCTATGATAGCAGCCTTCAGCTCATCGGCATTGTTGGGTCTGGTGTCTTATCTTCCTCTTGTCAATGCCCCATAGATTCTCTATGAAGTTAAGGTCAAGCAAGTTTGCTGGCCAATCAAGCACAGTGATACTGTTGTTTTTACACCAGGTATTGGTACTTTTGGCAGTGTGGGCAGGTGCCAAGTCCTGCTGGAGAATGAAATTTAATCTCCAAAAAGATTGTCGGCAGAGGGAAGCATGAAGTGCTCTAAAATTTCCTGGTAGATGGCTGCGCTGACTTTGGTCTTGATTAAACACAGTGGACCTACACCAGCAAATGACATGACTCCCCAAACTATGACTGATTGTGGAAACTTCACACTAGACCTCAAAAGCAGCTTGGATTGTGGCCCCTCCACTTTTCCTTCAGACTTTGGGACCTTGATTTCCAAATGAAATGCAAAATTTCCTTTAATCTGAAAACACCTTGGACCACTAAACATTGTCTATTGGTCATGAGTGGCTTGACCCAAGGAATGAGACACTCATAGCCCATGTCCTGTTACATCTGTGTGTGGTGGCTCTTGAAGCAATGACTCCAGCAGCAGTCCACTCCTTGTGAATCTCCCCCAAATGTTTGAATGGCCTTTTCTTAACAATCCTTTCAAGGCTGCGGTTATCCCGGTTACTTGTGCACCTCTGTCTACCACACTTTTTCCTTCAAATCAACTTCCCATTAATATGCTTGGTCAGCTTCTTTAGCAATGACCTTTTGTGGCTTACCCTCCTTGTGGAGTGTGTCAATGACTGCCTTCTGGACATCTGTCAAGTCAGCAGTCTTCTCCATGATTGTGGAGCCTATTGAAACAGACTAAGGGACATTTTTAAATGCTTGGGAAGCCTTTGCAGGTGTTTATTGGTAATTACTCTAATTTACTGAGATAATGACTTTTAGGTTTTCATCAGCTGTAAGCCATAATCATCAACATTAACAGAAATAAACACTTAAAATAGATCACTCTGTTTGTAATGATTATATAGGAGTTTCAATTTTTGTACTGAAGAACTGAAATAAATTAACTTTTTGATGATATTCTAATTTTGTGAGAAGCACCTGTAGACTTCAGTTAAGCAATACAGCTATACTGTGAATGTTCTCCTTGTGCTTTTAAGCTAGTGGATAGCATAAACTAGACTCGGATGCTGGCATATAATGAAGACCAATGTGTGGACATCAATTCATTATGGCGCCTTCAAGGAATGCAGCAAATAAGAGAGGATGGAAAAGAAAATTCAGAAACCCTGCTGTGCCCGATAAAAGTGATACAGAGTGCAGCCCCTCTCATACTTCAGATGCATCTGAGATAGACCCAAGATGAAATAAAAATCTGGAAAACATTCTAGGAGCTATAGCAAAAATTGTTACGTTCATTACTAACAGAATCAACGAGGTAAAAATGGATATTTCTTCAATGTGGTAAGATATGCAGAAACTGCGTAAATGAGTCACGGAAACTAACTAGAATTAGCATTGTTAGGGAGAACACCAGAGATCGCACAGATCTCACCACTGCCACCACTTTGTCAGGAGACGCAACTCAACTGCCTCCAATCGTCAGGACAACTACACAGTTCACTGATGAGTCATGGACCAGTGTCTGTTTCCATTACTAGGCCAGTTGTAGGGGAATTCACAGTGAGCTTATGGTACATACAACTCCGATTCCAATGCATGGGACATATATTACATATACACACAAAAACACCCAGATACAATCATGTCAACTTCACAATAATAAAAGGAACTACTAGCTGCCACCACCAATCGTTTATACAGGCCAAATGGACACCTGTTACAGGTAACATATCTTCAGGTATGCGGTTTAAAGAATAAGAGGAACGGCTCTGTAAAATTTTATGAAACTTAATCCGGAAAGGTAGGCAGTGTTTATAAAAAACATGCAAAGATGATACAAAATGGTAAGAGAATAATTCGGTATATACAATTACAAAAAATTAGTGATAACAAAAAGAAGGTACTAAACCCGTGTCACGGAAATGGCTCAGAGCTTAACGGATCGAGGTACTCCTTAAGAAAACAAACAGAACTACAACAAGCTGTACCTTCCAGGACTGACAAATGACCAAGACTCAAACTCTGGTTTTTATTAGATCAAGGTTACAGCCACATACCTCCCATTGGTGATGGTGGAATGTGCTAGGTCTTTTAGAATTTTATGAGATCCCTTATTTCATATTTTTGACCCTGTATGTTCCAGAAGGAAGATGTCGCTCCCATGTTTCCTATCACGATTTTACCTTTCTATACAGATGAAACATGGCATGGATAACATCATTCATCTATCGTTATTAAGTTGGAAGTCTTCGGCTGGCCTTATGGTGATGTGACTGAACGCGTTGTTTGTCATGATGCCGAAAATATATCTCCCATAAATATAGGATCTATGCAAACCTCAATATTAACAATATTAATGGTTCCAGAGCATCTAAGAGAATTCCTTTGAACAGAGGAAGCTAATTCCTTTGAACAGAGTAAGCACTTGAACTTCTCCGTCTCTGAGTATAGGAATCCTACTCTTGTTGGTTGGTTCTCATTAAATCACCTGTTCGCGTTCAATGGAGGGTGAAGTGTCCGCTCTTTCCAGTGATAATTAGTTTCTCACTTCTCGTGTTATAATTAATTCAATGTGTTCAATGTGAGGGTGATATGTTCCCTTCCTGGAGATGTCTTTATGGATTTTACACTTTTTGTCTACGACAAGCATGGCGTAAGATACCGTGGCCCCAGTATCCAAAAACTTCCTAGATCTCAAGTATAAGGATAATAAGCTTATATCAAAACTTGATGACTAGCAAACTCGTCAGAGGCGCTCTAACTTAACATTTGTTGATCTTCCAGAGGATGAGTGGAATATACAATGGGCTACTTACCATTCAATTTTTATATCTTATTGGGCTTGGCTATACTGCTGTGCCACGCACCTTCTCTGCTATATCAACTTTGTTTTTCCACCAATCAAAAAGTTAAAGGCAGTGACATTGTATATACGTGTATTTTAGAGATTTAATTTGAAACAGAGGATGTGCCGTGACTGTTCCTTTCAATGCTGTGGCCTTGCAGCACAAAACAAGCTTTTAAGGTGTTGACACGGACTAGGAATAGGTGTTAGGGTATGTGCACACGTCAGGATTTCTTGCAGAAATTTCCTGAAGAAAAGCGGAAATTTTCTGCAAGAAATCTGCATTTTTTTTGCGTTTTTTTCGCGTTTTTTTAGCATTTTGCAAGCGTAATTAGCTTGCAGAATGCTAAAGTTTTCCAAGCGATGCTACAGATCAGAAAACTGACTGACAGGTTGGTCACACTTGTCAAACATAGTGTTTGACAAGTGTGACCAACTTTTTACTATAGATGCTGCTTATGCAGCATCAATAGTAAAAAGATATCATGTTAAAAATAATAAAAAAATAAAAAAATGGTTATACTCGCCCTCTGCAGACAGCCGATCTCAGCGGTGTCCGTTCCTATAGATGGTGTGTGCAGGACCTTCCATGACGTCGCGGTCACGTGACCGCGACGTCATCGCGGTCATGTGACCGCGACGTCATCGCAGGTCCTTCACACACACCATCTATAGGAACAGAAGCGGCAGCATGCACCACTGAGGCGGGAAGACTCCGGGGGCCATCGAAGGTGAGTATATGACTATTTTTTATTTTAATTCTTTTTTTTTAACCAATTATATGGTGCCCAGTCCGTGGAGGAGAGTCTCCTCTCCTCCACCCTGGGTACCAACCGCACATAATCTGCTTACTTCCCGCATGGTGGGCACAGCCCCGTGCGGGAAGTAAGCAGATCAATGCATTCCTAGGTGTGCGGAATCCCCGCAATTCCGCAAATTTAATGAACATGTTGCTTTTTTTTCCGCGATGCGATTTTTACGCGGAAAAAAATGCAACATTTGCACAAGAAATGCGGAATACACTGTAAATAATAGGAGGCATATGTAAGCGTTTTTTTCGCGTTTTTTATCACGTTTTTATAGCGAAAAAAACGCAAAAAATACTGAACGTGTGCACATGGCCTTAGTGGTGACATCTTTCAATATCAAATATACGGATTTATTATCTATTTTGGAAAATGGAACATTTAATGAAGTTAGGTGTGTACCACCTACTGTTTGGCTGATTCATAACTCTGTAAAGTAGGTCTTACTTTGTATACATCTGTGGGGAACAATCAGACGCTACCTAAACTCCGACGATGGGTTTAAAAACTGGATTTCATCAGGTAATACGAGACTCAGACGTCTATTGTCCAATAGTGCTTTCTGTTCATCTCAGCAATTACAGGAGGAATGGAAGCTCCTCATAGATGATTTTATCATTGTATTCAGATACAACAATCCTTTGATGCACAAAATAGGATTAGGAAACCTTAAATGCAGTCAGTCATGTTCCTGAACATAACAGTAAATCCAGGGAGAACGTCTGGTATGATTTCCGGACTTTATAAAGTGTCGCCATCTAAATATTTGGAAAATTAAAATTAAAAGTAAGTATGGGTAAATGGAAAAGGGACATTGGGCCTGTTACTGACCAATGGACAAGCATCATTGAAGTGGTCAGATCTGTATACAGTACCTAAGGGAAAGTAGCAGTCTGTCACAATTATATTATACAAAGGGGATATATGACCCTTCGTTTTCTCCATAAGGTCGGAATACGTACGGAGGCCAAAGGTCCGAAGTGCTTAGCGGAAGCTGCTGATCTTATACACATTTAATATTACAGTCATGAAGCACCAATATACTCTGTATATATGAGTGGTAAGTACCAACTCTCTCTAGGCACTCCTCGGGTGCCCTTCTGGGACTACTCCAAACCAATACATAGACAAGAAAACGGAGGAAAAAAGTCCACTTCAACATATTTAGAAAACAATATACAAAAGATTTATTAAATAATCAATACAAATACAAATATGTAAAATACAAAAACATGGGTGTATTGTTAATACCGCCATATAGCAGAAGACACATAGGAGGAAATGCGGCAATGACCAAGTCAGGGGGGGATTCACATATACACCTTTTGGGTGGCAGCGTCAGCTCAGAAAGTAAAGAGAATGTATGACCAAATACAATCACTACGTCTAAATCACATGGCACAGGTAGCCCAAAGTACAAAGATCATATCTTCATAAGCACATATAGTTGCTGCTTACCCATTATGGATCAGGTGTGTTCTCCCCACCTCACTCGGTCCCCTCGGACCGAGTGAGGTGGGGAGAACACACCTGATCCATAATGGGTAAGCAGCAACTATATGTGCTTATGAAGATATGATCTTTGTACTTTGGGCTACCTGTGCCATGTGATTTAGACGTAGTGATTGTATTTGGTCATACATTCTCTTTACTTTCTGAGCTGACGCTGCCACCCAAAAGGTGTATATGTGAATCCCCCCCTGACTTGGTCATTGCCGCATTTCCTCCTATGTGTCTTCTGCTATATGGCGGTATTAACAATACACCCATGTTTTTGTATTTTACATATTTGTATTTGTATTGATTATTTAATAAATCTTTTGTATATTGTTTTCTAAATATGTTGAAGTGGACTTTTTTCCTCCGTTTTCTTGTCTATGATCTTATACACATGCTGCGGGATTATAAATTATTATAAATGTGTAATCATAATTAGCAGGTTTGGTTGGAGAAAATAAAGTATTTGTTTTAATGGAATGTATAGCAGAAAAGTTTAATTGTAGCAGGCATATTACACGTAGAACACCCCAAAGGGGTCAAATGACAGCATGGCAAAATAACATATTATGATTATATAATCTACATGTAAGCACAGACCAAATAAGGTCCAACTGCAAGTATATATACACAAAAAACACCACAAAAAGGCAGTCAAAAGGACCCATAAAATGGTAAACTTTATTAAATAACCGTTAAAAACAGTACAAAAATCAGGTAAATGTCACAAAGCAGGAGATGAGTAGTGCCCATAGCAAAGCATGGACAGACTGAAAGGACTCAATTAGCCACACACCCCCACATCACCACTAACCCACACACAATATGAGAGCGCATAATTGCTAAATAAATAACAATGCAAATACGTACTAGTAGCGTGCGCGGCACACTGCCGCATATATCATACCTGTGTGATGCAGGAGTGAGGGGCCAAGAGTCCTGTCCCCGACGCGCGTTTCGGAGTAAAAGAACTCCTTCCTCAGGGGGCATACTTACTGATCTTGTTAAAATACAGAGCATTTCAGTAAAATAGAAACTGCCTAAATACGAGGACCTTGTCTGGTCTATATGTCCTTGCATAAAGAACTATGGAGATAGTGCTATTCTTCTGTATAAAATATGTGATGTTGTGTAGCCCGTACATGAGGTCTCTGAATAGATAATCTTACCCCAGCATTACAAATTTACATAAGGGAGGTGGGAAGAGGTAGACGTTTTATTTTAATTGGAATGAATAATACCAGATGTTCCACCAAAGAAGGAATGGATCGTACATGTGAATAGTAATTTACAATATGAACATGTTTATTATTGTGGTATAGAAAAGTTGTAAACTTTGTTCACATAAGGAGATTGTGGATGGAATGAGACTGATGAATGGCAGATCGCTGAGATTGGGAGTTAGGAAGAAGAGGGAGGAAATCTTCGATATTTTTTTTTTGAGGTTTAAAGGGAGAAGTTGCAATACTCTTGTCCGTATGGTGAATATATAAATATGTAACTGAAATATTCAAAGGAATATTGCATGTAATTTGATTTTTAGATAACAAGTATATTAATAACTTAATAAGATTTTTTTCAATTCAAATATAAGTTGTAACATACTTTCTCGTTTACTTGTTGGTCGTTACTTTGACTCTCTGCTATGTGTTTGATTGTACAGTGTCAAAATATAAGGTGTATACCATTGTGAGTTTTCTTTTGTAGTCAACAAAATATGATTTTCAAGTAAAACATTTTCCACCTTTTAAGTATAATGGCTTCTCCCTTTGTGAGATATTTGGTGTCTAGTAAAATTACTTTTGATGGAAAAACATTTCTCACATTCTGAACATGAAAAGGGCTTCTCACCTGTGTGAGTTCTCTGATGTCTAACAAGAATTGATTTCAGAGTAAAATGTTTCCCACATTCTGAACATGAAAATGGCTTCTCCCCTGTGTGAGTTCTCTGATGTGTAACAAGATTGAATCTATTTGGAAAACATTTCCCACATTCTAAACATGAAAATGGCTTCTCACTTGTGTGAGTTCTCTGATGTGTAACAAGATGGAATCTACTTGGGAAACATTTCGCACATTCTAAACATGAAAATGGCTTCTCACCTGTGTGAGTACTCTCATGTGTAACAAGATGGAGTCTATTTGCAAAACATTTCCCACATAGTAAACATGAAAATGGCTTCTCACCTGTGTGAGTTCTCTGATGTGTAACAAAATTGAATCTATTTGTAAAAGATTTCCCACATTCTAAACATGAAAATGGCTTCTCACCCGTATGAGTTCTCTGATGTGTAACAAGATGTGGTCTATGTGCAAAATATTTCCCACATTCTAAACATAAAAATGGCTTCTCTCCTGTGTGAGTTCTCTGATGCCTAACAAGATGTGATGTTTCTGCAAAACATTTACCACATTCTGAACAAGGAAATGGCTTTTCTCCTGTATGAGTTCTCTGATGTATTATAAGACTTTTTTTATCAGCAAAACATTTCCCACATTCTGAACATGAATATGGCTTTTCACCTGTGTGAGTTCTCTGATGTTTAACAAGATATGATTTATCTGTAAAACATTTCTCGCATGCTGAACATGAAAATGGCTTCTTCCCTGTGTGAATTTTCTGATGTCTAATAAGAATTGATTTCTTGTTATAATGTTTCCCACATTCTGAACATGAAAATGGTTTTTCTCCCGTGTGAGTTCTCTTATGTGTAACAAGATATGATTTATATGCAAAACATTTCCCACAATCTGAACATGAATATGGCTTCTCCCTTGCATGAACTCTTTCTTGACTACCAAGCTCTAATTTCTGGTTAAAATACTTCCCACACTCAGAAGAAGAAAATCTTTTCTCCTCTATGTGAGTTTTTGGATGTGTAACAAAAGACGTTTGAAGGGAAAAACTTTTTTCACACATTACATCTGAAACTGGCTTGTTTGCTGTAAGAGCAGTTAGATTTTTAACGCCTCTTCCGTGGATTTTATTTTTCTGAATAGACTGTGATGAATTAAAAGATAGGACCTGTTTAAAATGATCAGATGATAGATTTTTGGTGTAAAAGGATGACTGTATTTCTGGAATAGTGGCATAGATGTCAGTTATATCTTGAGTGATATCAAGGTCATCGGATTTAAAAATTGAAGATGTCACTTGTCCCTCTGATCTCTTGGTGCAGTCACCTGCCAAGAATAAAGATTATTTTTAATGAATTAAATGGAATTATATAACATTTCTAAAATACCCAAAGAATTGTAAGTTAGGTAGCAAAATTACATTATTTACCAAGACAAAAACAGTTAACAATTTAACAGTGGACCTTGAAAACCAAAATGGCTTCCATGAACTAATCCAGCAAAATGTGTGCTCCCAAAGACAAATATTACCCTTGCTTCTGAGTCCTCCTGTGTGCCTAACTACTGTTACCATCAATATTTTTTATAGAGTTGCTGTAACAGGAAGAAGCCACTTAAAAATGTATGGTGGTCATCAGGGGCTGGCTGGCAAATTTTGGCCTGGGGTGCAAGCAGACAGCAGTGGTCCATGAACAGCTGTCCTATCCTTATAGTGTTTACAGTATGAAATTCACCATTGAGTGGGCTACATACATAGAAGCACTGAAAGAACAAAACCTACTACAAAGATATGGTATCAAAACCAAGCTTAGGGTAACATATTTTTCAGGGGGATTCCGCCTTAAAAAGAGCTGCAATAATGCAGCAAAAAATGAACATAATGCACAGGGATGTATAAACGACATTGCTGTACACGTTTAGTATTTTGCTTCCTCTTTTAACCGCTCCAGGGTTTGGAAACTGAATAGGTTAAAAGAAGTGACACTACGGCAAAGCCACCAGTGAATCTGCTTTAGGAAAATGAGCGCTGGCTTAGAAAAACTTGGCTAACCATATGTTGTGTGCACATACCCATAAGAGTTTTTCAGAAACACTGCCAATGATTCATAGCACGCTATCGTGATTCAGATATCTGCAATGACAGAGGGACTACAGAAATTTGTCTATAGTACCTAGAAAACCCCTTTAACCTAATGAAGCAGTAACAGATCCATGTGTACTACACACATCCAATAACGAATCAAGTAGTGACAGTAAACTTTGGTCTACTACTTGTAGATACTGAAAAAAATGAGCCTCAGTATAAGATGGTATGCATGCAACGTATAGGAGCATGTTCATACTGGCCATTAAACAGACAAAACCTAAGATAGAAACAAAAGTCTTAGGCTACGTTCACATTTGCGTTGTGCGCCGCAGCGTCGGCGACGCAACGCACAACGCAAATGTAAACGCATGCACAACGCAGCGTTTTGTGACGCATGCGTCCATTTTTGCATGGTTTTGGGCGCAGAAAAAATTGCAACTTGCTGCGTCCTCTGCGCCCTGACGCATGCACCACAGTGACACATGCACCACAGTGACGCATGCGTCACAAAACGCAAGTGCAACGCATGTCCATGCGCCCCCATGTTAAATATAGGGGCGCATGACGCATGCGGCGATGCTGCAGCGCCCGACGCTGCGGCGCAGAACGCTAATGTGAACGTAGCCTTAGTTACTTACCAGTAACAGTATTTTCCGGAGCCCATGACAGCACCACGAGAGAGGGGATCTGCCCATGCATCAGTTGGATTACAGAGCACAAGAGGACCTCCCATGCTTGGCATGGCAGAAATATGCAATACACCTAATACCTGATAATTTCACACTTGTGAATACTTACTAGTGGAAGAAGTGCAGACTCACACATGAAGGGAGAGAATATAAGTGTGCGGTCATGGGCTCCGAAAAATACCATTACTAGCAAGTAACTAAGACTTTATTCGGTCTCCCATGACAGCACCATGAGAGAATTACAGAGAGGTAAGAATTTTCTTAGGGAGGGACCACAGCCTGCAACACCCTTATACCAAATGTGAGATTGGAGAACTTATAATGTTTTTAAAAGGTGGAAGGAGAAGACCATGTAGCTACCTTACATATCTGTTCGATTGAAACCTCCGATCTCTCCGCCCATGAGGTTGCCATGACTCAAGTGGAATGAGCCCTCAGACCCTCTGGTGCAGTCTTGCCACTTGACATATACGCTAATGAAATAGCCTCCCTAATCCACTTAGCTAAAGTACTTCTCAACACCCTAAGACCCTTCCTGGTCCCCCGGAAGGACACGAATGAGGAATTATCCTTCTTCCAAGTATCAGTGACAGATAAATACTCTAACAGGCACCTCCTGACATCTAGAGTATGAAGCTTCATCTTCTGGTTTTTAGGATTGGGAAGGAAGAGAGAACTACCATATTTTTCTGACTATAAGACGCACCAGACCATAAGACACACCTAGGTTTTAGAGGAGGAAATTAGGAGAAAAAAAATTGAAGCCAAAAAATTGTAAATTTTGTACTGTAATATCCCCTATACTGGTATGCATGGCTCCCTCATCCCTATCCTGGTGTGCATGGCCCCATCCTTATCCTGGTATGATTGGCCCCATCCTTATCCTGGTTTGATTGACACCATCTCGGTCGTGGTATGCACGATCCCTTCTCAGTCCTGGCATGATTGGCCCCATCAGGGTCCTGGTTTGATTGGTCCCATCCCTATTTTGGTATAATTGGCCCCATCCTGGTCCTGCTATGATTGGCCCCATCCTTTTTCTTTTATAATTGACCCCAACCCGTTCCTGGTATGATTGGCCCCATCCTTTGTCTTTTATAATTGGCCCCATCCCGTTCCTGGTATGCATGGCCCCATCCTTTTTCTTTTATAAAATTGTCCCCATCTCGTTCCTGGTATTATTGGCCCCATCGTGCTCCTGGTATGCATGGCCCCATTCTTTTTCTTTTATAATTGGCCCCTTCCTTTCTTCGTATCCATGGCCCCATCAGGAAAGATTTAAAAAAACCCAAAAATATTACACTCACCTACACGGCGCTCCCTCGCAGCGTTCTGCTCCGGTGCCAGCAGCTGCTTAATGCTTGTAAGCAGTGCATGGCAGGTACATCATGCGCTGCTCACAAGCAGAGCGAGCACAGCTGTCAGAATACTCACCGGGACCGTTCATCGTAGATCGCGGTGAGTATCCATTCCTCTTCAGTAGCGCAATTTTATCTTTCCTGATTAAGAAGGCATCTACCACCAGTGTTTTTTCTCTGGGGTTGAGAGAACAGAACTGCCTCACTTTCCTGTTCTTCCTGGTGGCAAAGAGGTCTATGTCTGGATGACCCCACATCCGCACAATCTGTTCGAAGATGGAACTTTTCAGTGTCTATTCTCCCTGCCTGAGAAGGTTGCGGCTTAAAAAGTCTGCTCTGATGTTGTCTTTTCCTCTTATGTACATCTTTTAGATCTAACACCGCCATAAAACAGTTTTTAAAGATCAGCTTTATTGCTGATCCAATTGACTCCATTTTCAAGAGGCGCATTACCAAGAACTGATTTAGAGCTCTAACGTTAATAATGGTCTTGAAAGAGCCATCCGGCTTCTGAACCAGAAAGACGGGGGTGTAAAACCCCTTGCCCCTTTCTGGCCCAGGAACCTCCACTAAGACTGCCTTACGCCACAGTTCCACGACCTCAGCCTCCAGGGCTCCCTGCTCCGAGGGGGATGACCGGGAAGGGGTTATCATGAACCTGTCCAGTGGGATAGAAGAAAACTCTAATTTCAGCCCTGATCATATCAGGCTACGATCCCAGTGACTATTAGTTATCTTTGACCAGGCCCGGGAGAAGGCCGGCAGCCTATCTATCCCCTACCGGGGCCGGCAGTCATTGGAGTGTTTTCTTACGCTCTCGTGAGGAGCCCCCAGACATGAACCCCGTACCTTTCCTTTTTCTCTCATCCCACTTGGCTGGGTCCTTGGAAGGCTTCCTACGATTAAAGCTCCTCATACTGAAGGGACGCCTGTAGGAAGGAGCCAACTGGGGAATTTCTTTTTATTGTCCCCTGCCTTCTCCAGAAGCTCATCCAGGATCCGTTCAAAGATGTAATCCCCTTCGCACGGAATAGTACAGTCTAGACCTGGCCTGAAAATCCCCAGGCCAGCACTTCAGCCATAACACTCTCCGAGCCATGTTTGAGACACCCGCTGCTTTAGCCGCTATCCTGACCAAGTCCACATAGGCATCTGACAAGAATGCTGTGGCACCCAGTATCACGGGTAATACGTTTAGAATAGATTCTCGCGAGGCTCCTTCTTTTAATTGAGTATCTAGCTGGCCTAGCCAGATCATCATTGACCTGGCCGTACATGCAGATGGCAATACAGGCCTCAGGGGTCCTGCCGACATTTCCCATGACCCCTTAAGGAATGTGTCCACCTTTCATCCAGAGGGTCTTTTACGGTCCGCATGTCCTCAAAGGGCAATGAAGATTTTTTCGATGCTTTAGCTACCACCACATTGAGTTTTGGGGCTGTGAGGCAGTAAGGGGGATCATATGAGAGGGTCGATATGTATCCCGAGGATGCGGACAGAGGCCTATTAGAACCGCTGGAGTGCCTTGTATTCACAGCAGGATGCCTGTGAGTCACAAGGCAAAGTAAAAGTAAGTGTGGACCTGGTCAAGTTATTTGGCCAAGGCAATGTTCAGGAAAACCCGGTAAGGGCTTTTACTTTTTAAGCGGACTACAGGATGGTAGTGGGCCAGTCTGTTTCCTCCAAGATGGGTCTTACAAGTGGCCCATGGCCACAGATTCCAGTCAAAAACACTGCAGTACAGAGTTTGGGTGTGTCAGTGTTTGTTTGCAAAAAGCAGAGCAGGTGGCTCTGCAGCGTCCAACCTGTGTGCGGTAACACAGAGCCAAGAGCAGTGAACGCCTGGCACCCCGCAGTGTGATATGGTGGTGCAGTTGCCCTCAGCAACCGGTCTCGTGAAAGGACTGTTGCGACGCCTCGGCTGCGATCCGGAGGATACCGTGTGCTGTGCACTGTGTGAATTGTTTGGCCATTAAACACGTTTGCTGTGAACTTTCCTGTGGTCCCTGCCTGTCTGTCACACTGCACCAACCCCACTGCACTACATTTGGTTGGAGAATGCGGGCAGTGTGAATTGAGGCATACCCCAACGCCAGCTGCATGTCTGTCATTAGGCCTGCCGCACTGCAGACCAGGCCTGTGGACAAAATGAAGGAAATCCTGAGGCAGCTGGTCCTCACGCAGCAACTACTGCAACAGACCAATAACCTGTTGTTGCAGCAAATTACAGCCCTGCGTGAGGCACCTCCAGTAATGACTCTGGAACGTCGCGAGGCCCGAGATGAGATCCGCTCTGCTTTGAGGAAACTGAGGCCAGAAGACAATGTGGAAGATTTCCTCACCGTATATGAGCGCACGGCAGAGCGGGAGAACCTGCCAACTTCCCAGTGAGCCGAAGTGGTGGCGCTAAAAGCCTACTTTGACCTCAGTCGGGAGGATGCCCAGGACTACGCCAAGCTAAAAGGTGAGATCCTTGCCCGACTGGGGTTTAATATGAACGTGAGAGCCCATCAGGTGTTTTAATGGACTTATGTGGAGGCCCAACCCGCACGGTCTCAGGTGTATGACTTACTGCAGCTTGTGAAAAGGTGGCTCCATCCTGAGACTTTGACTCCGGCCCAAATGGTGGAGAGAGTGGTGGTCGACCAGTTGGCGAGAGCGCTGCCAGCAGCCATACAGCATTGGGTGGGGCAAGGGGACCCAGGCACTCTGGACCAAATGGTGGGACTGATTGAGCGGTACACGGCCAATCAGGACTTTATACGGGACACGGTTCCACCACGTTTGTCATGTCGGGCCCCACCAACCCAGGAGCCAGGGAGAAGTTCACGACCCTCTACTGGGGCCAATCAGGACTGAGTCCGAAGGGAGAGTGACAGCAGATCCATGTCCCCTAAGTTGGCACAAAGGTCCAGTCGCGTCGCAGCTATCAAGTGTTGACGGTGACAGGGCCCCGGACATGTGGCTGCCAACTGCCCCCCTGACAGCTGAACCCATGGACTGCAGGTATACTCTTCGTGTGTCTATGTATGCCCAGCCAGTCTGCACCACAACTACAGGCACCACCAGCAGCAAATCCCAACTGTGCCAGGTACTTGTCAACGAGTACCAAACGAAGGCTGTTTTGGACTCGGGGAGCTTAGTGACTCCGGTCCATGGGTCTCTTGTTGCCGGGGACAACCCAAATGGACGGAATGTGGGGGTGGTGTGTATACATGGGGAACTCCGAGATTACCCCACCATGGGGGTTACGTTTTCCACACCATGTGGAGAAATAAAACATGTGGTGGGAGTGGTGAAGACCCTTCCATATGGGACTGTGTTGGGAAGAGACTTGCTCCTGTTCTGGTCCCTGTGGGAGACCAGGGTTAACCCTCCCAGGGTAAATGTTATTCCGGGCGCGGAACCTGAAAATTCCAAGTGAAGGATACCTGCCATAGGGGTCGCCAACCTACGGACAGAGTGTAACCCCGATAGGTTTCCCCTAGAGATATTGGCAGGAGAGGTCAAGGAGACCCCACCGATCCCCAAGATGGAAGTGTCCCCTGGTAAGTTCGGGCAGCTCAGCTCCAGGATCCCATTCTGACCCAGGCATGGGAAAGAGTAATCGAGGTAAATTGGGTGGCTCAGCAACCAGGTGCGGAGACGGTGTTCCCAATTACGGCGATCATCCAGGAGTTATTATACACGGTTGATAAAATCCAAAATAAGATAGTAGAACAACTTGTAGTGCCCCAATTCTACCATCGAGCGGTGCTCGACATGGCTCACACCCATATGCTGGGAGGGCATTTGTGGGCCAAAAAGATGCAGGAGCGCATACTGCTGCATTTTTTGGGCCTGAAGCCTATGCTGAGGTCCAGCGGTACTGTGATACGTGTCCGGAGTGCCAACTAACCTCACCCACCGCAAACTACCCCGGAGTCCATTAGTGCCTCTGCCCATTATTAAGGTACCTTTTGAGCGGATTGCGATACAAGGCTGCAGTGCTAACCACTGAGCCACCGTGCTGCCCTGGGATACCGAAGGAGATCCTCACTGATCAAGGGACTTCAATCATGTCCAAGGAGACGAAGGAACTGTGCAGGCTCCCCAAGATAAAGCAGTTGCGCACGTCGGTGTACCACCCTCAGACCGACGGACTAGTTGAGTGCAACAAAACCCTCAAATCCATGTTGACGAAGGTAGTCTCCAAGGATGGAAGATGGAAGGTATTGGGACATGTTGTTGCCCTACTTGATGTTAGCCCTTTATGAGGTATCGCAGGCTTCCACGAGATTTTCACCCTTTGAGCTATTGTATGGCAAGAACCCTAGGGGTCTGCTGGAGGTAGCGAAAGAGACGTGGGAGCAGGAATCTACACCACACAAGAGTGTCATTGAGCACATGGCCAATATACAGGACCGAATTGCAGCTGTCATGCCTACTGTAAAAGAGCATTGGTGGATGCTCAGGCAGCGCATGGCCGCATATATAACAAAAAGGCCACGGCCCGCTCCTTTAAAGCAGGAGATCAGGTGTTGGTTTTGGTGCCCACCAGTGAAAGCAAACTTATGGCCAAGTGGCAAAGGACATATGAAGTTCGAAAAAAGTGAGGGAAGTAAACTACCGAGTTTACCAGCCTGGGAAAAGAAAACCTGAACAGTTGTATCACTTTAATTTGTTGAAAACGTGGAAGGACTGGGAGTCTATGCTTACCAGCATGACATTGTCACCGAACCTCACATATGGGTACGAATTAAACCGTACCGTGTGCCCGAGGCCCGGATGTCACAGGGTCCTACTCCGGTATCACACAATCAACAGAGCAAGAGAATAGTGAACAATTCCAAGACCTTTATTTGGGCAAAACACGAAAGGTCCATATATACGATCTATCACACAAAGGATAAAATATTCCAGAACACGAATGCATTTCAGTAACAGGATAAAAGTCCAACAATCCAGCACAGAGGATAACAGTCCATATTCCCTTCTTTCTCTCTGATATGCTCTTCACATCATGGTTCCACATCAGAATGATCACTGTCTCTCACCTCCCTGATATTTACAAGTCTCCCCCCTCATTCACAGGCCAGGAGGGGGAAGGTCTCAGGGGCTCATTGTTTCAACAAGCTAGGTCAACATGTCATTAGCATATTAGCAAACAACATTATTCACTGACCCTGTGGAGAGATAACAATACAGAACTGTGGGGAGAATATCAGATGGCAAATAACAACTCATCCTACAAGATACAGTAACACCATGATAATCAGTAAAATAGAAATATACACAAAAATGATACCCACATAGCATATCACCCCATCACACCGGAGACAAGCCATCGCGAGTGAGGTAAAACAATTGCTCCAACTAGGAGTAATCGAGGAATCCCGGAGTGACTAGGCTAGCCCGATTGTGCTAATCCCGAAGCCGGACAGTCCATTTCGATTCTGTAATGACTTCCGCAAATTAAATGAGGTGTCAACGTTCGACCTGTACCCAATGCCCCGGGTGGACGAGCTGATCGAGCAACTGGATCAGTCCCAGTACTTTACCATGCTCGATCTGACTAAGGGTTATTGGCAAGTGCCTCTTACTGAGTTGGCAAAGAGAAAGACCACCTTCATAACACCGGAGGGTCTGCACCACTATGTCGTCCTGCCCTTTGGACTACATGGGGCCCCAGCCACGTTCCAGAGGCTGATGGACATAGTGCTGGAACTCCATCGGAAGTATGCATCAGCGTACTTGGATGACATTATCATCTTTAGTACTGACAGGCATACCCACTTGTCCCAGGTGCCAGGCGGTAGTAGACTCGCTCAGAGCTGCAGGCTTGACAGCGAATCAGAGGGGCAAATACCCCGAAACAGCTCTCTGTGGATGGATACCATGTTTTGGCATAGGTGGTTTTCCTTTATTGGATGCTGCCCTTCCCGTGGTTGTTCCTTCCCGGTGAAAGACCTGGCTATTCATTGCTTGCGTTGAGAAACACGTGATGGTGTCTCCACGGCTTTTCTACAAGCATTTGCATATGTCCCTTTAGGGATGGGGCAGTGTTCTGGATCACTGCGTTGAGAAACACGTGATGGTGTCTCGCGGTGTTAGATATTTTGCTCTCCCCGAGGTCATTCACCCTTATGTTTATAGTCTTTTCACCAGGCACTGCTCCTAATAGCCAGTTTCCTACTCCACACTGATGAGGGGCAAATACCCCGAAACAGCTGTCTGTGGATGGATACCATGTTTTGGCATAGGTGGTTTTCCTTTATTGGATGCTGCCCTTCCCGTGGTTGTTCCTTCCCGGTGAAAGACCTGGCGATTCATTGCTTGCGTTGAGAAACACGTGATGGTGTCTCCGAAGCTTTTCTACATCCAATCCATGAAGATGGCACTGTGCGCACAGCCCATCATCATTAGCCCCAACTTCCAGAATTGCTTCATCGTACAGACGGATGCCTCTAAAATGGGCCTAGGAGCCATCTTGTCGCAGGAAGTGAACGTGGAGGAACATCCAGTCACCTACCTAAGTAGGAAACTTACCCCGGCTGAGAAAAATTATAGCGTAGAAGAGGAGTGCCTTGCCATTAAGTGGGCCTTGGAATCCCTACGCTAATATTTACTCAGTGGACCGTTTCGCTTGGGGACAGGTCATTTACCCTTGGTATGGATGAGGAATGCCAAGGAGAGGAATGCTTGGGTCACCAGATGGTTTCTATCCCTGCAGAATTTTAATTTCATCATTGAACATCGGGCAGGGAAATCATAGGGAAATGCGGATGCCCTGTCACGGGCTCCCTGTATGGTGACAAGTGTTCAACCTCACAAGTTTGAACAGAGGGGGGGATATGTGAGGCAGTGAGGGGGATCATATGCGAGTTTTGATATGCATCCCCCAGGATGCGGACAGAGACCTAGTGGACCCGCTGGAGTGTCTTGTATTCACAGGACACCTGTGAGTCACAAGGCAAAGTAAAAGTAAGCGTGGCCCTGGTCAAGCTATTTGGCCAAGGCAATGTTCAGGAAAACCCGGTAGGGGCTTTTATTTTTGAAGCGGTCTACAGGATGGTAGTGGGCCAGTCTGCTTCCTCCAAGCCGGGTCTTACAAGTGGACCATGGCCACAGATTCTAGTTAAAAACCCTGCAGTATAGGGTTTGGGTGTGTCAGTGTTTGTTTGCAAGTAGCAGAGCAGGTGGCTCTGCAGAGTCCAGCCTGTGTGCAGTAACACAGAGCCAAGAGCAGCGAATGTCTGGCACCCCGCAGAGTGATACGGTGGTGCAGTCGCCCTCGGCAACCGGTCTCGTGTATGGACTGTTGCGATGCCCCGGCTGCGATCCGGAGGATAACATGTCCTGTGCACTGTGTGAGTTGTTTGGCCATTAAACACGTTTGCTGTGAACTTTCCTGTAGTCCCTGCCTATCTGTCACACTGCACCAACCCCGCTGCACTACAGGGCCTTATCCCAAGTGCTTGCTACTGAGTCCTCAAAAGAGTACCTCCTGTTAAACACTGGATGAAGGAAACCTTTCTTCTCTGGTCTCTTCCACTACCGGCACACCAGAGAATGGATTTTATCTCTTAAGGGGAATGACCTGCGCTTCCTCTGGTCTAGCCCCTCAAAAATGACATCCTGAACAGATTGCTCAGGCTTTGACTCTACTATCCCCATAGTGCTTCTGACCTCTTTCACCAATTTATCCACCCGGACAATGGGAAAACAGAAGCGGCCAGAGTCATCTTCCGAAGAAGAGGATGCTGAAGGAGATGATCCGGAAGAGTCGTCATGCCCAATTATTATTATTAATTTATATTGCACCATTAATTCTATGGTGCTGTACATGACACAGGGTTACATCAAAACACAAATATCACTTACATTAAAGAAACTAACAATGACAGACTGATACAGAGGGAAGAGGACCCTGCCCTTGTGGGCTTACATTCTACAGGAATATGGTGGAGAAAGTAGGTCGGGGGTTACAGTGGCTCCAATGGTGTTGAGGTGGCAGTGTGGTCATTACAGGTTGTAAGCGTTTTTTGAAGAGATGGGTTTTCAGGTTCCGTCTGAAGGATCCAAATGTGGTGGATAACCGGACGTTTTGGGGAACAGAATTCCAGAGGATGGGGGATATTTGGGAGAAATTTTGGAGGCGACTAGGTGAGGAGCGAATAAGCATGTAAGAGAGAAGGAGGTCTTGGGAGGACCGGAGATTACATGAGGGAAGATATTGAGAGATTAGTTTGGAAATGGATGGCTTTGTAGGTTAGTGTTAGTAGTTTAAACTGGATGCACTGGAAAATTGGGAGCCAGTGAAGGGATTTGCAAAGAGGGGAAGCAGGAGTGCAGCGAGGAGAGAGATTAATTAGTCAGGCAGCAGAGTTAAGGATGGACTGGAGGGGTGCGAGAGTGTTAGAAGGTAGGTCACAGAGGAGGATGTTGCAGTAGTCGAGGCGGGAGATGATTAGGGCATGCACAAACATTTTGGTAGAGTGAGGGTTGAGGAAAGGACGGATTCTGGAAATATTTTTGAGCTGGAGGTCACAGGATGTGGCGAGATCTTGGATGTGCGGTTTGAAGAACAGGGCAGAGTCAAGGGTTACCCCGAGGCAGCGGATTTCCGGGACAGGGGAAAGTGTGATTTCATTTATTGTGATAGATAGATCAGGTAGGGAAGGTATGCGAGATGGAGGAAAGATAATTAGTTCAAATTTGTCCACATTGAGCTTGAGGAAGCGAGAGGAGAAGGAGGAGGATATGGCTGATAGACACTCAGGGATTCTGGACAGCAGAGAGATGACATCTGGGCCAGAGAGGTAGATCTGAGTGTCATCAGCATATACACTCACTGGCCACTTTATTAGGTACACCATGCTAGTAACGGGTTGGACCCCCTTTTGCCTTCAGAACTGCCTCAATTCTTCGTGGCATAGATTCAACAAGGTGCTGGAAGCATTCCTCAGAGATTTTGGTCCATATTGACATGATGGCATCACACAGTTGCCGCAGATTTGTCGGCTGCACATCACCACCACCAGCCTGAACCGTTGATACAAGGCAGGATGGATCCATGCTTTCATGTTGTTTACGCCAAATTCTGACCCTACCATCCGAATGTCGCAGCAGAAATCGAGACTCATCAGACCAAGCAACGTTTTTCCAATCTTCTACTGTCCAATTTCGATGAGCTTGTGCAAATTGTAGCCTCAGTTTCCTGTTCTTAGCTGAAAGGAGTGGTACCCGGTGTGGTCTTCTGCTGCTGTAGCCCATCTGCCTCAAAGTTCGACGCACTGTGCGTTCAGAGATGCTCTTAGGCCTACCTTGGTTGTAACGGGTGGCGATTTGAGTCACTGTTGCCTTTCTATCAGCTCGAACCAGTCTGCCCATTCTCCTCTGACCTCTGGCATCAACAAGGCATTTCCGCCCACAGAACTGCTGCTCACTGGATTTTTTTTCTTTTTCGGACCATTCTCTGTAAACCCTAGAGATGGTTGTGCGTGAAAATCCCAGTAGATCAGCAGTTTCTGAAATACTCAGACCAGCCCTTCTGGCACCAACAACCATGCCACGTTCAAAGGCACTCAAATCACCTTTCTTCCCCATACTGATGCTCGGTTTGAACTGCAGGAGATTGTCTTGACCATTTCTACATGCCTAAATGCACTGAGTTGCCGCCATGTGATTGGCTGATTAGAAATTAAGTGTTAACAAGAAGTTGGACAGGTGTACCTAATAAAGTGGCCAGTGAGTGTAGATCGTACTGGAAGCCATAGGACTTTATGAGTTGTCCCAGGCCAAGGGTATAGAGTGACTCCAGAAATGTCTTCTGTCCTTTCCCCTTCCCCTTAGGGCACTCTCCCTGGGATAGTAACATCATGGACTCCCTCACTTCCACCCTAATAATTTCTTTTCGGCTTGTCAGCAAGTTTCTTGTCCTGGCGCCATTTTCCTCCCCCCAGAGATGACCGCCACGCCCCCGGACGTAATGCAAGCGCCCGCCCATGACCACGCAAATGCACCCGGATGCCCCCCTAGACCCTGGCCACAGCCCGACGGCCCCAGGCGCAAAACCACGGAACATCCCGGATGCATCATCTGACCGCGCCGGCCGTGACACCTGTTTACTGGGATGCGCCCCCCACGCGTAACCATGGTGTCTCAGACAGCGTCACCAGGTTCTGCCAGCTCAGTCATAAGGCCTGCCCAGGACTCGTCACCAGCCAAGCCCCTGGACCACCCCAGTCGCGTCACGCTGCACGCCCCCAGGCGTGTCAGAGCACCAGGACATCCCCCCAGCCCTAGGCCAAACGATCCAGGCGGATCCATGCCGGAGACAACGCTGCTACTCCAGGTATATAAATACACCTATCCTTGAACATTCTGACTTGCCATCATCAGACACTTCCAAATCCTTGTCTCAGCCCAGCGTTCAGCTGTCCCTACCCTATGACTTCAAATGAAAAAGAAAGCTCCCAACCACTCACCCCCAGGCCCAAATGCTAAACGGGCACATTTCCAGGCTGCTTGCCGTGCTGGTAGATAAGGAGGATTTCCGCCGACTCATGGCGGCAGTCATCCCTCTGTACTTGGTCTCACGCCGCCACTTTTTCTACCAAAGTGGTGTAACTGCCTTGTACCAGCATGTGTCCAGGAACATCACCGGTGCACTTACCAACGCACTTACTGGCAACACATGGACAAGCTACACAGGGACGCTACATTTCCCCCTACTGCACACTGGGTGAACATTGTGGAGGCTGGAGCTGAGTCACACCCTGGTACAGTGCATGTGCTCCTGACACTGGGGGTTATTGCTGGCCCTACTACTATCAGGGTTTCCCCCACCTCCTACAGCAGTTTCTGCACCCCCTCCTGCTCCTCCTCATCCTCCATCTCCGATGTGCTATCTGAGAGCACATCGTCCACATCATCTGGAAGCTTAAATCTCTGCAGCACTGCCTCAGCAAAGCGGCAACAAAATCTGCTGAACCTCATTTGTCTAGGAGACAAACTGCACACCGTGGCAGAGTTACTTAAAGGAATAACAGACCAGATAGATCTGTGGTTTTTGCCACTGAACCTCCAATCAGGCATATCCGTGTGTGATAATGGGTGTAACTTGGTGTGATGTGAAGCTCGGCAAGCTCACACATGTACCATGCTTGGCACATGTACTCATAATGGTAGTTCACCGGTTTCTGAAAACATACCTAGACTTGCCAGAGATTCTGGACAAGGTACACCACGTCAGCGCCCATTTCTGCAAGTCAGCTTCAGTTGCTGCTCAGCTTCAGTTGCTGCTCCGCTGCAGCAGCGCATGCAAGTGCTAGTTCACCGAGTAGTCTGCGAAGTCACCACACGCTGGAACTCAACACTGCGCATGCTGGTAAGGCTTTGTGAGCTGAAAAGGCCAGTGATTGAGTACCAGCTCCAACACGCCTGGCGGTATTCTGGTCAGCCTCAGCACATAACAACTGAAGAGTGGGCATGGACCCGGCTGCAAACCGGAGGATATCATTTTTCTGTTTAATGTAAGTTTCTGGAATAAACACATTTTATGTTGAACTTTCTGTGGTCCCTGCCTGTCTGTCACACTGTTTAAACCCCGCTGTGCTACATGCCCTGCTGCTAGCATCTTGACTGAGCGTGATTTTAGTGCCACCGCAGGGGAGGTCATAACAGACAGGCACTTTCGCCTGTCAGAGACAGACAGGCTCAGTCTCAAAAAAGGAAGAAAGCCTGGATGAGCCCACACTTTTCCATACCACCAGATGACAATACCGCTTAGTGTTTGTAATATTCAATATTTTAATAAGGCCCGCCAATTGTTGCCTTTCAAGGGTCTATGGATGATCCTCATAATTTCTGTCTGGCTCTTGCACTTTCTGCAAAGCCTTTATGACTGTATAAGTACATCAACTTTTAACTATAATTTAAAAATATTTTTGCTCAATTATTTTTAGTAATTCAATGACTCATCCATAAAGTTTAACACTGTTATTTCTGCACTATGGTGGTATGTAAAACTTACAAAAAGCGTAGAAAAATCAGGGTTAGATTACTCATCCATAGAGTATTACGTGCTTTCTGTCACATTTTGGTGGTATATAACAGTACAAAAAAGCGTTTGAAAATTTTGCTTGTTGGTTCCCATTTCTTAGCCATACACTATTCCGTGTTCTGGGGTACATTTTTGTGATATAGAACACTGAAAAAAAAAGTTTCAAAATTAGGCTGGGTTATATTAGTCAGCCATACAGTATTACATGTTCTTGGGTATATTTAGTTGGAATATAACACTCAAAAAATTGTTCAAAATTTTATTATTATTCTATTAATCATCCATAGTGTATATCTTCCAGTTCTGTACCTGCTGCATCCCAAAATGCAACCCCTTCCTCTGGAACACGCAGGCGCCAGAACATTCAGCATCTTTTCGGAAGCCCGAGTAATGCTGGCAGATTGGTTAGGCCCCAAAATACTGAAAAGACGTTAGATTGAATGGCCGAAAATGACTCTAGTTCCTTGCATTGTCTTCCACTCATTCCCCTGCACAAAGCGCAGATTTTGTTCCTGAGGACAATGGTCATGAACATTCTTCCACCTCACCTGTCTGAACCACAAGTCGTGCAACTGTCTCCTTTGCTGTTTGAGGACTCTGCTGGTTGTGGTTACATGGCCCATCCACCTAGCCCTGCCCCACCAGTGGAAGAGACTGAGTGCACTGATGAAGTCCAACAACTTGTTATGTCAGAGCATGAGTATGTGGGAGGGCCTGATCACATGGTCAACGGACTACTCCACGACATCTCAGCAGATTAGAAAACACAGGTACCAACTGGTGAGTCTTTTTGCAGTGTGCTGACCAGCAAGTGTGAGGAGTGGTTTGAAGATGATGTATCGGATGATGAGGTCCTCAACCCGACATGAAGCGAAAGCATCATAGTGACGTGCTCATTTCGGAAGAAGAGACCTGCATCACACACCAAGAGGGAGGAAAAGCACAGCCATCATCCTGTAGCCATTAAGTTGGCTGCTACTGCCCACCATGCCAAGGAAATGAGCACACCCAACCAGCTCAAAGGAGTTCCCTGGCATGGGATTTCTTCAGGCAATGTCCTGACGAAAATGTCTTGTCCTGGGTGGTTTGCTTGCTGTGCCGTCAGAGCCAGAAGCAAGGCATAAGGCTATGTGCACACGTTCAGGTTTTTTCGTGTTTTTTTGTGTGATAAAAACGCTATAAAAACTCATTAAAAACGCATACATTATGCATCCTATCATTTAGAATGCATTCTGCATGTTTTGTACACATGGTGCGTTTTTTTCCTCGAAAAAAAACGCATAGCGTTAAAAAAGCAGCATGTTCATTATATTTGCGGATTTTCCGCGTTTTTCCCGCTATTCTATGCATTTGGAAAAAAACGCACAAAAAACGCATGAAAAAACGCAAAAAAACCGCATGCGGATTTCTGGCAGAAATGTCCGTTTTTTGTCAGGAAAATTTCTGCAAGAAACCTTACGTGTGTACATACCCTAAATCTGCTGAAACTGAGCACTATTTGCATATTCAGGCATCTGAAATCTAAGCACAGGCTGTAGTGGAGTACACATGTTAAAAACCATGACAGATCACAGCATTCTCCTGCTCCATCTTCTGTTGCAGCCTCAGGCTCTTCCCCCCCACTCAAAATCAACAGGGCCACTTGCCTTCCTCCAAAGAGTGGAAGTGACACTACCACCATCACCAGTGTCACTGAGCATCTCCACACCATCCCATGGAACTGTTCAGCTTTCCATCCGCCAAACCATGGAGAGAAAGACTAAATTTGCCCCTAACCACCCATGAGCCATGCTCCTCAATTACAGCACTTCAAAATGACTCGTCTTTGAAATGCTTCCTTTAAGGCAGGTATAGACAGACACTTTAAAAAAATCTGATGACGATGGCTGTTCCACAGCACGTTATTCTCAGCTGCTGCTTCTTCTCCAGGCAGGCCGTCTCTGCCCTGCACACACATGTGGAGCACAAAATCAGATGTGCACTGCGCAGCACCATCAGTGGCAAGGTCCACATAACAACTGATATGTGGCAAGTATGCACGGCCACAGGGACATTACATCTTCCTAACTGCCCACTGGACAAATGTAATGGCGGCTGGGCCAGAGGCAGAAGGCGTTCTAGTGGATATCCTACCACCACCGAAAATTGCTGGACGTTCCTTTGGACAGGTTGCCACCACTTCATCATCCGCTCACAGTAAGACTTGCTCCACCAATTTCAACTCAGCCAAAGGGAAATTACAGCAAGCGGTTCTAAAACTGATCTGTTTGGGGGACAGACCCCACACCACACAGGAGCTGTGGACTGGGATCAAAGAGCAGACAGATGGTTGGTGACACTGCACCTCAAGCCCGACCTATTGGTGTGCAATAACAGGCGAAATGTGGTAGCAGCTCTGGGCCTAGCTGGGTTGATGCACATCCCTTGTCTGGAGCATTTTCTTAATTTGGAAGAGCAAAGTTTCCTAAAAAATTACCCAGATTGGTCTGATCTGCTGATGAAGGTGGGGGCAGTGAGTGCACACTTTTGGAGGTCTCACCCTGCTGCTGCTCGCCAGTCTGCGTCGCAGGCTCACTTCTCTCTTCTTGTTCACCACATGATATGCAGTGTACCAACAAGGTGGAACTCCACCATCCATATGCTGGGAGGCTGTGTGACCAGGAAGCAATTGTAGACTTTCAGCTGCAGCACGCAAGAGTGAGTTGCGCTGCAGAACAACAACACTTCACCACCAATGACTGGGCCTCCATGCGGGACGTGTTGCACTGCTTTGAATATTCCAGCAAGATGGCCAGCGCTAGTGACACCAACATTGGAATTATAATACCAATTGTTTGTTGGGAAAAAACACTACATGCAATGATGCCTGAAGAAATCTGAAGAGCAGAAAGAGGAGCAGGAGGAACTGGGACCATTTGCAAGACAAGTGTACAGCCAGGGGACAGTTTTGGAGAATGAGGAGGACATGGAAATTGAGGAGAAGGAGGAAGAACAGCCATGTTCACAGCAGGGTGACTCTCATAGCAGCTCACGGGCATCACTGGAGCATGGAAGGGGGGATAGTGAGACACAGACAATACACCTTACACCGAGGACAGCCTGTCGTTGTGTCTGGGCAGCCTGGCACACATGAGCCAATATATGCTGCAGTGTCTGCGCAAAGACATCCAAGTTGCCTGTAATTTCACCAGTGCAGAATACTGGATGACCACCCTGCTGGATCCCCGCTACAACTACAATGTACCATCATTGATTCCGTCAATGAGCAGGATCTAAAAATGCGTGAATACAAGCAGACGCTTGTACAGAAACTACTGATAGCTTTTCCCAGCTGACAGTGGCGGCTCAGTGGAACAACAAGGCAGAGGAGGAAGTCGCCCACACAGCTCTGACACCACCACGAAAAGCAAGGTTAGCATCTCCGCAATGTGGAAAAATTTCTAGAGTACACCAAAACATACAGCACCACCAAGTGATACTGCCCATATCAGCAGGAGGCAGCGTTTCCAGAACATGGTGGAAAAATATGTGCACACACATATCCACGTACAAACTGATGGATGTGTGCCATTTGACTACTGGGTGTCAAAACTTGACACATGGCCAGAACTGTTTGCCTTGGAGGTGGCTCCAGCAAGTGTGATGTCAGAGCATGTCTTTAGCACCACAGGTGGTGTCATCACAGACAGGCGCATCCACCTTTCCGCAGAGGGGGCGCGGGGAAGATAACATTTCTAAAAATGAGCAAGGCATGGATCATAAACCGTAACCGTACCTTTAATTGACTAAACAATTATACCAGCCATACCCAGCCATGGTTACACTGGATTTTGCATATGTTTCATTTTGTTGTGTGCCAAAATTTAAACAAAGCAAAAAAACATGTATAACCATGTTGGCCTTCTTACCACGTACACCACCACGTCTTCAGCTGTCTGCTTTCCCTTAGCTGGTTATTAGAAATACAGGGGAACACATGACTTGTTTTCATTTATTTATTATGAATATAAATAAATGGAAAAAAATATGTGGGGTGAACACACTTAATTTACAGAATCTGTTTCCATTTCTTATTTCTTACATTGTGTGGTCAAATTACAAAGTAAATAACAAATAACAAACAACCTCCCAACTACTCACTCTCTACCCAGACATACAGGAGATACATTTATACTTTAATCCTACCATTTATTTTGCCTACGTTATCCCTTAACTGTTATTGAATATTTAGTTAATATGTAAAAATTATATTATTCCTTAACCTGTGTCCCTTCCCCCTTTTCCATCTATACTTTGATCAGTTATTTTCAACTTTCCCAGTTCCACCCATGTTCTCCAATATGTACCAACTGGCCTGCTCAAAGGGTTTCATAATTTCATAATTCCATGATTCTCTTTATTTGGGGGTCCTCCCTATAGTAACCAGTAAAGGCTAAGCAAACAGCTGTGGTTCTGAAAATTATAGGGGACCTAAAAGACATTTTTTTTTTTAAATTAACCGAACTTACCGCCAATCAGAGCCCCCATTTCCTGTGATGTCATGCATATGACAGCATAGGAAAACAACAGATGTTTGGGTCCCCCATTCATTTGAATAATGTCCGGGTTCGGGTACCCAAACCCAACTTTTTTTTAAATGTTTGGCCAAACATCCATGGGTTCGCCCATCACTAATAGGAAACATTATGGGGCAATTAAGGTGGGGTTGTGAAAGGAGACACAATATAGTGTACGGTGAGAGGGGGACTTTATGTAGAGAGGCAGGGTGGGGAGATATTATGGAAAAGTGCAGTTTTATGGAAAGTAGCAGTGTGAGGGAAGATTATGAAGAAGGACTCTGTGTCGGGGATATTGTGGAGAGGGGCAGTGTGGGGGAGAGATGAGGGGAGAGATGATGATGAGAGGCAATGTGGGAGAGATATTATGGAGAGGAGCAGTGTGGGGGGGGGGTTATATTTTTGAGAGGGTAAGGGTGGGGGGACGTTATGTAGAGGGTCACTGAAAGGGGGATTTTTTGTGTAGGAAGCACAGCGAGAAGGCAGTTAGATATTCAGGGGCGCAGCATCGGTGATCTTTATATTTATAAGTCAATATAATAATAATATTAATAATTCTATGTGCATTGTGTCAAGAAATGCTGCTGCAGACAGAAAAGAAGGACGTCTGCAGAGACAAGATCTGGACATGAAATCTCATCATGGTGTCTGTACTACAAGGAGACAAAAGGGACGGAAAAGACTTGAATAAAAAAAAGATGTCACCTGTAAGGTACCTGGATGTAAATGATTATTTGTGATCCTGCTTGGTGCTGCCTTCATGTACCGATGGTGGTTATGGTGCTGCAAACATGTGCTAACGGTGTTTCTGGCGCTTCATTTATGTACTTATGGTAGTTCTGGCGCCACATACATGGGATAATGGTGGCTCTAATCTTGTCCACATGTAGCAATCTATAGTGTGCTTCATGGTCATGTTAAAACTTACAAATTCTCAAAAGTTAGAGATTTGAGCTTATGAGTAAATTTGGTAAGTTTGTGCTACAAAAACTTTAAGTGACAGCGCAATACTGATTTTTCTTGGAGCAGAACTTGGTTATGGTGATGTATTAACCCCTTTATGACCTTGAGATTTTCCGTTTTTCCGTGTTCATTTTTCGTTCCCCTCCTTCCCAGAGCCATAACTTTTATTTTTGCGTCAATATAACCATGTGAGGGCTTAATTTTTGTGGAACGAGTTTTACTTTTGAACGACACCATTGGTTTTACCATGTCGTGTACTAGAAAACCGGAAAAAAATTCCAAGTGCGGTGAAATTGCAAAAAAAGTGCAGTCCCACACTGGTTTATTGTTTGGCTTTTTTGATAGGTTCACTAAATACTAAAACTGACCTGACATTATGATTCTCCAGGTTACTACGAGTTCATAGACACCAAACATGTCTAGGTTATTTTTTATCTATGTGGTGAAAAAAAATTCCAAACTTTGCTTAAAAAAAAAAAAAAAAAAAAAAAAAATTGCACCATTTTGAGATAACCGTAGCGTCTCCATTTTTCGTGATCTGGGGTCGGGTGAGGGCTTATTTTTTGGGTGCCGATCTGATGTTTAAAATGATACCATTTTGATGGAGATACGTTCTTTTGATCGCCCGTTACTGCATTTTAATGAAATGTCGTAGCAACCAAAAAAACGTAATTCTGGCGTTTCGAATTTTTTTCTCACTCTACATCGTTTAGCGATCAGGTTAATCCCTTTTTTTATTGATAGATCGGGCGATTCTGAACGCGGCGATACCAAATATATGTATATTTGATTTTTTTTTATTGTTTTATTTTGAATGGGATGAAGGGGGGTGATTTAAACATTAAAAATATATATTTTAAACATTTTTTTTTTACTTATGCCATGCTTCAATAGCCTCTATGGGAGGCTAGAAGATGGCACAACTGGATCGGCTCAGCTACATAGCAGCGATCATCAGATCGCTCCTATGTAGCTGAATTACAGGCTTGCTACAAGCTCACAGCAAGCCGGCATCAACAACCATAGAGGTCTCAAGGAGTCCTCAGGTTGTCATGCCGACACATCGCTCACCCCCAATCATGTGACGGGGTCGGCGATGCGCTCATTTCCAGCCCGATTGCCGGAAGCGGTAGTTAAATGCCGCTGTCAGAGTTTGACAGCGGCATTTAACTAGTTAATAGCGGCGGGTGGATCGCAATTCCACCCGTCGCTATAGCGGGCACATGTCAGCTGTTCAAAACAGCTGACATGTCCAGGCTTTGATGCGGGCTCACCACCGGAGCCCGCATCAAAGCAGAGGTTCTGACCTCGGATGTACTATCCCGTCCGAGGTCAGAAAGGGGTTAATGTTCTGATGGTGGTTCTACTAATGTATTCATGCTAAGTACCCCGATCAATTTTTTTGTGGCCCTTTGGATTGGTTCAGAATAGCAATGTGGCCCCTGGAGCAAAAAATGTTGTGCACCCCTGAATTACATTATGTGATATGGTAGTACTTGGCAAACCAAACTATTGTAGGTGACAATTTTTGTTCGATTCATTTTTTTAAGAAATATTAGACATTTAGAAAAAAAGGATTAGTAGTCCACATTTTAGGAGAGATTGGGCAGTAATTTTCATTTTTTAGGATTGAAATCATCATGAAATTCATGACATGGAGTCAATAGAGCCATCAACCATGTACAGCTTAGAGATATATCATGGCATAGGTATAATATGTGTTTTACTGTAGTTTATTGCGAACTTATTTGAAGTTAGACAGATCTTTTCTCACAGAAACTGAAAAAGTCAGGATAATGGGAAAACTCTGCTGTTAATTGTAAAGGAATTCACATTTGGACAAGATTAAAACTTACTACAGTTAACTTAATCTACTAATAAGGGGGACAATTTATTTTCTGGCCTTGCAGATTCAACAATGGACGGCTCCAGTACAATTTCTTATATAAATGCTCAAACTAATAAGGACAGCTTTGGGTGGAGGAGCATGCAGTGTTATAGTGACAGAATGCAGACCTTTAATTGTGATATGGTAGGACTACACCACCGATAAAGCAGTGACAGCCAGTGACTGAGGAGAATCTGTGATTTTTCTGCATTAAGTGGTAACTACTCACCCGGGTAGTCATATGTAGGAATCTCCTCTTTATACCACTCATCACCCCTCACATATGTCTCTGTAGTATTAATATGGGTCAGATCTTCACCCTGAAACAAATATTGTAAAAGTCACAGACAGATGGAGAAGTGACATCTATGATCAGCTCTAATCCTGCCATCTCCACCCTTCTCATTACACAAGAATAAAACATATAATACTGGGGGATAAAACAAGACTGAGCACAAGACCTTCACAGCCATCTACACATCATAGGGGAGATCTCATGACACCTTCTCTCCATCTACCTCATGATCCTGAGGAGCATTGGGATTTTCTTGTTTACAGTCCTGTGGAAGAAGAGGACTGGGACATCTCTCTGGTGTTGTCCTCTTACTGGATAAAACTGGAGGAAACACATACAGGGACTGAATTATTTTTGTTACACACATCAGATAAGCATTAGAGGCCGTGTGTATTTAGTTCTGTCTATTACCTGGAAATGTGAGAGGCTGGGAAACCTCCATCATGACATCCTTGTACAGATCTTTGTGTCCTTCTAAATACTCCCACTCCTCCATGGAGAAATAGACAGCGACATCCTGACACCTTATAGGAACCTGACACATACAATGATACCGTCATTCCCCTGATTCCTTCATAGCGTTACTGCATAATGTCCCATCATTCCCAGCAGGGTCACCTCTCCAGTCAGAAGCTCAATCATCTTGTAGGTGAGTTCTAGGATCTTCTGGTGATTGATGTCCTCATGTATGAGGGGGTGAGGTGAAGGCCCCGTGATTGGGCTCAGGGTTCTTCCCCATCCCTCAGACACAGGGTCCTGACAGCGCTCACTAGAGGTCTTCCTCACTACTGTGTAATCCTGGTTATGGAGAGACACATTAATAAACCTCACTACAGACATTTCCAGAGTCCTCACCTCTCCAGTTCTGTCCATCTGTTATTCACATAGATACGAATGATGTAATGTGACGTCATCAGAATCTCTCACCTCTCCAGTAAGCCGGAAGAGGATCTCTAGGGTGAGGTGGAATATCCTCTCCACAATCTTGTCCATATCCATCCTTGACGAGTCAATCAGGAAAATTCTCTTATATAGAAGATCTCCACTGAGAAGATCCACTTTTGCAGAGACCTAAATGGGAAGAAGATGACTATGTAACATCATAAAGATCCCATGTAACTACACAATTACAGGAGATAATAAGGGGAAACATATAAGGAAATGGAATGTGTCGATGTTGTATTCTCAGATCTTATAAACTGGAATGTGATAAACATCATCCACTTGCTGCACTTGTGACTTGGATGTGATTGTAAAGGGGGACTCTGCTTCTCACAATCACTTGTCCATTCAACTACCATAATAGGCTGAAAATTAGCCAGGCTCCCCCCACAAATCCAAAAAATAGGTTAAACCGCACCCTATGTCCCTTATAGCCTTCCTAGGCCTGTGGACGCAAGTCCTTGCCAGGGGGTCAGCCCAGCTAAAAAGTCCAATCTATAATGTAAAAAAGAGGACAGCGCCACAACGGTCAGTGATAAGAAAAAACTTACAGCTTTAATCTGCCAACTGCGGCGACGTTTCGGTATAAACCTTTATCAAGCACAGTTTGACACATGTTCCAACCACCATTATATATCCCAAGCACCACCCCTCATTAGAACAAAACACCAATAGGAGTATAGTACTACAATGACACAATACATCAGTACATCAAAATACATATAAATATACAAAAAATACTTGTACAAATACATAAGCATTGACAATACAGCATCAGAAAAAGGCATACTAGTCCTGATCTCTAAAATTCAACGAACTCACCCACAAAAGTGCAAAGAAGATCGCCCTCAAACAGATGTAAACAAACGACATTCCTCCAATAGAACTATAGCATTCCCCGTAGTCAAGATACAAACCACCCCCCCAGGATGATGCCATAACGGCCGTAGTCCAATCAGATACTCCTCCACAAATCATGTGATCATGGTGATAGAAAAAATTGCTGCACAGATCCAGTCCATACAGAAGTGGGAGAAGTCTCCATTGCACATAACAGGATTAGTATCCAGGATATCGATCAGCTCCCAAACAGAATAACAGTAGTCCAATACAAAATAACAGTAGTCCAATGCAAAATAACAGTAGTCCAATGGGATCTTTGTTTACATCAGTGTGGTCACAGGGGTAAGATGAATCCCTGGTAGAATATTGAGGGTTTGTCCCATTGAACTAGCTATTTTTATGTGTGGGGATATTAACCCCTTAACGACCGCCGATACGCCTTTTAACGGCGGCCGCTAAGGGTACTTAATCCACAGCGCCGTTAATTAACGGCGCTGTGGAAAAAGTGAATAGCGCCCCCCAGAGTCGGATTTTCTCTGGGGTCTCGGTTGCCGAGGGTAGCCGAGACCCCAGAGAACATGATTCGGGGTTTTTTTACCGACCCCCGAGTTGCGATCGCCGGTAATTAACCGTTTACCGGCGGTCGCAACAAAAAAAAAAAAAAGCGATTTGCCGTTTAATTTCTCTGTCCTCCGATGTGATCGCACATCGGAGGACAGAGAAATGTGGTCCCCGATGGCCCCCAATAGCCCCCCAATACTTACCTACCTCCCCCGGTGCTCCTCGTGTCTCCCCATGGGCGCCGCCATCTTTTTTCCGGGAAAAAATGGCGGGCGCACGCGCAGTGCGCCCGCCGCCCGGCACCCGGATGTTCTTTGGGGTCTCGGCTGCCGGGGGTAGCCGAGACCCCAAAGAACATGATCGGGGTCGATTTGCACCGACCCCTGCTTTGCGATCGCCGGTAATTAACAGTTTACCGGCGACCGCAAAAAAAAAAAAAAAAAAAAGCGATCAGTTATTTCTCTGTCCTCTGATGTGATCGCACATCAGAGGACAGAGAAATAGGGGGATTCGGGGACCCTATCATACTCACCCGGGGTCCCTGGGTCCTCTTCTGTCTTCTCCTGCCAGCCGGCTTTTTCATCATGGCGGGCGCATGCGCAGTGCGCCCGCCATCTGCTGCCATCTGCCGGCCGGCAGGAGAAGACAAGTTGGGGCTAAAATTAGGGTTAGGGTTAGGGTTAGAGTTAGGGTTAGGGTTAGAGTTAGGGTTAGGGTTGGGGCTAAATTTAGGGTTAGGGCTAGGGTTAGGGTTAGGCTACTTTCACACTAGCGTTTTTTGGCTTCCGTCGCAATGCGTCGTTGGAGAAAAAACGCATCCTGCAAAAGTGCTTGCAGGATGCGTTTTTTCTCCATTGGCTTGCATTAGCGACGCATTGCGACGGATTGCCACATGTCGCATCCGTCGTGCGACGGATGCGTCGTGCTTCGGCGGACCGTCGACACAAAAAAAACTACATGTAACTTTTTTGTGCGACGTGTCCCACATATTTCAGTGCCACGTGCCACGTATTTAAGTGACACGTGCCACGTATCAAAGTGCCACGTGCCACATATTTCAGTGCCACGTATCAAAGTGCCACGTGCCACGTATCAAAGTGCCACGTGCCACGTATCAAAGTGCCACGTGCCACGTATCAAAGTGCCACGTGCCACATATTTCAGTGCCACGTGCCACGTATCAAAGTGCCACGTGCCACGTATCAAAGTGCCACGTGCCACATATTTCAGTGCCACGTGCCAGGTATTTAAGTGACACGTGCCACGTATCAAAGTGCCACGTGCCACATATTTCAGTGCCACGTATCAAAGTGCCACGTGCCACGTATCAAAGTGCCACGTGCCACGTATCAAAGTGCCACGTGCCACGTATCAAAGTGCCACGTGCCACATATTTCAGTGCCACGTGCCACGTATCAAAGTGCCACGTGCCACGTATCAAAGTGCCACGTGCCACATCTTTCAGTGCCACGTGCCACGTATTTAAGTGACACGTGCCACGTATCACGTATTTCAGTGCCACGTATTTAAGTGACACGTATCACGTATAAGTGCCACGTGTCACGTATTTAATTGCCACATATTTAAGTGCCACGTATCAAGATTTTCCATGGAGAACAGACACATCCAGAGATATGTCTGCTCTCCACGGCTGCAGCAACACACTGACAGGAGCCATAGTTCCTGTCGGTGTGTCACTGCGCATGCGCGAGCGAGTTTACCGGCGGTCATTGACCCCGGCACTCTCGCTTAACGGCAGTGCTGCGTGGGAAAGTTCAACGCAGCTGTACTGCTGTTAACCGAGACGCCGGAGTCATTGAACTCCGGAACAGTACGCGATACACTGCTAGGAGCTTCGCTCCTGGCAGTGTATCGCCGGAGAGCAGCCGATCGGCGTGGGACACTCGTTTTATGGATTCTGCGGACAGGGAGTATGAATTTGGTTTATTATTTTTGGATTTTTTCCTGGAGGATCGAGGGCTTCGCCTACAAGTGTGCTGTTGGTGAGTATATACTCTGTGTTATATGTTGTATGTACTGTGTGTCATGTATGTGTATTGTGTGTAGGTGTTTTGTGTAACTTTACAATTGTGCTAAGTCGCCGGACACAGGGACAACTCTCCCATCCTAATACCGGATGGGAGTAGTAGTCCCATACGGCGACTTAGCACAATGGTGGCACTAGCGTCGCATGGGGACACACACACGCACACACACACGCACACACACGCACACACACACACACACAGAAGGACTCCATGCTGCTTCACTGGGGGGCGGGGGCTTCCCTCTTCCTGTCCGACGTCACGTCCGGTCCTGGGTGTCAACCCCTCCGTACAAAGACGCCGACACCCAGGACAAAGGCGCTGTGTGTGGAAGGTAATATGGGGCCCTAGGGGGATACGCAGACACGCCGCTGCGTAAAGAATTGACATGTCAATTCTTTTTACGCCGGCGTGTTTGCAGACAAAAGCGCCGCGTTTTTTTGCGGTGTGTCTGAACGGCAAAGTGAATTCCTCATTCACTTTGCCGGCAGACGAAAATGACATTGCGCATTTTTGAAAAGCGCCCGCAAAATAGCGCTCAAAAATGCGCTATGTCTGAAAGTAGCCTAAGGCTTCTTTCACACTTGCGTCGGTACGGGGCGGTCGCAATGCGTCGGCCCGATGTACCGACGCACGTTGTGAAAATTGTGCACAACGTGGGCAGCGGATGCAGTTTTTCAACGCATCCGCTGCCCAGTCTATGTCCTGGGGAGGAGGGGGCAGAGTTACGGCCACGCATCCGCGGAAATGGCGGACGCGACGTACAAAAAAAAGGTTACATTGAACTTTTTTTGTGACGACGGGGGCTAAAGTTATGGTTAGGGTTGGGGCTAAAGTTAGGGTTAGAGTTGGGATTAGGGTTAGGGTTTGGATTAGGGTTGGGATTAGTGTTACGTTTGGGATTAGGGTTGGGATTAGGGTTAGGGTTGGGATTAGGGTTAGGGGTGTGTTGGATTTAGGGTTTTGATTAGGGTTATGGTTAGGGTTGAGATTAGGGCTGTTTTGGGGTTAGGGTTGTGATTATCGTTAGGGTTGTGATTAGGATTATGGATCGGGTTGAGATTAGGGTTAGGGCTGTGTTGGGGTTAGGGTTGGAGTTAGAATTGGGGGGTTTCCACTGTTTAGGTACATCAGGGGGTCTCCAAACACGACAGCCAATTTTGCGCTAAAAAAGTCAAATGGTACTCCCTCCCTTCTGAGCTCTGCCGTGCGCCCAAACAGTGGTTTACCCCCACATATGGGGCATCAGCGTACTCGGGATAAATTGGACAACAACTTTTGGGGTCCAATTTCTCCTGTTACCCTTGTGAAAATAAAAACTTGGGGGCTAAAAATCTTTTTTGTGGGAAAAAAAAATATTTTTTTATTTTCACTACTCTGCATTATAAATTTCTGTGAAGCACTTGAGCTTTCAAAGTTCTCACCACATATCTAGATAAGTTCCTTAGGGGGTCTAGTTTCCAAAATTTGGTCACTTGTGGGGGTTTCTACTGTTTAGGTACATTAGGGGTCTGCAAACGCAACATAACGCCCGCAGACAATTCTATCAAAGTCTGCATTGCAAAATGGCGCTCCTTCCCTTCCGAGCTCTGCCGTGCGCCCAAACAGTGGTTTACCCCCACATATGGGGTACCAGCATACTCAGGACAAATTGGACAACCACTTTTGGGGTCCAATTTCTCTTGTTACCCTTGTGAAAATAAAAATTTGGGGGCTAAAAAAATCTTTTTTGTGGGAAAAAAAATATTTTTTATTTTCACTACTCTGCATTATAAACTTCTGTGAAGCACTTGGGCATTCAAAGTTCTCACCACATATCTAGATAAGTTCCTTGGGGGGTCTATTTTCCAAAATGGGGTCACTTGTTGGGGGTTTCTACTGTTTAGGTACATTAGGGGTCTGCAAAGGCAACATAACGCCCGCAGACAATTCTATCAAAGTCTGCATTCCAAAATGGCACTCCTTCCCTTCCGAGCTCTGCCATGCGCCCAAACAGTGGTTTACCCCCACATATGGGGTACCAGCATACTCAGGACAAATTGGACAACAACTTTTGGGGTCCAATTTCTCTTGTTACCCTTGTGAAAATAAAAACTTGGGGGCTAAAAAATCTTTATTGTTAAAAAATATATATTTTTTATTTTCACGACTCTGCATTATAAACTTCTGTGATGCACTTGGGCATTCAAAGTTCTCACTACACATCTAGATAAGTTCCATGGGGGGTCTAGTTTCCAAAATGGGGTCACTTTTGGGGGGTTTCTGCTGTTTAGGCACATCAGGGGCTCTCCAAACGCGACATGGCGTCCGATCTCAATTCCAGTCAATTTTGCATTGAAAAGTCAAATGGCGCTCCTTTGCTTCCGAGCTCAGCCATGCGCCCAAACAGTGGTTTACCCCCACATATGGGGTGTCGGCGTACTCAAGACAAATTGTACAACAGCTTCTGGGGTCCATTTTCTCCTGTTACCCTTGGTAAAATAAAAATTTGGAGGCAAAAAGATCATTTTTGTAGAAAAAATGCGATTTTTTTATTTTCACGGCTCTACGTTATAAACTTCTGTGAAGCACCTGGGGGTTTAAAGTGCTCACCACACATCTAGATAAGTTCCTTAAGGGGTCTAGTTTCCAAAATGGTGTCATATGTGGGGGGTCTCTACTGTTTAGGCACATCAGCGGCTCTCCAAACGTGACATGGCGTCCGATCTCAATTCCAGCCAATTCTACATTGAAAAAGTAAAACGACACTCCTTCTCTTCCAAGCTCTGCGGTGCGCCCAAACAGTGGTTTACCCCCATATATGGGGTATCGACGTACTCAGGAGAAATTGCACAACAACTTTTGTGGTCTAATTTCTCCTGTTACCCTTGTGAAAATAAAAATTTGGGGGCAAAAAGATCATTTTTGTAGAAAAAATGAGATTTTTTATTTTCACGGCTCTACGTTATAAACTTCTGTGAAGCACTTGGGGGTTCAAAGTGCTCACCACACATCTAGATAAGTTCCTTGGGGGGTCTAGTTTCCAAAATGGTATCACTTGTGGGGGGTTTCCACTGTTTAGGCACATCAGGGACTCTCCAAACGCGACATGGCATCCGATCTCAATTCCAGCCAATTCTGCATTGAAAAAGTCAAACGGTGCTCCTTCACTTCCAAGCTCTGCGGTGCGCCCAAACAGTGGTTTACCTCCACATATGGGGTATCGACGTACTCAGGAGAAATTGCACAACAACTTTTGTGGTCTAATTTCTCCTGTTACCCTTGTGAAAATAAAAATTTTGGGGCAAAAAGATCATTTTTGTAGAAAAAATGAGATTTTTTATTTTCACGGCTCTACGTTATAAACTTCTGTGAAGCACTTGGGGGTTCAAAGTGCTCACCACACATCTAGATAAGTTCCTTGGGGGGTCTAGTTTCCAAAATGGTATCACTTGTGGGGGGTTTCCACTGTTTAGGCACATCAGGGACTCTCCAAACGCGACATGGCATCCGATCTCAATTCCAGCCAATTCTGCATTGAAAAAGTCAAACGGTGCTCCTTCACTTCCAAGCTCTGCGGTGCGCCCAAACAGTGGTTTACCTCCACATATGGGGTATCGACGTACTCAGGAGAAATTGCACAACAACTTTTGTGGTCTAATTTCTCCTGTTACCCTTGTGAAAATAAGAATTTGTGGGCGAAAAAATCATTTTTGTGAAAACAAATGCGATTTTTTATTTTCACGGCTCTACGTTATAAACTTCTGTGAAGCACTTGGGGGTTCAAAGTGCTCACCACACATCTAGATAAGTTCCTTGGGGGGTCTAGTTTCCAAAATGGTGTCACTTGTGGGGGGTTTCCACTGTTTAGGCACATTAGGGGCTCTCCAAACGCGACATGGCGTCCGATCTCAATTCCAGCCAATTCTGCATTGAAACAGTCAAACGGTGCTCCTTCACTTCCAAGCTCTGCGGTGCGCCCAAACAGTGGTTTACCTCCACATATGGGGTATCGGCGTACTCAGGAAAAATTGCACAACAAAATTTGTGGTTAAATTTCTGTTTTTACACTTGTGAAAATTAAAAAAAATGGTTCTGAAGTAAAATGTTTGCAAAAAAAAGTAAAATGTTAATTTTTTTCTTCCACATTGTTTTAGTTCCTGTGAAGTACGTAAAGGGTTAATAAACTTCTTGAATGTGGTTTTGAGCAGCTTGAGGGGTGCAGTTTTTAGAATGGTGTCACACTTGGTTATTTTCTATCATATAGACCCCTCAAAATCACTTCAAAGGTGATGTGGTCCCTAAAAAAAACATGGTGTTGTAAAAATGAGAAATTGCTGGTCAACTTTTAACCCTTATAACTCCCTAACAAAAAAAAAAATTGTTTCCAAAATTGTGCTGATGTAAAGTAGACATGTGAGAAATGTTATTTATTAACTATTTTTTGTGACATATCTCTCTGATTTAAGGGCATAAAAATACAAAGTTTGAAAATTGCAAAATTTTAAAAATTTTCGCCATATTTCCATTTTTTTCATAAATAATCGCAAGTAATATCGAAGAAATGTTACCACTAACTTGAAGTACAACATGTCACGAAAAAACAATCTCAGAATCAGCGGGATCCGATAAAGCGTTCCAGAGTTATAACCTCATAAAGTGACACTGGTCAGAATTGTAAAAATTGGCTCGGTCATTAAGTACCAAATTGGCTCTGTCACTAAGGGGTTAATGATGAATGATTCCCTTAATGTCAAGCATTTTTTGTTTACTGACTTTTTATTTCCTCCCCAGGAGGGCTATTTGCACATATCGGTGTGGCTATTATGATAGATCTCTTCGGTCCTTCATGTTTGTTGCACTATTAAAGGTTATCAATTTAAGGTTTTTTTCTATATATGATGTCGATGTTTTGAAGTAGATTCCAATGGGGGAGGTACACTTGTGGGCGGTCTTTGATATATTGTTTTTGAGGGTGTGTTCTGAATCAGGCCTGGGTGACATTATTTGAGCCTAATAATGTAGAGATGTTTTGCTTTTATTTTTATAGACTGTTAGTTCTGAATTTGATATATTTATATATGGCTGGGATAGTGTGCACTATGGACAAGCTGCAGCATACCTACAACTGCCACATATGGACTGCTGTCCCCATTTGCCTGCATAGGTGAACGCTATCGGAATATGATGAGTCTGCAGGATATCGCTACTTATCTGAATCGCTATGGACGCTGCCTGTGGCATATATAGTGGGTATGCTTGCTGTGAACTAACTGAACATGCGCAGGGATTCATCTTACCCCTGTGACCACACTGATGTAAACAAAGATCCCATTGGACTACTGTTATTTTGCATTGGACTACTGTTATTTTGTATTGGACTACTGTTATTCTGTTTGGGAGCTGATCGATATCCTGGATACTAATCCTGTTATGTGCAATGGAGACTTCTCCCACTTCTGTATGGACTGGATCTGTGCAGCAATTTTTTCTATCACCATGATCACATGATTTGTGGAGGAGTATCTGATTGGACTACGGCCGTTATGGCATCATCCTGGGGGGGTGGTTTGTATCTTGACTACGGGGAATGCTATAGTTCTATTGGAGGAATGTCGTTTGTTTACATCTGTTTGAGGGCGATTTTCTTTGCACTTTTGTGGGTGAGTTCGTTGAATTTTAGAGATCAGGACTAGTATGCCTTTTTCTGATGCTGTATTGTCAATGCTTATGTATTTGTACAAGTATTTTTTGTATATTTATATGTATTTTGATGTACTGATGTATTGTGTCATTGTAGTACTATACTCCTATTGGTGTTTTGTTCTAATGAGGGGTGGTGCTTGGGATATATAATGGTGGTTGGAACATGTGTCAAACTGTGCTTGATAAAGGTTTATACCGAAACGTCGCCGCAGTTGGCAGATTAAAGCTGTAAGTTTTTTCTTATCACTGACCGTTGTGGCGCTGTCCTCTTTTTTACATTATGGATTAGGCTCCCCCCACAGTCATCTCACACATCTACACCACACTTCCACACTTTTCGCAGCCACCAATCAACATTTTTTAATTGTTTTATTGAAAACTGAAGCACAATAATAATACATGTATTCCAAAAGACTTATTCAGCAGAAGGTAACTAAAATACAACAATACGTTCTTGTTGTGACTGAGCCCTTACACTCTCACGTGGATGAACAAACCAGGAGAGATGTTAAGCCTGCACACCTCAGGTTCATACAGACGACACAGATCCTTAACCTGACCCTGACTTGTCCCTGCCTGACCGCAAAGATTGGTACCCTAAAATTACATAATAGTGCCCCCACTCAATGTTGACTGACCCTGAGTGTCTTTAACTGCAACCTCAACTATACAGAGTTCAACCCAAAACAGCCACAACAGAAAGTAAAGCACAGAAACAGAGAGCGAGACACAGGACTAAAGACTTGTTCACACAGTCATACATGACAGTTGAATAAAAAGAAAGGAACAAAAGAATATCCTTTGGAATACATGAAAACCCCCAGACTATGAATGTAACAAAATGCGAGAAGAACAGAGAATGGGAACACACAAAAAAACCATTGGAGAAGCAATAGAGAAAACCTCAGCAAGATAATCCTTCACTGGGGAGCTCGGTCTCCAAACATCCATCTAACTGGAATATAGCCAACAAAGACTACATGAGCCAGGTGAGTATAAATAGCCTCTCTCAAGAAGTGATAGTACAAACCAAAACGAGGAAGTGAAAACACCAAGAACACAAGAACATTATCAGCAGTTGGACATAGACAGCACAGGCTGTGATCCAACAGAGAGGGAAACTAACCCACATCCTGAGGTCACCAGATCGATCCATAACAGTTCTTCAAAAGATAAAAATAGATAGAGAGAATATATATATATAGAGAGAGAGAGAGAGAGAGAAATCAGACAGCACTCCAGTTAAAGGAAAAATTGTGGGCTTTAATCCAGCACCAAGTGGAGCAACGTTTCGACCTCACATTGCAGTCTTTGTCAAGCATTGGACAACCGCATTATTATTATTCAGGAAGTATTGCACCCAAAATCTGCTCAAGTTTGTGCTGCTATCTGACTTTTCTCTCTCTCTATATATATATATAGTTGCTCAGGTATATATATATATATATATATAATATATAAGTATATATAAAAGTAGTTGCTCAGGTACACATATTATTGCACAGATTCACATTAGCAAGTCAATTTAAACCAGATTTGCGTTGAAACAAGCATATAGACAACAAACATGTTACTCTATATTCAAGCCTGGATCCAAAGGGTAAGGTTTCTCCTTGCGGAGAGTGACATGTTAAGCATGCTGAGATGAGGAGACTTAAAGTCACAATGTTCTTCTGGGAAATATGCAAATTGTCTCTTCAGAGAGGAAGACGATTAAAGCTCTAGTACCACCTATAGTTCGTAGCATTCCTAAAAGTCAATGTCGACCCTTTAACGAGTTTTGTCACATGACTTAGGATAAAAGTTGGTTTTGGCTTTTATCCTAAGTCATGTGACAAGGCTTGTTAAAGGGTCGACATTGACTTTTCGGATCACTACTTCCTATAGGTGGCACTAGAGTTCTAGTCCTCTTCCTCTCTGAAGAGATGAAGAGATAATTTGTATATTCAAGCCTGAAATACAAGTTCAGAATTTAGACATGAGTAAGATCGGTTAGATCGAAACGCGTTGTCTATACTCTCTATCTGCATCTACCTAGAAGTAAGGGCTTGTGATATTTTATATGGGCATGCACTAATAAAGACTTTAAAGTTTTTAAGAAGCTGGAATCTACACCTTTTTTCTTCATGCAGATAATTTGTATATTCAAGCCTGAAATACAAGTTCAGAATTTAAACCGTTCAGATCTAACAATAACAATGAAATCTTTTTCAGTCCACTGTAGGAGTCCCAACATTTCCAAACTATACGTAACCTTTAACTGGTAATATAAAGAACACCTCAATTGTGAAAGACCATATGCGCCGATGAGTTCTTTATGTCCCATACCCTATCAAACTTCTGAGGGCATTGTCTGTTATATACACTTTTTTCTCATATGTGATTGCTGTGTTTACAGAATCAACCCAGGTCCTTAAAGTTGGTTTAGAATTACAAATCCATCTGGTAGCTATCAATTTCCTGGCGGAAAGTAAAGTTTCTACAAGAAAGATTCTGGTATGATGACTCCATATTTCCTCCTCTAGTAGTCCAAATAAACATTTTAGGATGTTTGGAATGGGAATGGATATTAAGAAAGATAAGAAGGTGACTATGCTTTGCCAGAAGGAGAGAATAACTGGACAAGCACAAACCATGTGCTACAAATCAGCGTTTAAGGTGTGACACCATGGGTAATTACCCATTTGGTATAATCTTGAAGGGTTTAGGTAGGCTTGGTGAATAATGTAGAATTGAGACATTTGCTTGTTCAATGAAGGGGAGACATAAAGGGGGCATTCCAATATGTCCTCCCAGAACTCCTTATTAATAGTGGCAATAAGCAGTTTCCACTTGTCTTTCCCCTTCAGTGAAGTAGAACCAATACCTATTTATAGCATGTGTGTGTACAGGATTGATATGAGACCTTGTGGGACTTGCGATTTAAAAATACCTAGCAAATAATGGTACCGTAGATATGGTAAACGCTGCATTTTGTGAATGCAATTGTGATTGGAGAGCAGACCTTAATTGTAGGTATCTATAAAATTGGGATCTCAGCACATCAGACTTTGTTCTCAACTGATCAAAAGATAACAGAAAACTCCGGTCATAAAGGTCACAAAGTAAAAGAACGTATTGAATGCTCCAAAATTGAGAGCATGGGATAGATACCAGAGATGGAAAGTAAGGGTTCTGCTACGTCTGCTAAATATGAGTAAATTTGACACTCGTCTGGACTGTCTCCAGACTAACTGCGTCATCTTCATAGGCAACATTTTGGGAATGTCAAGTTTATCAAGCTCCAAAAATTCTATTAGACTAGTACCTCTCGCTTCCGCCAAGTGACTCTCTGAATTTGGCAGTTGAAGAACTGGCATCCAACTACTTAGTGCCTTTAGCTGGCCTGTTATGTAGTAAAGAAAAAAATCTGAGTCGAGACTTACCCCACACAAATGAAGACATTAGCGAGTTAAGTGTTGTGAAGAAAGATTAAGGGATATGTACCGTACTGTATTGCAAAGTATAACTGAATTTTGGCAATAATATCAGCTTAATTAGATTTATGAGTCCCGGCACTGATAAAGGTAGTTTACGCAAGAGATTAAACTTCAGTTTAGCATAATCTAATAGAGGCAGAATTAGTCCAATCTCCAAAAGAAGGAAGAATTGGAAGCAGTTAAAAAGACCAGGACGGATGAACACAGAACTTAAACACTTGCTAAAAAGGAAAAAAGAAATATATAGCAAATGGAAAGAGGGGCACATATCTAAAGAAGAATATAATGCTGTCTGCAAGGAATGCAGGGCAAGAGTTAGAAGAGCTAAGGCAAGTAATGAAGTGAGGCTTGCAAGGGAGACCAAAAGCAATAAAGAATTTGGGGGGGTCAAAAGCAAAAGAAATGCCAAAGATGCTATAGGATTTTTACAGGATGAAAAGGGTTAAGTGGTCAAAAATGATGTTGAGAAGACCAAACTTTTAAATTCCTATTTTTTTTTTTCAATATCAATTTTTATTGAAAATTTTTACATTAACAAAGATAACAAAGAAGATGTCATCAATCATGACTATCAAGACAGTAGTGCAATGTTTCACTTCCGGATTTAATGGAATAATATCACCGTGACTATTAGCTGCCAATCATACATAAGGAGAGAGAATATTCAAAAACATTCATTTCATGGAAGTGATAAATTGACCTTATAATGCACCCTTTCCTATATAACGAAGTAAAGTATACAAAGAAAAAATGAAAGGGGAAGGAAAAAGGGAGGGGGGGGATCCTCCGATCTTGCCTCGCTTAACCAGACCCACCACTCGCCTCACCACTCTCCCATCTATTAGACGTTTTCCAACAACCAGCTTTGAAGTTTTAGTCATCTATTTGAAGGCACCCTAGACTATTTTTGAGATTCTCCATTAAGTACCACTTCGTTGAGGTGAAAGGTCCGATTATTTTCTGCCTGTCTTCTGTACTTCAAAATTACCAATAAATTGTCTCAATTTTGCTAAAAATGAACCTGCTTGTGTCTCTTTGTTCATCCAATGTTTAAGGATTAGCTTTTTCTGCCAAAACTCAGTCTAGTGTGCAAAAGTTTAGGGGGACCCTTCTCTCACCCTCCCCCCAAATTCTTATTTTGTATCTGTGTTATCTAAGAAAGCAAATGTAACATCAACTCATCTTCACTGTGCTTTTGAAGGAATAAAAGAATCCACACTCTCTTACAGAGATGGCGAGAGAGCACTTAGCTAATTTAAATGAATCAAAATCTCCTGATCCAGAATCTTTGAAAAATTCTGGAGAACTGGATAAATCCCAGAAGATTGGAGAAAGTGAAATGTTGTCCCCATCTTCAAAAAAGGAAAGAAGATGGAGCCATGAAATTACAGGCCAGTGAGCCTTACTTCTATATCAGGTAAGATCTTTCAACAAATTATTAAACACATTCTCATTTGCACATGGAAACACAAGAAGCAATGGAATGAAACTGGAAGGAAGAAGATACAGATTAGATACTATAAAAACATTTTTGACAGTGAGGGCGATGAATGAGTGAAACAGGATGCCACGAGAGGTGGCGAGTTCTCCTTCAATGGAAGTGTTCAAACAGAGGCTGGACAGACCTCTGTTGGAAATGGTTTAGTTAATCCTGCATTGAGCAGGGGGTTGGACATGATGACTTTAGAGGTCTATTCCAACTCTAACATTCTATGATTCAATGAATGTTGGAAGAGAGATCCCTTTTACGGTCTTGATGAATATTGATCCCTAGATATTTAAAATGTGTGACCAGTGGTAAAAGTGACAAAGAATCTAATTGGATAGAGGGCCCACATGAAAGAGGCATTAACACCTATTTGTTCTAGTTTATAGAAATGTCATAAAATCTACCAAATTTATTTATAGCAGAGGTAACATAAGCTAAAGTGTCACCAACATGGTCCATAAAAATGATCATGTCATCAGTATATAACCCAATATTATCTGTTAGTGATGAGCGAACGTGCTTGGATAAGGTCTTATCAGAGTATGCTCATGTGCTAACCGAGAGCCTTCGGTGTGCTTGAAAAATATGTTCAAGTCTCCGCGGCTGCATGTCTCGCGGTTGTTAACAAACAAGCAATCCCTGCATGTGTTGCGACTGTTGAACAGCCGTGAGACATGCAGCCGCAGAAACTAGAACATATTTTTCGAGAATGCCGAAGACACTCGGTTAGCACACAAGCCTTATCCGAGCACGTTCCCTCATCACTAGTATCTGTCTGATGGCATGGAGTTTATTCTCATAGCTAATGCTTCAATAGCCAAAGCAAATAAAGTGGGGAAGAGAGGACAGCCCTGACGAGATCCTCTTTCAAGTGAGGTAGATGCAGATGAAAGGCCATTCATTACCACCTTAGCCTTAAGGGCCACATATAGTATAGGCATTTGGCCAAATCCAAATTTATGAAGACATGCCACCAGAAATGGCCGTTCTACTGAGTCAAATGCCTTTATGGTATCAAGTGCGGCTAATCCCCAGCTGTTCTCAGGCCATAGTGAAAAGTGCTGGACTATGGACTGGACCCTTATGATATTTATGGAAGTGCTCTTGCCTTGCATAAACCATGTTTGGTCTGGATGTATTAAATTTAGAATCACTTTATTGAGTCTCATAGCTAAAATCTTAGTGACGACTTTAGAATCAACTTTTACTAAAGTAATAGGCCGATAATATTGGAAATTCAAAGGATCTTTCCCTTCTTTTAATAATACAATAATGCTAGATTCATAAAAGTAAGTGGGTGAAAAATCACCCTGGAACTCTTGCAACAAAAACCTTCAGAACGTGAGGAATAAAAGCGTTGTGATGTCTAACATATGACTACAGAGGTATCTCATCTGGGCATGGTGCTTTACCGGAGGCCATATCACTCATGTCCGTGCTAATTTACTCTACTGTGATATCAGCATCAAAAAAGATTTGCCACCTCTCTCATTTTGAGAAAGGGACTGTAAATCTGATAAGTACAGGCAGTCATTACATTAAGAGGGCACTGAGATTTGTATAAAGTGTAATAATATGCTCAAAAAGAATGAGTAATGCAGACGTTACTATAGAGCCATTCATAGCTCTGAACTCAACAATAGGATTAAACATATTTTGCTGATGAACCATAAAAGACAGTAGTTTGCTAAATTGACTCCCCCATTTAAACTAAGGCTGGCGAGTAAAAAAACAACTGACACTTAGATTTAGCATCAGCATCTTGGGCATAAGGGCATTGAAACTGCAACCACCTCACTTTATTTTCATCACTCGCCATACCGATAGGTCACCAAGATGCCTGTCCTGGGTGGCACACTGGCTCACATGCACAGCTAACGTTTCTGAGCACCAGATAGGTACTTTTACACTTTGGCATACACTGGGTAAAAGAACCAAGCTATACTTTTCCTCTTTCATGTAGATTCATTTAGAACAGCAAATAACAAGCTTTAACTTTAGATGTAATATATTAAAATGTACAGTGCTTAAAAAATGACAAATTAAATGAGATTTAAAGAAGGAATAAACAGTACAAAAAATGGGTTAAATATAAAAATCTCTTAGTTTCAGATCTTTACCCTGAGGCAAATATTTTAAGTCAGAGACAGATGGAGAAGTCACATTTATGATCAGCTCTAATCCTGCCATCTCCACCGTTCTCATTACACAAGTATAAAACATATAATACTGGTGGATAAAACAAGACTGAGCATAAGACCTTCACAGCCATCTACACATCATAAGGGAGATCTCATGTCACCTTCTCTCCATCTACCTGATGATCCTGAGGAACATTGGGATATTCTTCTGCACAGTCCTGTGGAAGAAGATGGGGACATCTCTCTGGTGTTGTCATCTTACTGGATAGAACTGGTGAAAACAGATACAGGGACTGAATTGATTTTTTCCATACAGTTAATTATAGGCCGTGTGTATTTAGTCCTGTCTATTACCTGGTGATGTGAGGGGCTGGGGAACCTCCATCATGACTTCCTTGTACAGATCTTTGTGTCCTTCTAAATAATCCCACTCCTCCATGGACAAATAGATGGCGATATCCTGACACCTTATAGGAACCTGACACATACAATGATACCGTCATCATCCTGATCCCTTCATAGCGTTACTGTATAATGTCCCAGCATTCCCAGCAGTGTCACCTCTCCAGTCAGCAGCTCAATCATCTTGTAGGTGAGTTCTAGGATCTTCTGGTCATTGATGTCCTCATGTATCAGGGGGTGAGGTGGAGGCCCCGTGATTGGGCTCAGGGGTCTTCCCCATCCCTCAGACACAGGGTCCTGACAGCGCTCACTAGAGGTCTTCTTCACTACTGCGTAATCCTGGTTATGGAGAGACACATTAATAAATCTCACTACAGACATTTCCAGAGTCCTCACCTCTCCAGTTCTGTCCATCTGTTATTCCCATAGATAAGAATGATGTAATGTGACGTCATCAGAATCTCTCACCTCTCCAGTAAGCCGGAAGAGGATCTCTAGGGTGAGGTGTAATATCCTCTCCTCCATCTTGTCCCTGTCCCTATCCATCCGTGATGAGTAAATCAGGAAAACTCTCTTTTATAGAAGATCTCCATTGAGAGGATCCAAAATTGTAGGGACCTAATTCGGGAGAAGATGAGCCAATGTGATATAATAAAGATTCCATATAATAATACAATTACAGGAGATAATAAGGGGAACATATGAGGAGATAGAACGTGTAGCTGTTGTATTCGCAGATCGTGTAAACTGGAATGTCATAAACATCACCCACTTGAGCACTCGTGACTTGGATGTGACTGTAAAGGGAGGACTCCGCTTCTCACACTCACTTTTCCATACAACTACCACAATAGGCTGAAAATGAGCTAAGTGCCCCCCACAGTCATCTCACACATCCACACCACACTTCTTGCACCCACAGCTCACCATTTTGATAGGCCACCAAGACGCCTGCCCTGGGTGGTACACTAGCTCACATGCACAGCTAACTTTTCAAAGAACCTGATAGGTCCTGTTTGCAATTTGACATACACTGGGTAAAAAAAACAAGCTGTACATTTCCTTTTTGATGTGGGTACATTTAGAACAGCAATGAACAAACTTATTAAACTTTAAATTTAATATTTAAAAAATAATGTACAGTGCTTAAAAACAGAAATAAATGACATATAATTTACACACAAGGAATAAGATACAAAATTGGATTGAAAATTCTGACGGAGATCACCACAGAAATTAAGACAGATCTACAATTCACGTTGTCTCTCCTGAATCTGACTATGAGTTTTTCTGGATGAGATATTGTAAAGGGTCTCAGGTGAGAGGAGGATGTCTCAAAATAAGGCTGTCCTTAAATTATCTAATGTAATGTGTTCTGTAACGAAGAGTGTTAATGGGCATTTGGGTCCACATCTTTTGATAGTACAGGTATTTGGCAGGATCATTCTAAATACTTCTATTGTTTAACTCTCTATCGGTTATTTCATGAAATAGTATACTCTCTTGGTTGGATTAGCCCTTATTCACATCTTCAATATATAGGTCCAAGCAGGCGTTGCTACACATCTTTTATTTATTACTATATATACCATATATAAGCCTAGCCTGGACTTTACTTAGTGTCTTATGTTCCTATGTCTTACAGTACTAGCCTCTTATCCCATTTATCTTAGCAACACTTTTTATTGTGTACTGTACATCGCTCTTTAGACATTCAAATCGAAATAATTATGAGACTTTGAGCACATTAGGATGATTTATCGACACCACTGTGCCCTCTATCTACACAAATGGTCAAAATTGCTGAACCCCTCTCGTTTAATGACAGAAAAACCCACAATGGTCACAGTAATAACATGAATCTGACAAAAGTAATAATAAATAAAAGATCTATGAAAATGAACAAATGAAAGTCCACATAATAATAATAAAAAACCCATGAAATAGGCCTGGACAGAGATGATGGTACACTTAATTTAATATTTTGTTGCACAACCTTTTGAGGCAATCAATCGATTCCTGTAACTGTCAATGACACTTTTGCACCTCTCGGCAGGTATTTTGACCCATTCCTCAAGAGCAAACTGCTCCGGTTGTTTCCAGTTTGAAGGTTGCCTTTTCCAGAAACATGTTTCAGCTCTTTCCAAAGATGCTCAATAGGATTTAGGTCAGGGCTCATAGGAGGCCACTTCAGAATAGTCCAATGTTTTCTTCTTAGCCATTCTTGGGTGTTTTTAGCTGTGTGGTTTGGGTCATTATCCTGTTGCAAGACCCATGACTTGCGACTGAGACCAAGCTTTCTGACACTGGGCAGCCCATTTCTCTCTAGAATCCCTTGATAGTCTTGAGATTTGATTGCACACTGCACAGATTCTCAACACCCTGTTCCAGATGCATCAAAGCAGCCCCAGAGCATAACAGAGCCTCCTCCATGTTTCACAGTAGGAACAGTGTTCTTTTCTTGATATGCTTCATTTTTCAGTTTGTGAACATAGAGCTGAGGTGCCTTGCCAAAAAGTTCCATTTTTGTCTAATCTGTCCATAGGACATTCTCCCAGAAGCTTTGTGGCTTGTCAACAAGTAGTGTGGCAAATTCCATTCTCGCTTTTTTATGATTTTTTTTCAACAATGGTGTCATCCTTGGTCGTCTCGCATGAAGTCCACTTTGGCTCATACATCGACGGATGGTGCGATCTGACACTGATGTTCCTTGAGCTTGAAGTTTTTCTGGGCTCTTTTGTTACCATTCGTATTATCAGTCTCTTCAATTTGTCATCAATTTTCCTCCTGCGGCCACATCCTGGGAGGTCGGCTACAGTCCCATGGATCTTACATTTCTGAATAATATGTGCAACTGTAATCACAGGAACATCAAGCTGCTTGGAGATGGTCTTATAACTTTTACCTTTAACATGTTTGTCTATAATTTTCTTTCTAATCTCCTGAGACACAACTCTTTCCTTCGCTTCCTCTGGTCCATGTTGAGTGTGATACACACCATGCCACCAAACAGCACAGTGAGTATCTGTAGCCCTATATACAGGCCACTCACGGATTACAAGATTGTAGGCACCTGTGATGCTAGTTAGTGGACACACCTTGATTTAACATGTCCCATTTGTCACATTATTTTCAGGGATACCATCATTTCTGTCCAGGCCTATTTCATGAGTTTTATTTTTTTTTTTTTAAATCTGTGGAGAAAAGTAATGTCTGACTTTCATTTGTTCATTTTCATAGATTTTTTTTATTTATTATTACTTTTGTCAGATTCAAGTTATTTCTGTGACCATTGTGGGCTTTTCTGTCATTAAACGAAGGGTACAACAATTTTGACCACGTGTGTATGAGGAATGTTTTAAAAATATGGAATTTCTATTTTAACATTTTCTAAGTACATTTTGGTATTTTATCTTGCAGTTGTATTGCACTTTTTAGTTTTCCCCCAATATTTATAAGAACCTGATGTTTTCGTTGTAACAAATATACTATAAGCTGATGAACAGACTGAAGGAGTCTGGATAGCGGCTATTTGTTCCCATCTTTTCAGTCATTAAAATGCATCAACTACTGAGGACTCTCAATTGTGATTATTGCGGAAGCGCACAGCGGGAGAGGCATGTTTCCACCAACACACCCCAATATATCGCCATGACAACAATGGGGTCCTAGAACAGTGTCATTAAAAATATAAAGTGAAGAAAAAGCTAAAATACAGCGACATTGTCAAAAGAAATAAAAAGTTCTATTTCTGGGATAATCTGTCCCCAGAATGTCTCCATTACAATGTACAGCCCACACCGCAGATAACAGCCCCTCATACATCTATAGCACCGGCCCGGGGGCCACATCTCCAGCCCTGGGAAACTGATCCAGGAGGTCGGTGCTGTGTCCGGGGTCATCTGTATCAGGAATGGGGAGAAGGGGGCATTTATTTATTAGCATCTGGGTGGGTGGTACCGTACCTTGGAGGGCATCTTCTAGTATATGAATGTGATTGGGGGGATGGTGGCACTGTGGGGACATTATTCTGTGTGTGTCAGACGGGCGCTGTACTATGGAAGCAATATGTGTTTAAGGACTTCTGGTTCTTCATAGTTGGGCCGTATGTATCTATCAGAGGAGAGGGAAGAAAGCGTTATAGCACCTAGTAATGAGGAATCTCCAGCACCTACCTCCACCTGCAGAGCCGCACACCACATATATGGCTGTTCTGTGCGCACAGGACCTGTGATGAGGTCACAGGAGGGGAGGAGTCAGGGGTCACATGATCAGGGGCCTCAGTGTATGCAGGACTCTGCTGTGCTGGTTGTCATGGTGCTGGATGAGGGGAAGTTTCTGTGTGGGGTCAGGAGGGGTTTACAGGGTGGATGTAGCAGAGCCGTGTGTGTACGAGGTGTACGGAGCAGAGCCGTGTGTGTACGAGGTGTACGGAGCGGAGCCGTGTGTGTACGAGGTGTGATGTGTATGGAGCGGTTTCTGTAGGATGCGTGCAGAGTGGAGTCGTGTGTGTTTGCAACATGTATGGCACGGCGTCGTGTGTACGGAGCAGTCGTGTGTGTACGACATGTATGGAGCAGAGACATGTGCGTACGAGCTGTACAGAGCAGAGCCGCATGTGTATGAGGTGTACGGAGCAGAGCCGTGGGTGTACAAGGTGTATGGAGCGGAGCCGCGTGTCTATGAGGTGTATGGAGCAGACCCGTGTGTATAGGACGTGTTCGGAGCGTAGCTGTGTATACGATGTGTACAGAGCAGACCCGTGTATGTATATGATGTGTACAGAGTGGAGACGTGTGTTTGCCACGTGTATAGAGCGGTGTTGTGTGTGTAAGATGTTTGCAAAGTGGAGTCGTGTGTGTAGGATGTGTGTGCATGTACAATGAGTACAGAGCGGAGCGGTGTAAGTTGTGTGCATGTTAGTTGCTGCCCACTGCTCCAATTTATTTATATCTTTTTGAATCCTCTATCTTCTGTAATATTAGCCTTCCCTCTTATCTTTGTGTCATCAGCAAATTTAATCAGTTTACCCTCAATTCCTTCATCTAAATCATTGATAAAGATGTTGAACAATACAGGGCCCAGGACAGAACCCTGCGGTACCCCACTTGAGACATTCTTCCAACTGGATGTGCAGCCATTTACGACCACTCTTTGGGTACTGTCACACAGTGGCACTTTGATCACTACGACGGTACGATCTGTGACGTTCCAGCGATATCCATACGATATCGCAGTGTCTGACACGCAGCAGCGATCAGGGACCCTGCTGAGAATTGTACGTCGTAGCAGATCGTTTGGAACTTTCTTTCGTCGCTGGATCTCCCGCTGTCATCGCTGGATCGTTGTGTGTGACAGCGATCCAGCGATGCGTTTGCTTGTAACCAGGGTAAACATCGGGTAACTAAGCGCAGGGCCGCGCTTAGTAACCCGATGTTTACCCTGGTTACCAGCGTAAAAGTTAAAAAAAACCAAACAGTACATACTCACATTCCGGTGTCATTCAGGTCCCTTGCCGTCTGCTTCCCGCTCTGACTGACTCCTGGCCGTAAGGCAGTACAGAGCACAGCGGTGACATCACCGCTGTGATCTGCTTTCACTTTACGGCGGCACTCAGTCAGTCGTATCGCTGGTCGTGATCGTTGGAAAGTTGCAGAGTGTGACAGTACCCTTTGGGTCCGATCACTAAGGCTATGTCAGGGAGAGACTTGGTGAGCGAGAGCTAATAACCCGAGCTCCTGCAATTTCCCTAAGACTAGGGAAATCCTGACTGACCCTCTATCTGAAGTTTACACTGAAGGTGTGCATGTTCAGGCCTCGAACCTCACCCTAACTCCTGAGCTCAGCCCTAGGCTGAAACCTCCACCCACCACCCAGTGAAGAGGTAATACTTAAATACCCACAGTTAGCACAGACAAGGGTAAAGGAAAATATACACCACGCCGCAGACACTCAGGAATACACTATAAATGTGCAGGGCAAAATAAATACAAATATAGGAAGGAGTAAATAAGACGAAGGAATATACACCACCAGCAACGAATCTCCAACCACCAGCTCTCCACTCCAGACCGAGATAACAACGCAAGACAGAAGCTATAATCGGCGACGCCCAATGATCAGGAGAACTATTTAAAGGCCATGGAAATGGCCCAGCTTCCAATCCGAGGATCAGGTAAATTAACCCCGGAAAAGCTAGACAAAATCTAGCAGACGCCAATGAGTAAATAGTGGTCAAAAGCGGAATTACCGCTGTTTGTCGGACGACCTGGTCCGAACAGCGTCCGACATGACAGGCTACTTTCACACTAGTCTGTCGGCCCGACGTACCGACGGACAGTGTGTTAATGTAGCACAACATGGGCAGCGGATGCAGTTTTACAACGCATCCGCTGCCCATTGTGAGTTCCGGGGAGGAGGGGGCAGAGTTTCGGCCGCGCATGCGCGGTCAAAAATGGCGAACTCGATGCACAAAAAGTTACTTTGAACTTTTTTTTGTGCCGACGGTCAGCCAAAACACAACGGATGTGACGTGTGGCAATTCGTCGCTCATGAAAGTCTATGGAGAAAAAAACGCATCCTGCGGGCAACTTTGCAGGATGCGTTTTTTCTCCAAAACGACGCATTGCGACGTGCGTCGAATGACGCTTGTGTGAAAGTAGCCTAAGCCAGTTATGAATCCACCTAGCAGTTGCCTTGTCCATTCCATACTTAAGTCATTTTTTCAATAAGGATTGTGTGAGATACTTTGTCAAATGCTTTGCTGAAGTCAAGATATACTATATCAGCATTTCCCTGATCCACCCAGTCAGTGATTCTGTCATAGAAGGAAATAAAGTTAGTCTGACATGACTTATTAGCTTGTTATGTTTTTATCTTTGCTAGTTATTGTCATAAATAAAATTTATATGGTTTTCAACCAGTTTTGCTTAGTGCAATCTTTTTGGTGATATTGGTAATTATTGCTTGGTTTGGTATTTATCTTGGTGATGAACTATAGGTGTTAATGACTTATTTGTTACAAACCCAAGCTGACTCTGTTTAATCACTTCATTCTTATCCAGCTACTTAAATACATGTTGTTTAATAATTTGTTCAAAGATCTTTCCTGTTATAGACATCAGACTCACCGGCCTATAGTTCCCTGGGTCCACCTTCTTCCCCATTTTGAAGATAGCACCATTTGAAGATAACATTTGCTCTTCTCCAGTCTTCTTGGACTTCTCCTGTTCTACAAGAATTTTCAAAAATTATGGATAGTGGTTCAAAAATTTCTTCCGATTTCTCCTTCAGTACTCTGAGGTGTAATTCATCTGGACCTGGAGATTTGAATTCATGTATGTTAGCTAAGTGTTTCCTCACTATCTTTCTGTTTATTTATATCCTGGATTCTTCTATTCCCTTAATAGGACAGTGAAAATCAGTTGATGTTAGATTTTCTTTCTGAGAGAAAACAGATGTAAAATAGGAATGTAAAAGTTCGGCCTCCTCAACATCCTTTCTTACCATTTCATCATTTTCATCCTGTAAAAATCCTATAGCATCTTTGGCTTTTCTTTTATTTTTAACACATCCCCAAAATCCTTTTTATTGCTTTTGATGTCTCTTGCAAGCCCTAATTCATTGTCAGCTTTAGAAAATCTGATTTGTGCCCTGCAGGTTCTGCAGACAGCATAATATTCTTCTTTAGATACGCCTCCCTCTTTCCATTTGATAAACATTTCTTTCTTCCTTTTTAGCATGTGTTTAAGTTCTGTGTTCAGCTTTTCTATCATTAACATTATTTGTTTAGTTGTCTCAAGTGAAGGATGTCCAAATTATGTTTTAGGGTACCGATATGAACCCAAATGCTGCTTAAAAAATCACTTTTGGCTATAATGAAACATAGTTCTGAGTTCATGCATACATTTCACATCCTGCCTATCAATGCCCACATAAGGCTATTTAGAAGTGGTAGAGTTCCAATATCACTGTAGCTTCCCCCCTGTAACAGGGGGGCATGAGATCAGCCCCCCCTTCCAGCAGCAGCCCAGTCAAGAGTGAGGCTGCATGTGAAGAGGAAGGTTGATTCCAGCGTCAGTCGCAATGCAAATGCAGCCAGGCTTCCCAGCATACGATTCCTCTACTCCTACGTATTCAATTACAAATCAATACCCTGGGCTACCAAAGGGGTCCCCAGATAGTTTCTCCACCCCAGTAAACAGTCCCCCGACAGCAGCAGGAAGCCCTTACCTAAGGAAGTGAGGACAGGTTTCACTTACAGACTACCCCTACACCTCCTCCGGGTGACAATAAAGCAGGGAAAAAAGTTGGTCCTAAGCAGAGTAGACAGCGAATGGAGGTGTATAGGAGATGACCAGTCCAGTAAAGGGTTGGTGGGGGCTACAGAAAATAGTCCCACACACCCACAACCCCCAGTGCATGCAGGCAATCAACAGGAGGAGCAGAGGGATAAAAGAGCCATGAGATCCACTACCTGGATCTGTAATAAATGTAACAAGCCACAAGATAAAGGAAAAACCCAATGTGACTTCTGGGCTATGACTGAGAGGGGTGGCACTGCCCTCCCTGTAATAACACAACTAACCGGAGAGTTTTATCTTACTCACTGCTTTTAATGAGAAGGCAATTTATACATTGAGCACACATCATTTAGTCTCCATACATCATATCATGAGCACTGCTCCGTACTCCACAACACAGATTCAGCAATATATTAGGAACGCAGTATAATCAGAACAATTCAGCACAGCGCTATCAGTACTACTTATCAATTAACAACTGACAAGGCACCAATAAACTGAACTAATATAATTAGCTAACCAAAAGCAGAATAAGAGTGATAAAGAAGGAAAGAAACAATAGAACAAACATAGTACAAGTATAGCAGAGCATAGCAGAGCAGGATCAAGACACTTCTATTACAATATTTACAGTGTCAACAAACATTGACATAGTTACAAACAGACAGACAGGAACCCTTATTATAGATACAGACAAAAAAAATCATGGAAAATCATGTACTTCATTATGAAACAAAAAAAATTGTTAACAGCACTTAAACAAACAACAGACAAAACAGACAAGCAAGAGACAACAAATAACAGATACTTTCTTTTACCTGAGGGTTTTCCCATTAGAAATTCCCAAAGACTGACTCTAGAAAGCCTCCTTTCCCGGAGAAAAAACTGTGTGAGTAATAAATCTACTCACTTACCCGGGATCTGGTTTTCTGTTCAGGAGTGAGGCAGTCAAATGTTCAGTCTAAGATGAAAGTCGAAGAAGAAATTATATTATCCCGCTGAAGGCCTCCAAGTTGTTAGAGACAGGATTTCTAACCTACTCAGGTGTTCTGTCTTATAGGTACCTAAGCGATGAAGCAATAATCAGAGAGACACACGCTCGTTGTCTGTCCAAATAGTCTCTGGTCTTTATTTTCAGGGCTGGGCTTTTTAAAGCCCCAAGATCAAAAGGAAATATAGAGTTACATAATAAATTGGCAAGGAGATATATTATACAATGGGTTGTCAGACACATCCTGGTATACAAGATAGATCACATGATAAGAATGTGTGTGGGGGGGGTGCTTTGCACATGTCTGCGTTTTATGAGATTTTGGCTGAATATTTAGGATTTTTGGGTGGATTCAGACAAAAACAGACATATCGTTAATCTGGACAAAAAAACAACAAGATGTCCTTGGCAATTTCTGGGAATTATTGACCACTGCTATGTGGAATGTCTGGGAAATCGTGCTAGAAGAGACTCAGATGATAACATTGCACAATACTTATATTTCTGATATTAAAAAGATGAAGATTAACCATTTCTTTAACATTACCTGTAGTAATGGCACCTGTTTGAACTTGTTATCAGTATAAAAGACACCTGTCCACAACCTCAAACAGTCACACTCCAAATTCCACCATGGTGAAAACCAAAGAGCTGTCGAAGGACACCAGAAACTAAATTGCAGCCCTGCATCAGGCTGGGAAGACTGAATAGGCAAGCAGCTAGGTATGATGAAATCAACTGTGGAAGCAATAATAAGAAAATGGAAGGCATACAAGACCACTGATATAATCTCACTCGATCTGGGGCTCCAAGCAAGATCTCACCCCATGGGGTCAAAATGAGCAAAAATCCCAGAAGCACACGGGGGGACCTAGTGAATGACCTGCATAGAGCTGGCACCACCGTAATAAAGGCTACTATCAGTAACACACTACACCGCCAGGGACTCAGATCCTGCAGTGCCAGACATGTCCCTCTGCTTAAGCCAGTACATGTCCAGGCCCGTCTGAAGTTTGTAAGAGAGCATATGGATTATCCAGAAGAGTATTGGGAGAATGTCATATGGTCTGATGAAACCAAACTAAAACTGTTTGGTAGAGAGGAGGAGACAGAATGCTGAATGCATCCAAAGAACACCATACCTACTGTGAAGCATGGGGGTGGCAACATCATGCTGTTTCTCTGCAAAGGGACCAGGATGACTGATCCGTGTACATGAAAGAATGAATAGGGCCATATATTGTGCAATTTTGAGTGCAAACCTCCTTCCATCAGCAATGGCATTGAAGATAAAATGTAGATCAGTCTATAGCATGATAATGATTCCAAGCACACAGCCAGGGCAACGAAGGAGTGGCTTCATAAGAAGTATATGAAGGTCCTGGAGTGACCTAGCCAGTCTCCATATCTCAACCCCATAAAAAACCTTTGGAGGGAGCTGAAAGTCTGTGTTGCCCAGCGACAGGCCCAAAACATCACTGCTAAAGAGGAGATCTTCATGGAGGAATGGGCCAACATACCACCATCAGTGTGTGCAAACATTGTGAAGACTTACAGAAAACGTTTCACCTCTGTCATTGCCAACAAAGGATATATAAAAAAATATTGAAATGAACTTTTGTTAATGACCAAATACTTATTTTCCACCATACATCTTGCCAAATCAGACAAGGTGATTTTCTGGATTTTTCTCATTTTTACTCTCATAGTTGTGGTCTACCTATGAGGCCTCTCTCATCTTTTTAAGTGGGAGAACGTGCACAATTGGTGGCTGACTAAATACTTTTTTTCCCCACTGTATGTGCCATCACAAAGTCATCAGCATTGCTCACTTTTTCATGTTGAAGTCAACATCTGAAGGTGAGACAACTCAAAATAATAAAGACGAAATTCAAGCATATAAGTTTTAAAGGAAACATTTATTATTGTTTATCAAGTTTTGAGACACTTAAATCAATGTGAAACATCCATTGTATACAGTATGTTTTATACAGCTCTGGCAAAAATTAACAGACCACTGCAAATGTTCAGTTTGTCTGATTTTTCTCTTTATAGGTATATTTTTGAGTAAAATGTAAATTGTTATTTTATTCTATAAACTTCTGATACATTTCCGAATTTCTAAGCACTAATTTTTGTATTTTTTTTCTGACAATGAAAAATGGTCAAAATTGAAAAAAAAAAACCAGGGCTTTCAGACCGCAAATAATACAAAGAAAACAAGTTCATAATCATTTAGAAACAATAATACTAATGTTTTAACTCAGGAAGAGTTCAGAAATCAATATTTTGTGGAATAACCATGATTTTTATTCACGGCTTTCATGCGTCTTGGCATGCTTTCCACCAGTCTTTCATACTGCTTCTGGCGCAAACATTTAAGCAGTTCTTCTTTGTTTCATGGCTTGTGACTATCCATCATCCTCTTGATTACATTCCAAGGGATTTCAATGGGGTACAGGTCCGGAGATTGGGCTGCCCATGACAGGGTTTTGATGTGGTGGTCTCTTAATTTTTGCCAGAGCTGTATAGCATGTTATCTTTTTTAAGGTAATATAAATTACTGGTAATTGCAGACAATTTTCCCAAGGGTTCACATGAAAGACTGGAAACCAATCAACTGAATTAGGTGTAATATTAATTTTATCACTTTATAAAAAGCCATAACATGTATGGTTTTGATTAGCTAATACTGGTCAGTCTAAGATCACATGAGCATATAAAGAAAATGGCTGATTTTTCATCTGTAATGTCATCACCAGTCAATTAAATTTACAGGACCAAATACAGTTTGCTATGTAAATAATTTCAATTCATTAGTGAAAATAGGATGCTAAACTGGTGATCCGTATGGGATCGATTTTTTTTCTACACACCCAAAGACTTGACTAGATGGGGCTCTGAAAAAAGGCAAGGAATAGTACACACTGCAATGTATTTTTTTCACATGGCCATTTGGTCCATGTGAAAAATCTATCATCAAAATACAAATGAAAATTGTCATCTTTAACTTTAGGCCTTTTAGAGATCATTTTCTCTTCAACTTGCATAACTATTCACAATAACTGTAATTTTGACCAGGGGTGCCCAAACTTTTACACGCTACTGTATGTGCAGAAGATGGGTAAGGCACTCACTTCCACCGTTAAAAATATGCTGTCAGGGGGTGGGGCCACAAAAAAATGTTATGATTTTGACAAAAATCAATAAAATAGATCAGTTCAATCAATCTCTTCTATCCTTTGACTATGTCACCAGGACAGGCAGACACAGCCAAAGGGACAGAGGTAGCCCATAGGCTGCAATTTGCCCAGGTCTGTTCCAAACTTTTCTTTCTCATGTATGACTTTATGTATGACTTTATTTTGACTGTTTCTGTTGTATACTTTTTTCAGTTATGTCCATCTCTTTTTTGATGTTTGACAAGACTTGTTTTCCGAGTAAAACATTTCTCACATCCAAGGCATGAATATGGCTTCTCCCCTGTGTGAGTTCTCTGATGTGTAACAAGAGTTGACTTCTTTGCAAAGCATTTTCCACATTCTGAACATGAAAATGGCTTCTCCCCTGTGTGAATTCTCTGATGCACAAGAAGATCTGATTTCATGTTAAAACTGTTTCCACATTCCGAACATGGGAATGGCTTGCACCCTGTGTGAGATTGCTGATGTAAAACAAGATATGATTTACTGCTATAATGTTTTCTACATACTGAACATGAAAATGGCTTATTTGCTTGACTTCTCTCTCGTGCCATTTTTGAATTAATGCTGTATTTCCCATGTTCTGAAATAAAAAATAATTCGACACCCGTGTGAATTTTTTGATGCACAACAAGATTTGCCTTAAAACTGAAATTTTTCCCACATTCTGGACATGAAAATGGTTTTTCTCCTGTGTGACTTCTCTGATGTCTAATAACATCTGATTTCAGTTTAAAACTATTTCCACATTGTGAACACAAAAATGGCTTCTCCCCTGTGTGAATTTTCTGATGGAGATCAAGACCAGACTTATTGCTGAAACATTTCTCACATTCTGAACATGGATATGGCTTCTCTCCTGTGTGACTTCTCTGATGTACAACAAGTTTTGATTTTTGATGAAAAGAATATCCACATTCTAAACACGTAAATGGCCTTTTCCCTGTGTGATTTCTCTGATGAATAACAAGAGAGGCTTTAATCCTAAAACATTTACCACATTCTGAACATGAAAATGGTTTTTCACCAGTGTGAATTCTCTGATGCATAATCAGTTTGTATTTGAATCTAAAACATAACTCACATTCTGAACATGAAAATTCCTGTTTATCCGTGTGACTTCTCTGATGTCTTATAAAAGACGATTTGTGATGAAAACATTTCTCACATTCTGGGCATGAATATGGTTTCTCCCCTGTGTGAATTCCCTGATGTGTAACAAGTTCTGATTTCAGGCTAAAACATTTCCCACATTCTGAACATGAAAACGGCTTCAACCCTAAATGAATTTTTTCATGTTTAATAAGAGTTGATTTAAGATTAAAACATTTCCCACATTCTAGACATGAAAATGGTTTCTCTCCTGTGTGAATCCTGTGATGTTTAGCAAGATCTGATTTCTGGCTAAAACATTTCCCACATTCTGAACATGAATATGGTTTCTTTACAGGGTGAGCTGTTTGTTCTTTATCAACCCTTTTGTGATTTTTAGTTTGTTTTATAGTCTTTGATATGACCTGTTTAAAATGTTCTGATGAAAGATGTTTGCTTTGCTCTTCATGTGTACGTTGTGTTATGCCACCATCTTTTGCTTTGAAATGTGAAGATATCCGATGTCCTTGCAATGCCCTGGAACAGTAATCTGCCAAAAACATAACCTTTATTAAAAGAGTTAAGTTTAATATACGTAGATGTTTTACAAATCCTCAAGCGATTCACTATTAGAGTTGAGCGAATATGTTCAGAAACGATCGTCATATCGTGCCATATTGGTACCGTATTCGTGCCAAATTTATGTTTGATGATGATGATTGGTTCTGAACATATTTGCTCATTTCTACTCCCATTAACTCCAATGGTGTTTGGAGAATACTGCAAATACAATATTCGCCGGCAAACACAATCCAAACCGAATATTGAAAAATTCGCTCAACTCTACTCACTATCATATCAGATCCAGGGCGTTTTTGTAACGTGATGTCGACAAAGCATTTGAGTTAATTGAGTGGTGATTCTTGTTCTGTAAACTTTAAGATTAGGGTAGACTTCGGAACCCTTTCAGCTACCATGCAGCACCAGGAAAATCTGTGTTTTATCAACACTTTTAATCACCTTAGTGATAGAAACCATGACAATATATCTATGACAGGACCCTGAAGAACTCGGTCTTGATGTACTCCTGGTGAGTGGACCCCGATGTCTCGTTCTAACACATTACGGACCATCTACATCATTCTGGTTTCATGTTTGGATACCAAAATTAATTAATCCGAGTCCAATTTGTTACCTATTTTATGTGTTGCAGCACTTCACTATATATATTCCCAAACTTATGACTTTCAAACACTGAAGAGCATGACAGGCACATTTGTGTGGAATAGCAGCCGGCATGGGGTATCCAATAGACATTGTGTGGCGCCATGGGAGGCTGGCGGCATGCCATTACCGGTCATTAGGTTACACTATTGGCGAGTCAATTATCACATCTCAATAGACGGCAAACATCAGAAGCGATGAGGGTGCAGGCACTTCTGGCATAAGGCCTGGTTTATCACACTGATTTCTGATTCTCCAGGAAAGGTAACTCTTGTTCTCAAGGTTCTTTGCTATAAAGTAGGTTCCATCAGGATTAATAAGTTGTATTAATTTAAGAGGACCTTGTACATAGGTGAGCACTAACCAACAATAAGAATGAGGATAGGGACAAGGAGGAATAAACTAAACGAGAACAGGGACCAGGAGATAAACACACACATAATATAGCAAACCACAGAACACTTCTACAACAAATCTACTCCAAACACTTAGCTTTACCACACAGCACAGGAAGAGGAATCTTTCACCGGCAGAGACAAGAAGGTCTGATAAGTATATATAGGAAGTGGTAATGACCAGATCAGAAGCAGCTGAACTGGAGCTGCATGTTTCTGACCAGCATACAATGGTTCGTTAAGCTGTTCAGCACCAGAAGAAACAAAATCCATTTAATATGAGACACAAATCATACCATCTCTAAAGACCTGCAATTCATTACATGACCGTCTAAGGCCGAGTTCACATTAGCGAATGTGTGCGCAGCGTATGATCCGCATGCGTCATGCGCACATATCTTTAACATGGTGTAGGCAGGGGCATGCGTTTGCATTCATTCGCATGCGGATGCGTATGCAGGCGGTGTCCGGCGTTGCATTTTTTAGGCATTAGATATTGCGCGCATGCGCATCATTGCGGATGAGTGCATCCAAACAACGCATTACTGTCTATGGGAATGCATTGGTACGCAAGGACATGCGTACGCATGTGTTCGATGTGATTGTGTACCTTGGACTGCGCATGTCCAGGAACCGATTGACACATGCCCATTAAGACACGCCCTCCTGGAAATATGTGTATAAACAACACAAATGCAGGCAAAATCGCCTACAAACACATGCACACGCGACGTTTTGTTTTGCATCATGCCAAAGCTAATGCAGATAAATAACGCAGCGTAACCATGCCTTTTGGCATGCTTATGCAGATGATACGCTGTGCAGAGAAACGCTAATGTGAACCTAGCCTAACTCTTCCAAGGGGACGTATTAGGATATGGTGCATTCATACCTTTGTATAATCTCAGTCACTAAGTGGTGGTCCTATATATTTGCCTCCTGCTATATATATAAATATTTATAGTACAGTTGCATACAGTCCAATTTTTACAGAACAGAAAAAAACATCTACCCTGGCGAGAGGAGGTGTCAGAGGAGGCATAGTAGCAGGGAGTGACATTTATCAGATGTCTGAGAAAACGGTATTCAGATCCAAATCCAGGACTGTCGTGTTGTATCCAGGATGGTTGGGACTAATGATTTTATTTTTTTGCCCAGTCATTTATAGTTGCAGTCAGCCATGACTCTATAGCTGCACTCCAGAACACATATGTCAAACTCTGGCCCGCAGATGAGTATATTTGGCCCGCAACGCTGGGTGGGTCCTCCGAATATGTTTAGCCTGCAACCGCCTGGCATTGCACTTTCAACTATATTGGCATACTATATGCTGATACAATTGACAGCAATAATGGAGGAAGAAGCGTTAGCTGATACTCAATCTCCCATCATTCCCCCTCTACATTTTTTTAATGTTGGACGTATTATACTGTATGGAGCACTATGTGGGGCCCTTTATACTGTATGGAGCACTATGTGGGGACCTTTATACTATTTTTTACTATTTTAATTTTGGCCTTCTGTGTATTTGAGTATGAAATCCCTGTTCTACAAGGTCTGGGTTTTTGTTTGTGTTTGAAAGGCCATGTTCACAGGTTGCATAAATACTTTTTTTTCCTGCACGTTTTCAGTGTCCCCACTGAACTATTAAAAAAAAAAAAAAAAACAATAAAAAACTCTGCTTTAAATCTACATTAAAAAAAACATTAAGTAAGAATGAGAAGGGCATAAAAAAAATGCAACAAAAATCCAACAATCAGTTAAGATTTTTATTGCACAATGAGGTGTGGATATCTGAAGAAGACGTGTAGATGAAAATTCATACATGTAAACCCAATCAAATTTTTATTATATTTTTTATGCGTTTCATGAGGAAACAAAATCAATCATGCCAGTTTTTACGCTAGGTATTTATTACCGTAAATACACTGCTCAAACAAATAAAGGGAACACAAACTACAGAATATAACTCCAAGTAAATCAAACTTCTGTGAAATCAAACTGTCCACTTAGGAAGCAACACTGTCTGACAATCAATATCACATGCTGTTGTGCAAATGGAATAGACAACAGATGGAAATTATTGGCAATTATCACGACACACTCAATAAAGGAGTGGTTCTGCAGGTGGGGACCACAGACCACATCTCAGTACCAATGCTTTCTGGCTGATGTTTTGGTCACTTTTGAATGTTGGTTATGCTTTCACACTCGTGGTAGCATGAGACGGACTCTACAACCCATACAAGTGGCTCAGGTAGTGCAGCTCATCCAGGATGTCACATCAATGCGAGCTGTGGCAAGGTTTGCTGTGTCTGTCAGCGTAGTGTCCAGAGGCTGGAGGCGCTATGAGGAGACAGGCCAGTACACCAGGAGATGTGGAGGGGGCCTTAGGAGGGCAACAACCCAGCAGCAGGACTGCTACCTCAGGATTTGTGCAAGGAGGAACAGGAGGAGCCCTGCCAGAGCCCTGCAAAATGACCTCCAGCAGGCCACAAATGTGCATGCGTCTGCACAAACGGTTAGAAACCAACTCCATGAGGATGGTCTGAGTGCCCGACCTCCACAGATGGGGGTTGTGCTCACAGCCCAACACCGTGCAGGACACTTGGCATTTGCCACAGAACACCAGGATTGGCAAATTTGCCACGGGTATCCTGTGCTCTTCACAGATGAAAGCAGGTTCACACTGAGCACATGTGACAGATGTGAGAGTCTGGAGATGCAGTGGAGAGCAATCTGCTGCCTGCAACATCCTTTAGCATGACCGGTTTGGCAGTGGGACAGTAATGGTGTGGGGTGGCATGTCTTTGGAGGGCCGCACAGCCCTCCATGTGCTCGCCAGAGGTAGCCTGACTGCCATTAGTGTTATGACCCCAGTGGACAGGGTCTCAGAGGAACGTGTAAGTCTGCAAGATACAAAAATCCAGCTCATAGGGCTGTGGTAACTGGGTTGACCAAATAGCTACTCCTAACGCCAACACTAGAAGTAGCCGGGGATCATGCCTACGGTGATCGCTAGATGACTCGCGCCAGCCGGAGAATCTAACTACCCCTAGGAGAAGAAAACAAAGACCTCTCTTGCCTCCAGAGAAAGGGACCCCAAAGCAAGATACAAGCCCCCCACAAATAATAACGGTGAGGTAAGAGGAAATGACAAACACAGAAATGAACCAGGTTCAGCAAAGAGAGGCCAGCTTACTAATAGCAGAATATAGCAAGATAACTTATCTGGTCAACAAAAACCCTATAAAAATCCACGCTGGAGATTCAAGAACCCCCGAACCGTCTAACGGTCCGGGGGGAGAACACCAGCCCCCTAGAGCTTCCAGCAAAGGTCAGGATACAGATAGGAACAAGCTGGACAAAAATACCAAACAAAACAAAAGCAAAAAGCAAGGAAGCAGACTTAGCTTGAAAAAACAGGAACCAGGATCAGAGGACAAGAGCACAACAGATTAGCTCTGATATCAACGATGCCAGGCATTGAACTGAAGGTCCAGGGAGCTTATATAGCAACGCCCCTGAACTAACGGCCCAGGTGAGGATATAGGAAAAGACAGACGCTCCAGAGTCAAATCACTAATGACCACTAGAGGGAGCAAAAAGCAAAATCACAACAGTACCCCCCCCTTAGTGAGGGGTCACCGAACCCTCACCACGACCACCAGGGCGATCAGGATGAGCGGCGTGAAAGGCACGAACTAAATCGGCCGCATGAACATCAGAGGCGACCACCCAGGAATTATCTTCCTGACCATAGCCCTTCCACTTGACCAGGTACTGAAGCCTCCGCCTGGAGAGACGAGAATCCAAGATCTTCTCCACCACGTACTCCAACTCGCCCTCAACCAACACCGGAGCAGGAGGCTCAGCAGAAGGAACCACAGGCACAACGTACCGCCGCAACAAGGACCTATGAAACACGTTGTGGATAGCAAACGACACAGGAAGATCCAGGCGAAAGGATACAGGATTAAGAATTTCCAATATCTTGTAAGGACCAATAAAACGAGGTTTAAATTTGGGAGAGGAAACCTTCATAGGAACAAAGCGGGAAGAAAGCCACACCAAATCCCCAACACGTAGTCGGGGACCCACACCGCGGCGGCGGTTGGCAAAGCGCTGAGCCCTCTCCTGTGACAACTTCAAGTTGTCCACCACAAGATTCCAGATCCGCTGCAACCTATCCACCACAGAATCCACCCCAGGGCAGTCAGAAGGTTCCACATGACCCGAAGAAAAACGAGGGTGGAAACCAGAGTTGCAGAAAAACGGCGAAACCAAGGTGGCGGAACTAGCCCGATTATTAAGGGCAAACTCAGCTAACGGCAAGAAGGTCACCCAATCGTCCTGATCAGCAGAGACAAAACACCTCAAATAAGCCTCCAAAGTCTGATTAGTTCGCTCCGTCTGTCCATTAGTCTGAGGATGGAAAGCAGACGAAAACGACAAGTCAATGCCCATCCTACTACAAAAGGATCGCCAGAATCTGGAAACGAACTGGGATCCTCTGTCTGACACAATATTCTCAGGGATGCCGTGCAAACGAACCACGTTCTGGAAAAACACAGGAACCAGATCGGAAGAGGAAGGCAGTTTAGGCAAAGGAACCAAATGGACCATCTTGGAGAAGCGATCACATATCACCCAGATAACAGACATGCCCTGAGACACCGGAAGATCAGAAATGAAATCCATGGAAATATGTGTCCAAGGTCTCTTAGGGACAGGCAAGGGCAAGAGCAACCCGCTGGCACGAGAACAGCAAGGCTTAGCTCGAGCACAAGTCCCACAGGACTGTACAAATGACCGCACATCCCTAGACAAGGAAGGCCACCAAAAGGATCTGGCCACCAGATCTCTGGTGCCAAAAATTCCTGGGTGACCTGCCAACACCGAGGAATGAACCTCGGAAATGACTCTGCTGGTCCACTTATCAGGCACAAACAGTCTGTCAGGTGGACAAGAATCAGGCCTATCAGCCTGAAATCTCTGCAACACACGTCGCAGATCTGGAGAAATAGCTGACAAGAGAATACCATCCTTAAGAATACCAACAGGTTCAGCGACTCCAGGAGCATCAGGCACAAAGCTCCTGGAAAGAGCATCGGCCTTCACATTCTTTGAACCTGGTAAATACGAGACAACAAAGTCAAAACGGGAGAAAAACAATGACCAGCGGGCCTGTCTAGGATTCAGGCGTTTAGCAGACTCGAGATACATCAGATTTTTGTGATCAGTCAAGACCACCACACGATGCTTAGCACCCTCGAGCCAATGACGCCACTCCTCAAATGCCCATTTCATGGCCAACAACTCCCGATTGCCCACATCATAATTTCGCTCGGCAGGCGAAAACTTCCTAGAGAAAAAGGCGCAAGGTCTCATAACAGAGCAACCAGGGCCTCTCTGCGACAAAACGGCCCCTGCTCCAATCTCTGAAGCATCCACCTCAACTTGAAAGGGAAGCGAGACATCAGGCTGGCACAAAACAGGCGCCGAAGTAAACCGACGTTTCAACTCCTGGAAAGCCTCCACGGCAGCAGGAGCCCAATTAACCACATCGGAGCCCTTCTTGGTCATATCCGTCAAAGGTTTCACAATGCTAGAAAAGTTAGCGATAAAACGACGGCAGAAGTTAGCGAAACCCAAGAACTTCTGAAGACTCTTAACTGACGAGGGCTGAGTCCAATCAAGAATAGCTCGGACCTTGACTGGGTCCATCTCCACAGCAGAAGGGGAAAAAATGAACCCCAAAAAGGGAACCTTCTGTACACCAAAAAGACACTTTGAGCCCTTGACAAACAAAGAATTTTCACGCAAAATTTTAAAGACCATCCTGACCTGCTCCACATGCGAGTCCCAATTATCAGAAAAAAACAGAATATCATCCAGATAAACGATCAGAAATTTATCCAGATAGTTCCGGAAAATGTCATGCATAAAGGACTGAAAAACTGAAGGGGCATTAGAGAGCCCAAAAGGCATCACCAAGTACTCAAAATGACCTTCGGGCGTATTGAATGCGGTTTTCCATTCATCCCCTTGCTTAATGCGCACAAGGTTGTACGCACCACGAAGGTCTATCTTGGTAAACCACTTGGCACCTTTAATCCGGGCAAACAAGTCAGACAACAGCGGCAAAGGATACTGAAATTTGACAGTGATCTTATTTAAAAGCCGATAGTCAATACAAGGCCTCAAAGATCCGTCCTTTTTAGCCACAAAAAAGAATCCCGCACCAAGAGGGGAAGAAGACGGACGGATGTGTCCTTTCTCCAGAGACTCCTTGATATATGAACGCATAGCGGTATGTTCAGGTATCGACAGATTAAACAGTCTTCCCTTAGGAAATTTACTGCCTGGAATCAAATCTATTGCACAGTCACATTCCCTATGAGGAGGCAATGCACTGGACCTGGACTCGCTAAAGACATCCTGATAATCAGACAAGTACTCCGGAACTTCCGAAGGCGTAGAAGAAGCAATAGACACAGGCAGGGAATCCTCATGAATACCACGACAGCCCCAACTAGACACTGACATAGCCTTCCAGTCAAGGACTGGATTATGGGTCTGTAACCATGGCAGCCCCAAAACAACCAAATCATGCATTTTATGTAGAACGAGAAAACGTATCACCTCGCGGTGTTCAGGAGTCATGCACATGGTAACCTGTGTCCAATACTGCGGCTTATTTTCTGCCAATGGCGTAGCATCAATACCCCTAAGAGGGATAGGATTTTCTAATGGTTCAAGAATAAAACCACAGCGCTTAGCAAATGAGAGATCCATAAGACTCAGGGCAGCACCTGAATCTACAAACGCCATGACAGGATAAGATGACAGTGAGCAAATCAAAGTTACAGACAGAATAAACTTAGGATGCAAATTACCAACGGTGACAGGACTAACAACCTTAGATATACGTTTAGAGCATGCTGAGATAACATGTGTAGAATCACCACAGTAGTAGCACAAGCCATTCCGGCGTCTATGAATTTTCCTCTCATTTTTAGTCAGGATTCTATCACATTGCATCAAATCAGGTGTCCGTTCAGACAACACCATGAGGGAATTTGCGGTTTTTCTATCACATTGCATCACATCAGGTGTCTGTTTAGACAACAACATGAGGGAATTTGCGGTTTTGCGCTCCCGCAACCGCCGGTCAATTTGAATAGCCAGGGACATGGTATCATTCAGACCTGTGGGAATGGGAAAACCCACCATAACATTCTTAATGGCCTCAGAAAGGCCATTTCTAAAATTAGCGGCCAGTGCACACTCGTTCCAATGTGTCAGCACGGACCATTTCCGAAATTTTTGGCAATACACCTCAGCCTCGTCCTGGCCCTGAGACATAGCCAGCAAGGCTTTCTCTGCCTGAATCTCAAGATTGGGTTCCTCATAAAGTAAACCGAGCGCCAGAAAAAACGCATCAATATCAGCCAATGCCGGATCTCCTGGCGCCAACGAAAAAGCCCAATCCTGAGGGTCACCCCGTAAGAATGAAATAACAATTTTTACTTGTTGAGCAGAGTCTCCAGACGAACAAGGTTTCAGGGACAAAAATAATTTACAATTATTCCTGAAATTCCTAAACTTAAATCGGTCTCCTGAAAACAGTTCAGGAATCGGAATCTTGGGTTCAGACCTAGGATTTCTGGTAACATAATCTTGTATACCCTGCACACGAGCGGCAAGCTGGTCCACACTTGTAATCAAGGTCTGGACATTCATGTCTGCAGCAAGCTTAAGCCACTCTGAGGTAAAGGGGAAAAGAAAAAAAAAAAATGAGAGAGGGAAAAAAAAAAACCTCAAAATTTTCTTTCTTATAATCCCACTTCTGCAATGCATTAAACATTTAATACTGGCCTGGCATACTGTTATGACCCCAGTGGACAGGGTCTCAGAGGAACGTGTAAGTCTGCAAGATACAAAAATCCAGCTCATAGGGCTGTGGTAACTGGGTTGACCAAATAGCTACTCCTAACGCCAACACTAGAAGTAGCCGGGGATCATGCCTACGGTGATCGCTAGATGACTCGCGCCAGCCGGAGAATCTAACTACCCCTAGGAGAAGAAAACAAAGACCTCTCTTGCCTCCAGAGAAAGGGACCCCAAAGCAAGATACAAGCCCCCCACAAATAATAACGGTGAGGTAAGAGGAAATGACAAACACAGAAATGAACCAGGTTCAGCAAAGAGAGGCCAGCTTACTAATAGCAGAATATAGCAAGATAACTTATCTAGTCAACAAAAACCCTATAAAAATCCACGCTGGAGATTCAAGAACCCCCGAACCGTCTAACGGTCCGGGGGGAGAACACCAGCCCCCTAGAGCTTCCAGCAAAGGTCAGGATACAGATAGGAACAAGCTGGACAAAAATACCAAACAAAACAAAAGCAAAAAGCAAGGAAGCAGACTTAGCTTGAAAAAACAGGAACCAGGATCAGAGGACAAGAGCACAACAGATTAGCTCTGATATCAACGATGCCAGGCATTGAACTGAAGGTCCAGGGAGCTTATATAGCAACGCCCCTGAACTAACGGCCCAGGTGAGGATATAGGAAAAGACAGACGCTCCAGAGTCAAATCACTAATGACCACTAGAGGGAGCAAAAAGCAAAATCACAACACATTAGGTACCGAGATGAGATCCTCAGACCCATTGTGAGACCATATGCTTGTGCGGTTGGCCCTGGGTTCCTCCTAATGCAGGACAATGCCAGACCTCATGTGGCTGGAGTGTGTCAACAGTTCCTGCAAGAGGAAGGCATTGAAGCTATGGACTGGCCAGCCCGTTCCCCAGACCTTAATCCGATTGAACACATCTGGGACATCATGTCTCGCACCATCCACCAAAGTCACCTTGCACCGCTGACTGTCCAGGAGTTGGCAGATGCTTTAGTCCAGGTCTGGGAGGAGATCCCTCAGGAGACCGTCCGCCGCCTCATCAGAAGCATGACTAGGCGTTGCAGGGAGGTCATACAGGCACGCGGAGGCCACACAGGCACGCGGAGGCCACACACACTACTGAGCATCATTTCTTTGTCTTGAGGCATTTCCACTGAAGTTGGATCAGCCTGTAACTTCATTTTCCACTTTGCTTTTGTGCATCATTCCAACTCCAGACCTTCGTGGGATATTAGTTGTGATTTACGTTGATAATTTTTAGGTTTTATTGTTCTCACCACATTCCACTATGTAATGTATAAAGATTTACAACTGTAATATTTCATTCAGTGATATCTAGGATGTGAGATTTTAGTGTTCCCTTTATTTTTTTGAGCAGTGTAATTTGTTTACTGTATTGTCTTGTCTGTTACAATTGCAGGGATACCAAATGTATTTCTAAATGCATTAAAATGTCATTATTGCAATTGTTTTTAATAATTTTTTAGCAATTTTATAGTAATAAAGAAAAATCAAACTTTTATTTCATCCTTAAAATACAGGCATATTGAAATACACTGGGATAAAGAGATGTATCTCTACATACAAGTATAACGTTCCTGTAATTTAAGACAGTACAGAGCACATTCAAGAAGAGAAAATTCTCCAATACTTGACAGTGCAGGCTGTGGCTTGTAGCTTTTTCTGCTTCCTGCTATGATACAGTTTGGGTGTTCAAATCCCGATAAGACCAGATCTCAATAAAAGAGAAGAATTACTTATTTAACTGAATGTAAGTGTGTAGAGCGCAAATAGATGCTGAACCCATCTCTCCAGTGTCAGGGGAGGAGGAGATATGAAGGGACAACAAAAGGTAAGAGAGAGACATTTCACGGAAGACGTGAAAATCAGAACATTTCTCTGACCTCCAAGAACAGCTGGAAGCTATACAGTAATATCCAATGACCAGTGTCAGACTGGAGAACATTGGGCCCACCTGAGGATTTGATTCTGAGGGACCACATTTCTCCCCTACTGAAGAGCCCACAGCAACTTCAAGGTTTGCACTATGAACTCTTCTGAAGGAGAAGCCAGGGCCCACCGGAAGATTCTCCGGTTCTCTGGTGGGCCAGTCCAACCCTGCCAATGACTGCCTGTTTTCTCTTTTCTTCTCTCTGGTCCTGGCCACACCACGGGGGCTGGTAGCGCTTATTTCTGTGAGGTAACAAATTTCACTGCCTGTATTATCATAGTAGCAAGTGATTCCACCAAGTCACTAGTCCTGCTGCTAGCCCCTGCTGTGTTGTTTGTATACTCGCTTGCCCAGGAGCTGCGGTATGTCCGACTTTATTCCTGTACGGTCAGACACAGCCATTACATAGTACACAGCAGGGTCACATTTATAAGATTATCTCCGTACAGGAACATTTTTTTAACACATCCAATTGTGGAAATTATTATTATTCCAAAATCTATTCATTAAAATGTACTTTGTTTTATGGGACAACCCTTTTAAGGTCCCTGATATATGTAAGGCTACAGTCAGCCAAATCCACCAATATTATTGGGATCTGATGGCAGTCTAATATGTATACGGTCCTCCCGACTCCCCCTTACATCATAATTTTGAATAAGAAAAGAAAACCAGCCAGTTGGATTTCCAACAGCTGATCCTTTTGTTTCCAAGGAAATACAGTGCTGCCAGAGAAGTCTCAGAGAAAACAACGGAACACTTGGCTGAGTGGAGTGTTCCTGTGTATGGAGAAGTCGGAAGAGATAGCTGTCGATTGAACGATCGATTATCACTAATAAGCTGCATCTACTGCAACTGAAGAACCTACGACCTCCTGAAAAAATGTCCTGCTCCGCTCACTTGCATATTGGGAGGTGAAGGGGTCAACTAACAACATGCCTACTGATATCTGGCAGTACGATCAACAGGTATCAGTAGATAAGATGTCACCTGCCCCATTCATCTCCTACTGCGGAAGTGAGCAGAACTCCAGTAAGCCTTTAGGATGGTTTAAGGCTCGCAGCACACATTTCTCCCAGTGTTATACAATTGATTTTTTTTCCTAGTTACAGCATTGGGAGTGAAAAAAGTTTAAAAATGTGACTGAAGGCAATAACAATTTTATAATCCGTGATCAACGTGAAGTTTCAAAGTGAGGTCAATTGTGAGAGTATCCAAAATCGCACTGTTTTGACTAGAACTACTACAGCTTTATACAGGTGCATCTCACAAAATTAGAATACCATCATAAAGTTAATTTATTTCAGTTCTTCAATATAAAAAGTGAAACTCATATATTATACTAGATGGCAGCCCGATTCTAAAGAATCGGGAGTCTAGAATCCATATATACTTTATTTATTCAAATGTAAGAATAATACAATTAATAAATAATAGTAAGAAAGAACAAAAAATGGCTGCACTCACCAGCTCTTGACAATTCTTGACAGTACGGCACATTTCTGATTGGTCGCTCGCGGCAGGCGGCAACCAATCAGGAAAGTGCCGCGCACCACGAAGGCATATATCTTGGTCCACCCTGAGAGGGTGTAGGACGCTGGTGACGTCACTTATCTCCGGACATTATCTCCGGACAAAGCCACGGAAGTTGGCACAAATTGCCGGAAGTAGTATTCTAGGCAATTATATATTAGATTTTAATGTTATCAGTGTTTACCTTTGAACGTTTATATTGTATTGTCCTGTCACCAGCCATGTGTACGATTATCGGCCGAAAGCCTCTCTGGAACCAATAATCACCCCATGTAAAGGTATCTTTATAAGTTAAAGACTCAGAATACTATGACTTTTATCATATCCTGAACAGTCAAGTTTTTTATGAACCGTTAAGGTTTTCTGGTTGAAGTAAAAAAAACTCTGAGTGTTTACAGTTTGAAACCATAAAATGTTGAAAAATTATGTCTTTCTTGAGTATATCACTCAATGGTGCTCATAAACGTGTCAAATTTGATCTATAATATACTTTAATATACGTTACTTTAATCTTTAATATACTTAAGAACAGGGCCCCAGACATCACACAGGGGGTCTGAAACACCGCACAGTGGTCCAAAATATCGCTGTGCTCTGCCTGGGGCCCCATATGCTGCCTGGGGCCCCTGTGCTCTGCCTGGGGCCCCATATGCTGCCTGGGGCCCCTGTGCTCTGCCTGGGGCCCCATGTTCTGCCTGGGGCCCCTGTGCTCTGCCTGGGGCCACTGTGCTCTGCCTGGGGCCCCATATGCTGCCTGGGGCCCCTGTGCTCTGCCTGGGGCCCCATATGCTGCCTGGGGCCCCTGTGCTCTGCCTGGGGCCCCATAGGCTGCCTGGGGCCCCTGTGCTCTACCTGGGACCACTGTGCTCTGCCTGGGGCCCCATATGCTGCCTGGGGCCCCTGTGCTCTGCCTGGGGCCCCTGTGCTCTGCTTGGGGCCCCATGTTCTGCCTGGGGCCACTGTGCTCTGCCTGGGGCCCCATAGGCTGCCTGGGGCCCCTGTGCTCTGCCTGGGACCACTGTGCTCTGCCTGGGGCCCCATATGCTGCCTGGGGCCCCTGTGCTCTGCCTGGGGCCACTGTGCTCTGCCTGGGGCCCCATATGCTGCCTGGGGCCCCTGTGCTCTGCCTGGGGCCCCTGTGCTCTGCCTGGGGCCCCATGTTCTGCCTGGGGCCCCTGTGCTCTGCCTGGGGCCACTGTGCTCTGCCTGGGGCCCCATGTTCTGCCTGGGGCCACTGTGCTCTGCCTGGAGCCCCATAAGCTGCCTGGGGCCCCTGTGCTCTGCCTGGGACCACTGTGCTCTGCCTGGGGCCCCATATGCTGCCTGGGGCCCCTGTGCTCTGCCTGGGGCCCCATATGCTGCCTGGGGCCCCTGTGCTCTGCCTGGGGCCCCATATGCTGCCTGGGGCCCCTGTGCTCTGCCTGGGGCCCCTGTGCTCTGCCTGGGGCCCCATATGCTGCCTGGGGCCCCTGTGCTCTGCCTGGGGCCCCTGTGCTCTGCCTGGGGCCCCATATGCTGCCTGGGGCCCCTGTGCTCTGCCTGGGGCCCCATATGCTGCCTGGGGCCCCTGTGCTCTGCCTGGGGCCCCATATGCTGCCTGGGGCCCCTGTGCTCTGCCTGGGGCCCCTGTGCTCTGCCTGGGGCCCCATGTTCTGCCTGGGGCCCCTGTGCTCTGCCTGGGGCCACTGTGCTCTGCCTGGGGCCCCATATGCTGCCTGGGGCCCCTGTGCTCTGCCTGGGGCCCCATATGCTGCCTGGGGCCCCTGTGCTCTGACTGGGGCCACTGTGCTCTGCCTGGGGCCCCATATGCTGCCTGGGGCCCCTGTGCTCTGCCTGGGGCCACTGTGCTCTGCCTGGGGCCCCATATGCTGCCTGGGGCCCCTGTGCTCTGCCTGGGTGTAGGACACTGGTGACGTCACTTATCTCCGGACATTAGCTCCGGACATTATCTCCGGACATTAGCTCCGGACATCATCTCCGGACATTAGCTCCGGACAAAGCCACGGAAGTTGGCACAAATTGCAGGAAGTAGTATTCTAGGCAATTATATATGAGATGGCCATTTCCTGAAGGAAATACATGGTGCTTGAACAGCGCTACCAGCTTTACAGCAGCACTTTTCACACACGGGACTGGGGGGCGCGCTCACTTTTGCACCCGGGGCCGGGGGCGCGCTTACTTTTGCACCCGGGGGCGCACTTACTTTTGCACCCGGAGGCGCACTTACTTTTGCACCCGGGGGCGCACTTACTTTTGCACCCGGGGGCGCACTTACTTTTGCACCCGGGGGCGCACTTACTTTTGCACCCGGGGGCGCACTTACTTTTGCACCCGGGGGCGCACTTACTTTTGCACCCGGGGGCGCACTTACTTTTGGGGCCGCACTTACTTTTGGTGGGCGGGGCTCCTCGGCCTCCGATTTGGTTGGTGGGGCCCCTCGTCCTCCGATTTGGTGGGTGGGGACCCTCGGCCTCCGATTTGGTGGGCGGGGACCGGCCTCCGATTTGGTGGGCGGGGACCCTCGGCCTCCAATTTGGTGGGCGGGGACCCTCGACCTCCGATTTGGTGGACGGGGACCCTCGGCCTCCGCTTTGGTGGGCGGGGCCGGGCCCCTCGGCCTCCGCTTTGGTGGGCGGGGCCGCTCGGCCTTCGATTTGGTGGGCGGGGCTCCTCGGCCTCCGATTTGGTTGGCGGGGCCCCTCGGCCTCCGATTTGGTTGGCGGGGACTCTCGGCCTCCGATTTGGTGGGTGGGGACCCTCGGCCTCCGATTTGGTGGGCGGGGACCCTCGGCCTCCGATTTGGTGGGCGGGGACCCTCGGCCTCCGATTTGGTGGTCGGGGACCCTCGGCCTCCGCTTTTGTGGGCGGGGCCCCTCGGCCTCCGATTTGGTGGGCGGGGTCCCTCTGCCTCCGATTTGGTGTGCGGGGACCCTCGGCCTCCGCTTTGGTGGGCGGGGCCCCTCGGCCTTCGATTTGGTGGGCGGGGCCCCTCGGCCTCCGACTTGGTTGGTGTGGACCCTCGGCCTCCGATTTGGTGGGCGGGGACCCTCGGCCTCCGATTTGGTGGGCGGGGACCCTCGGCCTCCGATTTGGTGGGCGGGGCCCCTCGGCCTCCGATTTGGTGGGTGGGGACCCTCGACCTCCGATTTGGTGGGCGGGGACCTTCGGCCTCCGCTTTGGTGGGTGGGGCCCCTCGTCCTCCGATTTGGTGGGTGGGGACCCTCGGCCTCCGATTTGGTGGGTGGGGACCGGCCTCCGATTTGGTGGGCGGGGACCCTCAGCCTCCGATTTGGTGGGCGGGGACCCTCGACCTCCGATTTGGTGGGCGGGGACCCTCAGCCTCCGCTTTGGTGGGCGGGGCCCCTCGGCCTCCGATTTGGTGGGCGGGGTCCCTCTGCCTCCGATTTGGTGGGCGGGGACCCTCGGCCTCCGCTTTGGTGGGCGGGGCCGCTCGGCCTTCGATTTGGTGGGCGGGGCTCCTCGGCCTCCGATTTGGTTGGTGGGGCCCCTCGGCCTCCGATTTGGTGGGCGGGGCCCCTTATCCTCCGATTTGGTGGGCGGGGAACCTCGGCCTCCGATTTGGTGGGCGGGGCCCCTCGGCCTCCGATGTGGTGGTCGGGGACCCTCGGCCTCCGCTTTGGTGGGCGAGGCTGGGCCCCTCAGCCTCCGCTTTGGTGGGCGGGGCCGCTCGGCCTTCGATTTGTTGGGCGGGGCTCCTCGGCCTTCGATTTGGTTGGCGGGGCCCCTCGGCCTCCGATTTGGTTGGCGGGGCCCCTTATCCTCCAATTTGGTGGGCGGGGACTCTCGGCCTCCGATTTGGTGGGCGGGGCCCCTCGGCCTCCGATTTGGTTGGCGGGGCCCCTCGGCCTCCGATTTGGTGGGCGGGGACCCTCGGCCTCCGATTTGGTGGGCGGGGCCCCTCGGCCTCCGATTTGGTGGGCGGGGACCCTCGGCCTCCGATTTGGTTGGCGGGGCCCCTCGGCCTCCGATTTGGTGGGCAGGGACCCTCGGCCTCCGATTTGGTGGGCGGGGCCCCTCGGCCTCCAATTTGGTTGGTGGGGCCCCTCGGCCTCCGTTTTGGTGGGCGGGGACCCTCGGCCTCCGATTTGGTGGGCGGGGACCCTCGGCCTCCGATTTGGTGGGCGGGGACCCTCGGCCTCCGATTTGGTGGGCGGGGACCCTCGGCCTCCGATTTGGTGGGTGGGGTTTCTCGGCCTCCTATTTGGTGGGCGGGGCCCCTCGGCCTCCGATGTGGTGGGCGGGGCCCCTCGGCCTCCGCTTTGGTGGGCGGGGCCGGGCCCCTCGGCCTCCGCTTTGGTGGGCGGGGCCGCTCGGCCTTCGATTTGGTGGGCGGGGCTCCTCGGCCTCCGATTTGGTTGGCGGGGCCCCTCGGCCTCCGATTTGGTTGGCGGGGCCCCTCGGCCTCCGGTTTGGTGGGCGGGGACTCTCGGCCTCCGATTTGGAGGGCGGGGACCCTCGGCCTCCGATTTGGTGGGCGGGGATCCTCGGCCTCCGATTTGGTGGGCAGGGACCCTCGGCCTCCGATTTGGTGGTCGGGGACCCTCGGCCTCCGCTTTGCTGGGCGGGGCCCCTCGGCCTCCGATTTGGTGGGCGGGGTCCCTCTGCCTCCGATTTGGTGTGCGGGGACCCTCGGCCTCCGCTTTGGTGGGCGGGGCCCCTCGGCCTTCGATTTGGTGGGCGGGGCCCCTCGGCCTCCGATTTGGTTGGTGTGGACCCTCGGCCTCCGATTTGGTGGGCGGGGACCCTCGGCCTCCGATTTGGTGGGCAGGGACCCTCGGCCTCCGATTTGGTGGGCGGGGACCCTCGGCCTCCGATTTGGTGGGCGGGGACCCTCGGCCTCCGATTTGGTGGGCGGGGCCCATCGGCCTCCGATGTGGTGGGCGGGGCCCCTCGGACTCCGATTTGGTGGGCCGGGACCCCCGGCCTCAGATTTGGTGGGCGGGGCCCCTCGGCCTTCGATTTGTTGGGCGGGGCTCCTCGGCCTTCGATTTGGTTGGCGGGGCCCCTCGGCCTCCGATTTGGTTGGCGGGGCCCCTTATCCTCCGATTTGGTGGGCGGGGACTCTCGGCCTCCGATTTGGTGGGCGGGGACCCTCGGCCTCCGATTTGGTGGGCGGGGCCCCTCGGCCTCCGATTTGGTGGGCGGGGCCCCTCGGCCTCCGATTTGGTGGGCGGGGCCCCTCGGCCTCCGATTTGGTTGGTGGGGCCCCTCGGCCTCCGATTTGGTGGGCGGGGACCCTCGGCCTCCGATTTGGTGGGCGGGGACCCTCGGCCTCCAATTTGGTGGGCGGGGACCCTCGGCCTCCGATTTGGTGGGCGGGGACCCTCGGCCTCCGATTTGGTGGGCGGGGCCCCTCGGCCTCCGATTTGGTGGGCGGGGCCCCTCGGCCTCCGATGTGGTGGGCGGGGCCCCTCGGCCTCCGCTTTGGTGGGCGGGGCCGGGCCCCTCGGCCTCCGCTTTGGTGGGCGGGGCTGCTCGGCCTTCGATTTGGTGGGCGGGGCTCCTCGGCCTCCGATTTGGTTGGCGGGGACTCTCGGCCTCCGATTTGGTGGGCGGGGACCCTCGGCCTCCGATTTGGTGGGCGGGGACCCTCGGCCTCCGATTTGGTGGGCGGGGACCCTCGGCCTCCGATTTGGTGGGCGGGGCCCATCGGCCTCCGATGTGGTGGGCGGGGCCCCTCGGCCTCCGATTTGGTGGGCGGGGCCCCTCGGCCTCCGATTTGGTGGGCGGGGACCCTCGGCCTCCGATTTGGTGGGCGGGGACCCTCGGCCTCCGATTTGGTGGGCGGGGACCCTCGGCCTCCGATTTGGTGGGCGGGGACCCTCGGCCTCCGATTTGGTGGGCGGGGCCCCTCGGCCTCCGATGTGGTGGTCGGGGCCCCTCGGCCTCCGCTTTGGTGGGCAGGGCCGGGCCCCTCGGCCTCCGCTTTGGTGGGCGGGGCCGCTCGGCCTTCGATTTGGTGGGCGGGGCTCCTCAGCCTCCGATTTGGTTGGCGGGGCCCCTCGGCCTCCGATTTGGTGTGTGCTCTGCCTGGGGCCACTGTGCTCTGCCTGGGGCCCCATATGCTGCCTGGGGCCCCTGTGCTCTGCCTGGGGCCCCATATGCTGCCTGGGGCCCCTGTGCTCTGCCTGGGGCCCCTGTGCTCTGCCTGGGGCCCCATGTTCTGCCTGGGGCCCCTGTGCTCTGCCTGGGGCCACTGTGCTCTGCCTGGGTGTAGGACACTGGTGACGTCACTTATCTCCGGACAATAGCTCCGGACAATAGCTCCGGACAATAGCTCCGGACAAAGCCACGGAAGTTGGCACAAATTGCAGGAAGTAGTATTCTAGGCAATTATATATTAGATAGAGTCATTACAAATAGAGTGAAATATTTCAAGTGTTTATTTCTGTTAATGTTGATGATTATGGCTTACAGCCAATGAAAAACCAAAAGTCATTATCTCAGTAAATTAGAATACTTTATAACACCAGCTTGAAAAAATGGTTTTAACATCCGAAATGTTGGCCTGCTGAAATGTAAATGCACTCAATACTTGCTCAGGGCTCGTTTTGCATCAATTACTGCATCACTGCAGCGTGGCATGGAGGCAATCAGTCTGTGGCACTGCTGAGGTGTTATGGAAACCAAAATTGCTTTGATAGCAGCCTTCATCTTGTCTTCATTGTTGGGTCTAGTGTCTCTCATCTTCCTCTTGATAATACACCATTGATTCTCTATGAGGTTAAGCTCAGACGAGTTTACTGGCCGATCAAGCACAGTGATACTGTTGATTTTAAACCAGGTATTGGTACTTTTGGCAATGTGGACAGGTGTCAAGTCCTGCTGGAGAATTAAATTTCCATCTCCAAAAAACTTGTGGACAGAGGGAAGCATGAAGTGCTCTAAAATTTCCTGGTAGATGGCTGTGCTGACTTTGGTCTTGATAAAACACAGTGTACCTATACCAGCAGATGACATAGCTTCCCAAACCATCACTGATTGTGGCAACTTCACCCACGAAGCATATCGGTGCCCGGGTGAAAAAACACGCCTCGAAGGCCACGTTTTGTTGAGCCCTCCCTGATGCACATGGTGGCCCTGCAGCCCGTGAAGCTCATCGGTGGGCAGGTGAAGTCAAGGCCGCGTCCCGCAGCGTCCTCCCTGGGGAGTACCTGAGAAGAGATCCGACCGCTGCATCCCGCACTGTGCACTGCAACCTCACCAGCAGCAGGAGCCAGAAACGCGGTTGCGCTCACAGGAGAAGAAACAGCCACGCCACAGCAGCAGTGGGGGCCGCTTGGGCAGCACACGGGCAGATCTCCGTGATTCCAGGAAGGAGGGGTCCATAGTCTCTAGAGGAGACATTGAGAACACCATTCAACCTCCGGATCCGGTACCCGTTTGAAGCGTCCGAGTGGTGAGTGAGCTCCGAGGAAGTACAGCACGCTAATGTCTGTTTTCTTTCTCTCTCCTGTCTCCTACTCCTTCCCTTTTTTCTATACATTGGTGGGGTGGAGTACAGGGGGTCCCTAAAAAGAGCAAAGCCAAGCTTAAAAATAAAGAGTGTCCCCTATGGAGACGACAGTTAGGAGCCTCATGGAATAAAAAGCTATGTCAGGACTGTATTGACAGGACAATTGCAGAAGAGACTCCCACTTTTTCTGAAAGCTTAAAATGTCTGATACAGTCCGAAGTCTGTAAGTCAGTTAGGGCGTTGCAGGCCACAACGGACACAGACATTAAGGGGAGAGATAGATCCAGACCCTCTTTTGTATCACAAGAAGACCCCACAGGTTCAGAGCCAGAGGACTCAGATCGATCGCAATACCCTGAGAGTAGTTCAGGAGAAGAAGTTACGTTCCCGGTAGAGGCGATGGACAAACTAATAAAAGCAGTCCGGTCTACTATGGGACTGGTAGACGAGAAGGCTAAAAAGTCGTCCCAGGAACTCTTGTTTGGCGGCTTACAAAAGAAGAAACATAGAGCCTTCTCCATTAATGAGCAGTTGCAGGTTCTCATTAAAAGAGAATGGGAGAAACCGGAAAAAAGAACGCAAACAATTAGTTCTTTAACCCCTTAGTGACGGAGCCAAATTTTTTAAATCTGACCAGTGTCCCTTTATGTAGTAATAACTCTGGAAAACTTCAACAAATCCCAATGATTTTGAGATTGTTTTTTCGTGACACATTATACTTTATGATAATGTTATTAGGTCGATATGTTTTGTGTTTATTTATAAAAAATATCAGAAATTTGAGAAAATTTTTTAAAAATTAGCAATTTTCAAACTTTGAATGATTATCTGTGATAGTAACACCACAGAAAAACATTAATGAATAACATTTCCCACATGTCGGCTTTACATCAGCACCATTTGTAAAATGTTCTTTTAGTTTGTTAGCATTTTATGAGGTTTAAAAATGTAGCAGTAATTTTTCATTTTTTTTCAAAGAAATTTACAAAATGTTTTTTTAAGGACCTATCCAGGTGTGAAGTGACTTTAGGGGTCCCATATATTGAAAAACCCCCAAAAGTTATACCATTTTAAAACAGCACACCCTGACATATTGAAAACTGCAGTCAGGTAGATTATTAACCCTTCAGGGGATTTTCAGGAATTAATGCAAAGTGGCATGATAAGAATGAAAATGTATATTTTTACCACCTAAATGCCGCTAACTTCTGAACAGGTTACAAAAGCCGTCAGACTCTAGGGCCGCTATTTGGCCGTAAATTGCCATGGCAAACATCAGGACCGCAAAATCATGATCTGAGGGCACCAATTGGGATAAAGTGGAAGCCCCCACACTCTGTTAACCATTTATATGATGTAGTCACTATTGACAGCAGCATCTAAGGGCTTGGATGTCCTCTTCGGGGGCAATAAGGCCAGCCATTGCGGCCACCTATGTGGCTAGATCTCTGACGATTTGGGTGGACAATCTAGAAGATCAGCTGGAATAACGATTCCCCAGAGAAACCATCTTGGAGGCGATTCCTGCCATCAGAGCGTCAGCAGTATTTTTAGCGCATGCCTCAGCAGACTCTGCAAAGCTGGCGGCCTTTCTAAAGGGTCACGGATCCAGGAAACAGCAATACAGAGACCAAGACAGAGACAGGACTGACAAGCGATTCAAGGGAGGGAGAGGCTTTTACTTCGGCAAGGCCTCTAGGGACAGCAAGAAGCCCTTCTACTGACTGCTTCTCGCAGGTAGGAGGGAGGCTCTCCCACTTCCTCATCGCCTGGGAGAGGATTTCATCCAGCACCTGGATTTGTCAGATCGTGGGATCAGGCCTAAAGATCGTGGGATCTGCCACCACAGAGGAACACAGAGACCCCGATACAGCCCTCTCAAGAAAGACAACGGGGCCTAGAAGAAGAGGTAGTGTCGCTGTTAGAGAAACATGTGCTGGAGGAAGTTCCGGTGGAAGAAAGAAAGAGGGGATTTTACTCCCCCCTTTTTCTCATTAAAAAAACAGACAACTCTTGGAGGACCATTATAAACCTGAAGGGTCTCAACAGTTATCTGATAATTCCTTCATTCAAGATGGAGACAGTAGGATCGGCACTAAAACTCCTCTTCCCACAATGTTACATGGCGGTCCTAGACTTCAAAGACGCATACTACCATGTCCCTATCCGCCAGCAGGATTGCAAGTTCCTCAGGGTGGCAGTGCAAATAAAGTCTCAAATAGGTCATTTTCAATACAGAGCTCTGTCCTTTGGGTTAGCAATAGCCCCTCGGGCATTCACAAAGCTGATTTCAGAAGTCACGGCTCATCTCAGAAAGAAGGATGTTCTGATAATACCATATCTGGACGACTTCTTGATTGTGGGGAAAAGTTTTTCTCATTGTCAGGAACAGGTCAGGATAGTCATGGACACATTACCAAACTCTGTGATGGCAGCTAAATCTCAAAAAATCCAGACTGGAAACGGCAACGGTACAGGTGTTCTCGGGGCTACTAATAGATTCAGTGGTATGGGAGTGTCGCCTCCCAGAGGAAAAAGAGCAGAAGATCAAACAATTAGTCTTGGCATCAATAAAGAAGCTGGAAATTACACTCAGGAAAGCAAAGTCGTTGCTGGGGTCCCTAAGCTCCTGCATACCAGCGGTGAAATCGGCTCAGTTCCAAACAAGGGAGCTACAGTGGTGTATATTACAAAACGATCTAGTACTACATGGTCAATTAGAACGAAAGCTTACCCTCCCAGGCTCAGTAGTCCGGTCACTCAGTTTGTGGTTGCAGATCGAATCAGCCCCAAGAGGAGTACCCTGGGTATATAGAACTTTCAGGGTAGTCACAACGGACGCCAGTCCCTGGGGGGTGGGGAGCCCACCTAGACACCCTGTGGCACCAGAATTCCTGGGCCCAGAAGGAAAGGGGCCTGTCATCAAACGAATGGGAACTGCTGGCGGTCGAAAGGGCACTAAACGGGTTGTTACCACATCTACGGGGGTAACATGTAAGAGTCCTATCAGACAACCAGTTGGCAGTGGCCTAGATAAATCACCAAGGGGGCACCCGGTCTCGAACACTGATGCAAATAACAGAAAGGACTCTGTCAAAACATAATTTCCTCTCATTATCCAAGGAGTAGACAACCTGAAGGCAGACTTTCTAAGCCGCAATCAGTTGAGACAAGGGGAATGGTCCCTAAAAGAGTCAATTTTCAATCAGATTGTAGACATGTGGGGTCGGCCCAAGATAGATCTCTTTGCTTCAAGAGCCAACAGTAGAGTTCAGGAATTTTGTTCCCTAAGTCCAACACACAGGCCAATGGCTGTAGATGCCTTCAGAATAGAGTTGACATCAGGACTCCTATATGCCTTCCCTCAAATATGCCTCATACCGGCAGTCTTGAGAAAGATCAGGGAGGACAAAGCCAGAGTAATCTTGATAGCCCCGTTTTGGCCAAAGAGGCCATGGTTCTACTGGCTAAGGACAATGTCCGTGTCGCATCCGTGGGTACTCCCAGAAGCCCAGGACCTTCTAACGCAGGGACCCTTTCGTCATCCTCAGAAGTCCGGGCTGCATTTAACAGCCTGGAATTTGACAGGTCACTGCTAGTGACGAAGGGCTTCTCAGCAGAGATAGTGTCTACACTGCTTAGTAGCAGGAAGCCAATAACCACCAGAATGTATGGGAGGATATGGAATACATTTTTATCCGTTTCAGGGCCAATACGGGAAAGGGGAAGTCCCGATAGTGGTCATACTAGAATTACTACAGAAGGGATTAGAGTTGGGATTAGCAGTCAGTACCCTCAAGGTGCAGGTTTCAGCTTTGGTGGCACCTGCTCCATGGGATCTAAATCTAGTGTCAGCCTTAACAGAAGGTTCTTTTGAGCCATTGAAAACAGTGTCAGAAAAGATAATTACATTAAAGACAGCCTTATTAGTGGCACTTACTTCGTCCCGTGGAATAGGTGACTTGCAGGCATTATCGGCAGACCCTCCCTACACTCAGGTCATGGACGATAGAATTGTATTAAGATTAGACCCAGCTTATCTCCCCAAGGTGGTGTCAAGGTTCCGTAGGGCTCAGGAAATAATCATACCATCTTTCTGTACTAACCCTAGTAATAAGAAGGAGGAGAGGCTTCATTGCCTGGACGTTAGAAGATGTCTCCTACAATACTTACAGGTAACGGAACCCTGGAGGAAGCAAAGGGCCTTGTTTGTCTCGTTTCAGAAGTCGAGAAGGGGCCTTAAGGTCTCTAAACAGACTATAGCTAGATGGCTGAGAGAGGCCATTAAGCATCATAGGAGGAGAGAGCAGATGCTACCATCGACCAAATCTGTAAGGCGGCCACTTGGTCCTCTCCATCTACCTTCAGACATTATAGGATAGATCTGTCTGCTTCCTCTGACCTCACATTCGGGAGAAGGGTGTTACAGGCGGTGGTCCCTCCCTAAGAGACTACAAATCTCTGTAATTCTCTCGTGATGCCGTCATGGGTGATGGAAAAACACGGGTATTACTTACCTGGTAATGTGTTTTTTCAGGACACATGACAGCACCCTTATATTCCCTCCCTATTGATCACGTTTGGATTCGGTGCATCGTTATAGCTTAAAACTCCCTTGGGTGTGGGTAGCTAGAAATATAAAGAATAAATGGATGTATTATTTTGAATGTACACTAATCTGCGGAGTTCCTCTCATGCTCTGTAAAACAAGTGATGCGGAGAGAGGAGCCGCCCTTTTTATCTTGAAGGTTTCCTGTCCTTGAAGGGAGAATCCCCTCTCTCATGGTGCCGTCATCGGTCATGAACAAACACAATACCACGTAAGTAATACCCATGTTTTTGACGATATTCTAATTTTGTGAGATGCATATTTGAAACTGCACAGTCAATTTACCAACATTATAGGGTGAATCAGCTAGGGAGATGGTTCCTTATTAGTAACCCTGACTACAGTACTAAGTGAAAAAATGTTATTGCATGATGACTCTGAGGTTGCCCAGCCAGTATCAGAAAGGTTCAACCAAAAAGATTATTTCCCTCAAATCTCCTTGGGATCAATGTTATCAACAGATCCAAATATTTTGGTCTATTTGTGCAGCTCCTTAAAGTGTAGCCTTTAAGTGCACATTAGAAATACACCAGAAATGTACTAGAAGTGACCAGAAGGTAAAAGCTACAACAGTTTAACAACTGTAGCTTTCTTTTCATCTTCTCACAAGTCATTTTCACCATACTTACATATGCCCTTACAATTATTGTTCCACTAATCCTTAGTTTCCTTTGCTATCCCCAAATCGCAAAACCCACCAATCAAATATTTATTTCTCCTTCCTTTTTATCTCCATACCTAACCTCATCCGCAGACCCGCTCCTAAACCTCCGATCACTCCTTCTAAAACACATAACAAGCTGGTTACTCTTCTTCTCCCACTTGTTTGCTCTCTCTTTGCTTCTCCTCACTGCTGGCAATATGTCTCCCAATCCTGGACCTCCACAGCTAATACCCCCATTATTTCTCCCTCCTATCATTTCCCATCTACAAGAAACTACCGCAACTTATCCAACGTAAAACCCATTCACTTAATCTCCAACTCCACCGCTTCCTCTCTCTGGAGCACTATGGAACACTCGTTCCATCAGCAATAAACTCAATGTCATTCACAACCTGTTTACCTCTCACAAACTATCCTTCCTGGGCCTCACCAAAACATGTACAACACCCTATGACACAGCCTCCCCTGATGCGCTGTGTTACTGAGGCCTTCACTTCAACCACACGCTTTGCACCTTCAGCTCAATCCCACCTCTACCCTACCATATCCTCCCTTCTTTTGAAGTGCACTTTATCCATATACACTCTACCTCTAACTGGCCAGAATGGATATGGGACTGTCCATTACCATATAGACCACTTCACCTAGGTTTTGCATTTTCTGCTTTTTCCACCACTTTCCAGCTAAAAATTTCACATTCAAGTCAGCCCTCACCTCAACTAAATAGGACGACTTTGCAACCATCAAATCTTCTTTATCCCATAATCCCAAACATAACCCCAAACATTCAACATTTTTAATTTCCACTTTCTCCCACCATTGCCCCTCCAACCTCCCTCATTTCAGAAGAAAACTTTACTTTTGCAAAGTCTTTACTGCTCAACCATCACAACCCCTCCACATAACAGACAAATGTCCTTCCCCAAAAACTTTCCTCCCCACTATCACTGAAGGAAAGCATACTCATCTTCTCTCCAAATTGTGCCTCACCACTTGTGAACTGAAACCCATCCCATCCTAGCTCCTCCTTAACCTCATCACCACACTTATCTCATCCTTAACCTATCTCTTCAACCTATCATTAACTTCTGGTACTTTCCCGTCTGCTTTCAAACATGCAACAGTCACACCCATCCTTAAGCCATCCCATCCACTTCATTCAGCTAGTGCCTCATATCGTTGCTTGTGTTTGCCTCCAAACTCCTCAAATAGCACATACACATCAAACTTTCCTCCCAACTCACTCTTTGAACAACTACAATCTGGATTCTGTATCCTCCACTTCACCAAAACTGCCTTAAACAAAGTTACTAATGTCTTACTCACTGACAATTCTCTATACTCCGTCTAGATCTGTCCTCTGCCTTCGACACAGTCGACCATTCCCTCTTACTACACACTCTTTCCTTGGCATCAAAGACCTTGACCTTTCCTGGATCTCCTCATACCTCCCCAACCACAAATTTAGTGTCTCCCATTTCTATACGAACTTCTCATCCTACCCTATTTCTGTCAGTGTCCCTCAAGGCTATGTCCTTGGACCCCTGTTCTTCTCCGCCTATCCTTTTCACCTGGGACAATTCAAAGTCCTATGACTTCCAGTAACATCTATCTGCTGATGACACTCAGATTAACCTCTCTAGCTCAGATATCACCTCTCTGCTGTCCAGAATCACAGAGTGTCTCTCAGCCATGTCCTCCTTCTTCTCATCACGCTTCCTAAAGCTTAATGTGAACAAAACTAAACTCACCGTGTTTCCTCCATTCCACTCAACTTCCTTACCAGATTAATCTATCACAATAAACAAAATCAAGCTTTCCCGTTCCAGAAGTCCACTGCCTCGAAGTAACCATTAACTCTGCCTTGTCCGTAAAATCGCAAATCCAAGCTTTGATCACTTATTGCCACATGTAATTGAAAAATATTTTGTCCTTTTCTTAACCCTGAATATACTACAATGTTAGTGCATGCCCTCATCCTTTCACACTTCGACTAGTGCAATATCCTCCTCTGTGGCATCTCAGCTAACACTATTGCACCTCTCCAGTCCGTTCTTAACTCTGCTACTCGATTGATCCACCTCTCTCCTTGCTACTTCTCCAATTCTCCCCTCTATAAATCCTTTCATCAGCTTCAAATTCCCAAGAATACAGTTTAAACTACTAACATAGACTTAAAAGGCTGTCCATAATCTGTCTATTACATAAATCTCCAAACTAACCTCTCGTTATCCTCCCACAGATATTCTCAAGTTCTCCAATGACCTCCTCTCCTCCACACTTCTACATTTAGTGGTTCCTACTCACCTGAGTCATCATCTGTAGGAATCTCCTCTTTACACTGCACATCACTTATCACATATGTCTCTGTAGTAGTAAAATTGTTCAGATCTTCACCCTGTAATAAAAGTCACAGACAGATGAGGAAGTCACATCGATGATCAGCTCTAATACTACCATCTCCACTGTTCTCATTACCCAAGTTTAAAACATATAATACTGGTGTATAAAACAAGACCTTAACACCCTTCTACACTTCATAGGGGGGATTTCATTACACCTTCTCTCCATTTACCTCATGATCCTGAGGAACATTGGGATTTTCTTGTTTACAGTCCTGTAGCAGAAGAGGATTTCGATATCTCTCTGGCGTTTTCCTCTTACTGGATAGAACTGGAGGAAACACATACAGGGTATGAATTCATTCTTTACATAGGCATGATTATAAGCCATGTGTATTTATTCCTGTCTATTACCTGGTGATGTGAGGGGCTGGGGAACCTCCATCATGACATCGTTGTATAGATTTTTGTGTCTTTCTAGATACTCCAACTCCTCCAAGGAGAAAAAGACGGCGACATCCTGACATCTTATAGGAACCTGACACATACAATGACACCATCATCCCCCAGATCCCTGCATAGAGTTATTGCATAATGTCTCAACATTCCCAGCACTGTCACCTCTCCAGTAAGCAGATCAATCATCTTGTAGGTGAGTTCTAGGATCTTCTGGTCATTGATGTCCTCATGTATCAGGGGATGAGGTGGAGGCCCCGTGATTGGGCTTAGGAGTCTTCCCCATCCCTCAGACACAGGGGTCTGACAGCGCTCACTAGAGGTCTTCTTCACTACTGTGTAATCCTGGTTACGGAGAGACACATTAATAAACCTCACTACAGACATTCCCAGAGTCCTCACCTCTCCAGTTCTGTCCATCTGTTATTCCCATAGATAAGAATGATGTAATGTGACGTCATCAGAATCTCACACCTGTCCAGTAAGCCGGAAGAGGATCTCTAGGGTGAGGTGTAATAATTTCTCTTCCATCTTGTTCCTCTTACTATCCACCTTGTTCCTGTCATTATCCACCAGGAAAATTCTCTTATATAGAAGATCTCCACTGATGGGATCCGATATTGTAGGGACCTGAATGGGAGAGATGACGATGCAACACCATAAAGAATTACTTGAGACAATAAGCGGAAACCTATGAGGAGATATAACATGTAGATGTTTATTAGTAGTTAGGAGTATTTCATGTGTGGTTATTGAAAATGGTTTCCAAGTGGAAACTGTGTTATTGAAAAGAGCCAATAGTAAGAAATTTGAATTCGCCAGCTTCATTGAAATAAAGGTGTATTCCCATCTCCGAGATCCTGTGCCAATATGTAGATGTAATAATAATAATGATAATATTAGCAAATACCTCCAATTAGAAATGTAGTATAGTTTTTCTGATTCGCTAAGTCACTTACCCAATTTAGGGCATTGCAGTAGCTTGTGTATCTATGTTTACTACCATAGCCAGCTAATTAACTGTCATTGTAACAGTGGCCATAACCATGGATACCTAAGCTCCTGAAATGCCCTAAATGAGGAAAGCGACATAGCGAATCAGAAGAACTATACGGCATTTCTTATTGGAGGTATTTACTAACATTATTAATATTACTACACCTACTACATATTGGGATAGGATCTTGGAGAAGGGGATACCCCCTTAAATTAAAAATGTTGATTTGTGGTGAATAAGTTCACACAAATTGCATGATTAAAAAGCCTCAAGTTGCCTTGGAAAATATTAGTAGTACATTGTGATTTCCCCTAGGAGGCAGTTGAACATGTTTTGTACTCTATAATGCAAAAACAGCCTTTTTTGAACAGCATACTGCAGTATCCTCTTTTTAGACTACCTAAATTGTATAAACATTCAACTTGTCCATTTTAGGGGCCTGTGGTATATAGACAGGCAGTGCAAACAGAAGAATCCGTTTTTTTCACATTTTTTTGTCTGATTGACAAAATTTGTTTAATGAGTAAAATATTTCACACATCCTCAGCATAAAAATAGCTTCTTCCCTGTGTGAATTCTTTGATTCCCCAGAGTTCACTTCTTTGTAAAGCATTTTCCACATTCTGAACATGAATCTGGCTTCTCCCCTGTATGAGATCTCTGATAGAATAATAGAATTTAGTACTAAAACGATTCCCATAAACTGAAAATGACTTATTTGTTTGAATTCTCTGCTGTGCAAATTTTCAGCTAATGCTATATTTCCTATATTCTGCAGTTAATAGTAACTCGACCCTATAAAAATTCTTTGATGTGCAACAAAATTTGCCATAAAACTGAAACATTTCCCAAATTCTGAACATAAAAATGGTTTCAACCTGTGTGACTTCTCTGATGTCTAACATCTACCGTATATACTTGTGTGTAAGCCGAGATTTTAATCACATTTTTTGTGCTAAAAGAGCCCCCCTCGGCTTATACATGAGTCATTGTCCCAGAAAGACGGCGGGGGAGGGGGAGTGCGGGTGACAGGAGGAAGAAGCCGGCGGCTATTCTGTGCCTGCTGCTAAAGAGAAATGAATATTCACTGCACTGGCAGTGAATATTAATTTTTCTTATAGCGTGCAGTGTTACTGCCACGGCCGCCGGCTTCCAGCACACATCCTACTTACCTTCCTGCGCACCCTCGCTGCAACTCTTCTGGCCGAGCGAACACATGGCCCTGCTCATTAAGGTAATGAACATTCACAACTCCACACTCCCACGCCTATGGGAGTGGAGAGGCATGAATATTCATTACCTTAATAAGCAAGGCCACATAATCGCTCGGCAGGAAGAGCTGCTGGCGCCGGAACGAGATGCAGCGAGGGCACGCAGGAAGGTAAGTAGGATGTGGGTTTTTGTTTTCAGAGGAACCATGCATACAAGGATAGGGGATAAGGAGCCATGCATATAAAGATAGGGGATAAGGAGCCATGCATACAAGGACATGGATGGGGGAGCCATGCATACCAGGATAGGGATGAGGTGACAATGCATACTTGGCTTATACTCGAGTCAATAAGTTTACTCAGTTTTTCGTGGCAAAATTAGGCGCCTCGGCCATACCTCCCAACTTTAGGGGAAGGGAAAGAGGGACAAAGTCAGCGGCGCGCGTAGCGCGCCGCGGCAAATTTTAGGCCACACCCATTTCACAACTAGCCACGCCCCAACCACACCCATTTAGCACTTCTGATCACAATGTTTCGTTAACAATAATTATGAACAAAAAAATATGGCCACACACGACGCTCCATACTGTACAATGCAGCACAGCCCCATAGAATATAATGCAGCACAGCCCCATAGAATATAATGCAGCACAGCCCCATAGAATATAATGCAGCACAGCCCCATAGAAAATCTCGCAGTACGGATGCCATACGGATTACATACGGAGGATGCCATGCGCAAAATACGCTGACACACCCTGACTACGGATCAATATTTTGGGGACATTTCTCCGTATTACGCCCGTAGTACGGCCGTATAATACGTGGCGTATTGTCTTACGCCGAGTGTGACGCCGGCCTTAGGCTGGTATAATTATTATAGGGGCCAAGTCCCTTTTGTATATATATGCAGCACTCATGTTACTTCGACAGCGCTGCAGCCAATCAGCGACTCATGCCGTCAACTCTGGGTGAGAAACTGAGTTAAGTGATTGGCTGCAGACAATAACAGACACTAGGAGCAGCGGCGGCAACTCAGAGGTGGACCTGGGGAGAGGGAGTAACACACACAGTGAGGCCGGGGGACGGGCGAGGGCCCCTTTTATCATAGTGGAGCGACAGCTCGTACACGGTCGGCTGCAGGTCTTTTCTACCGTCCAGACCTCCACTTGCTGTCAGTGAAGACTGATTTCCCTTTTAATCATCCAGAAGCTGAAAACAGCAGCGGTTCCGTTACAACTGCATCCAGTGCGATCATTTCCCCTGCACTGACACATTGTAGGAAACAGTCAGCCTGCTACAGCTGGAGGAGATTCAGGTCTCCAGTCACTGACAGCAAGCAGAGTGGTGAACAACACGTGCAGACATGATGCGGCAGCATCCCAGATCTCCGGGCCTGCTGGCACCTGTAGTCCCACCAGAGCCACGCATGCCCAGCCCTGAGCCTCACCTCCCGGCCGTTCTCCTGCCCCACCAGCCCGGCCGCCGCCTGCTTGGCCATCCCGCTCTCATCCAGGCCGAGGCCCTTGACATGGCTGTGGGTGGCGATGCGCTGAGTCTTCGTGGTGCTCTTCACCTCCTCGATCTTCATGGTGCCGGTAACGGAGGAGCGGACGGCGGAGCTGGGGTCAGTGCGTGCGGCTCCTCACAGCGTGCGCGGGAATGTGCGCCCGTACAGCGGGTTACCATGATGCGGTTACCAAGGCCGCAGCAAGAAACGCCCACCGAACCGACATGCTGCGTCCTGATTGGTTGCTATGGCTTGGATTCCGCACACTGAGATTGGACAATTAAAATGCCAATCTGTAATTTCAGTCAGCAACTTCCGCTTCCCGAGTGGGCGGGGCTGCTTCACCGGCGGCCGCAAATTCGGGATTTTAAATGCCCGAAGCGGGACAGCGGGACCCCGGTGCCAAAGCGGGACTGTCCCGCTGAAATCGGGACGGTTGGGAGGTATGGCCTCGGCTTATACTCGGGTCGACTTATACTCGAGTATATATGGTAATTTCAGTTTAAAACTATTTGTACATTGTGAAAATGTATGAATTTGTAGTCTAATTGTTGAAACGTTGCCCACATTCTGAACATGAATATGGCTTCTCCCTTTTGTGACTTCTCTGATCAGATAAATGGTTTGTTTCCCTGAGCAATTTGTCTGATGCATAATGTGAGGATTCAAAGTTAAAACATTTTCCACCTTATAAACTTGAAAAAAAGGCTTTTCACTTTTGTGAATTATTTTGATGTGTAATGAGTTTGTAGATGTATTTGTATCTAACACATTTTCCACATTCTGAAAATGACAATTCTGTGATGTCTAATAATAGATAATTTGTTATGAAACAGTTCTCACATTCTGGGCATGAATATGGCTTCTTCCCTGTGTGAGTTCCCTGATGTTTAAAAAGATCTGAATTCTGTCTAAAACATTTTCTGCATTTTTAACATGAATATGGTTTCTTTACAAGATGGGTGGTTTGCGCTTCATCGCCCCTTTGGTGATTTTTACTTTGCTTAACAGCCTTTGATAGGACCTGTTTAAAATGTTCAGACGATAGATCTTTGCTTTGCTCTTCATAAGTATGTTGTGTTTTGCGGCCATCTTTTGCTTTGAAGTCTGAAAACATCTGATGTCCTTGTAATCTCCCGGAACAGTCATCTGCCAAAAACATAACCTGTATTAAAAGGGATGTCGAGTTAAAACACTGTATCACCTATCCAAAGGATAGGAGAAAACTTACTGATCAGTGGAAGTCCAACCGTTGGGACCCGGGTTGAACAGCAGAACAAGGAATTCTTATCCTCAACATAGCACTTTTCTCCCTGTTACAAAGTGGAGCAGCAGGTCGAATGATCGACGAAAGAGTCATTACAATGGAATTTTCTTACCTTTACTGTGTCAGAGCTGGTGCTTAACCCTCCCACCTGATATCCACCTTGTATCCAATACTCTTCCCTGATTCTTTTAAAACAGTGGTCTGAAATTAAAATTTCTTTTAATCCTAAATCTCTATCTAATATCATAATCAAATCTTTTTTCTAATATACATGAATTAAAAAATCCCTATCATCCCCTCTCTAGTATAACTGCTTCACTTTTTACTACTTACTATGTGATGATGCTTCATTTAAGAATGCCAGTACATGCTGGGATACACAAGTCCCCACTCTGAAACCAAGTGTCATCAGTGATGTCTGTTTCAGGGGATGTTTTAATTCCTGCTCTACTGAGCATGCGATGATTGTCAATTTCGACAGTTGCTCAGTAGGATCTTATCACTGCGCACTAGTCTTCTCGGTGCACAATGCACTCTCTTGCCAACTCTGGTAAAAAGTGATGAGCCGGCAAGAGAGTGCACTGTCAGTACGCATTTTAAGGAGAGAGCCGGATGGAGAGGAGAGAATGAAAGATCAGATGTGCGAATGAATCAAACGTGCATGGTCAGTTGAAAGGGAGAGGGAACTGCGCATGTTTGGCCTCTTGAGGGAACTAGACGGATGGACATAGGTACCAGTAATGCTATCACTAGGAGGCACCATACTGACCTTCAAAGGTACATATGTTTTGAAAGATACATAATTTGTAATAGGTTTAATTTACAAAAGCGTTTCTTTATGTGCTTACTACAACATTACCTATATATTCTATGGTGGCACAACCCCTTTAAAGGTGGTGCCATTTGTTCATAGGGTCAAAAAACGGAGATAGTATCCCTTCAAATAGCATAGTGAGGGAACAATAGGGAGTTTTTAATGTGTATTAGAAAACAGATTAGATAATAACATTAAATAGATAAACATTTGGGATTAAAATCCATCTTGGTTTTGGATCACCCTGTGATGTTTGAATAAAAACAAACAAACAAACAAACAAAGAATATGCAGCATCATTCAATTTTAATGAATGATCAGGTGAAAAACAAGTGTTTTTTTGTGTGCATGAGTTTTACATTTCCTCACACTATCAGTATTTGGTCAGTATTTTACATCAGTATTTGTAAGCCAAAACCAGGAGTGGGTGATAAATACAGAAGTAGTGACAAGTTTCTATTACTGTACACTTTTCCTCTGATTGCTCCACTCCTGTCTTGGCTTTTAAATATTGATGTAAAATACTGACCAAATACTGAACATGGCCTAAAAATGATAATGACCTTAGACACACAACAGGCGGAGTTTACATGAAATAACATCCGATTTGCTCAGACAGTTATATGCAGCAGAATTTTTTAGCAAAAAACACAGCATAAAAAAATGCAGCATTTACACTATAGATCACCGTAAATCTGTTTACTGTATTGTAAGAAAGTATTAGTACAATTACAGGGACACCAAATATACGTATTTTTCAACAAGTGCATTAAAATGTTGTTATTGTAATTGTTTTTCATTATCTTTTAGTCATTTTATAGTTAAAAAAAATTTACTTATTTTTCCCTAAAACACAGGCCTATAGAAATGCACTACTGTATACAGTTGTACCTCTATTTAACAGTACAACTTACCTGTAATTTAGAACAGTACAATGCATATTTAAGTACAGACAATTCTCCAATACTTGACAGTGCAGGTGTTATAATTGTGCACACACGGGTAACTGAAAAAGGCTGGCTCAACCACAGGGAGACGCCACATCTACACCCAACTGGTCCCTATAAAGACTAGAAAAGCCCTAGCCACACAGGTAAAAACATCACCTCAGACTAACTCTCTAAAAGGTAGTCGAGGGGTTTTGAGTACCTCCTGAGGAATCAGACAGGAGGCCACAACACACTGCAAACAAGGGAAGAGGAAAGTTTGAAGTAAAATACGAAAACCCAGGGTGAGAAACTAAAACATCTTCACATTGGGTTGGGAGGGAAAATAAAATAAAAAGGAACAAGTAACATCCCAGAAACCTAACAGAAGTAAAACGAAATGGTGCTGGGAAGGAAAGCAAACAGACTCACTGCAGGAATACAACAGGAATTTACCAAACTAGATAAACTCCTTAGCTGAAGAGCTGGAACTTATGAACACATATCCACCAAGAGGTTTAGCCAGCAAGGAAGTACAGTGAAGGGTGAATATATAAAACCCCACCCAGAATATGATAGGGCAAACCAAAATGGGAAAATGAGAAACACCTGGAGAGGAGCAAGCCAACGAGGGAAAAGAAAGACAATAGAAACCATCAGTATTTGGACAGGGAACAAAGGGAAATCACTCAGGAGAGGAACTGACCACGCAACAACAGGTCACCAGATCGAATCCCCAAACCAAGCCATGACAGCAGGCTGTGGCTTGTAGTTTTTGCTGCTTACTGCAATGATAGAGTTTGGATGTTTGAATCAAGGGTAGACCAGATCTCAAGAAAAGAAAAGAATGACTTATTTAATTGACTGTGTGTAAAGAGCCGACATGCTGGCACTGCCTGCTAAAATCAGGGGAGGAAGAGGGACTATGGAGTAGTGAAAATGGCAGGAAAGAGACTTTGCACAGTGAGTGAAAATTGGAATATTGCCCTGACCTCCCGGGATGGTTGGGAGTTATGCAGTTATCCAGTGACTAATTGCTTGGTTTTTCCTTTTCTTTTGACCACACAAGGTGAAGTAACACATTTCTCTGCATGTCTTATGATAGTAGTGAGTGTTTTTGCTGAATCATTAGATTTTCCAATTGCTGATCATTTTATTTTCGAGGAAAAAACACCGCTACCAAAGGAGTTTGGCAGCCCTATCATAGAGAACAAAGGACTAGTTGGCCAAGCTATGTGTTCCTGTGCATGGAGAAGTCAGGAGAGACAGTTGTCGGCTGAATGGCCATTTGGCCGAAAGCTATCTAATGTATATGGGAACCTTTAATACTCTTGTCAATGCAGCTGCGGTGCAGTACAGCGCAACCTCCACCAGGGGCAGCTAGATAGGGAAGCCAGACTGCACACACAGAGCAGCTGAACAGACGCTACCTAGTGGCGAGAGCGAAGTCAGGAAAGCCAAGTCAGAGCACAAGATAGCACAACAGTACAAAAAGATTTAGACAGAATGGATAGTCAGGACGTAGCAAGGGATCAGTAAACCAGGACGGGCAAAATACGGTACAATAGGGACTAACTGAAACTGAGTCAAAAGCCAAGCCAGAAGGTCAGAACCAGAGAGTCAAGCAAATCTACAGACAAACAAAGAGACGCTGGGAAAGGGCAGGCAGGGATATAATAGACACAGGACAAGTCAGGGTTCACAGTAGGACAAATCAAGGGCTTCGAGTCAGGTTCACACGCCAAAGACAGAGCTATAGCTGACACCACCTTCAGGATACCTGGGAGCTAAAAAGCAAACCCGAGCCCAGAATTAGGCAGAGCAAAGTTAACCCTTGACATGATCTACCCAGAGAAAGAGCAGACAGGACTAAACTCCGGAACGGATCATGACAACTGTGAATTTACTACCAAGAGAAATGGAACTGGGATTGTTGCTATCTCGGGAAGAATGTTCCAAACTGAATCTGTGCTGAAGAGGAAAGCGAACAAACTCTTATACTATCTGTGCGCTGTGAGGATGCTCTATGCGATATGCATACTCTAGGCCACTTTCCAACTAGATTGGCTCAGCCATGATCAATGCAAGTGTTTTGAGTGAGGTCGGAAACAGTCTAGTCGGAATGTGGCTGGGAGTATGCATAACGCATACTTGTGGTCACATGACTGCCAGCTCCTGAAGACAGCATCAGAGAACACTCACAGTGTGTAGTGTGTGCAATGTGAGGACTCACAAGTTTGCAGTTACAGAGTGACTGCAGACTTGTAGCTTAAGACCGGACAGCCCCTTTAAGTTTAAAATGAGGTCAATTTTGAGAAAAGACTTGCACTGATTTAACTTGAACACCTAGCGCTTTATATATTTCAAACTGTACAGTAAATTTACCAACATTATAAGGTATATCTGCTAATCCGCTATGGAAGATGGGTCACTGCTTGTACCCCTGTCTGTAATACGAAGTCACAAATGATATTGTCTGATGGCAAGTCTACAAATTGTTTGTACCAGTAGAAAGGCAGAAAGCTTGGACACACTTTATCCTTATTCTTAGTTTTAAGGTTATTCATGTACATTCACCTGAAGAAATGGCTTTAGCAGATAAAATCCAATTTCAGAATTAGATAGCTGGGATTCAGACATTCTATCGTGACAAATTGGCTTCTATGTGGAAGTGAAATCTGTGACTTCTCTACATTTAGTGGTTACTACTCACCCAAGTCATCATCTGTAATAATCTCCACTTTAAACCAGTTATCACCACTCACATATGTCTCTGTAGTATTAATATGGGTCAGATTTTCACCCTGGAACAAATATTGTAAGTCACAGACAGATGGGGAAGTCACATCTATGATCAGCTCTAATCCTGCCATCTCCACCGTTGTATTTACACAAGTATAAATCATAATTACACAAGTATCTATATATATAATCGTTTTATGATGTTTTTTTCTTGCATAAGCACCCAGTATCCTATGGTATAGTTGACGCATGCATGCCACATATGTGATTATCAGACTTTGCTGCTAAGTGGCGCCGTCACCTTTTTTTTTTCTCTCCTTTTTTATTGTGGATATATATAATCGTCTAAGGTCCACTTCCATCTGTTTGTCTGTTTGTTTCTCTGCCACGGAAATCCCGCGTCGCTGATTGGTCACGGCCGGCTGGGCGCGACCAATCAGCGCCAGGCTTAGTCCGGCCGCGAATTGGCCCTTCCCCACTCCCCTCCAGTCAGTGCCCCCTCTATACTCCCCTACAGTCAGCGCCCACATAGCGTTTTAGCAGTCCGTTAAACGGACTGCGTTACACCGTGGCATAACATAGTCCGTTAACGCTGCCATTAACCCTGTAAGTGTGACCAACTTTTTACTACTGATGAATGCCTATGAAGCATCAATAGTAAAAACATATAATGTTAAAAATAATAATAAAAAAAAATCATTATATTCTCACCTTCCGGCGTCTGCGGCAGCTTTTCCCGCTCCTCGCGACACTCCAGTCCTAAGAATGCCTTGCGGCAATGACCCCAGATGACGTAGAGGTCTCGCGAGACCAGTACATCATCACGGGTTATTGCTGTAAGGCATTACTGGGAACGGAGTGTCGCAAGGAGCATCACTAAACACCTGGGCTGGATCTGGGGGCCACCGGAAGGTGAATATACAGTACAGACCAAAAGTTTGGACACACCTTCTCATTTAAAGATTTTTCTGTATTTTCATGACTGTGAAAATTGTACATTCACACTGAAGGCATCAAAACTATGAATTAACACATGTGGAATTATATACTTAACAAAAAAGTGTGAAACAACTGAAATTATGCCTTATATTCTAGGTTCTTCAAAGTAGCCACCTTTTGCTTTGATGACTGCTTTGCACACTCTTGGCATTCTCTTGATGAGCTTCAAGAGGTAGTCACTGGGAATGGTCTTCCAACAATCTTGAAGGAGTTCCCAGAGATGCTTAGCACTTGTTGGCCCTTTTGCCTTCACTCTGCGGTCCAGCTCACCCCAAACCATCTCGATTGGGTTCAGGTCTGGTGACTGTGGAGGCCAGGTCATCTGGCGTAGCACCCCATCACTTTCCTTCTTGGTTAAATAGCCCTTACACAGCCTGGAGGTGTGTTTGGGGTCATTGTCCTGTTGAAAAATAAATGATGGTCCAACTAAATGCAAACCGGATGGAATAGCATGCCGCTGCAAGATGCTGTGGTAGCCATGCTGGTTCAGTATGCCTTAAATTTTGAAAAAATCCCCAACAGTGTCACCAGCAAAGCACCCCCACACCATCACACCTCCTCCTCCATGCTTCATGGTGGGAACCAGGCATGTAGAGTCCATCCTTCACCTTTTCTGCGTGGCACAAAGACACGGTGGTGGGAACCAAAGATCTCAAATTTGGACTCATCAGACCAAAGCACAGATTTCCACTGGTCTAATGTCCATTCCTTATGTTCTTTAGCCCAAACAAGTCTCTTCTGCTTGTTGCCTGTCCTTAGCAGTGGTTTCCTAGGAGCTATTTTACCATGAAGGCCTACTGCACAAAGTCTCGTCTTAACAGTTGTTGTAGAGATGTGTCTGCTGCTAGAACTCTGTGTGGCATTGACCTGGTCTCTAATCTGAGCTGCTGTTAACCTGCGATTTCTGAGGCTGGTGACTCGGATAAACTTATCCTCAGAAGCAGAGGTGACTCTTGGTCTTTCTTTCCTGGGGCGGTCCTCATGTGAGCCAGTTTCTTTGTAGCGCTTGATGGTTTTTGCCATTGCACTTGGGGACACTTTCAAAGTTTTCCCAATTTTTTTGACTGACTGACATTCATTTCTTAAAGTAATGATGGCCACTAGTTTTTCTTTACTTAGCTGCTTTTTTCTTGCCATAATACAAATTCTAACAGTCTATTCAGTAGGACTATCAGCTGTGTATCCACCAGACTTCTGCACAACACAACTGATGGTCCCAACCCCATTTATAAGGCAAGAAATCCCACTTAATATACCTGACAGGGCACACCTGTGAAGTGAAAACCATTCCCGGTGACTACCTCTTGAAGCTCATCAAGAGAATGCCAAGAGTGTGCAAAGCAGTCATCAAAGCAAAAGGTGGCTACTTTGAAGAACCTAGAATATAAGACATAATTTCAGTTGTTTCACACTTTTTTGTTAAGTATATAATTCCACATGTGTTAATTCATAGTTTTGATGCCTTCAGTGTGAATGTACAATTTTCATAGTCATGAAAATACAGAAAAATCTTTAAATGAGAAGGTGTGTCCAAACTTTTGGTCTGTACTGAATAACTATTTTTTATTTTAATTCTTTTTTTTTTAACAGGGATATGGTGCCCACATTGCTATATACTACGTGGGCTGTGTTATATACTGCGTAGGCTGTGTTATATACTACGTCGCTGTGCTATATACTACGTGGCTGTGCTATCTTCTATGTGGCTGTGCAATATACTACGTGGCTATGCTATATACTACGTTGGCTGTGCTATATACTACGTGGCTGTGCTATATACTATGTTGGCTGTGCTATATACTACGTGGCTGTGCTATATACTACGTGGCTGTGCCATGTACTACGTGGCTGTGCAATATACTACGTGGCTGTGCCATGTACTATGTGGCTGTGCAATATACTTCGTGGCTGTGTTATATACTGCGTGGGCTGTGTTATATACTGCGTGGGCTGTGTTATATACTACATCGCTGTGCTATATACTACGTGGGCTGTGCTATATACTACGTGGCTGTGCAATATACTACATGGCTGTGCTATATACTACGGGGCTGTGCAATATACTACGTGGCTGTGCAATATACTACGTGGCTGTGCTATATGCTACGTGGCCGTGCTATATGCTACGTGGCTGTGTTATATACTATGTGGGCTGTGTTATATACTACGTCACTGTGCTATATATTACGTGGGCTGTGATATATACTATGTGGGCTGTGTTATAGCTGTGATATATACTATGTGGCTGTGCAATATACTACGTGGCTGTGCTATATGCTACGTGGCTGTTATATACTACGTGGGCTGTGTTATATACTGCGTGGGCTGTGATATATACTACGTGGCTGTGCAATATACTACGTGGCTGTGTTATATACTGCGTGGGCTGTGTTATATACTATGTGGGCTGTGTTATATACTGCATGGGCTGTGATATATACTACGTGGCTGTGCTATATACTACGTGGCTGTGCAATATACTACGTGGCTGTGCAATATACTACGTGGCTGTGTTATATACTGCGTGGGCTGTGTTACATACTACGTCGCTGTGCTATATACTACAAGGGCTGTGCTATATACTACGTGGGCTGTGTTATATACTGCGTAGGCTGAGCTATATACTATGTGGCTGTGCTATATACTATGTGGCTGTGCAATATACTACGTGGCTGTGCAATATACTACGTGGCTGTGTTACATACTACTTAGCTGTGGTATATACTACGTGGCTGTGCTATATACTATGTGGGCTGTGTTATATGCTAAGTGGGCTGTGAGACTCTTTCGCCTGGGGCCCTCAAAAACTTGGAGCTCGCCCTGGCTTCACTGATTGTTCGCGGCCGGCCGGGCACGACCAATCAGAGACAGACGCAGTCCGGACGCGAACTGGCCTGGGATTTGAACCATGCATGGCTAATTGGTCACGCCCGCCCAGCCGAATTCTGTGTATTCATTGCATTATTCTGAAATCTTCATAAATAAACTACATACATATTCTAGAATACCCGATGCCTTAGAGTTGGGCCACCATCTAGTAAAACATATAATACTGGTGGCTAAAACAAGACTGAGCACAAGACCTTCACAGCCGTCTACTCATCATAGGGGAGATCTTATGACACCTTTTCTCCATCTACCTGATGTCTGATGATTTCTTGTTTACAGTCCTGTGCAAGAATTTCACGGGGACAACAGTTTGGTGTTGTCCTCTTATTTGACAGAACTGCAGGAAACACAAAGGGACTAAATTAATTATTTACAAACAAATAATTATAGGCCATGTGTATTTAGCCCTGTCTATTACCTGGTGATGTGAGAGGCTGGGGAACCTCCATCATGACGTTCTTGTACAGATCGTTGTGTCCTTCTAAATACTCCCACTCCTCCATGGAGAAATAGATTGTGACGTCCTGACACCTTATAGGAACCTGACACATACAATGATACCGTCATCACCCTGATCCCTTCATAGAACTATTGTATAATGTCCCAACATTCCCAGCAGTCTTACCTCTCCAGTCAGCAACTCAATAATCTTGTAAATGAGTTCCAGGATCTTCTGGTCAATGATGTCCTCATGTATCAGGGGGTGAGGTGGAGGCCCAGTGATTGGGCTTAGTGGTCTTCCCCATCCCTCAGACACAGGGGCCTGACAGCGCTCACTAGAGGTCTTCTTCACTACTGTGTAATCCTGGTTATGGAGAGACACATTAATAAATCTCACTACACATTTCCAGAGTCCTCACCTCTCCAGTTCCGTCCATCTGTTATTCCCATAGATAAGAATGATGTAATGTGACGTCATCAGAATCTCTCACCTCTCCAGTAAGCCGGAAGAGGATCTCTAGGGTGAGGTGTAATATTCTCTCTGCCATTGTGTCCCTGTACTTATCCACCCTGGATGGGTCAATCAGGAAGATTCTCTTATGTAGAAGATCTCCACTAAGAATATTTGATATTTTAAGTACCTGAATGAGAAGAAGAGCCAATGTAAAATCATAAAAGACGCCATGTAGAAATTCAAATCTAGAGACTTCAACAAATTTTCACAAAAAAATTGATTTGCGTTGAATATATTCACACAAATTGTTTAATTAGGAAGTTTAAAATTGCCTGGAAAATGAGTAGAACCCAGAGATTCCTCTTGGAGTCAACTGAACACGTTTTGAGCTCAATAATACAAACACAGGTTTATTAATGTCCAAATGACTTCAACCTATCTGGCACAGATGGTTACCAGAGGTAATTAACAGCACATTTAAAAACAGACCTTTTAGGCTACATAAATTAAATAAACAGTTAAAAAAGATCTTTTATTGGGGTAGATGTGTGCATTGCTATTGTATATAGACGGGCGGTGCAATCGGAAGAAGACGTTGCACTTTGTTGGGTGCAACAATTATTCCTGTTTGGGGAGTATAAATAGTTTTGCACTTTATAGCTTATGAAAAAGCTACAGCTCTACTGTTTTGAATATGAAGAAGTAATGGCCTCTGAACTAAAAAGTAAAAAAAATGATCCCATTTTTGTGGTTCGTAACGAATTTTCTAACTACAAAATGAATAGGCAATTGCAAAGACTTTTTATCAAGTCTTGCAAAAATTATCCCTTTTTTGGGGGGGTGGAGGGGATACAAAACAGGAGTCTTGTTTTGAATATGAAGAAGTTATGGGTTGTTAAAAATTCTTTCCAAAAAAAAGCCCTACTTTGAGAACTGTTTATGGGGATGACTTTCGCAGCATCAGTAGTACTGTCTAGCACTATAAAACAGTGTCCCAAGCTATAACTGAACCCACAATATATATGGCTATAGGTCTGTTTGTATGCACAGGTAGAGAGTTTAAAGGGAACCTGTCAGCAGGATTGCTGAGTAACCTACAGACCGTGTGTCAGGACTCTGAACATTTTTTACCTTTTGTGCATTACTGCCCTTTTTCAAGATGGCGTCTTTGGTCTCATGTGCACTGTGTCTCCTGCTATAAAACTCCACCCAAGCCTTCAGTCTGTGCTAGAGTATGCTGCCTTGCATCCAGCTCCTGACCTCTGATTACTCCCTGGCTATATACCTGCTCCTGTGAACCTGTGTGGTGATCCTGCTACTCTGCTCTGAGTTCCTGCTGCATACACAAGTCTCCAGTAATCCTCCTTCATCTGCTGTTCGTGTTTACGTCCATCTGCATTTGCTGGTCATGTAAGCTGTTGCTGCTTTGCAATAACCTGAGACTATTAACCAGGCCTCCCTGGTTGAGCTAAGATATGATTTGAACTGCCTAATAAGCATATCTATCTGTGCCTGGACTAAGACAAGGATTTATTCGTGTCAAGTATCCTCAAGAATAACTGTGCTTCATAGACTTTCTGCTTGATTGCATTTTCCTCTGAAGTTTCCTATAGACTGCTAAGCTGCGTTTAATATTTACACCAAGTGTTGTGGACTTGAGTTTCTCTCTGCACCTGTTTGAATCACTGTGTGATAATATAGACTTTACCACTTATAGAACTGTGTCCTGTAGTTGTCTTGTTCCACGCAGAGTCTCCTGAGTTATCCCCTATAATTATTACACCGTGTCAGGTTGGCGCCGTTATACTGATTACAATGATACCTTGGTTGATGAAATCCATCTTGTGATTGTTTTTTAATCTTTATTTGCAGTTTTCAGTTAATGAGATTTTCGTGCTTTGAGGCGGACCTGTGTGCGTGGGGTCTTTATGTGGTGCTCTGCTAACATATTCATCCTTATGGCTTATGACTGGTCACTGATCCCTCAGTGACCTGTCCCCTATTTTACATACTGAATAATATGGTCTGAAAAAAAAAATCACATCCAGAAGGAAGGCCTGTATATATTCAGTATGAAACTGAAATTAAAAATGAAACAACAACCACAAGACAGATTTCATCAAACAAGGTATCATTTTAATTTACAATAGGTATTGGGAGGCGCTAGTTGAATGAGGAGGGTATAAGCTGAAAATAGAACAACACCACAAAGTTGTCACAGTGGATATTAGAAATAAAATATATATATTTGCGCTACAGATACCTTCATTATAAGGTGGAATAACCAGTTATTACATAAAAATATACAGTGAATCAGACGGATGGATTTCCAGCAGTAATAGAAGTGACATGCGGTTACACTGAAGATCACTAGCAATTATTAGAATAAAAGCATATTCAGAATAGAGTTCAGAATAATCAGTGATTAAAAAGTCAGTAATAAAAACAGATGTAGAGTCAGATGTAGGCTTATGGATGGCCTGATGATTGTTAATAGTAATGTTTTACTTTTTTCCAATTGGCAAGGCGCTGTTACGTTTCTGATTATAAAAGATGGAGAGTCGTTGGTGGGTATACCCCACGAGGCAGAGACTTGTGGCAGCTATGTGGTTAATCTTCCGGAGCGCTGTCCCGGCCGGTGACATGCGCTCCCCCAGCCTTTTCTCTGTGGGTGCACGAGCTTAGGTAACTCGCGGTGAAGTCAGCAGGACCTACGTGATGTAGTTGGTCACGTGACTTAGCGGAGTAAGGTGCGCAACAGGGACCAATTCCTTCCAACGCGTTTCAGAAATGCAAGGTTTCCTTCGTCAGGGACTTCACCGAGTTACCTACGCTCATGCACCGCCGGAGAAAAGGCTGGAGGAGCGCATGTCACCGGCCGGGACAGCGCTCCGGAAGATTAACCACATAGCTGCCACAAGTCTCTGTCTCGTGGGGTATACACACCAACGACCCTCCATCTTTTATCATCAGAAACGGAACAGCGCCTTGCCAATTGAAAAAAGGTAAAACCCTACTATTAACAATCATCAAGCCATGCATGAGCCTACATCTGACTCTCAGATTTTATTACTGACTTTTTAATCACTGACTATTTCTGAACTCTATTCTGAATACACTTTTATGCTAATAATTACTAGTAATCTTCAGTGTAACTGCATGTCACTTCTATTACTACTGGGAATCCATCCGTCTGATTCACTGTATATTTTTATGTAATAACTGGACATTCCACCTTATAAGGAAGGTATATGTATCGCAAATATTTTCTTTTCACTTCTAAAGTATTATTTTAATTGAGTTTACTGAGCAGAATCCTGTTGACAGGTTCCCTTCAATTTATGGCTGCAGCATGAGCAGAACAGTAGAGAGTTAGGATGGTTGACAGTTTAGGTCCAGTAATTGCAACCGCAGTTGTATAGCAACAGTGGTCAGTATAGAAACAATGGTCAGCCAAGCAGTGTGTGGCAGATGTGACTGAGCAGTGGCTGCGGCAGCACGGTAGAATTTTAGGATAACGCAGGCAAGAAGATGTTTGGCAGTTTAAGGTCAGCAACGGCAGCAGTACTACAGCATAATACAGATGACATGATGGACAGGGTATACATGCCTGGCAGAGTATGGTCTATTAAAATGGTATAGACGACAGTCAGACAATCAGATGGTACAGCCAATTTAATCCTTGGCATTAGCCATCGGTTCATGAAAGTCTGCCTAATCCATTTTGACAAATGTTAGCATTTCCACACTTGTGGCAGATAACCTGGTCCGCTTTGGTGTGACAAAACCACCTGCTGCGGCTACTAAGCTTCTTCAAATCCTGCAGCATGTGTCATGGACCTCGAGGGTTCCAATCAGACATAGGGTGAAGCTGAACAGGTAAAAACTGGTGTTCTTTCTGTATCTCTTTTTGAATGCAGGCGAGTGTTTTGTTCAAGATAAATATTAGTGGGATTATATAACTGATTCCATGCATGTCTCTACAGACAAATGTTGTTGCCTCTTTAAAGGGCTTCAGTATGCGACACACATCACTTAACAGCTGCCAAGGTTAGATCTGAATGTAAACAACACTCCACTTTGACTGCTGCATGATATAGTCCATCACAGTTTTATGCTGTTCGTACAAACGCTGCAACATATAAAGTGTTGAATTCCAGCTAATAACAAAATCGCAAACCAGATGATGCTCTGGCAGCCAGTTTTTTTTGTTTGTTTGCAGAGCCAACAGGGCATGTTTTGCTACATAAGACCCATTGAAATGGGCTGACTCTTTTCTAACCATAGCCACCACCTTTCTCAAGCATGTATAGTTGTGAAAACAATCTTGCATTATTACATTCAGGACAGGGCCCTTGCATGGAGCGCAAGTAATTTAGCCTAACTGTAAGGCATGCAGAAAAAGGGAAGGAGGACAATTTAGGCATGCTCTAAATGTTGGACAGCTTGACTTTGTCAGATGAGCAGGTAAAGTTGTTTCATATGCTAATGGAGATTTGTAGTTCCCAGTCTATAAAAGCCAGGATGACCTCGGCTTATTTTTTTCTATGCAACTATGAACTATGCATTACTGATGGCATCAACCAACTCTTTTGATGACCTCAACACTGTCACATCTATCTTGTTCCCAGGTTTTGTCGAATACAAAATCATCATCAACATCATCCTCAATTAGGCTGACAAGTTTCTCTGTGTGTGAAATGGTCAGTGCTCCTTGTCCTCATTCGCCCCACTATGCCTGATTCCTATCTCAAGGTTTGCCTTTGCTCAAGGAACTACTACCACAGTGTCCCTACCGCCTTGGCTTGCAGAGCCTTCAACACAGATTGGCATTAGAAACGTGTTGTCCATCTCCTCTGGCACCATGTCTTTTGATTACAAACCCCGACTGTTGATGTCTTCCAAAAACATAAACTGGAAGAAGTTTTTGTGGTGCTTTAGCCCCCATGGTGCTGTAGGCTAGGAGAATTTAGCATAGAACAGAAACAGGTGTCATTGACGGACATTCCGCTATTTACAACAATAACTGTTATGGCACCGAAGATGGAATAAGTAGGACGCCGACTCAAGCTGATGCTGTAGCACATGGTAAAAAACAGGAAATAAAAAGTCGTCGTAAATACTACGTTATCTAAATGGGATATAGTCAGCAGTGGGGACCGCAGGGATCTGTGGTAGGACCGATTCTTTTTAACATCTTTATTAATGACCTTGCGGATGGGACTGAGAGTAAAGTGTCAGTCTTTGCTGACAACACCAAGCTATGCAACATATTAAAATTTTACCTTGACATTAAAAGTATTACATAACAATCTGGATAAAATGACTGAATAGGCAAACACTTGGCAGATGAGGTTTAATGTAGATAAATGTAGAGTAATACACCTAGGACGGAGTGATCCTATTGCTGCATATACAGGTGCTTCTCACAAAATTAGATTATCATCAAAAAGGTACCAATACCTGGTTTATAAACAACAGTATCACTGTGCTTGATTGGCCAGCAAACGCGTATGACCTTAACACCATAGAGAATCTATGGGATATTTTCAAGAGGAAGATGAGAGACACCAGACCCAACAATGCAGACGAGCTGAAGGCTGCTATCAAAGCAACCTGGGCTTCCATAACACCTCAGCAGTGCCACAGGCTGATCGCCTTCATGCCACGCCGCATTGATGCAGTAATTGATGCAAAAGGAGCCCCGACCAAGTATTGAGTGCATTTACTGAATATACATTTCAGTAGGCCAATATTTTGGATTTTAAAATCATTTTTCAAGCTGGTGTTATAAAGTGTTCTAATTTACTGACATAATGACTTTTGGGCTTTCATTGGCTGTAAGCCATAATCCTCTCCATTTAACAGAAATAAACCCTTGAAATAGATCACTCTGTTTGTAATGTTAAGGGTATAACTATGAAGATATACAAATCATGGATGCTTACACATAGATCATGGACACTTATATTCAAAATGGATGCTTTGCTAAATGTGTTCTTTAATTTTTACCTGCCAATATGTTAACCTTCAGTAGACTCTGACATGATTAACCTACTGAACTTATCAAGAACGAATGGAAAATGCGCATGTACTCAGGAGTTATCAGTCCTCACACCTGTCAATTCCCACAGGAATCAGCAATCATTAGCAATAAGGCAATGAGATAATATGTTGAAAAATACCTTGCTTCTCCTATAAATACTCTGCATTTCAACCAATAAAACCAGAAAGCATTTGAGACACGATGTGTTTTTGTCTTCTGTGTTTCTCCGTGCACGTAAAATATCTCCCTACGATTTGGCCGTAGACAATTAAGAGGAATCACACCTTAGTGTGAGAACCTCCACAGTTGTGACTCTATATAATATATGAGTTTCACTTTTTGTATTGAAGAACTGAAATAAATTAACTGTTTGATGATATTCTAATTTTGTGAGAAGCACCTGTACATTAAATGGGAGTATACCCAGGACTACTGAACAGGATATGGACTTGGGTATTCTGGTTACAAGTAAGCTGAGCAGCAGTTCTCAATGTCAAGCAGCAGCCGCAAAAGCAAACAAGAGATAAAATCCTGCGATCCCAACGTGTTATTACCCCTTTATAAATCACTGGCGAGGCCACATCTAGAATATGGGATCCAGATTTGGGCTCCACATTTTAAAAAGGATATTCAGAAGTTAGAGTCGGTTCAAAGACAGGCAACTAGGGATGGAAGGCCTCTCATATGATAAGAGGTTGGAAAAGTTTGGTTTGTTTAGCTTACAATAAAGACGCCTCAGAGGAGATCTCATTTATATGTAAAAATATATGTGAAGTCAGTACAGAGGATTGGCATGACTTATTCTTTCCAAGGTGCATACTAAAAACCAGGGGGCACTCATTACGGGTGGAGAAAAGATGATTCTAGCAGGTAAATAGGAAAGGGTTCTTTACAATTAGAGCAGTCAGACTGTGGAATGCCGACCACAAGAGGAAATAATGGAAGACACTATAAGGGTAGGTGCACACAGTTAGTAAATGCTGCGGGATGGACGCTGTGTACTTGTGCAGCGTCTAACCCACAGCGTCCAGTTGTTACAGCATAGTGAATGGCATATCAAGAAATCCCATGTCCACTATGTGTCCAGAGATGCCCGCTGCTCATCTGCAGAGACGGACATGAGGCACGTCTTTCCAGACCGCAGCATGTCAATTTCTCTTGCGGAGACGTGAGTCTCCACAAGATAAATTTCAACCGTACAATGTACTGGACGCGGTGACTCCGCATGGTTCAGTGAACACAGAGGATTCACCTGCGTTCAATAGCCGACAGCGCTTTGGACGCAGCGGACATGCGCTGCCGATTCCTAACCGTGTGCACCTACCCTAACAGCTTTTATAAAGGGCTGAATGCTTTCTCACAACAAATGGCATTGTGGGTAATAAATAATCTAGTGATGGAGGATGTAGAACCAATGGAGAAAGGTTGAACATGATGGGCCGAAGTCTTTTTTCAACCTTTATAAGGCCTCATTCACATGTCCATGTTTACATTTGCGCAATAAAATGGTCTCAGTGAGTTTTGCATCAGTGCGCAGTCTGAGTGTCTGCTCTTATCATCGGTGCCCGCTCTCAGTGTGAGCTCTTACCATCAGTGCCTGGTTCTGTGTGTCAGCTTTCACCATCAGTGCCCGGTCCGTGTGTCCACTTTTATCATCAGTGCTCGGTCCGAGTGTCCGCTTTTACCATCAGTGCCCGGTCCGAGTGTTTGCTTTTACCATCAGTGGCCGGTACAAGTGTCCGCTTTTACCATTAGTGCCCGGTCTGTGTGTCCGCTTTTACCATCTGTGCCTGGTCCGTGTGTCCGCTTTTACCATCAATGCCTGGTCCGAGTGTCCGCTTTTACCATCAGTGCCCAGTCCGTGTGTCCGCTTTTACCATCAGTACCCGGTCGGAGTGTCCGCTTTTACCATCACTGCCCAGTCCGTGTGTCTGCTTTTACCATCAGTGCCCGGTCTGAGTGTCCGCTTTTACCATCAGTGCCCAGTTTGAGTGTCCTCTTTTAACATCAGTGCCCAGTCCAAGTGTCCACTTTTACCATCAGTGTTTCTCACAGATGAATATATAAATGTCAAAGCTCCTCTTACTCTTTGCAATGATAAATGTGGCGACACACGGATATGCATTTGTCACAGACCCATAGACCTGTATTGGCTTTTCTCATTTGTGCTGCTGGTAAAACACAAACATGTGAATAACACCATAGAATATGATGGGAAAAACTGAAGCTACAACACGTAGGTGTGAACGAGGCCGAACTATAACTATTAGTGAGTGATTTGATTCCCTCAGGAAGCCACGTGGCCTCTTGTGAGGTCAGTGTCACGTTTATTAATTCCCAATGATTTAAGGCTGGAACCAGTGACTACGTCCTGAACAGCAGGCAAAGCTGCAACCGGGACTAGATCAAGTAAGAAGAGGGGTCTCGTATCCATGGGTGGACATACCGCATGTGCAGCCTGTGGAGCTGCATCGGGGCCCGGAGTTGGAGGGGAACCCCTGCAGGGTGGCTAATAATGAGGGCAATCTGGCCTGTTTATCCGGCCACGAGGCTCCGGGGGGCACCTGGCCAAATTGCCCTCATTTGCGGCAGGCAGGGAGAGATCCCTGCAGCTCCACTGCCTACAAGAGAAAATAGCAGCAGAGCGGAGCTGCAGGGATCTGTCCTGCTTCCTGCCCACGCTTCCTCTCACTCACACAGACAGCAGCGCCACTGGATTACGTCAGCATTCAGCGGCCAACTGTGCCAGAGAGAGAAAGCTGCCGACGGTGATGCTGTGGGAAGGTGTGCGGACAGGTGAGAGATGCTGTGTGTGTGTTTTGTTGTGTGTGTAGAGTTGAGTGGTGGTGTGTGTGTGCGTGCATGTGTAGCGCTGCGGGGGAATGTACAGAGAGGTGAATGGTGCTGTGTGTGTCTGTGTGTGTGTAGGTGGAGGAGAGGGCAATGATGGGGTAATGGGTAGAAGGCAATGATGGGGATGGTGGGGGAGGAGGAAATGATGGAGGTGGTGGAATGGGCAAGGATGGGGATGGTGGGGAGGAGAAAATGATGGAGGTGGTGGAAAGGGCAATAATGGGGGTGGAGGAAATGATGGAGGTGGTGAAATGGGCAAGGATGGTGGTGGTGGAAAGGGCAATGATGGGGATGGTGGGCGAGGAGGAAATGATGAAGGTGGTGGAAAGGGCAATGATGGGGGTGGGGGAGAAGACAATGATGGTGGTAGTGGAAAAAACAATGAGGAGTGGTGGGGAAGAAGGCAATGACGGAAGTGGTCAAGGAGAAGGCAATGATGGAGGTGGTGGAAAGGGCAATGATGGGAGTGATGGAGAGGGCAATGATCGGGTGGTAGGGGAGAAAGCAATGATGGAGGTGGTGGAAAGGGCAATGATGGGGTGGTGGCTAAAAAAGCAATGATGGAGGTGGTGGAAAGAACAATGATGAGGGTGGGGGGGTGAATGCAATGATTGTGGTGGTGGAAAAAACAATGATGGGGTGGCGGGGAGAATGCAATGATGGTGGTAGTGGAAAGGACAATGATGGTGGTGGTGGAAAGGGCAATAATGGGGGTGAGGGGAAGAGGAAATGATGGAGGTGGTGGAAAGGGAAATGATGGGGGTGGGGGAGAAGGCAATGATGGGGGTGGGGGAGAAGTGTTATGATCTGGTGGCCTAGGAGCAGCATGAGACGTACTCTGGAGAAGGTGGTACCTGTACTGACCGCAGACCCTGAACTTGACACCGCAACTAGAAGTAGCCGTGGAATGTACCTAACACGGCCTAGACATCTCGACACAGCCGGAGGACTAAATTCCCCTAAAGATAGAAACGGGAAAACTATCTTGCCTCAGAGAAAATCCCCAAAGTATAGACAGCCCCCCACAAATATTGACTGTGAGAGGAGAGGTAAATAACATACGCAGACTGAAAACAGGATTTAGCAAAGGAGGCCACTTCTAGCTAAATAGAAAGGACAGGACAGAGTACTGTGCGGTCAGTATTAAAATACTAGAAAATATCCACCACAGAAAATACCAAAATCTCCACATCTACTAAAGATATGGAGGGGTAAATCTGCATCTCCAGAGATACCAGTTTGGCTGAATAAATCCTTACACAGACAAAGCTGGACAAGAAAAAACATAGAAATGCACTGAACTATTAGGCCCACAGCATGTGGACTGCAGAAACAAAGCCAGGACTTATCTTTGATGATTTGGACAGCATAGCAGGAGAAAACAGGCAGAGATGTGAATCCTCCAAACACAATGGACAACTGGCACTGACTAGAGAATCAAGCGAGACTAAATAGCCCAGTCAGGCTTGCACTCAGTGGACACACCTGATGACATGCTGCGATCCAAAGCAGCACTACCACTTACAACCACCGGAGGGAGCCCAAGAGCAGAATTCACAACAGAGAAGGCAATGATGGTGGTAGTGGAAAAGACAATGATGGGAGTTGTGGGGAAGAAGGCAATGATGGAGGTGGTGGAAAGGGCAATGATGGGATTGATGGAGAGAGCAATGATGGGGTAGTAGGGGAGAAAGCAATGTTGGTGGTGGTGGAAAGGGCAATAATGGGGGTGGTGGAAAGGGCAATAATGGGGTGGTGGGGGAGGAGGAAATGATGGGATGCGGGGGAGAACAATGAGGGGTGTGGGGGATTGGGAAGGGAGGAAGGGGGACTTATAATGGACTTAGGAACAGGGGGGGTGGAGGAACACATTATTATTGCTTATTATGTCTAACACAGTCCCTTAGTAGATATTGCACTCACTTATTATGTCTAACACAGTCCCTTAGTATATAGTGTACTCACTAATCCTGTATAACACCATCCTTAGTTATAGTTTCCTCTTTTATTATGTATAACACCGTCCCTTATTACGTACCATCCACTCTAGTTATATATGGTGTCGTCCCTTATTTAGCTTCCTCTGCTGTATATATGTATAGCTTTGTCACCATAAAAGGAAGGCGGGCCCAGACACATTTCTTGCCCAAGGGCCCCAAGCTGTCAGTGTCCACCCCTGCTTATAACAAAGGGGTCCCAGGGACCAAAACTATAAATAATCGCACCTGTATCCCTCAATAAGTCCTTTAATAGAGAGACGACGACCTCATCCTGGCACAAAAGGAGGTTTCTCTGGTAATGAAGGGGTTAATGTCCACCTACCTCCACCTGCAGAGCCGCACACCACATATATGGCTGTTCTGTGCGCACAGGACCTGTGATGAGGTCACAGGAGGGGAGGAGTCAGGGGTCACATGATCAGGTGCCTCAGTGTATGCAGGACTCTGCTGTGCTGGTTGTCATGGTGCTGGATGAGGGGAAGTTTCTGTGTGGGGTCCGGGGGGTTTACAGTGTGTATGGAGCAGAGCCGTGTGTGTGCGAGGTGTATGGAGCAGAGCCGCGTGTGTACGAGGTGTACGGAGCAGAGCCGTGTGTACGAGGTGTACGGAGCAGAGCGGGGTGTGTGCGAGGTGTACGGAGCAGAGCCGGGTGTGTGCGAGGTGTACGGAGCAGAGCTGGGTGTGTGCGAAGTGTAAGGAGCAAAGACGGGTGTGTGCGAGGTGTACGGAGCAGAGCCGGGTGTGTGCGAGGTGTACGGAGCAGAGCGGGGTGTGTGCGAGGTGTACGGAGCAGAGCCGGGTGTGTGCGAGGTGTACGGAGCAGAGGCGGGTGTGTGCGAGGTGTACGGAGCAGAGCCGAGTGTGTGCGAGGTGTACGGAGCGGAGCCGCGTGTGTGCAAGGTGTATGGAGCAGAGCCGGGTGTGTGCGAGGTGTACGAAGCAGAGCCGCTTTTGTGCGAGGTGTACGGAGCGGAGCCGGTGTGCATGTGTACAAGGTGTGCAGAGCGGAGCAGTGCAGACCAGAGACTTTTAGCATACCTCCCAACTTTTGAAGATGGGAAAGAGGGACAAAGTTTGCGGCAAATTTTAGGCCACGCCTCTGACCACACCCATTCATAATTAGTCACACCCATATCCACGTCCCAACCACACCCATTTAGCACTGCCGATCACACTGTTTCATACACAATAGTTATAAACAAAAAAATATGGCCACACAGTGCTCCATACTGTATAATGGCCGCACATGATGCTCCATACTGTATAATGACCGCACATGAGGCTGCATACTGTATAATGAACACACATGACGCTCCATACTGTATGCTGGCTGCACATGATGCTGCATACTGTATAATGACCGCACATGATGCTCCATACTGTATGCTGGCTGCACATGATGCTGCATACTGTATAATGACCGCACATGATGCTCCATGATGTATATTCCTATAGATATAAAAAAATCTTTATTATGACCTTCGTTACTCCCGTGTTAAGACATGAGGGCAGTCATGTCATCACATTATAGTACTTAGTTTTTTGAATTCTGTGCATTAGAAAACCTTTAGAGTGTAGCAAAAATGAGCGATACTGCGTATTATATATAGTACCGTCATTCTCCATCCTGATCGCATCTGAACAGGTGGGCGATCTGGTCTAACACCGACAGTGACGCTCTATGATGTACTGTGCGCACGCGTTGCATTACCTTTTATTCACCATCTTGGGACACCGAGTGAGTGAAGCGTACACCTTATTCGATTTCCGGCGTGACGACACTTCCGCTCGCATACGGCGTCCTCTCCTAGTTGCCTAGGATCTTGTGCGCACGCGCTGCATTACCTCCTATCCACCATCTTGGGACACCAAGTGAGTGAAGCGTACACCTTATTCAATCTTTAGTCTGACGACACTTCCGCTTACTTACGGAGTCCTCTCCCAGCTGTCTAGGATCTCGTGCGTTCGGGTAAACTATTTAAGGTCTATTATTTAAGCTTAATGGCACATATGACTTTCTACCCCTGATGAAGCCACAGCGGTGGCGACACGCGTTGGGTGTTTAATCCCCCCTGGACCTTCTTTTGTGGTTGTGCACTTTGTCTACGGACATGATTTATGGGATCTGCAGTGTGGCTGCGTGGGTTTTGCAGAGATTATAGCAACGGCTGATTGCTCCCTATTGCGGGTACAGGTTGTATATTTATCTCTCTCCCTTATTTGTGTGGTTTTTTTAGTCTGTTTAGCGGTGTAACAGATTTATATACTACGTATCCAATGGTACATTCCCGCAGGGCAGCTATATAAACCAAAAGGGTCTGGTAACATATATCTCGCACCCAGCAGCCACATGTAGATACGTTATATGAGATATGCTGGACAAGCCAGCCTGCAGCTTAGTATTATTTCTACATCTGAGGGCTATTATGCAGTTTGGCTGGTCATATAGGGTTCACTCATTTTTAGTGAACTATACAATTATGGGTACTTGGTATTACTACTAGTCACCAGGAATCAGACATTTGGGGCATTGTTTCCTATGCGTTGTGGGTAGTGGATTTCTCACCCTGTATGCCAGTACCTATAGTGCATTTTGTCCTGTCAATTTAGTATCTATGTGCACGTCCTCCCCGGTCCAGGGGTTCTTTATATGTATTTTTTCCTTTTTCTTAGGTGGTTTTTTTCAATTGGTTCTTTGTTATACTCATGTTTTTAATTCTCATGTTTTTATATAACTACTATCTATGTAATATGTGCTGTTTGGATTGGAATTAATAAACTTTTTCTACGTATTATTATATATAGGGTGTTCCCCATATTTTGGTATGTCTCTTTTTTCTTGTTGGTTCATTTATCTGTTTGACATACCTTTGGGCAGATCCCCTAACTAATTTGGTTAGTATTGTTGATGGTGCCCTCCCACTCTGCTTGTAAAGTGACTTTTGTTGATGGTATCTTGTTATCATCGTTTCTGGAGTTGTGGCACATCAGGACAAATATCTTTAGTAATTACCAATATCTATATACTCGATCAGTATGGATCTTTCTAGCAGGGAGACTGCTTGGAGTAATAGGGCTCTTGGTTTATTTGATGGCACTGTAGATTCAACTCTGGCAGGCACTAATAAGGAAGCGGACTTTCATTCCCTTTCCTCTAAAATCATTGAGTTACATAAAAATTTAACTAAGATCTGGTGGAACATTAGTAGTCTTGAGGAGTACAAAAAGGCGGGATTTATTCCCCGGGGACTACGCGTACAAATCTTCCCAGCATGGGAAGCTACTCCGGAATTTCAGAAAATATGGGAATCTGGACTTGCCAAGTGTTCCACCATTTTAATTGATATGCTTATTGAACATGACCAAACCTTATTTAGTAAAACTAAAGAAGAAATTAAATTATGTGAGGGGAAACTCAAGGACTTTGATAAGGATACTTTGGTCATAGCATTTCAATTGAAACTTAAGGGTATTATTGATTCGTTTGAAAAAGAAATCATCACACGGAAGAGGAACAAGTTTCATAGAGACAAGTCGGATTTTTTAAGTGGCAGAGCATTTAAATGGTCCCATCGGGGCAACCGTCGGCCTCTTATGGATGGTTCGAAATATTCGGACACAGCATCCTGTAGAGAAGAAATTCCATCTAGCGATTTTTTATCGTCGGACCCCAGCGACGCAGACAGCGCCAGCGGAGGGGTCGCAGAAAAAATAGGATACAACAAAAGAAAAGGCAAGAACTATCGAAACTGGTCCCCGTCATTCAGGAGGGAAACCAGACACAACAAGAAGTACTGAATACGGCACCCGAGGAAACTACTATGGAAGGTAATCTCCAAATTATTAATTTATCGTCATATGAACTATCCGACGTTGAACGTGAAGTACTATCCAGGGGTTTGTCCTTTTCTCCTATGAGTCCCCTCAATAAATTTGTTTTGATTAAGGATTTATATTTATTTTGCCGTCAACTTACGTTTAAATTGCTTTATTACCAGCCATCTCTTGTAGATTCTCTTCCGGATGATGAAAGACAGGTTTTCTGTGACCTCTTGGAACTTTTGGAGAATAATGAAATATCCACTGATAATGGAAGATTTACCAGGAGATTACCATCTCAAGTCACTCCATCCTTTTCCTTATTTCCTGCAGTCCAGATTTTTTTCGACAGGGTCTGTCATGATATTGACCAACTCAAACTGGATCGATTTAGACACAACAACTTTGGTAAGAGGGATAATCTTGCATTACAAAATTTAAAAAGAAATACCGCGTTTGTCATTCGGGAGGCAGACAAGGGGGGTAATGTCGTGTTATGGCCTCACGAGCAATATCAGAGGGAGGTTATTCGACAACTGAACAATGGACAATATTACTCTCTACTACCCTCTGACCCTACTGACTTCTTTAAAAGACAAATTGATTCACTTATTTTAATGGCCGCTCAAGAAAACATCATTACGAAAAAAGAGGCAGACTTTTTGACTACTCCGTCCCCGATTGTTCCTACCTTTTACGCAATGCCTAAGGTCCACAAATCTATGATAGAACCACCGGGTAGACCTATTGTATCAGGTATTGGCAGCATATTTGAACGGCCTTGTATTTACGTGGATCATTTCTTACAGCCAATTGTCGCTTCCTTGAAATCTTATACAAGGGATTCCACCCACCTTATGCAACTTGTGGAGGAACTGGTGATCCCTGAAGGGACCCTTATTGTTACCATGGACGTGGAGTCCCTTTACACGAACATCGCACATGAAGCAGGTATACAGGCAATCAGTTATTTCTTTGAAAAAATATCAAATCGACCCCGTGAACTGGATAGTTTTATTCTGAAACTCTTATATTTCATTCTAGATAAAAACTATTTTGTGTTCGATAGAAGGTTTTATAGGCAAGTCTCTGGCACCGCCATGGGTGCACGGTGTGCACCATCTTACGCTAATCTTTTTCTTGGGTGGTGGGAGGAGACGGTCGTCTATAAACAACAGGCCTTCAATACCTATGTGTTGGCCTGGCAAAGATATATAGACGACATCCTTATGTTATGGACGGGGTCCATGGAAACTTGCAATGACTTTATCGCTAATCTTAACTGCAATGTTCATAATATTAAGCTTACATCTATTATTTCAGAGTCAACAACAGAATTTCTAGATATTAAACTCTCTATGGAACGGTCGAATATTGTGTGTACTCTGTATCGCAAGGCAACGTCAACAAACAGTCTCCTCCACTACACCAGTTTCCATCCTCGACATCTGAAAGATGGCATACCGAAAGGTCAATTTCTTCGGCTTAAGAGGAACTGCAGTAAAGAAATTGACTTTGTAGAGCAATCAAGGGACCTTTCTGAACGGTTCAAGAGAAGAGGATATCCAAAGAAAAGCATCTCCAAGGCATACCAACATGCATGCCAACAAGACAGAGGAAATCTATTTCAGAAGAAGGTACGTGACGCGTCTCGTCCACTATCGTTGATTACAACTTTTAATAATCAGTGGTCGGATATTCGAGTTATTTTGGAAAAGAATTGGGGTATCCTTATGAGTGATGCAAGAACTATCCCAATCGTTTCCTCTTCTCCGTGCATGGTGGCAAGAAGAGCAAAAAATCTTAAGGATAATTTGTGTCACAGCCATTACCAGAGACCAGTCACTAGACTTAAGGGTGGTAGAAGGACCTATGGGTCCTATCCATGCGGCAATTGCAATATATGCCAATTCATGATTGCACAAGACGGTTTCTCAGTGTCTACTTTGTCTTTTCAGATTCAACCTAGGGAATTTTTTACATGCAGATCACGCAATCTGGTCTATGCCATATTTTGTGACTGTCCCAAAATCTATGTGGGACAGACGACGCAGGAAATAAGGAAAAGGATGCAGCAACACCTCTCTAACATCTCTACGGCCCAGAGGGATCGAGATAGAAAGAAGACGCTAACATCTGTGGCCACACACTTTCTGGACAAACATCGTGGAAAAACTTCCAGTTTTAAAGTAATGGGTCTTGAATCCGTGAAAATGAACATTAGGGGTGGTGATATACATAACCTTTTGCTCCGATGTGAAACCAAGTGGATATACGAACTTCAAAGTCTGTCACCGAAGGGTTTGAATGAAGAACTATTGTTTACAGGATACTACAAACAACTATAATTCCATTGGCATTAATAACATGGCATTATATATATATGACCAGTCAAATCTATAGTGAACCAGGCTAAAATTCCTTTTTTGGGTTCCCCTTTTGGGGTGTATTTGTATATATGACCAGCCATACTCTTTAATAGGGGGCTATACTACCATACCTATATGCGTTTCTGTCTGTGGTTATGTTTTATCCTGAGGATATACTACCATCTTTACTCCCAAATAGGGGGCTGCGCTCACATGCCCATATGCAGTCCTATTCGAGTCTTGGGATTAAGAATATTTTTGTTTTTGTTTTGGTCTGTGTTTTCCCCACATGCATTTATGGTGGGCTACACTTATTTTAGTGAACCCTTGAGTAACCTCTACAGCCTTTCTTGACCTTTTCTAATATTGATGGTGGCCAGTTTATACCAACTGGTCCAGGTTATCACTACATCTATATGCAGCGGTGGAAGATACATTTACATGCTGGTCGGCTGCATAAGTTGTCCATTGTTATTTTCGTCACACAATAAAGTCTTAAATTTCTGATTATTGTTCCCTTTCAGAGGTGTGTTATTTAGTTCTGCACGAGCCGATATGGAGCAGATACTGCCCTTTATTTGATGTTATCTTTTTATGTGCGGCGCTAGGTTTATATTTGTTATATACTGGCAAAGTATGAGGTTATCCTATTGTTCTTTCAGTGCTGGTACCTTTCATACCCCTTACATTTTTAGTGGGAGCTGTCTGTGAATTTATACTTCTCTATGGATAGAAATATCCTTATGAGGACCTCTGCGACTCCCTTGTAAAAGTTACAAGTGCAGGCATTGGATTTTGCTATGTTATAACATCATAGTATTCAGCTCCTTAAAGCTTGTATACTAAACAAACTCTTAGAATGTAGTAAAAAAGAGCAATATGGTACATTGTATTTAGCTGTAATTGTGCTATAAACCGTCCACCTCGATTGTGGTCGGGTAGGTGGGCGATCTAGTTGAAAGTTGATGGGGACGTTTCACGATACATGACCTCTTACCTACCATCTTGGTACATCCAGTGTCATACGGCTGTACAATTTGTCCATTGTAATTCTCGTTGCTCTCCTTTCTTCTATTATTGTTCACATTTAGCCTTTTGTGTTATATAAACCTGCACGAGCCGGTTTGGAGCGGATCTTATCTCTTATTTGGCGTAACCTTTTTATGTGCGGCGCCGTCTCTATATCTGTTGTGGATATGTATTAGTACAATATGATGTCATTTTTCTGCTCCTGTGGTAGTGGTGTGTGTTATACCACTTATATATTTCTAGCGGGAGGTGCTTGGGAATGTATATTCCTATAGATATAAAAAAATCTTTATTATGACCTTCGTTACTCCCGTGTTAAGACATGAGGGCAGTCATGTCATCACATTATAGTACTTAGTTTTTTGAATTCTGTGCATTAGAAAACCTTTAGAGTGTAGCAAAAATGAGCGATACTGCGTATTATATATAGTACCGTCATTCTCCATCCTGATCGCATCTGAACAGGTGGGCGATCTGGTCTAACACCGACAGTGACGCTCTATGATGTACTGTGCGCACGCGTTGCATTACCTTTTATTCACCATCTTGGGACACCGAGTGAGTGAAGCGTACACCTTATTCGATTTCCGGCGTGACGACACTTCCGCTCGCATACGGCGTCCTCTCCTAGTTGCCTAGGATCTTGTGCGTTCTTGTGCGCACGCGCTGCATTACCTCCTATCCACCATCTTGGGACACCAAGTGAGTGAAGCGTACACCTTATTCAATCTTTAGTCTGACGACACTTCCGCTTACTTACGGAGTCCTCTCCCAGCTGTCTAGGATCTCGTGCGTTCGGGTAAACTATTTAAGGTCTATTATTTAAGCTTAATGGCACATATGACTTTCTACCCCTGATGAAGCCACAGCGTTGGCGACACGCGTTGGGTGTTTAATCCCCCCTGGACCTTCTTTTGTGGTTGTGCACTTTGTCTACGGACATGATTTATGGGATCTGCAGTGTGGCTGCGTGGGTTTTGCAGAGATTATAGCAACGGCTGATTGCTCCCTATTGCGGGTACAGGTTGTATATTTATCTCTCTCCCTTATTTGTGTGGTTTTTTTAGTCTGTTTAGCGGTGTAACAGATTTATATACTACGTATCCAATGGTACATTCCCGCAGGGCAGCTATATAAACCAAAAGGGTCTGGTAACATATATCTCGCACCCAGCAGCCACATGTAGATACGTTATATGAGATATGCTGGACAAGCCAGCCTGCAGCTTAGTATTATTTCTACATCTGAGGGCTATTATGCAGTTTGGCTGGTCATATAGGGTTCACTCATTTTTAGTGAACTATACAATTATGGGTACTTGGTATTACTACTAGTCACCAGGAATCAGACATTTGGGGCATTGTTTCCTATGCGTTGTGGGTAGTGGATTTCTCACCCTGTATGCCAGTACCTATAGTGCATTTTGTCCTGTCAATTTAGTATCTATGTGCACGTCCTCCCCGGTCCAGGGGTTCTTTATATGTATTTTTTCCTTTTTCTTAGGTGGTTTTTTTCAATTGGTTCTTTGTTATACTCATGTTTTTAATTCTCATGTTTTTATATAACTACTATCTATGTAATATGTGCTGTTTGGATTGGAATTAATAAACTTTTTCTACGTATTATTATATATAGGGTGTTCCCCATATTTTGGTATGTCTCTTTTTTCTTGTTGGTATAATGACCGCACATGATGCTCCATACTGTATGCTGGCTGCACATGATGCTGCATACTGTATAATGACCGCACATGATGCTCCATACTGTATAATGGCCACAGTTCTCCATACTGTATAATGACATACAGGCACGCGGCTCACACACACGCTCACACACACAGCTCACACACGCACGCAGCTCACACACATGCAGCATCAGACACACAGTATCACACATACACACGCAGCATCACAAACGCAGCTCACAAACACATGCAGCTTTGACACAAATGCATCACACACGCAGCCATCACACACACACACAGCCATCACACACACACGCAGCCATCACACACACACACGCAGCCATCACACACACACACGCAGCCATCACACACACACAGCCATCACACACACACGCAGTCATCACACACGCACACGCAGTCATCACACACACACACAGTCATCACACACACGCAGCCATCACACACACACGCAGCCATCACACACATGCAGCCATCACACACATGCAGCCATCACACACACGCAGCCATCACACACACCCAGCCATCACACACACACACACACACCCAGCCATCACACACACACACACACCCAGCCATCACACACACACACACCCAGCCATCACACACACACACCCAGCCATCACACACAAACACCCAGCCATCACACACACACACCCAGCCATCACACACACACACACACACAGCCATCACACACACACACCCAGCCATCACACACACACACCCAGCCATCACACACAGCCATCACACACACACACACACCCAGCCATCACACACACACACCCAGCCATCACACACACCAGATACCTCATACACACATGACACACACACAAATGCAGCATCACACACACACAATGACACACACATGCAGCATCAGACACACACACACACATCTCACACACACATATCACACACACAATCTCCTCTGTGGTGCAGGGGCGGCTGATCTGTCCATGTGCAGCTCTTCAGTTTCTCCGGCTGCTCACAGCTCTGCACTGTCCCGGCACCTCCCCCGTCTCTCCTTCTCTGCCGGGATAGCAGCTAAGAGCAGGAGACGCCGGAGCTCCGTGCACACGAGGTAGTGAGTCGCTGACCTCTCATCTTGATCGCTGCTGGCTCTCTGCCTCAGCGTGGCAGCGCCGCACACACAGGGGGCGGGGGCGGGGTCGGTCGGGAGGAGACCCAGCATGTATAAGAAAAAAAAAAACAGCCACAAACCTAAGCTACTCAGGTGCCGCCCCCTGCATTGTCCCCGCCCTAGGCACGTAGTGCGGGACATTAGTGTCCCGCCCGGGATCCCGGGGCTGGCTGTCAAAATCAGGACAGTCCCGCGGGATCCGGGACGGTTGGGAGGTATGCTTTTAGGCCGGCCTCACACTAGCGAGTTTTACGGACGTATGAGCGCATAAACTACGTCCTTAAAATTCGCATTACACACGGCCCAATGATTCTCTATGGCCCAGCTCCTATCTGCCGTATATTACGCATCCATAATATACGGTCATGTACGGCCGTAGAAAATCGCAGCATGCTGCGTTTGTCACCGTATTGCGCAAAAAAAATCGCCAATGAAAGTCTATGGGGGCGAGAAAAATACGGATTCCACACGGACCAGCAGTGTGACTTGCGAGAAATACGCACCGGTGTTAGTGAAAAGTCGGTAAGTCAATTGCCGGCTTTTCATTTCTCCTTCACAAACCCGACAGGATATGAGACATGGTTTACATACAGTAAACCATCTCATATGCCCTTTTTTTTTTTGCATATTTCACACTACTAATGTTAGTAGTGTGAGTGTGCAAAATTTGGGTGCTGTAGCTTGTAAAATAAAGAGTTAAATCGCGGAAAAAATTGGCGTGGGCTCCCACGCAATTTTCTCCGCCAGAGTGGTAAAACCAGTGACTGAGGGCAGATATTTATAGCCTAGAGAGGGTCCATGGTTATTGGCCCCCCCCCTTCCCTGGCTACAAACATCTGCCCCCAGCCACCCCAGAAAAGGCACATCTGGAAGATGCGCCTATTCTGGCACTTGGCCACTCTCTTCCCACTCCCGTGTAGCGGTGGGATATGGGGTAATGAAGGGTTAATGTCACCTTGCTATTGTAAGGTGACATTAAGCCAGATTAATAATGGAGAGGCGTCAATTATGTCACCTATCCATTATTAATCCAATTGTATGAAAGGGTTAAAAAAACACATTATTAAAAAGTATTTTAATGAAATAAACACACAGGTTGTTTTAATATTTTATTGCTCTCTCAATCCACCTGAAGACCCTCGCTCTGCAAAATAATAAACCAACAATATACATACCTTCAGATGATCTGTCACGTCCCACGAAGTAAATTCATCTGAAGGGGTTAAATCATTTTACAGGCAGGAGCTGTGCTAAAGCACTCGCTCGTGCCTGTAAACCCCGGGTACTGAAAGGAAAGCTGGGTGATCTGTAGTTACCTTGAGTTGCGGTGATGCGCCCTCTGCTGGATGTCCTCATGAACTGGAGCCTTGGAAAAGTTCCCACGCTCGAGTTCATATGAGTTCATCCACTATGCTGTAACATCTGGATGCTGCGGATTGGACGCTGCGGATGTACTCAGCATCCAATCCGTAGCAAATACTGAAGGAATCCGGACAGTGGAAACATCGCCTTATAGATCGGTTCATTCCAGAAGTAGCAATTGCTAGTACGTGTACTTTTTTTTGTTTTATTTTTACATAAAAACTGTTTTTAGTGACTAAATATTTTTCAGGACATTTTGGACTTGGTATGTGTGAAAAAGATAAAAAGTATGTGTTCTTCTTATGTCTACTTTTGTTGGCTCAACATTTTTTCTATGTTTATTTTAAATATTATTTTGTGGCTGGTTTTGGGGATGTTTGTTTTCAAACTGAAAACCTAAAATAAAACCTAAATAATCATACACTTTGCAGTAAGGTAATAGTACATGTAATAACATCTGGTATTTAGTTATCGCTGTTTTTATATAAATATGCATATTAATAATATTCCCTTTGTTACTTGGCCTGGGGTCTCCATGGCAGTCATTGACAATGCACAATTGTGGGTGGTCTATGAGGATAAAGAGGGGGCCCATCCCTCATATAACCCTCGAGATACTGCCGTCACTAGTGACAGCGGCATTGGGGGTTTATATGGCTGTGGTCAGTATTCAAGAGATATCTTCAGAGAGTAAAGGTACTGTCACATTAAGCGACGCTGCAGCGATATAGGCAACGATGCCAATCACTGCAGCGTCGCTGTTTCGTCGCTGTGTGGTCGCTGGAGAGCTGTCACACAGACAGCTCTCCAGCGACCAACGATGCCGAAGTCCCCTGGTAACCAGGGTAAACATCGGGTTACTAAGCGCAGGGCCGCGCTTAGTAACCCGATGTTTACCCTGGTTACCATTATAAATGTAAAAAAAAAAAAAACACTACATACTTACATTCCGGTGTCTGTCCCCCGGCCTCAGCTTCCCTGCACTGTCTCAGCACCGTCCGTAAAGCAGAGCGGTGATGTCACCGCTGGGCTTTACGGCCGGCCGGCGCTCACAGTCAGTGCGGGAAGCTGACGGCGAGGGGACAGACACCGGAATGTAAGTATGTACTGTGTCACGATATGGTATGAAATATCATAAGTTAGTTTTCTTGCTAGCATGCGGGGGCTAAACCCCCCCCCCCTCTCTGGTTCTCTTTCCTTCCCTGTGGTTCTAACTGTCTGTGTAGCAGAGCTTGCCTTGTGGGGGAGTTTTATTGACGGAAGGTATTTACGACTGTCATAGCTACAAGGGAAATTTGTGTTAGCAGGAACTGTTAGAGAAACTTCTAGAATCATGAAAGTCTTTTGTTCCATTTTTGTAAGATATTACGCAAACCGTTTACGTTAAAAACACGAAAATAGATGTTCTTATTCTCTCTCGGTGGATCTATCAATGACTCTAATCACAGGCTTGTAGCTCCCTCTGGTGAAGAAGTAGGGATTGCTCTGTAAATAATAGGACATATTTGATCTCATAAGAAAGCTCATGTTAATACAAGCTGAATGCTGGGTGTGCTATGATTCTGATATGTACTGGAACAGAGTTATAAGCATTAGACCAATTTGTATTCAAAGTACTCAGACTGAAAGGTAGGAGGATCTGGAAAAGCCAGCCCTTTCTGTGATGTCACTAGCTGTAGGTCTTAAGTTTGTGGCCAGATCCCCAGCTCCCTTCTTCTTGTCTTTTCCTGTGAGGCCTGAGCAGCACGACAAATGAGCTGGGATGTCTGGTTGCCTGCAATGCAATGATCTGAGAATATGTGAGTGTTATCTTTTCTTCATTTAATCCTTTTATTTTCATAATTACCTTGTACATATTTGCAATTGTCTCATTTGTAACATCTTTGTAAAATATTTTATAAACACTGCCTAAAAATCATTTATGGGGTATACTCTTTAATACTAGTTCGTTCTTCCTGCCCTAAACCGTACCCTGTCTCTGAAGGGAATTACGCTACTATTTTGGGGGTTAGCAGCCGAACCCGTTTAATCGGCGCTGGTGGCAGCTTACCGTGTGCCGGCTGTTGGGGGGTCACTGTAGCGACTGCGGCTTGATAATTATTGTTCCTGCCTGAGTGGGAGTAGTTATCGCGTTGCTGTAGTGCGCCCAATAGCCAGTACATAGCAGGCAGCCTTTCTGGCGACTAATTACCCCAGGTGCAGTACCTAATCTGACCTGAGAGTAAGGGGGGCGCCAGAGAGCTGCAAGTGTTAAGTGGAACTGTAAGCGGGATAGACACAAATCCCTGCAGTTCATGGTATATTGAAGAGCAGTGGGATACCTAAAATAAGCCCCTGCTGTAAACAAGAGGTCAATAGCCTCGTGTGTGTTCTTTTTTCATCACATGGTGGCAGTGGAGGGATAACTAGGATAAGCCCCCCTGCACATGTGATAGCCGTCTGCTGGTCTAAAGTCACCCCAATCCGTGACATATTGTAGGCAGCGGCTGAGGGATCTTGACAGTCACGGTGTGAATCGTGACAAATTGGTGGCAAGGCGGTGGGATATTAGAGCATTAGTGATTTGGTTTGAGCAATCATTCCTCTCACTAAAAACTTGCAGAAAGTTCTTGCGAGAACTCTGCGCAAATAAGTTTGGAGAACGAACTCAGTGTTTATTAGTTTTGAGACAATTGTGTACTGGTAATTATCCCTTCCCTTTTTCTTCGTTTTTCTATCCTATCTTTTATTTGGCAACCATGGTTGTGCTGGGAGAAACCTTTTATGAGCAGCAGACCAAAGACACCCTTGTGGCCTTGTGCAAGTCACAGCACATTGACTATGCAAACAAAAACAAAAGCCAACTGGTCGCAGTCCTGATGCAATGGGAAGCCGCTCTAGACCACTCACAGAGCCCAGAAGCCGCAGATGCCAGCACCAGCGAACATGGTGCTGCAGCAGAGGTCCAACCACTGAATGCTCGCCCCGTTAGCAATCCGGGCGAATTGGACCCCCACCTGCAGGCAGCCTTGAAAGAATTCCCCACTGACGACCATGAGGGACGTCAGCAGCTGATTCAGCAATACCGGCAGGAGGCTGAGGCCCGAGCCGAGCGAGAGGCCCAGCGAGCCGAGCGAGAGGCCCAAGCGGAGCGGGAGTACCAGCTGCAGATGGCCCAACTGCAAATGCAGGGGTCGTCCCAGTCCAGCCGTGAGCCCAGCAGCGCTCAGACGCCAAAGCCCCGGCCCGACCACTTTCCTGTTATGGAAAAGGATGGGGACTTGGACACTTTTCTGCGGGCCTTTGAGAAAGCCTGCAGGCAGTACCAGCTGCCTACACAAGAATGGGCACGGTACCTGACACCAGGGCTGAGAGGAAAAGCTCTGGAAGCGTTTGCTGCACTCCCTCAAGAACAAGATGGTGACTATGAAGCCATCAAGCAGGCTCTGATAGCCAAGTACCAGCTTACACCCGAGGTGTACCGTAAAAAGTTTCGGACCCTCCAACGTGGCCCACACGACAGTTACAGTGATGTGGTGCATAGACTGGGGACCCACTTTGACCAGTGGACCCAAGGACTGTCAGTGACCACCTTTACACAGCTGCGAGACCTGATGATCAAAGACCAGTTCTTCCGTCTTTGCCCAACTGAAGTGCGACAGTTCGTGATGGACCGAGAACCCAACGATGTGACGAAAGCAGCGCAGATTGCCGATGCCTGTGAGGCCAACCGTAGATCGGAAGTGCGGAAGCCAGTCACCACCAGCTGGAGAGGGGGTAAGCCTGCAGCCAACGCCAGTACCCCTGCCAGCCAACACACCAGAGGTCCTGTCCCCGTGGCCAACAGCACCAGACCTACCACCGAACTTCGCCAGTGTTACCACTGCAGGCAGACTGGACACCTCAGTCACCAATGTCCAGCCAAGCAGAAGAACCCCTCATCCCAGGCCCCAGGGCCTAATGCAGCTGTTCTTTTGGTGGGTGGTGTGGTTGGGAGGGTGTGTGACAACGTACAGCCCGTCACTGTGGGAGGTCGTGTTGCTACAGGCCTCAAGGACACCGGGGCTGAACGAACCCTCATCCGACCCGAACTGGCGGCCCCTGAAGAAATCATTCCGGGGAAAACCCTAACTGTCACTGGGATTGGGGGCATCAGCTGTCCCTTGCCAATGGCCCGGGTTTTTATTGATTGGGGTGCCGGGAGGGGGGTGAAGGAAGTGGGGCTGTCTGATAATTTGCCCACTGATGTTTTGTTGGGGACTGATTTGGGGAGGTTGTTTGCATACTACGTCCCTGACACCCCTCCCCAATCTACTAATGAGGGTAAAGTTAACCCTGGTGATGATGATGATGATGATGATGGGAAATCGCATGTGTTACCTGACCATGCTTTATCTTGTAATGATGCATCTGTTAACCATTTTTTCCCTAGGATTGATGGTGGAAATGTTGTACCTGTGCCAACTGTATCTGATAATGATGTTTCTGTGAAAGTTGATGTGTCCATAGGTACAGGAGTGCTCAGCCACGTCGCTCTGCGGAGTGAGACGGCTGAGGAACCCCTAGCAGGGGCAAGTGTCGGTGCTACAAGAAATGGGGAGATACATGGGAACCGTGAGCAAGGTGATGCCATGCAATTGACCAGTGCCACCGAGGAAGGTAACTGGCCCATAAGTAGCAATGCTCCTGAGGTAATGGGGGTGGATGGGGAGGTAGAGCCCATAGCAGCGTCGGCTGTTGGGTCTGTAGAAATCCCCGGGGAGACAGCCTACGTAGCTGCTGTCACCCGCAGTCAGAGTGCCCGGAACGCAGATACCTGTCTGCCTTCCGGACCCTCCTCAGTCATCAGTGTGACTGAACCAGAGGTGGACCCAGTGCAGGTCCCAGAGGGCTCCCGTGGGGAAGGGACCCTGACATCGCTTTTGGCTTCCCCTAGCCAGGAGTTTCAGGCCGCTCTGCACACAGATGCGAGCCTAGAGAGTTTGAGACAACTCGCCGGGACGCGCTTCTCCGAGACTGACAAGGAGAAGGTGTTCTGGGAAGGAGGAAGGTTGTACCGGGAGACAGTACCCGGAGAATCACAAAAGGAGTGGTTGAGGGAAAGACAGCTGGTCGTCCCACAGCAATTCCGGGGTGAGTTGTTGCGGATTGCCCATGAGATCCCGCTAGCTGGACACTTGGGGATCAGCAAAACTAAGGCCCGGCTGTCTCAACACTTCTATTGGCCTAAGATGGGGACAGATGTGTCAAACTACTGCCGCTCCTGTGTCACCTGTCAAAGAGTGGGGAAGGCGGGGCCTGCTCTTAAGGCTCCCCTGATCCCTTTGCCAGTGATAGAGGAGCCTTTCCAGAGGATTGCGGTGGACATTGTGGGCCCGCTGGCCGTCTCCAGCAGCTCTGGAAAGCGATTTATTCTTTCTGTGGTAGACTACGCTACCCAGTACCCGGAGGCAGTAGCTCTGTCTTCAACTAGGGCAGATAAGGTGGCGGATGCCCTGTTGGCCATCTTTTCACGTGTAGGATTTCCCAGGGAAATGCTTACTGATCGAGGGACCCAATTTATGTCTCACCTAATGGAGGCTCTCTGTAAGAAAATGCAGGTGAAGCACCTGGTATCGAGTGCGTATCACCCACAGACCAATGGCTTGTGTGAACGTTTCAATGGTACCCTCAAACAGATGCTACGCATGCTGGTTGAGACACAAGGGCGCGACTGGGAGCGGTACCTCCCACACCTGCTATTCGCTTACAGAGAGGTTCCGCAGGCCTCGACGGGGTTCTCCCCCTTCGAGCTCCTGTACGGCAGGCGAGTCCGGGGACCCCTTGAGTTGGTAAGAGAATCCTGGGAAGAGGAGCCGAACCCTTCTGAAGTGTCCATAGTGGAGTATGTCATGCGCTTCCGTGACAAGATGCAGACCTTGACGCAGTTGGTGCATGACAACATGACGCAGGCTCAGGCTGATCAGAAGCACTGGTACGACCAGAACGCCCGGGAGCGGACCTACCACGTGGGTCAAAAGGTGTGGGTGCTGGTTCCTGTACCAACGGATAAGCTTCAGGCAGCCTGGGAGGGCCCGTACGTCGTCCACCAACAGCTCAACCCGGTCACCTATGTGGTCACGCTTGACCACACTCGGGGTAGGCGAAAGGCCTTTCACGTCAACATGATGAAGGCTCACCACGAACGCGAACCTTTCGTCCTACCGGTCTGCAGCGCACCCGAAGACGGGGAGGAAGACGCCCTCCTGGACATGCTGGCCCAAGCCAAGGCCCGTGGGTCCATTGAGGACGTGGAGGTAAGCGCCTCGCTAGATGAACCACAGCGGTTGCAGTTGCAAACCACACTGGAACCCTTCCGGGTCGTGTTCTCCAACCGGCCTGGAAGGACTGAGTTAGCGGTCCACGAGGTGGACACCGGGAATCACGCCCCACTACGGCGAACACCCTATCGAATCTCTGACCAGGTGCAGCAGATTATGCGCCAGGAGATCGACGAGATGTTACAGCTGGGGGTGATTCGACGGTCAAAGAGCGCGTGGGCCTCACCTGTAGTTCTCGTGCCAAAGAAGGACCGGACCACCCGGTTCTGCGTGGACTACAGGGGGCTCAACGCCATTACAGCCTCTGACGCGCACCCAATGCCGCGCATCGAGGAGCTGCTTGAGAAGTTAGCTGGCGCAGAATACCTAACGATAATGGATCTGAGTCGCGGATACTGGCAGATTCCCCTGAGCCCCGAGGCGCAGGAGAAGTCCGCCTTTATCACACCCTTTGGACTGTACGAGTCCACGGTCATGCCCTTCGGCATGAAGAATGCCCCTGCCACTTTCCAGCGGATGGTCAATCTCCTGCTTCAGGGACTGGAGAAGTACGCTGTGGCGTACTTAGATGACATTGCCATCTTCAGTCCCTCCTGGGATGAACACCTGCAGCATCTCGAGGAGGTGCTCAGGCGAATTCACCGAGCAGGACTGACCATCAAGCCGGGAAAGTGCCAGATGGGCATGAGGGAGGTTCACTACCTGGGGCACCGGGTAGGCGGAGGCACCCTGAAACCGGAGCCTGACAAAGTGGGCGTGATCGTGAACTGGCCCACTCCCAGGAACAAGAAACAGGTGATGTCCTTCCTGGGCACTGCAGGGTACTATAGGCGCTTCGTGCAGCACTATAGTAGCCTGGCAAAACCTTTGACGGACCTCACCAGGAAGAAGCTACCCCACATCGTCAACTGGACAGATGGCTGTGAGGGGGCCTTCCAGGCGTTGAAAACCGCACTGTGCAACGCCCCTGTGTTGAAAGCAGTCGACAGCAGTCGACCATTCTTGGTACAGACCGACGCCAGCGAGTTTGGCCTTGGTGCTGTGCTCAGCCAGGTGGACTCGGAGGACCAAGAGCACCCCGTGTTGTACCTGAGCCGGAAACTTTTGCCGAGGGAAGTGGCCTACTCCACCATTGAGAAGGAGTGCCTGGCCATAGTCTGGGCCCTGCAGAGCTTGCAGCCCTACTTGTACGGGCGCACCTTCACTGTGGTGACCGACCACGACCCTCTGCGCTGGCTAAGCACCATGTGTGGAACCAATGGCAGGTTGCTACGCTGGAGCCTTGCCCTTCAGCAATTTGACTTCACCATTAAACACAAAGCGGGCAAAGAGCATGGGAATGCAGATGGACTCTCCTGCCAGGGTGAACCCACGGAGGTGCGCATGGAGGCATACCGAGAGGTCCTGCCGCCGTAGCGCACGCCAAAAGGGGGAGGTGTCACGATATGGTATGAAATATCATAAGTTAGTTTTCTTGCTAGCATGCGGGGGCTAAACCCCCCCCTCTCTCTGGTTCTCTTTCCTTCCCTGTGGTTCTAACTGTCTGTGTAGCAGAGCTTGCCTTGTGGGGGAGTTTTATTGACGGAAGGTATTTACGACTGTCATAGCTACAAGGGAAATTTGTGTTAGCAGGAACTGTTAGAGAAACTTCTAGAATCATGAAAGTCTTTTGTTCCATTTTTGTAAGATATTACGCAAACCGTTTACGTTAAAAACACGAAAATAGATGTTCTTATTCTCTCTCGGTGGATCTATCAATGACTCTAATCACAGGCTTGTAGCTCCCTCTGGTGAAGAAGTAGGGATTGCTCTGTAAATAATAGGACATATTTGATCTCATAAGAAAGCTCATGTTAATACAAGCTGAATGCTGGGTGTGCTATGATTCTGATATGTACTGGAACGGAGTTATAAGCATTAGACCAATTTGTATTCAAAGTACTCAGACTGAAAGGTAGGAGGATCTGGAAAAGCCAGCCCTTTCTGTGATGTCACTAGCTGTAGGTCTTAAGTTTGTGGCCAGATCCCCAGCTCCCTTCTTCTTGTCTTTTCCTGTGAGGCCTGAGCAGCACGACAAATGAGCTGGGATGTCTGGTTGCCTGCAATGCAATGATCTGAGAATATGTGAGTGTTATCTTTTCTTCATTTAATCCTTTTATTTTCATAATTACCTTGTACATATTTGCAATTGTCTCATTTGTAACATCTTTGTAAAATATTTTATAAACACTGCCTAAAAATCATTTATGGGGTATACTCTTTAATACTAGTTCGTTCTTCCTGCCCTAAACCGTACCCTGTCTCTGAAGGGAATTACGCTACTATTTTGGGGGTTAGCAGCCGAACCCGTTTAATCGGCGCTGGTGGCAGCTTACCGTGTGCCGGCTGTTGGGGGGTCACTGTAGCGACTGCGGCTTGATAATTATTGTTCCTGCCTGAGTGGGAGTAGTTATCGCGTTGCTGTAGTGCGCCCAATAGCCAGTACATAGCAGGCAGCCTTTCTGGCGACTAATTACCCCAGGTGCAGTACCTAATCTGACCTGAGAGTAAGGGGGGCACCAGAGAGCTGCAAGTGTTAAGTGGAACTGTAAGCGGGATAGACACAAATCCCTGCAGTTCATGGTATATTGAAGAGCAGTGGGATACCTAAAATAAGCCCCTGCTGTAAACAAGAGGTCAATAGCCTCGTGTGTGTTCTTTTTTCATCACATGGTGGCAGTGGAGGGATAACTAGGATAAGCCCCCCTGCACATGTGATAGCCGTCTGCTGGTCTAAAGTCACCCCAATCCGTGACATATTGTAGGCAGCGGCTGAGGGATCTTGACAGTCACGGTGTGAATCGTGACATACTGTTTGGTTTTTTTTACATTTACAATGGTAACCAGGGTAAACATCGGGTTACTAAGCGCGGCCCTGCTTAGTAACCCGATGTTTACCCTGGTTACCAGTGAAGACATCGCTGGATCGGTGTCACACACACCGATCCAGCGATGTCAGCGGGTGATCCAGCGACCAAATAAGGTGCTGGCCTTCTAGCTCCGACCAACGATTTCACAGCAGGATCCTGATCGCTGCTGCGTGTCAAACACAACGATATCGCTATCCAGGACGCTGCAACGTCACGGATCGCTAGAGATATCGTTGTTAAGTCGCTCAGTGTGAAGGTACCTTAAGAGAAGATGAACTTTAGTACCAACTATCAGAAGTAGCGATCCTAAAAGTCAATACAGACACTTTAGCATTGCCACATGACTTAAGGTACCTTCACACTAAGCGACGCTGCAGCGATACAGACAACGATGCCGATCGCTGCAGCGTCGCTGTTTGGTCGCTGGAGAGCTGTCACACAGACAGCTCTCCAGCGACCAACGATGCCGAGGTCCCCGGGTAACCAGGGTAAACATCGGGGTGCTAAGCGCAGGGCCGCGCCTAGTAACCCGATGTTTACCCTGGTTACCAGTGTAAAATGTAAAAAACCAAACAGTACATACTCACCTTCGCGTCCCCCGGCGTCCGCTTCCTGCACTGACTGTGAGTGCCGGCCCTAACAGCAGAGCGGTGACGTCACCGCTGTGCTGTGCTTTCACTTTACGGCCGGCGCTCAGTCAGTGCAGGAAGCGGCCGCCGGGGGACGCGAAGGTGAGTACGTACTGTTTGTTTTTTTACATTTTACACTGGTAACCAGGGTAAACATCGGGTTACTAGGCGCGGCCCTGCGCTTAGCAACCCGATGTTTACCCTGGTTACCATCGTAAATGTAAAAAAAACAAAAACGTACATACTCACATTCCGGTGTCCGTCAGGTCCCTTGCAGTCTGCTTCCAGCACTGACTGACTCCCGGCCGTAAAGTAAGAGCAGAGCACAGCGGTGACGTCACCGCTGCGCTCTGCTTTCACTTTACGGCGGCACTCAGTCAGAGCGGGAAGCAGACTGCGAGGGACCTGACGGACACCGGAATGTGAGTATGTACTGTTTTTTTTTTTTTTACTTTTACGATGGTAACCAGGGTAAACATCGGGTTACTAAGCGCGGCCATGCGCTTAGTAACCAGATGTTTACCCTGGTTACCCGGGGCCTTCGGCATCGTTGGTCGCTGGAGAGCGGTCTGTGTGACAGCTCTCCAGCGACCACACAACGACTTTCCAACGATCACGGCCAGGTCGTATCGCTGGTCGTGATCGTTGGAAAGTTGCAGAGTGTGACAGTACCCTAACTTTTTCTTATCTGTCAGGTTACATCAGGGGCTTATTTACAACATTACAGAATGCTGTAGATAAGCCCCTAATGGCGGTGGCCGCAGCTTATATGCGAAAAATGAGATTACAGATTCCCTTTAAAAGGCCCTTACACCCTCAGTGTTTTTCCCGTCCCCACAGGGGATAGTTACGAAAGAGGTTGCTCCTAGAGCGAAGATACCTTATCCTGTGGAGCTTCAGAACACAGACTTAAGGGGATCTGGACGCTTCCCTTCTTCCTGTCAAGCAGTTTGGGGCTGATACCTCTCTGGGTAGAGGTCCCTCAGCCATCAGCCGCTGTATCAGAGTATGGACTCAGGCAGATTGGGGGTTCTCAGCCTTCCCTTCACCCCGTCAAGCAGTTTGGGGCTAACACCTCTCTGGGTAGAGGTCCCTCAGCCAACAACCAGCCTATGCACCATTTGCAACAATTCAGCATTCCTGGATGTGACACCACTTCCCTCTATGGTGAGATCTCGGCATTACCAGCTCCTCGTGTTCTTCTAATGGGGTGGAGGCAGCACAGGTAAGTGCACAATGTAAAGGTTGTTTCTAAGGGCTATGCCTCTGTGCTGATACTAGCCTCATGTCTCTATGCTGAAGCTGGGCCTAGAGTTTCATGTGCTGAAATTTGGCTTCAGGTATGGCAGCTAGGCCTTGGACCTCTAGGCTAAATTTACGCCGCATGTTTGGGCTACATCTCATGATTTGACTTTAGTTAGTCGCGTGTTATGGCTGCACACGGCATTATGATTGGGCTTCAAAGTTTGACTCATGCAGACCATGTTGTCTTCATTTTGTGGTTGAATAAACAGATGTTTTCACTGTTGTCCAACAGACCAGTATCAACCTAACTACTCCATCTGTAGGAGGGCACATGATGTTAATACAGCTGTCACAGGTTTACTGTGACAGAGAGGAGCGTTTGATTTCTCCTAATCCATCACTAATTTGAAGCACCTCATTTGAGAGCTGTGCCCTGTTAGCCACTCCCATCTCCTATATAATCCGGGTAGTGATGAGCAAATATACTCGTTACTCGAGATTTCCCGAGCACGCTCGGGTGACCTCCGAGTATTTTTTAGTGCTCAGAGATTTAGTTTTCATCGCCGCAGCTGAATGATTTACATCTGTTAGCCAGCTTGATTACATGTGGGGATTCCCTAGCAACCAGGTAACCCCCACATGTACTTATGCTGGCTAACAGATATAAATCATTCAGCTGCGGCGATGAAAACTGAATCTCCGAGCACTAAAAAATACTCGGAGGTCACCCGAGCGTGCTCGGGAAATCTAGAGTAACGAGTATATTCACTCATCACTAAAACTGGGCCCTGGCTAGCACTCGATGTCAGAGTGAACTTGCTGCATGGCTGGAGTTTGTTACTGGTTATTATTTGGAAAAGGCATTTGGTGGATTTAGCAGTGACTGTTGCCAAGTTTTGAGTGTTTGATAATTCCCTTTATAATAATAATCTTTATTTATATAGCGCCAACATATTCTGCAGCGCTTTACAGTTTAACAGCTTCAAACACAACAGTCATAAGTAACAATGTTAACAATGCAATAATTAAGGCACCACAAGACGACCCTGCTCGTGAGAGCTTACAATCTACAATGAGGTGGGGAGATACAAAGTACAGGTGTGTATTTACAATGATGTATTTACAATGATGGTCGAGCCATCTTCAGGGAGTGGGGGATAGATGGAGATAGTGAATGGGCTACACACAAACAAAATACCTGATTAGGGAACGTGATAGGCCGCTCTGAACAAATGTGTTTTGATAAACTACTCCTTCCAGAAAATGGCACTCTTAAAAAGCTCACTTACTTGTCAAAAATTCCTTTATTACCAATGTCATAGCTTTTATCAGAGGACTATAGTTTCTTAGAAAAATATGCACACGGATGCCATTTACTAGGGGATGCACCCTGCGATAATACCTCCCCCCACTCCAGATGCATCAACTTCTACTATAAAAGGCTGAGTGACATCAGGCTGTATAAGGATTGGCTTAGTTGCAAAACATATTTTCAAGGTGTCAAAAGCCTGCTGGGCTGGACCACGTGGGAAAGTCCTTACCTTTCCTGGTTATATTTCTCATTGTTTGTGCAAGGATAAGAATGGAATGGCACTAGGAGTCTTCTCCACAAACTGAGTAAAACATGAAGTATGCCAAAGTCTCAGATTTCCAAGTTGCTGGAATATGGATACGTATGATTCAATTTAGAACCGCTATGGCATGCGAAAGGTAATAGCGTTGGGGTGGTGCACAACATTAGTAGCGATAAACATCCAGAGCATAAGAAAACAGAAGTGGCACTCACCCGAAATGCTGTGCAAAAAATGTCCTTTATTCAGAGCAGGCGCGAAACGGCCGTCGTCCTCTTGCCTCCTCTTGCACTCCTCTCCTTACCAGCCGCCTCTCCATTTTATGTCTGCGAGTATATGCTCTGAATAAAGGACATTTTTTGCACAGCATTTCGGGTGAGTGCCACTTCTGTTTTCTTATGCTCTGGATGTTTCTCATTGTTTGGTCCCTCCTGAAAAGTTTTTGATGAACTTTCGGTGGTAGTTAGCAAAACCCAAAAACCCTTGTAAGACCTTTAGATCCACAGGACGATCCCTATCCAGTACTGCTTATACATTCATCGGATCCATGCGAAAACCGGTGGACGATAAAAAAAATCACCCAGAAAAGAAATCTCCTGAGCCAAAAACATGCATGTCTTTGGTTTGACAAATAATTTATTGTCCCTGAGTATCTGAAGGACCTGCCTGACATGTACCTGATGTGACTCAAGCATCTCTGAGCCTTGAGCTGCTACTGTTCTGTACATTATCCTCAATTGGTACGTGGCAGCTACTTGCCGCACAAGCTTGACCTCACCATCAAAGGCTCCAGTGAAAACCAAATAGCTGCTTAGTTACACGCCTCCAAGGTAAGCCTATCCTGTGGTGCAGTGGCTCCAAGATCCACAAGCGTTACGGTTTGCTCAGGTGACGGCCCACGCTGGCCCCAATACCCTGCCGCTCTCTGAGTTAAAGCAGGCGATGACCCAGTAACACGATCAGCAGGACGAAATTCTGACCTACCTACAGAAGGTTAACAAACATTTAAGTGCCCTGATATCAGTGGCCTCTTCTGTACCGTGTACAGTACGCATGTTACAATACTGGAGAAGCCCTGTTGGAAACCAGTGACTGAAGGAGCATAAGCAGGAACAGCAAGCGGTAATAGATGTTCTTGGAGATAGCAAAGGTTGCAGGAAACAGTCCAGAGATAAATGAGAACAGTCTGGATAAGAAAGTTCAGGAGCTGGAGACTGGAACAAGATTAACAGTTAGACACAATACCCAAGCAATGAGTGAGAGCTTTTAAAAGGAAGGTGCCATCAAAAAAATTTTTTTTTTGCAGCAATTGAAAAAATGTAAAGAATTAATGTTTACATTTTCTTAAAAAATATTATCATTTGTTTATAATTTAGTTAAATATGAAAAATAATTTTAAGTTTGGTATTTTCACTTTTAAACACTGGGGGGAGCAGCTACTGAAATATGACACAAAAACCTAGCGTTCAACTAGCTCACATAACTTCACTGCAGTAATTATGGGCTGAATCTGCTCACATGTGTGTGATGCCTCCTCTCCTCCCCTTCTGGGTGTATGATAAGGGATACGATAGGATGACATTTAGGCCGGGGTCACACAACGTATGAAAAATCGATGCAAGCCTCTCGGCTGAGAGTCGCACGAGTGTTCTCCGTATGGCTATCCATGTGTAATCCGTTTGCAATGCGATGATGCAATTTCCTTGCATCTGTGTATCCATATGACATCTGTATGGCTTGAACTTTCTCGCTGACTTGCAAAATGGACATCAAATGGATAAATGGCCTGAAATGAATCAAAACCTAATCAAGGACCCTATGTATTGGCTCCTCAACAAGTTCCACCCTCCCATCTTTGCATTAGAGACCATGCTGGTGTTTTGGTATCGCTGCTTTGTGTCAAACATGTCAGACAGGCTTACTTTCAACACAACTGAGCGGGTCTTTTTCCACTGGGTTTTGTCCCAACTTTTTGGGGAGCCTTACCCAGTGATTGTGGATCCGAGGAGGTGGAGACGAATGTGGGTACATCCAGGGGCGCCGCTATAATGAGGCGAGTTGAGCACTTCGCCTCTAGCGGCATCCAGTCCCTCAAAATAGGGGGCGGCAGCGCAGCGCCGCCCCCTGCAGTCAGATTAGATGTGCCGGGTACTAGCCATAAGCATGAGGCTGTGTCACCAGCAGGAGGCGGCGGTGCTGCCGGGCGCGGTGCTGCCTCCTCACACAAACTTGTCCGGTTATAAGTGAAGTACTGAGGGACGGGATGGGAGCAGCCCCAGCCAGGAAGACGAGCTACTTGTGATTGAACGAACTAAGCACAGCCTGTGGGCGGGGACTGTGGCTGCTTGCCTGCTACACAGTAGCGTAGCGACTGGAGGGGGCCATCGCCCGGGCCCTGTCACATGTAGGGGCCCACCGGGAGCCAGGGCTACTTCTGTGACAGACAGGCGCGGACTGGGCCGGGTTGCAAAGGGGCATGTGCCCCCCGGGCCGGTCACCAAGCAGCTGATTCGGGCTGCTGGTGGCCGGCGCTGTGTTCTCTGTGTCCTGGCAGCGGCCTCACAGTGGAGCAGACACGCCCCCTGCCCCCTGTGTGCGGCCGGCCGGCTGCTGAGGAAGAGGGAACACTGCTGCATGTAACTGCTGGAGATCTGCATGTGGACGGCTCACACATCAGTGAGTACCTTCAGCTCTGTGTGCGGTGAGGAGATGGACGCTGCTGCTCACCTCCCGATTAGTCCGGGGCCGGTCCCTATAGTATCAGTGGCCGCTCTGCTG